>NC_088683.1:164917248-165542248 GCF_028017835.1 Emys orbicularis
TCCTTCCTAAGTGTAGTACATGTCTTCATTGAATTTCATCTTGTTGATTTCAGACCAGTTCTCTAATTTGTCAAGGTTGTTTTGAATTCTAAACCTGGGCTCCAAAGTGTTTGCAACCCTTCCTGGCTTGGTGTCATCTGCAAATTTTATAAGGATACACTCCACTCCATTAATTAAGTCATTAATTAAAATGTTGAATAGTAATGGCCCTCAGAGAGCCTCCTGTGGGACTCCACTAGATAAATCCTTCCCAGTTGGACTGTGAACCATTTGAGAACTACTCTTTTAGTGCAGTCTTTTTACCAGTTATGCATGCACTTTATAGTAATTTCATCTAGACCACATTTCCCTGGTTTGCTTAAGAGAATGTCATAATGTATAACATAATATAGTTTGAGTGTTTGACAGCACTTGGTGTATAGTCAATTTCCCCTTTGTTGGTGTTTATAAAAATATTCCCAACAGGGAACCAGAAAAACTTGTACAAATAATCTTAAAAGGAATTTTCTAAAGGCTAACTTCAGGGCAGGCTTTTTAACTGATCCAGAGAGTGTGTGTGTGTGTACACACACACACACACACCTGTGTATATATACATGTCAACTGTTTCATGTTGATAGTGACCACTATAACTGGTAATGAATTTGCTACTGATTAAAAGTAAATGTCAGTTGGTGACATGGCAAAGTAGTAAGAGAATCAAAGTAGAGAAGCAACAGCTACTACTATCTCTTCACTAACGAATGAGCAGTAAAGCATGATCACTTTTTGGTTAATAACATTAATAGTAATGTTCCTCTTCATTGGAGGAATGAACAAATGTACTAGTTGCAGGTTCAGACCTAAACTTGCCCTTAACTTAATTAGTGGCTAGGATACTGGATTATAGTCTGGCATCCTGACCTCCTGGGTTCTGTTTCTGGTTCTGCCACTGATCTGTTGTGTGACTTTGGACAAGTCAGTTTCCTTGGATGTAAAATGTATAATGATTTATAAATATATTATAAAGTAACTTACCCACTTCTGTAAAGTACTCTGTGATCTACACCTGGAAAGCCTTATGCAAGTACTTAAGCATCTACATAGTAGTCTGGTGTTCTGGTAAACGGATGTTGCATTTCACTAGTGGATGGAAATTATTGTATTTGTAAAGCACTCTGGGAATTCTGGGGATGGAAGGATCTGTATAAATTTAAGATTTTTATTCTAAGTATCCAAACTCAAATCTACTGTTACCTCTAGCTCCCTGTACAGCCCTAACTAGAGGTAGAAGGGAGGGATGTTGCATTTTGTTGAGTATATTGTAGAGATTATTTGTTGGCATTGCTGGGAAATGGTTTTACCTGCTGTTTCTTAAATGTCTGTGTTTAGGAATCTTTTTCTTTGAACTTTCAAATACACCGAGTTTACTTTCCCAGGTGATTGGTTAATGGCTTGCTTTTCTTCTTACAGGTTTTCAATGAAATTTATCCAGTATGGACCTACTCTTATTTGGTGTTGCTGTTTCCTGTATTCCTTGCAACAGACTATCTCAGGTACAAACCTGTAATCCTCCTCCAGGGACTGAGCCTTATAGTGACATGGTTCATGCTGCTCTACGCCCAAGGATTGCTAGCTATTCAGTTCCTCGAGTTCTTCTATGGATTGGTGACTGCTACGGAGATTGCCTATTATTCCTACATCTATAGCATTGTGGATTTGAACTTGTACCAGAAAGTCACCAGCTACTGTCGAAGTGCCACCCTGGTGGGTTACACTGTGGGTTCCATCTGTGGACAGGTTCTGGTATCGGTTGCCAATTGGTCTCTGTTCAGCTTGAACGTCATCTCCCTGACCTCTGTGTCTGTGGCTTTTGCCACAGCTTGGTTTCTGCCAATGCCACAGAAAAGTCTTTTCTTTCACCACGTCTTGAGAAGCCAGGTCAGTAGGGAGATGAAAGTTCTAGATTGTAAAAATGGAGTTGTCATCGGAGATGATCCTGCCGTAAAAAGGGTCCCTGGGTGGGAAGACATTGAATTGAAAGTTCCCTTAAATGTAGAAGAGCATTCTGCAGAGACACAGGTAAGCCATGCTGTTGTCTTCCATTTCCCTGGAACATGTCACTATCATGGCCACCTTGTATATGTAGTGAACTGTGTGTCTCAATTACCTGACAGCAAAAGGTATCCCTCTTCACCCCCTCACCTATGCATGGCCCAGGAAAGTGCTTTCCTGGCTTCCTTTTGATCACACAGTATTGTAGTGCAGTGGTTTTCAAACTTTTTTTCTGGGGCCCCAATTGAAGAAAATTGTTGATGCCTGCGACCCAACGGAGCTGGGGATGAGGGGTGTGGGAGGGGCTCAGGGCTGGGGCAGAGGGTTGGGGTGCAGGGGTGAGTGCTGTAGGGTGGGGCCAGGAATGAGGATGTGGGAGGGGGCTCTGGGCTGGGGCTGGGGCAGGGGGTTGGAGTGTGTGGGGGGTCAGGGCTCTGGGCTGTGGCAGGGGGTTGGAGTGTGTGTGTGTGGGGGGTCAGGGCTCTCGGCTGGGGGTGCAGGCTCTGGGGTGGGGCTGGGGATGAGGGGTTTGGGGTGCAGGAAGAGGTTCTGGGTTTGTAGGGGGCTCAGGGTTGGGGCAGAGGATCGGGGCGCAGACTTACCTCCGGCAGCTCCCGGTCAGCAGGGTTGCTAAGGCAGGCTTCTCGCCTGTCCTGGCACCATGGACCGTGCTGCGCCCCGGAAACAGCCATCAGCAGGCCCGGCTCCTAGGCGGAGTCGGAGCAGGTAGGCACTAGCCTGCCTTACCTGAGCAGCACCACCAACGTCCCAGGGTTCTGAGCAAGTCGACCCAGTGCCTTACATGCCGCGATCCAGTACTGGGTCACGACCCGAACTTTGAAAAACACATGTAGTGCATTATTCTTGCAGGTACCTGGTCACTTTATTTAAAATTCTCTAGTGCTTTATATTACCAAAGAGGAAATTCATATATTTCCATTCAGTTATTTAAGAAATGAAACACTTTTGGGGGGGAGGTGGTGAGAACCTTATGGGTGCCCAAAGTGCAGTTAATACACCCCATGGCATCATAATATGCAGCTTGCAGCTGCCACCTCAATAACTGAGTGAGGGGGAAAAAACTGAGGAACTATAGAGTTTCATTGCAAGTGAATTTGCTAATCATTTAATCTGGCCAGGAAGATACTGAATCAGTACAAGAATTTAGGGTTGTGTGCACTAAGTTCTGACGCAAGCCTGTGGGAGTATTTTAAATTTGCCCAGTTGCCCAGTTATATAATTAACTTATTACCACTTGGCATATGTAGTTGCTGTAACTGGACTACAACGAACTTAGTCCTATTTTTTTGATCCCGGAAGTTTCTTTGTACTAACTCTGCTGAAATTCTTTATAACGAGTGACAATAAATCACAGCAAACGCTTGTGTATACACTGTGGTACAGGTATAAGATCAGTAAGTGACAAAGGACTCATGGATAAAGAAGTCCTTCAGGAGGGACTTGAAATGAGATGGAGAGTCAGCTTGATGAAAAGATGTTAGGAGCTACAGGGGAGAAAGCTCTTGCACTGTTATTGGTGATATTTGCATCACATTCCGAGGGGCAATCCAGACCAGGGAGGGGATGTGTCACCGCTTGCTCTTCAATCTTGGGTCGCTCACAGTCAGCCTGCCAGCATGCAGATCACACCCTGAGTGTCTGTGTACAGTCACAACCCTGGTCCAGCAATTCTGACCCCAGGAGCCTGTCAGGAACACTGCAGTCACACTCTTGTTTCCAGCAGCCTTCATTATTACTTGCAGGTTGACCTCAACACATTCCCAGTCCCAAATTTCCCCCCAAAATATGTTCTTCACTTTTTAGTTCCCAAAAAGCATTTTCTTTGTTTCTCTTGTAACCATTTCTGACTTTAATGCCTTATATTTATACTCAAAATCACTTTGTACGTAAAGAAACTTTCTATTCTTTAATTAAAACTAAACAAGCTAGACTTGGCTCAAGGTAAATCCTTATCACCTGTGCCCAGCAACAAGGATGACCGAATTCTTAGGTCCGAACCCCTCCCAAAAGTCCAAAGGCTTGTTCCTTTGTTGTCTTAGGTGAAAAAGAGAGAGAGAGATCCCCAAGTGTGTATTTGCCCCTCACTTTTATAGTCCAGTCCCCCTTTGAAGTAGATTCTTCTGAGGATTAACCCTCAAAGCAAAGTTTATTCAAACAGTAAATGCGGCTATGTGGAGTCTGGGGGTGAAGGTGTTCCCATCCTCTTTCTTCTCTCTTGTGTATGCTGAAATGCAGCTTTGCACCATCTCCGTGTATATGTAAATAGAGGTAAACACATTCCTTTGTTTAGGACAGACCTGATAACCACTGCTTTCTAGTCAGGGCTGCATGGGTTTGATGATGTGCTACCAACATCATACAGGAGGAATTTGTAACTTGACATATAATGTTGCTACGTACACTTTACCATGATATCATTGATCAGTGAGTTTTTAGGTTTCAAGTGATCCCTCAAAAAGCATATTTTGTGCAAAAATGATTACTCTAGGGTGTGAATACAAGGGTGCGTTTGGTCATAACTTTGATCAGGCGGAGGCTGATGCTGAATTTGAGGGGGGTATGGAGAGACCAGGTCCATAAGGTGGGTTAGAGTAAGTTCATGGAGAGTTTTAATACAAATAAATCACTCTCTAGCTGGATCCTGAAGTGAATGGAGAGTCAGCGAAGTTAAGGTTGGGGCAAGATTCAAAGTAGTACAAGCACACACAAGAATTTGGACTATATCACTCTTGCACATGCTGGAAAGCTGAGACCTGAGAAGTCCCTGCAAAAGGGAGTTGCAAGGTAAGATAAAATCCTGCATGAGAATTTCAGCAGAGCTAGAGTCAGTGTGGCTATATAATGTGTCAGTCTCCCCAACCAGGTTTCTCTTCAAATATTATCCCTGGCAATGAGTGGAAGGAGGGCAACAATGTTGCCCTTCATTTTAGCCAGAAGGGTTTATCCTTTCATAGGCTACCGCTGAGAATTAAACCTATTAACATTCCAGGGAATTAATCTTACCCAATCTAACAGTTTTGCAAGGCCCCTTTACTGAGAGAACTGGAGGAACCACTGAGCATAGATGAAGGGAAGTCTTTCTTTTATTTTGCTGCTTTTAGTGGGATGGGGTGGGGGAGTTCCTGGATCACTCAGGTACATGTAATGGACTGTTGAACAAGTGATCTTGATCAAAAGCCTTTCTCCTCTCTAACCTTCAGCCTGGGGATTTGTTCAGTCAGTCCTAACGGTATCTGGACTATTTGTCCACAGTGGCATCAGCAATAGGATAGCACTTTCCTTGTCCGTTTCACTGACCATTTCATCTAGCAATAGCTGTAAATACCTTCAGAATTCTTCTACTTGGGAGGAAAGGATATGTTAAGGGAGTCGAATGTGAGCTACCTGAGGCAAGGATCCTCCTGTCTTCCATTGCAGCATACTCAATATGCTGAAAATACTCAGTAATAAAAACATGTCATTCTGTGCCGTTTGATTGAGGGATTACTGAAAAAATCTTTTTTTTTTTTTTTTTTTTAAATGTCCTGTAATACAGGAACAAGGAGGCCTTGATGGAGAATCTAAATAAAATAAAGGGAATGCTCTCTGAGATCAACTACAGTCATCTAGGAAGTTAAATTACACCAGATACTCAAATACTGAGGCTCCATTATTATTTTTTAAAACCAAAGTAGAGCTGAATAACATTGCTCTATAATGGTTTTGCATGTTAAGATAATGGCAGTTAAATCTCAGGAGCATAACCTGATGGCTACAGGGTTCAGGGAAGAATTTTATATCTCCCCGTGCAGCATTGCACAATTAAAAAAATGTTTAGGGGATCCTGCCTTCTGAAGCATCCAATACCTGCCACTTTGGACCTGAAGAATCAGTGGCTGCTTCCTACATAGCAAATCTGTTCCCTAACTTTCCTACACCTAAATCCATGCTCTATCTGAAATCCTCTGCTCAGAGCAAGAATAGAAACAGCATCCACTGTTTTGTGCTGTTGTGTCCTCAAACTGGTTGTGTTTTGTCATTAGAAAATTGCATTTGTTTGCACCCACCCAGGGTACAAGGATCTAGACAATTACTAAACTTATTGCAACTGGCAGAGCACCAAGAAATCATTCCATAGGGAGTGTCTGATGGCTACTAGAGCTGAGCAGAAACTAGAGCAGTGGTCTCCAACCTTTTTAAGCACAGGATCACTTTTTGAATTTAAGTGCAACCCAGGATCTACCTTAAAGAAAATGTAGAAATAACAGTAATTACACACACCCTTGCCCTCCCCCTTCTCTGAAGCCCTGCCCCACTCACTCCATCCCCCCCTCTGTTGCTCACTCTTCCCCCCACCCTCCCTCACTTTCACGGGGCTGGGACAGGGTTGGGAGGGTGTGCAGGCTCTGGGCTGGGGCCGACGGGTTCAGAGTGTGGGAGGGGCTCTGGGCTGAGGTTGGGATGCAGGAGGGGGTTCAGGGTGCAGGCTCTGGGGAGGAGTTTGGGTGCAGGAGAGCTCTCAGAGCTGGGGCAGGAGATTGGGGTGCAGGTGGGGATGTGGGGTGCTGGCTCTGGGAGGGGGCTCAGGGATTAGGCAGAGGGTTGGGGTGCAAGGTGTGGGCTCTGGGAGGGGGCTGGGGCAGAGGTTTGGGATGCAGGAGGGGGTGTGGGGTGCAGGCTCTGGGGTGGGGTGCGGGGTGGCTCAGGGCTGGGGGTTGGGGTGCAGGAAGGGTTTGGGGCGCACGCTCCCGCGGGCGCTGCTTACCTGAGGCAGCTCCCGAGCGGTGGCAAGCGGGACTAAGGCAGGCTGGCTGCCTGCCCGCCCTGGCCCCCCGCGCTGCTCCTGGAAGCAGCTGGCATGTCTGGCAGCGGCTCCTGGTGTGGGGAGGGGCAGGTGGCTCTGCACACTGCCCCTGTCCACAGGCACCGCCCCTGCAGCTCCCATTCACTGCCGTTCCCCGTTCCTTCCCCACCCCCCACCCCCAAGAGTGGCCGTGCAGGAGAAGGGGAAGTTCCGTCCCTCCCCAGCCCGGATGGGGCTCTCCTAGCAGCACGGAGGAAATCAGACCCACCTCCAGGAGCCTCCCTCAGCTGGAGGAAGCTCCATGGCTGCTGCCTTCACAGCCACGCTCTGAAGGCAGCGTAGCCACGGAGCTTCCTGCAGCTTGGGGAGGTGTCCAGTGGTGGGTCTGATCTCCCCCTGAGAACAGTCGTGCAAGGGAAGAGGAAGTGTCGTCCCTGCTCAGCCCCACTGGGGCTAGCAGCTGGACCCTGATGCACAGTAGGAGCCCTGCCCCTCCTTCTCCCCTACAATAGCTAGATTTCACCGTGGAGATCTGATGTCATAGTTCGTGACACGTTTTTCACAGCCTCGAATTTAGTAGGGCCCTAGCCATGAATGAACCATGGGCAAGTCACTTAACCTAACCATAATGTCCACTTGTAAATGCTCTGTGATCCTTGGATGACAGGTGGTGTTTACTGTCCTATTATTGCCTCAGTGAAACCAGGCATGCCAGTTGCCACTCACTTTGTAGTATTGTAGGATCAAGAGAGTGGCTGGAAGGGCTGGTAGTCTGTAAATCTCTTGTCTTCAGTGGCTCTGATTCATGTGGGTCTGAGAATCCTGGCCTGGTCATTCCTGAAAGGTGAGAGAAGCTGATCATTATTGAGCAGCTACTCTCTCCTTATACAGTAAACATTATGCTGGCATCAGTGAGGTACTTTTTGCGTCAGAAAGCTAACATCCCCCTCCCACACCTAGTCTCGTTCACATTCAGCATAGCATGATTCAGGGAGGAGGGTTGTCCACAGTAGAACTTGGTTATCTTTTTTTTTTTTTTTTAAACCCTCAAATTACATGAAAACACTATTATTTAGGTTGCAGAGTCCAGCACTCGAAAGTAGGGAAATGCCAGTTTTACAATTGCCTGGGTAACCTTAATTTGGCCCTCTTGTGCCGACACATTATGATAATGTCTAATTGCATGATCATGTACTGTTTTTTTTCCCCCACAGGACCCCTGCTTCATTCAGTGTACAGAATGGGTGTATAAGGGGGTAAAATTAAGATTGCACAGACCACCATATATATGGCATTTCCTAACTTTCAGGGGCTTGACTTCTCAACCTTAACATTCTCAGCATTTTTTTTTATAAATGTAACTTGCATATAAAACCTCCAGTTGCTAATAGGTATCACGGTAGAACTGGGTTTTGAGGACTGATTTGAAGGACAAGGCAGGAGCTTCACAAACTAGTTCAGGAAGGGCATTCCATGCATAAGGGGCTGCTGATGTCCATTGCAGGGGGGTTGGGAAGGAGAAATCCTAATGGTGCTTATATGACCCTTAATGGTTTTGGGAAGAACCCTGCAGTGTCTTGGTACAATACAAATTACTCTGTACAATTCCTGCATACTGTTGTTTTCATTTGGCGTGAGGAGTTGCTAGATCTGCTACTGAACCAAAGTAGTCTGAAATCTAGCATCTCTATTACAAAGCAAGCCAGTACTAATTTTCTCTGGTGCTGTTCACATAAAGCAGTAGGGAATATAATTCCATGTTAGATACTAAAGTAACCAGCCTCTCTGATGGATAATTAATTTCTGTTCTCTCCACCCAAGGCAAACACTTAAAAAATCTGTCCCCTGTAACTTCTCTACCCAACCTCATTCTAGGTGAGCTGCATGAGAAGAGACCTTAAGTTTCTTTTTCTTCACACAGTCCAGCAGCTATGGTTGCATGAAACTTCTGCTCTGCAGCTCCTATTTCTGTTGAAACAACCTTCTTCTATCTTTGCTCCATAGACTCTCCATCACTCTTCAGATCTCCTCCAGACAACATATCTATGATTGTCTGAGCCTTTTGACCTATGTAATTATATTGCATCTCTTGATAAATGGCGTATGAAGCTATGTAATAGGGCCACTAATTTGAATAATTGTAATCTCTGAAAACTGATTTTGTGGGAAACTTCCAAATACCTGCTTCGGAAAACTTCCGTGGTTGCTCTCAAACTCTTACTACTTGGTTTCTGGCTCAAATCCAGGTCAGGTTGGCAATGACTTGAAGCTGTTATTTGATATGACTCTGTGGCCTGTGTGATGTAAGTTGGTAGCTTCTGTCCAGTTCCTAGTGAATAGGGCGGGGAGGGGGAAATCAGTCTCTCCTCCACCACAACTAGCAGTAAATTGGCCCTTAGAGCACAGAGGCCAAGGTTTACATAGATCATGGAGAATGAACTATTTCTTCACCCGTGTAGGGTTAGGGTGGGAAAGCGTGTCGCTGGGACAGCCTGGTGGGGATGCTTTGTTGCTTGCTGTGTGACAGACTGGGCTATTGCTCTGGCACTTCCTGCCAGTGATAAGTGCACTTGTGGAGTAAGGTGAATCATTCAGAAATGGGATTTTGAATTTTTTTTGTTTGTTTTTTAAATCTGTGCAGGAGCAGAAAGTGGATATCTCAAAGGTGCTCAGAGAGTTATGGCGGGACTTCCTGCAGTGCTATTCCTCCCGGCCTATGCTTTGCTGGTCTGTGTGGTGGGCATTCTCAACTTGTGGCTACTTCCAGGTAATAAACTACACGCAAGGCTTGTGGGAAATGGTGCTGCCTTCTCAGAGGTTCGAGATCTATAATGGTGGCGTGGAGGCAGTTTCTACGCTACTAGGTAAGCTACCTACTTAACTCCAGTTTCAAAGGGTGCATGTCACAAGGCATCTAAACACTATAACAAACCACAGAATTAGCATGTTACGTCCTTCAAACTGAGTATTGCCAAAACAGGTCTGTTGTTGCAGCGCTTCCTATCATGTACAGGCGAGAGAATGACACTGAATCAAATTTTCATTGGGTGAGTTTCATGTGAATTATCTAAGGGTGACTCAGCTGCACTGCGCTGATTTTGTAATCCAAGAGGTAGGTATTGAAATGTTGAAATACCTGGTCTTTCTACCTGCGATGTGCAGTGTTACAGGACCCTCCCAAAGCAGTTGCAGCTCTGGAATGTTTAACAAAACTCTCCAGGTGTATGACAGATTCCCTGTGTACTATTAGGTGTTAACATGACTGCCAGTTTAAATGCCGTTGAGGATATATGGCTTCATTGCTCAAACAGACTGAGCTACCACCATTTTTAGTTGGAAGTATTGGAAGAAACTTGTGAGCCTCAAAGTAGTCTGCCCTGTAACCTCAGTTGCCAAAAGTCTTGCTTGACTGAAAGGGTCAGGTAAGGCATAAGTGAAAAACTTTTGTGTAATAGGAGAAGTCTACTGGACATTCTTTGTCACAGCTGTGGGGATACTTTTAATACTGCTCTAACATGTTCACTCAGAGGAGCACTAAATGATACACAGCTATGGCGCCTAATGCAGTATCGCCCTCCTAGCTTAGTTGGGGAAACTGAGGCAATAAATATGAATGGCCTTATATTCCTTGCGTGGCGTTCAGTGGGAACAGGTTGCTCAGCACCTCTGAGGACTAGATCATAAGAGACTTGGCCCATGACAGATCATCACTTTCTAGGCACAGAACCCAGCACGTTTAATTCCCACCTCTCTGCCTTAACCATTAGACCACCTGCCTCCATAGTGCTCGGCCAAGTTTAAATAAGTAACAGAACAAACCTGACTGCTAGAGTACAGTACCTCCTGATGATGGGGTCAGAATAGCTCACTCAGACCTGAGCCGGAAGATTGTATGAGAACGAGTGAAACAGCTACAGTCTGGGGCACCAGGGTTGCTCTCTTGCAGAGCTAGGGTGGGATTTTCAAAAGCACTTGGTGCTAGCTTGACTTTATTCCCATTGAAGTCTAGTAGGAGGTTACTATAGACTTCAACTAGAGATGAGTTAGGCCAGTGATGAGTACTGTTGAGAACCCTTCTCTCTTGATTTTCATAAGGGTTTGGACACAGTCCCACATGACGTTTTCATAAGCAAACTAGGGAAAATGTGGTCTAGGTGAAATTATTGTAGGATGGGTGCACAACTGGTTGAAAGACCGTACTCCAACGTACTATCAACGGTTCACTGCCAAACGGAGAGGGTATCCCATGGGGGCCACTCCTGTGTTTTGGTACTAGTCAATATTTTCATTAATGACTTGGCTAATGGAGTGGAGAGTGTCCTTATAAAATTTGCAGATGACACCAAACAGAGAGATTGCTAGCACTCTGAGGGACAGGATTAGAATTCAAAATGACCTTGACAAATTGGGGGAACTTGTCTGAAATCAACAAGATTAAATTCAGTAAAGATAAATACTTCGCGTAGGAAGGAAAATCTCAAATCCACAACTACAAAATTAAGGATTACTGACTAGATGGGAGTACTGCTGAAAAGATCCTGGAGGTGATAGTGGATCACAAATGGAATATGAGTCAACTATGTGATGCAGTTGCAAAAAAAATCTAACATTCTGTGGTGTATTAACAAGAGTGCTGTATGTAAGACATGGGAAGTAATTGTCCTGCTCTACTTGACACTGGTGAGGCCTCAGCTGAAATACTGCATTTGGTTCTAGGCACTATACTTCAGGAAAGATGTGGACAAACTGGAAAGAGTCAAGAGAAGTGCAACAAAAATGATAGAAGGTTTAGAAAACCCAATCTATGAGTAAAGGTTAAACAAACTGGGCATGTTGTCTTGAGAAAAGTCTTATCAGGCTGCCCCTCAGCTTCAAATATATTAGGAGCTGTTATAAAGAGGACAGTGATCAATTGTTCTCCAAGCCCACTGAAGATAGAACAAGAAGTAATAGGCCTAGTCTACAGCAAGGGAGATTTAGGTTAGATATTAGGAGAAACTTTCTAACTCTAAGGGTAGTTAAGCACTGTAATAGGCTTCCAAGGGAGGTTGTGTAATCCCCCATCTTTGGAAGTTTTTAGGAACTGATTAGACAAACACCTGTCAGGGATGCCTCAGGCAGGGGTTTGGACTTGATGGCCTCTCGAGGTTCTTTGCAGCCCTACAATTTCTGTGTGTGTGTGGTTTGTGGTTTTTTTTTTTTTTTTTTTAAATGTGCACAGTAGTGGAGCTCCCCTCGTGCACATCTCGTATATTTAGACATTGGTTTCTCTTAATCTAATGCACAGAAGGTTTAAGCTGAATGTCTGAGCAACTATCAAGTTGTATTTTGTTTTCCTTTCTACTTATAGGAGCTGTTGCTGTATTTGCTGTGGGTTACATAAAAGTATCCTGGGCTACCTGGGGTGAGGTGGCATTGGCCCTGTTCTCCCTCCTCATTGCTGCTGCTGTATATGTCATGGACACTGTTCGTAACATCTGGGTGTGTTATGCCTCATATGTAATCTTCAGAATTGTCTACATGCTGCTCATCACAATAGCAACGTAGGTATTTTAATTTAAAAAACAAACCAAAAATAAAACATTGACAAGATTATAGCTGTCTGTCTCAAAACTGGCTTAATGCTTTGCATGTAGGCAGTGCCTTTTGTGCAAGGATCTTCAAGTTCTTTACATTTGAGCTTTGACAAATTGCCTGCAGTTCAATGGCAGACCTGGGAATAGAACAGAGGTTTTGTGATACTAAAGTCATTGTTTATAAATACTGGGTAGTGCTACCTGTCAGTGAAATGTTTTTCCATAAACATTGTTTGAGTGAAGCCATAGGGAGGGGAAGAGGGGCAAGTGCTATGTCAATAATACATGGTCAAAGTTTAGACATACCAGAAGGAAAATGAGATGAGATGATATTATGTCACCTGTGGAGTGGAATGCAGCAACTGTTTAATCAAACACTGCACTTCCTAGCTAACCTGTACTGAAGGAAATACTGTAATCCACTGTAAACTGCAGAGGGAGTTTTCCTCAGTAGGACAAATTAGAATCTGGCCAAGACAACCAATAACAAGTCTCCTCCTTAAAGGAGGAGGGTGGGAGTCAGTGCAAGCATGCCCCCTTCTGGCCAAGCAGGGCATGAGCCTAGCTCACTCAGCTCAGCGGGGCTGTCAGTCTGTTTCTGGTGCCCGGGAATCTGAATACCCTCTTTGTTCTCAGGTACCACAGGGGGTTGGTCCCTTCATCCCTCGGCAACTCTTTAGAAGTTTGCTGACAGGAGCTCCTTTCTCCAGCCTGCTTACTCCTCTGATAGCCCCTGCTTCCCAGCCCTTGTATCCCCCCAGCTGCTGAGCGACTGCCAGTCAACAGTGGTTGGCAGTGCCAGTATTAACCCTTTAGTTGCTAGGCCAGTGTGGAGTACATACACCTCGTGCTAGTGGGTCTTCTGTATGACTTCTGAAAGATGGCACTGTGCCGTTGAAAGGGGCCATTCAGGTACCAGGAGAGAGTATTTCAGTACTGACTCAGATAAAGAGTGCAACTTATTGAACTTCTGAAACTGTTTTCTGCAGCAGTTTGGGTTTTCCTGTGACATTTTCCCCAGTGCTAGCCAGCTGTGACCCTGCTTAGCTTGTGAGATGTGATAAGATCACAGTGTCAAATGATATGGCTGTGGAAATATTTAGCCAGTTTATGAATTAACTTTTCACCCTACATAGTTTTACCCTGAAAGGTTCCTTCTTCCCTTTTCCTCCTGTATTCACACTTCTCCCTTTGGTTTTCTGCTTAGGTTCCAAATTGCTACCAATCTAAGCATGGAGCGGTACGCCCTGGTGTTTGGTATCAATACTTTCATTGCCTTGGCTCTGCAGACTTTGCTCACCTTGATTGTTGTTGACTCCAGTGGTCTTGGGCTAAACATATTCACACAGGTAAGATCACTGCTTTATCTTTACTAACTGGGGAAGAAGGAAGGGATGTAAATCAGGATGTGGAGCCTCCCTCCTGCCTCTGTCATCTGTGTGTGATTCTGGTCCAGGTCGTTGCTGTTCAGAGGGTGTTCAGTGGCCTGCTCTGTGACCTTGTGTGTGGAGAGGGAAGAAAAATAAAGTGTTTCAGTTCTGTTGCAAACAGACAGTTGTGTCCATGTTACAAAACCACAACCACACTTAGCACCAGTTGGCTGCCTTGTTAATTTTCTCTGAGTAGTCAAGGATGGAGGCTGAGCTCCCATCTCACCCCATTAAGACAGGGTTTGAGGCACAGGTGTATGGGAGGGCTGGGCTGCCACTGTTCTATTATAGACATCTTCTTTTAGCCCTGTGCAAGTGAAGCTCCTGTTTAGTTCAGTGAGAGGTTTTTCTGTGCGCACACTGCGGCATTGGTCCCTTTTAGGTAAGCAGCCTTGGAGACTAAACTCCATTTGTCTAGAGTCTTTCACCAGTTCTAATGAAAGTAGTGATTAAATCCAGATAATGAACTAGATGCAGCACACTTCATTGACCAATCCTATTTAAAAAAAAAAAAAAAAACTGAATATTTTTCCTTTCATATAAGGATGGAGAGGAGTGGATTTGCTAACCTTTAACTTACCAGTTTTTTCTCCCACTCTGCAGTTCATGATCTACGCTAGTTACTTTGCAGCCATATCGCTGGTGTTCTTGGTCAGTGGCATATACAGTGTTATGAAGAATTACAGAAGACAGGAAGAGATGCCAAGCAGATCTACTGCAAGCCCTCCTTAGTGCAGCGAATGAGGACATATTCAGCTGTGATGTATGAAGATGAAGTATTTATTAGTGTCTTTGCCACTTGTTTTCCAAGGCAGTCATCTGAAGTGTAATTTATACTATATTAGTAGCACACATCAGAGGGAAAATTATTTAATTAGATCTTACGTAAGTAAGAATAGACATTCCTTCTCAAATGCCTTTTTTTATTGTTCAGTTCCATGTGTACGGAGGTGCACTGAGGTATCACAAGTTTGCTCAAGAGGTGAAAGGCTAGTGAAATCTGGGGCTCTCAAGATCATCAATGCAAATAAGGCTTTGTGTGTATAAATGCGCCCTCCATCCATCTGTCAGTGTTTGAGCACGAAAAGCCTGGAGCTGCTGCAGGTCAGTTGTGAGGTTCACTAGCAGAGCTGTGTGTGTGTGTGTGTGTGTGTGGGGGGGGAGATCCAGGGCTGGAATAGCACAGGGCGTGCTATAGGTCAAAATGGAGGTGCATTGGCGTAGCTGGCGTTGTGCCTTACCCATGCTGTTAGACGCACACTTCTGAGTACTGAATATATTTTAAATTTGAGGTTTGTATGTCTGCACATTTCTTCATATTGCTTGTACTATTTCTACCTGGTCTGCCATCCCGTCTGTCAGAGTATCAGACATAGCTTTCCTTGGTTCTCTACCCTGAAAGCTAAAATGTGTACTGGATTAGCCTTCTGACGCCAGTGAGTTGGCTGTTGGCAAATACATTTTGTTCTGGGAAAGTCCATGCTGTGGCTTGCTTCAAAAGGACTATAATGCTGGAGAGAACCGAAGAAGCTATCTATTTGTCCAGAGTACTGGTCTGTGGGATCATGGATGTCCTTTAGAACTCTTGACTCCTGTGATGCAAAGGCCACTGACCCTGAATGCTCCAGTGTAGGTTACTGTAGTACACTAGTACTGGGAATGAAGTTGACTGACTGCAGTTACTGCAGTTTTTTCATTTAAATACTCATTTCTTTTTTCTTTTAAAACACTTGGTGACATCCTATTTTGATCAGGTCTGTCCATTCTTAAACCCTTCCCCCTTTCTAACTGGACAGGAAAACTCAGTGCATCCTAAAACCTGCCTTTGTTTTGCAGTCTGGACAACTTATGACTCGCCTGAGTAATTTGGAAAAGGAAATACACAAAAGATTGCACTGCTGCATCTAAATGGGCTCTTTGGGGAGGGTCAGTTGCTATGCTGTATGCTTCCTATCCAGCTGATTCTACCATGTTTACTCACTTCTGCCTTTATTTATTTTATTTGTAAATGCAACTGAGGTTTCACAGGGCGGAAGAATTTTTTTTCTGCTGAGAACTGAGAATCGTCCATGGGGGATGTTGGGAAGGGAGATAGTTCCATGAGAGAATGCTTTTCTTACAAAGTGAGCCACAGAATTGAGTGTGTAAGTTCATTATTCTCCTGCTGTCCAGGACCTGATCCATCTCAGATTTGAGTTACTTTAAAGAGTCCAACAAGTATAGATGGACCTCAGGCAAAATCCCAGGATCTGGACTTCCCCAAACTTCCTGATGTTTGAAATCTGGTTTCTTAATGTTTCCTGGGGCCATTTTTGCTGACGTCTATTTGTATGTAACTTAGCTACCATATCCTGAAAAAGAAACTTGAAAGGAACATTTAAAAGTGGGTGTTTTTTTTTTTTTTTTTTTTTTTAAAGAAAACTTCTCAAGCAGTGTTAGAGGGTAGGTTTTAGGCAAGAAGAAATAGTGATTAAACATAATTTGATAACTGTTCTTGGAAAATGGATGGCCATTTCACATGCAGCCCCTTGTGATATAATCTCAGCCTGGTTGCAGATGATACAGGAGCATGGGGATGAATAACCAAAAGAGGAAGCTGAACCTCCTAGCTGTGGCTCCCAGGTGGGGAGGTGGGAGAGGAGACATGGTCAGGGATAAGGGGGCTGAAGCTGGGGATGGGGCTGGAGCAGAGCTGGGAGCGGAAGGACTGGGTGGTGCTCCTTCCCCACCCCCGTGGGGGCTGGCCTGGGCCCCACCATGCCCTCTCCCTCTCTTCCTCCCTCCTCCCCGAGCGTTTTGCCCCACAGTTTGGGGACCTCTGTTCTAGAGTGATGTTACTAATGGATTGTGGCAAGATCAAAATGTCTATAGGACAAAAATTATTGCCATGTCTGTTTTAAATATATGGTCACTTTACCTATATTCATTGGCTTAAATAATTATAGTGTATCTTAAGCCTGGAAGTCCTTTTCAGGTTCTTATGTTATGCCATCACTGTGGTATCTGAATGCTGCAGTGATGGAGTATAAGAACCTAAATGGAGGAGGAGATTTGTTTGTGGAAGCAAAGGTACGTACATATGAAATATTGCAAACAAGACATAATCATGGATAGGACCTTTTTATTTGGTTTTGTTCTGATATTACAGCAATTTTTATCAAATAAAGTATTTTACACAGTATTTCCTATAATGATCTTATCTGTATTTCAACACCTTGCTTATCTTGAGCATTGCTACGGCAATGGGCATGGCTTTTTCTAATAGTTTTTATGTAACAGGAAATGGGGAGGGGGGTGAATTAAAAAGGAACCACAGCTAAAACAAATCTTGGTGGATGGCAATTAACTATTTACTGTTCTTGGTAGCTTTGTAGATGTCCGTATAGGAAAAATCTTGTGTCCTAAGACGAGGTCTCTACTCTGACCTCTTTGGACTGCTTAGCAATCTAGTTTTAATAAACATTTATTCAGCAAGGGTGAAATTCATTTGTAGGTGGAGGGCCCAGTAAAAGGGTACTGTGGGAGGGAACACTAGTCAAGGAGCCACAGACACATCTGCTGCATGGGAGGGGAGAGATCACTGGAAAGCAGGTTCCAGAGAGGCAGGTTCAAGGAAGAGCCACTGAATGGATGCTTGTGACCAGGAACCCTCACACAAAGAGAGCTGCCACCACCCCAGCCCATAAACTCTACAAAATAACCCCCCAGAGAGAGGTTGTGCTTCAGTTCCAGTCTAAGGGTGGAGGTGGCTTGGCTTTTGCGAAACCTGATCCAGTAGAGTGAGGTTTGAGGGAGAATGTAGGTGCTCGAAGAGTAGCTGTTGCTCTGTGTGACCATTGCTTTATAGTGGCCACGTGAAGGACTCTTGCATCGATGTAAGTACTGAAGACATGAGCCAGAGGCCTGAGCATCAAGCATCAAATATCCCAGGTAAGAAGTAGAGGTCAGCCATGAGGGGGAAATACTTAAAATAGGTTTGCTGGGTCCACATCTAAAAATTAGGTTAGAGGGGTGGGGAGACAAAAATAGTGTTGCCGATCACCACCACTACATCCACCAGCAAGCAAAAAAGAGTAATGCTACCACTGTGTCTTCTCTATAACCAACTCTTAAAGATCATTACCTTGGGATCTAGACTATTTTTAATTAGTTTTATGTACTACACCTCCCCCTGCCAAGTCTTCTGGCTTTACAGATGCTATCTTGTTTCAAAAAGTCTCTCTCATATTTAATGTATGGAAGAGCTGAATAAACAAGGCAAACGTTCACTATACAAGCGAAATGAGGAAATTGACAGCACACACAGTGCCATTAAAAGCAAGAAATCTATATGATGTAATGTAGAGTAGTATGCTTTTTTTAAATCGTGTGTGGATGTTTTGCCCCAAATTGGTGGTGTCCCTCTAATTTGGAAAAGGGTTGCTTTGGTCTGGGACTGTATTGATTTGTTGTATCCTAGTGCCACCTAGGGCACCAATCAAATTACTGAGACACCAAACAGCACCTACAAAGTGCAAAACAAGTTATCTTGGAACACTTATTGCTCTTGGAATACACATGGTAGTGGGCACTATGCTTGGTAGCAAGTATATGCAAGTTTGGGCCAATAATAAGGGAAAGGCAAAAACACATTTTCTAGTACTTCACTTTTACAAAGTGCTTCTCATCCGAGTTCTTAAAAGTACTTTACAAAGGAGGTCAGTATCATTACTCCCATTTTCCAAAGGGGGAAACTCAGGTGCAGAGATGAAGTGATGTGCAGGATCACCCAGCAGGCCAGTGGCAGAACTTAATTCCTTATCTTTAATCTGAAAATCGATGACAATAGTTCACCCTTCTGCCTTACCTGGATGACTAGATGAGCTGACTCAGCTGGGTTTCCAGGCAATCTAGGGGATTAAAACCTGATGCTTAAGGCTAGATTCAGCTGTGATCGTGAATTATAAAGCAATGGGTGAGATTCACTCAATGATGTGTCTCCACTTGGCACAAGACTCCCAGTGGAAGGCAGTTTGCCAGGCAGGAGGTCATAATTGCAGCCACAACTATCCATTTGTAGAGAGCCCTGGAGATAGTGAAGCTCCAAAAGTGCATGGGTGTGGCTAGGTTTGCAATGAGCCAGCAGCCAGTGAGGGCATTCCTGGAAGCCCCCAGCAGAACTTAAAACTAACATCTCCCATGGACCAACCCTAGTGGGCAGGGGGATGGAGTGGAAACACCTTGAAGTAAATCTGGAGGTACAATGTGAACTTCCCTGCACCAGCTATGCCACTTGCTGTGGATTCTTTGCTAAAGCTTTATAGTCACAAGCTTCTCCTTTCTTTTTTTAAGTCTAGTATTGCCTGTGGGAAATTAGAGCAGGCTTGATGCAAAGTCTGTAATGTGAGTTGTCATGTGAAAACAGAGTCTGTCTTAAGTGTTCTGGTCAATAAGCATCTATTTCAGTCTAGCTAAAGGTGACATCTAACCAATGGTTCACTGTGCTGTCATCACTTGCCCATTAAAATTGTGTTTTGAAAACCAATGGCATGTTTACCATAAGTGCTAGGAGACTTTCAGAAAAGAAGTAATACAGCAAGTTAAATTGGCTATTTAAATGTTACTAATTTTGACAAATGTTATAGTAGTGGAGCCCTTTATTATTTGCAAGGTGTTGACAGGTGCTTAGCAACAGTGACACGCTCCCAGCCACCTAAGAATGCTGCTGATAGCCACCATTTCAGACAAAAGGGTTTCTAGTTCATAATGACCTGTTTCTATTTATACATTGTATGGCTGGTTTCATTGCCATGCAACAGCTACCAGAGCCTGCTAAGCACAAAGATACACTGTGCTACAATCTACAGGTATTACTTGTTTTACGCTCTATAAACATCAGACAACCCAGGATTTAACTGTAAGATGTTTTTATACTTAAAGATCTCTTTGAATTCTTTCCATTCTACCCTTAGTCGTAAATGAGTCATGAAGTTCCTTGAAATTTGTGGAAGTTATTAATTTGTGTTAGCTTCAAACTTCAACATTCTACTCCTAACTTCATTTGAATTTGATCAGTGTTCATTGCCAAACAAAACATGTTTAATACACAATCTGACAAATGTAACCTACATAACCTCAAACACTGATGTAATCATAAATCATTTAATACTATTTCTTAAACCTATTTAAATTTATACACTAATTGTCTTCTCTTAAAATGTGTACTTCCACAGTAAGTCATACAGTTATAACAAAACTTAGTACACTGAAATTCTATGGCCTGTCCGAGATCTATTAAGATATGTCTCATAAGTTCTTGGTTATATAGTTAATTTTTTTTTATTTCAGTTGGCTTGTTTGTACTTATGAACATAATTATTGGACTTCTGTGTATGAAAAAGGAAGTGATTTCTAAAGTTTCTCAGAATCTTAACTCAGGACTTTTTGTTAGTTTTTGATGTCCATTTCTAAATTGCACTGTCACTTCATGTTAACCCAGTTGGTTGGGTTGGAATACTTATACTTAGCACTCAACAGTTTTCATCTCTACCTGATTTTTCACTGCCCTGCACTTGTAGCAATTTACATGTATGCAAATCCATGTTGCAATGGTTTAAAATGACTAAAGCAGTGGAAGATAAGATCCTAGCTATCAGTGTTTAAAAGGTGGGTAAATAAGTACCTCACTTTTTAAAGAATACTTAGCACTTATATAGTCTTCTTCTAGACAGTATTTGGTCCTGCCATGAGGGCAGGGGACTGGACTCGATGACCTCTCGAGGTCCCTTCCAGTCCTTGAATCTATGAATTTATACAGTGTTTTTCCAAATGAGGCACAGAATGGCTCAGTGACATGCCCAAAATCACACAGCAAGAAGACCGTGACAGAAATGTGAATTCTTGTCGTCTAACTTCCAGACCCTACTTTAGATAATTAATAATATTCATAGTTTATTTGAGAACTATTACATTGCAGTGGCAGTTTAAACATCATTATAGTATTGCCAATAATAGAGAGGGACTCTCACTACAAGCTACTGTTTTTCAAATTTTGCATAAACTTCAGCCCATAAGGCATTTTATCATGTTTAGTAGTAGTGGCTGAAAGGAGAATTTTTTGAGTCGTTCTATATATTTTTTGGTCATTTGTTTAGATGTGTGAATGAGAGAGTGTTATTTTCCTCCATTTAAGCATCTTCAGTGTGCTTTTTGTGCCCTGCTTGAGCACCTTACATCTGATGAGCTCAGCAGCCTTCGCAAATAGTGAGATGCCCTACACACACTTTCTGAAGCAGCTAAGCTCCCCTATTTTACAACTGGGGAAAGGGGGGGGGGGAAGGAACTTGCCCAGGGTAACATCATGAGTTGGTGTCAGTGCCAGGGTTAGAACCAAAGGCACATGGAATTCTTTAGATAAGTACTTCTCAAGGGCTGGAATATGACCTAGAAGTAGATTGGAAGAGGGTGGTTGGTGGAACACATCTCATTGATGAGAAAGCAGAAAAACCTTTTAGTTACTAGGGCCCAGAAAGAACCTGGGCAAGGGAGGGAAGGAATAGCTCCCCCTCCTTCTGTTCCTGCAGTCTCTACAGCCCTTCTCTCAATCCTACTGCAGGTCTTCGCACCTCTTCCCCCCCCCCCCCTTGCCAAGTATCAGATTCAGGGCAATGTAAGTGGCACATCAGGTCCTGTGGAGATAATCTCACCACCTTTTGGAGTGATCCTATCCAGAGCTGAGCGCTGTGTGGGCACGGTGGGGAGAGGAGAGGAGAGGTACTTCCATCAGAAGTCCTAGCCACTTGCAGTACCCAGAACCCTCTAGTTGTTTCTTCATATGACCCCCAACAGATTGTGGGATTCTGGGCCATTGTCTGAGTGGCTGAATTGCATAAACCACAATGTTCAGAACCACTGATCTGTGAAGCATGCTGCCAAAAACTGTCATTTTAAAAACTTGCTGTGAAATTAACTTTGTGTAGATAGCTGTGAAGTGATTTGATTTATAAATAACGATGTGATAGTGTAGGTGGTAGAAATATTTAATGGAACTTTTGCATAGTTGTCCTCCCTTACGTTCCATCCCAAGTTTGTATACATGTATGTATATTAAATTAAACTGCTGTTTGCGGTGTTGTTGCTATCTCAGTCTAAGGATATGAGAGAGGTACGGTGGATGAGGTAATATCTTTTATAGGACCAACTTCTGTTGGTGAAAGAGGTAAACTTTGGAGGCTCACAGAGCTCTTCTTCAGGTCAATTAAATTGCTGTGTGGGCTGGGGCTTAGCAAAGGAGTCCAGAAGCAGAGGGAAGGCTGCTAGGCCAGTTACCAAGTCACAGGATTTTATCACCAGTCTTGTAACATTTGAGGTTTCCTTAAAGCCCCAGCTCCTGCAATTTTGGGAGATTGGGCTTGCTTTTTTCTTTTTCTTTGAAAAAGTAATTTTCTGTGCCCCTTGGTTGACAAGAGGCTTGAAACCATGCCCAGTGTGGAACCCAACAACCGCTCAGAAACCTGAGGGGGGGGGGGAATCCCAGTGGTGGTTATATTTTAAATCTCATGATTTCTGGGCCCTGACTCTTGATTTGTGTGGGCGATGCTGGGTGCCGTCTACGAATGGGCAATGGGTCTGGGGTGCTTGGTCACCTTGTGCCTGGAGGTAAAGGCCTTAAGGGCCACATGTAGCGTGTGGTGTGAGACGTCAGCCTGTGGCCGCATGTCTGGCTGCACGGGGGGCTTCCCTAAGAAAGCAGGCTTGGAGTGGGGAGCATGGGGGGAGGGTGCAGCGCCCCAGCGCAGGCAGCTGTTGGGGAGGTCACAGCTTGTGTGAGCTCTAGCGCAAGGGTGGCCCTGGCCAGCATCCAAGATGGCGGCACTCCAGCCTCTCTCTAGCTTAGTAGTTATCTAGGACTCCATGGAAACCGGGACAAGCAGAACTCTCGTCTATTTTCTCACGAGACTTCACCCGCCGTCTCTTTGTTGCTTAGGCAACGGAACAGAGAGACAAGTTTGGCCCTTTTGACCCGCCGTTTCAGCGCTGGGCTCTACAGGTGAGTAAGGGGAGCTGGGGCTGGTCGCTGCTACCATGGCAACGCCAGTCCCTGAGGGCTCCCGGCACAGTGCGCAGGCGAGAGAGGGGCCGGGGAGGGAGCTGCAGGGGAGGGGCGGAGCCCGAGGCACAGGGAACTGATGGGACGGGCAGCCGGCGGGCGCCGGAGCCGGGCGCAGAACCCCGGAGTCCTGGCTCCCAGCGCGTCCCCCTCCCCCGCTTCCTTTTGCGCGGAGCAGAGCCGGGCTCCCTGATCTGCCTGGAGCCCGCCCGACCCCAAAGGTGAGAGCGGGGAGCCTCCCTCCTCCGGCCCCTGCGAGCTGCTGCGCTCCGCGCCGCTCACTGCGCTGGGTGGGGGGAGCGGGCGCCCTGGAGACGTAGGGGGGCTTCGCTCCAGACCGCCGCCGTGACCCGGCTGCGCGGTACAGCCCGTGGGATGGGCCCTGCGTTCGCCGCTAATGCGCTTAGCCGCAGGGAGCAGTGGAGGCAAAAGACGTTCCTGGCTTCATGACTAAGTTTGATAAGTTTATGGAGGGGATGGTATGATGGGCTAGCCTAATTTTGGCAATTAATTGGTCTTTGACTATTAGCGGTAAATATGCCCAGTGGCTTGTGATGGGACACTAGGCGGGGTGGGATCTGAGTTACTACAGAGAATTCCTGGCTGGTGAGTCTTGCCCACATGCTCAGGGTTTAGCTGATATTCATATTTGGGGTTGGGAAGGAATGTTCCTCCAGGGCAGATTGGCAGAGGCCATGGGGGGTTTTCACCTTCCTCTTTAAACCACAAGCTGAGGTCTTCAGTAGCTCAGACATAGTTCAGGGGGTTGTTACAGGAGTGGGTGGGTGAGATTCTGTGGCCTGCATTGTGCAGGAGGTCACAGGGGCAGGCAACCTATGGCACGCGTGCCGAAGGCGGCACGCGAGCTGATTTTCAGTGGCACTCACGCTGCCCGGGTCCTGGCCACCGGTCCGGGGGCCTCTGCATTTTAATTTAATTTTAAATGAAGCTTCTTAAACGTTTTAAAAACTTTATTTACTTTACATACAACAATAGTTTAGTTAGTTATATATTATAGACTTATAGAAAGAGACCTTCTAAAAACATTAAAATGTATTACTGGCACGCGAAACCTTAAATTAGAGTGAATAAATGAAGACTCGGCACACCACTTCTGAAAGGTTGCCATCCCCTGGACTAGAAGATCATAATGGTCCCTTCTGACCTTAAAGTCTATGAGTTTAACTAGGCAGTTTATCTCCAGCTGTGGGGTGGCGACTGGCTCCTTTGCAGTGTGAACATTCATACGGTGGAGAAAGGTAAACTGGAGATCCCCGCGGGGGCCGGGTGCTCCCAGCACAGGGCTGGAGTCTGCTGGAGGTGACAGGGGTTCGTGCTTGGCTTTGCATTGCAACTCATGTGCTGGGCAAGCCACTGTCAGCACTCCATGCTCCAGTTTCTCCACATAGGTAAAATGGAGTTAGTAGTATTAATCTACTTTGCAGGGGGATACTTGCTCTTAATTTGTTAATGAATTTGTTGCACATTGCAATAGCTTGGGAGGAAGGTGTTATAAACATATAGTGTCTTGTGATTTTATTTCTAGGAGCCAGAAAAAAAAATGTCTGAGAGGCAGACTGGAAGTGTTCTTAAAACTGTCCAGAGCATTACAGACTTTACAGCTGCTTTGTATTAGTGAGGCAAATAACTTGCGAAGTCTACTAAAGGGTTAGTCTCATTAACTTAATGCAAAATTATGGTAATGATTAGTCTCCCCTCTGCACCCCTTTGTTCATACATTGTAATTTTTTTGTTAAGGCAATAACTTTTTTGTTTTGTGTACTCTGTGCAATGTGATAGCGTTTAGGTCGTGCTTAGAACTTTGCAACTTTATAAATGTTGAATTTCTTACTTTTTGTGCATGTCAAGTCCCTACCATGATTTTATTTTTATTTCTTAATTGTATTATGGTGCTAAGCACTGTACAAACATATAACAAAGACAGCCAGTAATCTGAAGACCTTACCATCTAAAGACTTGTCTATGCATGAAAATTTTGCCAGTACGTCTGTGTTGGTGAGAAGAATAAACTATACTGGCAAAAGCACACTTTTGCTTATATAGCTGAGTCATAAAAAAAATCACACCTTTAACAGGCATAACTAAGCCAGCAAAACTTTTAAATATAGACCTGGCCTAAGTGGTGAGCTTTTACAGCTGAATGTGGTGGTCTGTGTGTAACTTTTTTGTGTTTTAATGATTATTATCCAACTAAATAAAACCAGGGTTTTTTTTTACTTTACTGTGCTGATTGAGAATTACAGTACAATAGAGACAGAGAAGTCTCATTAGATACTCCAGTTCACCCTTCTGCAGGGCAAGGTGCTTGCTAACTGCACTTGAAGGAGAGATCCTTAGCTGGTGTAAGTCAGCTTAGCTCTAGTGAAAGTCAGTGGAGCTATGCCGATTTACATCAGGTGATGGAGAAGACTAGAACATATCGAATGAGTAGTGCACTGTTTTCATTTGTTCTATTTCTTAATTTCTCAATCAGTTTTTGTCCAAGAATAAAGCACCATACATAATTTGGGACTGCTTAGCTCTCAAATTTAGCTTTTAAAGTAAAATTGGTTTTTGATCAGAAGCAACATCTAGTGGTTAGAGGATGGGAGTTCAGGTGCTATTCCTGATTCATTGCCTTGTGGCTTCATCTGTAAAATAGAGGTAAAATTTGCCTTCTGAACATTAGACTCGAAAGGTTTAATTCCTTTTTTTTAAAGTATTTTGAGTGTCTCTTATATGGTTCTATAGAATGGCAATGTAGACAAGTACAAAAGATGCATCCAAATAACTTCTTAATTATTACAGCTTCCTCACCCAGGCTTGGATAACTCAAATAGCCTAATGGAAATTTACTAAACAGTGCAGAATAATACATCTTTGGTCTGAGAGCAAGCATAAGAAATTTCAGCTCAGGGGTAACTTCTCCAGAAAATTAAAATCTAAAGAGATGAAAATAAGGATTTAGGATCTGTTGAGTGCTTTCAAGTCCCATTAAAGCCAAGACACTTGGATACTATGGCAATGGGTGTGGTGTAAGAACCTGAATAGGAGTTCAGAGCATGTAATAATACATTCCATGGGTGGCGTACCCGAGCCCACTTATCCACTGCTTTAAAAACTCCCACACCCCAATCTGGGTCTGTGCTGGTTATGTGATATGTATGTATCTCATGATCCTTGTAACTGATACCTGTAATCCCTCATAACTCAAGCCTGACCCCAGATGTATAGTACCTTCCCTCTTAACTTGTGTATATTTAATTTTAAACATTAACTTTAATAAAATTTTTAAATATGTTCTTGCGAGATCAGGTCCTTAGATTGAAAGTGCCCTCTCAATCATGAATTAGGATCTATGCTGTGATCCTTTCTAATAGAATACATTTTGTTCCTCTCGAAAGGCACTGTATAAATAAGCTGAATTTTGCACAGTATTGTGATTAAAAGACATCACTCATTAAAGTGAACATATGCAGCATTTTGTATTTTGATTATGCAGAATTGTACAAGTCGGAAACTCAGGCCAGGTTCACTGCAAGTTTCACACAAGCGTAGTGCCTATTTGGGTGGAACTCGAAAAAACTCTGTTTTTTGGCTGAGCTCCACTTTGAGTTTTGGACTTCATTTGAACTCCAGCATTCAAATGTGAACCAACCAAGGCAAATATGTGTGCATACTTCTGCACCTGAGTTGTATGGTCATGTTGTGAAAAGTCCTGTTGTAATGTGCGTAGGGGGATATGAATACAGCTACAATTTCTGGGGGAACTACAGCATAACCCTGAAATCCCTAATGTTTATTAATATCGCAAGGTGAAAATTACATTCTTATTTTATTTGCATTGAATTAGAGACCTGTATACATGAGTAAGCAGGATATTGGTTGTCTTGCTCTTTTTTTCTTCAGTTAATCATAATCCTTTGTGACATAATAATCACCAGCGCAACAAATTTTGATGTTAGAAACTGAGGATTTTGACTGAACGTGAGGAGGAAGTAATAGCCATCTCACTATTTCCAGGATCTTCTTGGGGCATGAAAGGGTCACAGCTAATTCTTGTAGTCTATATTGTATTGCAAACTTGCTACTTAGAGATCTGTTAATGCATTGCACTACCATGAGACACTCAGGGGCAACCTCCAGGTTGTAGCAGAAGCCACAAGGTGCAGGAAAAGAAACTTTTAAACAATCCCAATATCCTGCATTTATACAGATACCATTAGAAATAAGGAACAAGGAACTGAAGATCTAGAATGTGTACGCAAAACCGTAAAAAGACTGTTTTCCATGCATTGTCAGCAGCTGCCCAGTAGCTAGTGAAAGGATACTGCAACGTGCAGCCTCAAAGGGATGGCCCAATCTTGTCATTAATAAATTGTTTACTCTGTGCTTTGCTGACAGTCTGGTAACTCCCACCATATGAGTGATTCTTGCCTCTGTGCAGAAAAATTGTAACTTTGGCTCTCAACCCTTTTCCCAGTTTCTCTGAATTGATATCCAAATGATGTCATTTCTCCTCTAATACTGATGTGGATGGTGTTATCTGAAAGCTAGCAACAAATGTGTAAATGTGCAGTAAGGCCTCGTGTGCGAAGTTTTTTAATAAATTCAAATAGTAATCTTAATCTACTTCTTTCTAACCAGAGGGTAACACATCTGTGTGTCACCATCTTATTCACTGTTATTCAATTAGCTCCATTGTCAAAACACCAACCCTCAGCAATGAGCTATGTTATTCACAAGGTGGTAGTACCAGATGGAAATGAGGATGGAAGGAAACAGGATGGAAAGGAAAGGAGGAATGGGATCTGTCTCTGATAATCCATGCTCTTTTCATATGTATCAGCTAGTTTACAAAGTATCTCTACTCTATGTTGGGGTCCATAACTCATTAATATGCAATTTGTTATAAGATGTTAACATGAAATATTGGGTTAGAAGTTTAATGGTAAAGCCAGGATGGGCAGGGATGGTGTCCCTAGCCTCTGTTTGCCAGAAACTGTGAATGAGTGACAGGAATGGATCACTTAATGATTACCTGTTCTATTCATTCCCCCTGGGGCACCTGGGATTGGCAACTGTCAGAAGACAGGATACTGGGCTAGATGGACCTTTGGTCTGACCCAGTATGGCCGTTCTTATGTTCTTAAGTATGAGATTGTGACTAAGAATTAAGTTATAGTCGAATATTATTACTTCATCTTACTAAGTTATGGTTTGATTTACTTGGTTGTACTTACCTAGTAAATGTAAAATTATCCAGAATAAAATATAAAGTAGTAAAGCAGTATTTCTGATGATTAGGAATAGAAAGTTGAACTTAATACATTATTGAAGTTGATTAAGTATATAATCAAAATTTGTGTGATAACATTCCTATATTTAAAGCGGAAATAGATAAATTCCTTTTGGAAAATTTTTGAGTAAAGGGTGAATATTGAACTCCAGAATTAAAACTTTAAGAAAGCTGCACCAACATATCACAGAACGTGAAAGGACTATTATAACTATATAGAACTTTATGAGAAGAATAAACGGCACAATTCCTAAAAAGGTTTTAAATCAGGGATGGGAAAACTACGGCCCGCAGGCCGGATCCGGCCCCTCGGGGCTTTGAATCCGGCCTGCGGGATTGCCCCCGTGGTGACGCGGGATTGCCCCCCGTGGCGCCACAGGCCCTGCGTCGCTTTCAGCAGTGGCCGGCCCGACGTCCCTGCGGCCTCCAGGCACCGCCCCCTGCAGCTCCCATTGGCCGGGAACGGGGAACCATGGCCAATGGGAGCTTCGGGGGAGGTACCTGGAGGCGCTGCCCTCCGCCCCCCTCCCCCAGGGGCCGCAGCGCTTCCTGGAGTAGCGTGGGGCTGGGGCCAGGGCAGGCATGCAGGGAGCCTGCCCTGGCCCTGGTGCGCGCTGCTGCCACCCCGGAGCCTGAACCCCTCCTGTACCCCAACTCCCTGCCCTAAGCCCCCTGCCTGCACCGTGCACCCCAACTCCCTGCCCTGAGCCCCCTCGTACACCCCGCATCCCTCCTGCATCCCAACCCCCTGCCCTGAGCCCCCTCCTGCACTCCGCACCCCTCCTGCACCCCAACCCCCTTCCCTGAGCCCCCTCATAAACCCCGCACCCCTCCTCTGCCCCAATCCCTTGCCCTGAGCCCCTTCCTGCACACCTAACCCCCTCCCACACACCGCACTCCCTCCCGCACCCCAACCCCCTGCCTCGGTCCTTCATACAATTTCCCCACCCTGATGTGGCCCTCGGCCCAAAAAGTTTGCCCACCCCTGCTTTAAATTGATTCTGTGACTGAAAGATAGACTTTTGCCAGACTACAGCGCCCTCCCCTGGGCGCACACACATAGGGCAGCTCTTCCTAACCTGCCATTGAAAAGACAGATTTCCAGCATTGCGATCAGCACGTTGCTCCCCCAAAACTTGCAACTATTCAGTGGGAGGGTGAACTGATAGGATAGGAACCACCTCTATCTATATATTTCAATGGGAAACAATACCTATAAAATAATTGGACCTATGCCAGCCATGGGTAGCTGTAACTGTACCAGCAAGGGTACCATCTGCCTACCAAAGCTCAATGCTCCTACTACAAAGAAGCTGCCTGATCCCACAAACTGTTGTCACTTATAGCTGAAGTGAGTCACCTTAGCGTAAGTCTACATTTCATCTCCTGAGAAAGAGGTACTCTTTTTAATTGAGTCCTTCAGGGATAACATCCTTGGGGAATATTAGGTCCCAGGCATACATTCCTACCAGAAACCAGCCTTAGGAAAGAGGTTACCTTCCTAAAGAAATGGAGACATCACTAAAATCCATCTTGTTCAAGAGCTATCAGTCTCTAAACTGAATGGTGAGATAAAACAATCCTGCTTCAGTATAAAGACTTGGGCAATCACTGTTTTCCCCTCCTCAAATCCATAGGTGAACTCTGGACTCTGAAGGAAGACCAGAAGTTCCTTGGGGAAAGAACTATGTTGCTTTTTTCCCATATAATCAACCAATTGGACCAAATCCCCGTGTTACATAATTCCAGGTTTAAAACTTCCATCGGAATATTGCCAAACTGTTCTGTTCCAATAACTGAAAGACAGATTGTGAATAAGTCCAAAGAACAAGAAGCTTACTGAAGTCAGCATAATAGAAACCTAAATTCCTTTCCATGATAACAACCAAAAATTAGGTTCTTAGAATTGCGAGAAAAAAGCTTTGCTGTAGCACCTAAAGTACTGTTTTAACTAGCACTGTTTATGCACAGGTATGGTTGTATTTGTATGCTTTTAAGGCTGATTTCATCATTGCCCATGCTTATTAAAAATATGTTGGCTACTCTTTAAAGATGCTAACCAAATGCTTATAATTTCACCTTGTTATATGCTATATGCTTTAAACTGAGCCTTTGCTCTGTTGTTGTTGTACCTTTTAGAATTAGTGTTACTAGTCTGCTGCTTTTTATTCCAGTTTAAACTGCTTTAAAGGCTTTACTACTTAAACCCCTACTCTGACTGCCTTTCTGTCTATTTCCCTTTCATGCCTACTTTGCCAAACTAACAGTCACTAACAGTCTGTGTGAGTGAACAAGTGACAGGTAATTTCTATTTCACCCTCCCGCTTCAAAATCTGCTGTTCATACTGCTGTGTGTGCAGAGAAAGAATAACTTTTCATACTCTCCATTTCATTTCAACTGTAGTGTAGTCTGGAACACCTTTGTCTATACTTATCCTGTTTAAAAAAGGCCCTATTAGAATTCATTCTAAAATTATGAAAACCTACCAATTGCTGTCTGTCTTTTAGTTTGAGAGAAACCTCCAACTGTGAATGAAATTTTTGTCTAACTCAAGCTCTGAGAGCAAGTTGAATTTTGATATTCCTTTTGTGTCTTAAATTTCCAGCATTCACTCTAGACTGTTAAAAATTTTCACAAAACATGCTCTTCCTCCAGATAGATTAACTGGGACTGAATTTTTGCATCCAACATTGCTTCTTAGACACCTTACTTCACCGTTCTTGACTTAAGCCTTAACTTTACACTGCTGCATTTCATAGTAACTATACCTTTCACGCCTTTCATCATCTCCTAATAATTCAGCTTAATCCTTATGCTATTGTAGCTATTCTATTTTGCTATTGAAATGTCTTGTGAAAATTGTAACAATAATTATGCATGTGTGTACACTAAACATTAGTATTGTGCTTACAGTGGTCACATCATTTGAAGTTATTTTCTTGACTCTCCCAGTTAGTTTTAAAAGTATTTTCCTGAGAGCATTCAAAAGAAGTTACTACTTGGCTTTACTAAAGCTTGTTTAGTTTAAAATGCTAAAATTGTATTGCCTTGTTTTATTCAATTCCTAATTCAGTTTAGACTGTGATATAGCTCAAGTATGTTAGTTCATAGAAACCTGGTGGTGTGAAGTGGATTTGCCTGCATTTATTTTGTGACTCAGTTGCCTCATTCAAATCTGTATTTACCCGTAAAGTACTGTTTCTTTAAGTATGATTTTGTGTTATATTAAGGATTTGTAGTAGTGCCTTTTTCAGTCATGCTGTACTCTTTTAGTTGATTTTTTCAAAGTGGTATTGTATCCTGAATGACTAATGGAATGACATAGATGTTTAATTGTGGTTATTTGTTTAACTTATACTTGCTTTGTGGTATTGTTTCCTTTGACCTACTAGTTGATGCTTTGATTTTTGATGTAGTTCTAGAATGTATACTCTATTTTAATATGGTTTCTTTTGCACAGTCAACATATTGTATCACTTATTTATTTACATTTATGTAATCCTTACCTGCTAATTATTTTTGAATAATATTTTCTTTTGTTTTTAATTTACTTCCATAACTAATTTTAATAAAAACGTTTCATTTATTTTAAAGTTGTTTCTTTGGTTGGTTGGCATCCCCTAATGCTTTAGAAAAGAATTCTTGGTGGTAGAATGTGGGACCACCTCCCTAGTCTAACAAATTAATAGCTATCAATAATTCTATTTTTGGCTTTTTTATTCCCTGAACTACTCAGATGAGAAACGATTAGTTAATAATTCCATGCAATTGTTGTTTCTCTGAGTTATCAATTTTGATAGTTTGGTAATCTAATTTTAAAATTACCTCACGCTCAACTCTTTCAAAGACATGTTTTTACCCCCACACTTAAATCGTGTTGTTTACACAGGAAACAGAGGCATTTTTAAATACATATTTTAAATGGGAACCAGTTATTTGGAGTTTGATTCTACAGCTGCTTTGCATTTAGGACTCTCTCTGATGTCAGTCAAGTGTCTGATGCATCAGGCTCTTCTTGTTTTGAATACTCTGCTCTATGGGAAGCTATGAAAGGTCTTTTCTAGGACTTGTGGGCCCCAGTTCTTTGCTGTGTTGGCTTTAACCTGTGGGAATTGTTTCAGTAGAGGCTAGACCTTCTTTGAATGAACTGGTGGTGCCTATGCTGCTAACATGTTAAGGAAATAAATATACTGCCATTGCCACTGCCACAGGCAGAATTGCCCTCCCCAGTATTGTTATAATAAATGAAACCTCTCCCCTGCTGTTTTTATAGCTATTGAGAGAGAGAGAAAACAACAAAGCAGTAGGAGAGATGTTATCTGGTACCAGTGCTGTAGGTACACATGCAAAAATGGTCTCATGGTTAAAGAATAGGGACTAGAAGTTAGGAGATCATGGGTTCTCTTCTTACCTCCGCCAATGAGTTTCTTTAAGACTGTGGATGAGTCAGCTTGCTTCTCAGTGCCTCAGATCCCCATTTTACAGGTGGGAATGAAAATATCTCCCTACTTTACAGGGGTTGAAAGGGTAAATCCATTCACGATGGAAACCCCATTGGGATCCTCTCTTGTAAGGTGCTGTAGAAATAGCTAGGCAGTGGTATTGTCCACCACTTTACCTATATGCCACAGGTATCAACAGTATATTGTTGTGTGTCAATAAAAGTCTTGTGAAAATAAGAATATTTCCCCCTCTTGTAGCATTGCTGTAACACAAAGCCAAAATGAGTGACAAGAAAGACACTAATGACTTAAGAGAGGCTGGTGACTCAACAGAAAGTGCCGAATATGAGGATGATTTTGAAAAGGATCTTGAGTGGTTTATTAATGAAGAAAAAGAAGAAGAAGATGACGACCCTGGGGAAACAGAGGTATTTGATTAGGAAAATGCTAGTTATTTTACAGTAGACTTGGAGATTTTAACAACTTGAACCCCACATACAATCAATGCAAAGTTTGATTTGGAATATGTATGTAATTGTAAACGTGCTTATATTTAACTAGGAAAAAGGGTATTTGGGATTCTAGTGAAAAGAGATGCAGTGCACCATGGCTTTTTTCAGTTACTCAGATCATTCCTGTCTTTAAAATAGAAAAGCCAATATTCCCTATAGGGACAAAGATAATGTGCGTGGATAAAAAGTACTTCTTCCATTTCCAAGGTGGTGTCTTTAAGCATTTGTGCAACTCCCATTATGATTTTTTTTTTATGTTGCCTCATACCACTTTGCTACTCAAGCTTTGGTTCGTTCCAAATTACGTGAAGATGGGAATATGGAAGGACTCAGTGAGAGAGGAGTTAGTGCCAAAATGGAAGCTGATTATGAAAGTCACTGTTTGATAGCCTGTCTCAGGCAGGCTATGTTTGGTACTGCCCTCCTACCACTCTTGCTATTCTTCTCTCCTTCCTTTTGCTCTCTTTCTGGCCTCTGTTGGGTGGAGAGACTGGAAGGTGGAGGGTGAATGGGACTCTGACAACAGAAATGAGAGCCACATCCTCCTGTTCAAGTGTGAAACCATATGGGATAGAACTCAAGTCCTACTATTGCTGGGCCTTTTGGAGACCACAGCTCTTTCACATCATCACCTCTGGAAGCATGGCCATCAGTTCTAATAGAAAGCTGAGCTCATAAGAGTAGGGCCTTTTCCTGTAGCTTGCATCTCATCTGTGTGGTATATTTTAGCTATGTGACTGTTTTCTATATACTGCACCTTTGAATCTCTAAGGATGGCTATTTTGTATTCAGTTCAGTGCAGACTGTAATAGGTGGGGGAGACAACACACTGTGCTCTCTCATAGCGACTTAACTTAAACAAAAAAAGAGAATGAAAGTAAACAGACCAGACTGAGAGTAAATGGTTGCTTTTTGTGTATGGAAAACAGGTTTGTGTTGCCCTCCTCTTGGCCCTTTGTAGCATAGCTATGTTTGCTACCATCAACATTCCCTGTGAGCTGTGTGGCCACATAGCCGTGCATCTGTCCTGTATCCACTGCCCATGTCACATGGCTGGGAGTGCAGCCAGGAGCTGGGAGTGTGGCACAAACTGCTCTCTGGCGCAATTTGCTACTTTTCTGTTCCTGAACTTGTTTAAGAAATCTGAGCATGCTCAGTAACATCTGCTGAAGCCTCTGCCTTAACTCTGCTCTCACTTGGAATCATTATGCGGGCTGCCTTCTGTTCATATGGCTAAAAAGGTGCAGAGGGGGCACGCTGGAGAGGAGCGATGGGCTGAATTTGTGCCTGGGGAAAAACTGTATACACAGGGGGGGTCAAACAGACAGAGTCAGGGGAAGGAGAGGGGCAGATAGGCAAAATCAGGGATGGGGTAGAAGCGGTGTTAAGAAAGTGGTAGAGACACTGCCAAACAGTGGCAAAAGGGAAAACCACCAGAATAGTGAGGGGCAGAGAGGATGAAAGTTACCACAAATGGGGTGAGCAGTGTTTGCAGAATTAGGATATAGTTAGTGATGAGCTGCCAAAAACTTAACTACCTACCGGGTCTTCAGCGGCACTTCGGTGGCGGGTCCTTCACTCGCTCTGGGTCTTCGGTGGCACTTCGGTGGCAGATCCTTCAGTGCCGCCGAAGACTCTGAGTGCCACCCGGTGAGTACAAGCCCCACATTTTTTTTGCATGGTTTTTTTTTTTTTAAGTCATCCCTGCTGGGGCCCTGTCGAAATTGTTCGAATTGGGCCCCGCACTTCCTAAAGCCGGCCCTGCACATCAGGGTTGAAAATTGTATCGGGGGCTGGGTAGGGAAGGTTGTGCCTCCGAAAACAGCCTGTCCCCCCAATCTGACCCCCACCCACGTCCTGCCCTCGACTGCCCCCCTCAGAACCCGCAACCCATCAACCCCCCCCCGCTCCTTGTCCCCTGTCCATCCCCTACCCAATTCACCCCACTCCCTGTCCCCTGACTGCCCCGATACCATCCACCACCACCCCGACAGACCCCAGGAACTCCCACGCCTACCCAACCCTTCCCCGTCCCCTGACTGCCCCCCCCCAGAACCTCCGCCCCCCTCCAACTGCTCCCTGCCCGTTATCCAACCCCTCCTCCCAGCCCCGGCCCGGCCCCCTTACCATGCTGCTCAGGGCAGTGCGTATGGATGCCGCGAGGCCCGCTGGAGCTCGCAGCCCCACCCCCTTACCATGCTGCTCAAAGCGGCAGGAGCTGCAGAGCTACCCAGGAGCGGTCCAGAGCGCTGGTGCCAGCGGCGCGGCACGCTGAGGCTCTGCGAGAGGGGGGAATGTGGGGGAGGGGCCAGGGGAGTCTCCCTACCCGGGAGCTCAGGTGGGCCGGAGTTTGCCCATCCCTTTAACAGCCGGTTCTAAACTGGCTTCTAAATTTAACAACTGGTTCGCGTGAACCAGCTCCAGCTCACCACTGGATATAGTTGGCAGATGGGCTTCCCCACCCCTATCCCCAGCAGGACAGCACATCTCATTTCCTGCTTCTCAGGGCCAGCCAGAAAGGATAAGGAGTGGGGGTGGCAAGGGCTCCTGGGAAGGGATGGTAGAGAGGTCCCTCAAGACCTGAAGCTCCTGACCATGACACAGAAGTTCCTAAAGTAACCGTTACAGTAACTGGTTTTCAAATATCAGTAATGTGACATTTTTTCCCTTTTTTAATTATTAATTATTGCACAAACATGGCAAAAATCTGTTTTGTTTGTGATAGAGTAACAGGTAATGCCAGATGTGGTAATTTTACTTTCATCCATGGACCTGAGTTTAATGACTAAGGGTATGTCTACACTGCCCATGTTACAGCGCTGCTGCGGCAGCGCTGTGTAGTCACACTTTATCGCTGGGGGAGAGCTCTCCTGGTGATAAAAAATAATAACCCAGAACGAGGAGTGGTAGCTTTATCGCCGGGAGCACAGCTCCCGGCAATAAAGGGCTGTCTATACTGGCGCTTTTCAGCGCTAAAACTTTTGTCGCTCAGGGATGTGTTTTTTCACACCCCTGAATGACTAAAGTTTTGGCACTGAAAGTGGCAATGTAGAATCTTGAACAAAATTGTTAGCAACACTTCACAATTTACTTAATTATGGGTATCAACTCTGCTAGAAGTGGAATGCTTGAGACATGCTTCCAACTGAATGTTCCACTATTGGCACAATAATACATGTCTTTAAAACTCCCTGGACACACATTTACATGATACCCTATTGTAGTAGGCCCTGTCAGAACTAGGCATTTTCTGAAGTCCTTAAATACACATTTACATAATCCATACTTTAAACAGTCCTGGAATATTTATTTACACAGTTGACTGTAATCTCTCAAAAAAGCAATTGCAATCAATTGTCTACTCTCCCACAGTGCTGTGAGGGGCTTGTTTCTTCTTAAATAGCGAAGTGTAAGTTTGCCCAAGGACAAAAATGTAGTCCTCAGTGGAGTTTGTAGCCTGCTCAGCACAGAGAAAATTTAGAGGGAACGTTGGCCATGGTCCTGTCACTGACAGGACCTCAGACAACCACTGCTGATTCTCCGCACACGCACGGTTTGGAAAAGCAGCAAAGGAGTTTGTTACGCAGAACAGCAGGAACTTATGAGGATGTTTGAATTTTACTTAAGCTCACGTGAAAGATGAATAAGGCATTCAGAGTGCCTTTTCATTAGACTACCAGGACTTATGGAGGTGAGCTTCTATATGGTACCAGTAGTGGTAGAGGGGATAGAGTTATCTACGTAGCACTTTGTCTTCAAAATGGGGTATGGACATTAACTATATAGTGTTGGATTATTGCCATATAACTGTGTTTTCCCTCTGACCCCCTTTCTACTCATATTGGTTCTGATGTGCACCATGCAACAGAGAAGCCAGCCATCAGTCAGCCAGCCCTTTCCCAATCATCTTCCTCCTCCCTTCTGTCCTACCTCCACTTCCTTTCCTCTTTTCTTCTGTTTTGTCAAACTGCAATCCTGTTGATTTAAAAATGTCTTAATCTTATTTTTAATTAAAAATAAAAGCCACATTTTTTCTGTAAGTGGTACACATACAGAGAAATATGATTCCAGAGGTCCCTCATTTATGTAAATAAGATCACAACCCTAGAAGTCGTGTGCTCTGTGAAGAAACAGAGAAACAACTGAATGTTATTATCTGGGATTATTTCTCCATTCAGTTGAACATGTCACATATAATATGTATGCAAGATTTGATTGTTACGCCATTAAAATTCAGACATTCAGAATTATGGTTACCACACCATCCTTAAAGATACCAATAAAATAAGGCATATGTCATATATTTTAAAAAAATTCTTCACTTATGTTACAAAATACCTTTGATAAATTTCAACTGAAGTAATTAAAAATATCCAAGTTACTTACTTCACCAGTTTGTTTGTTTGATTTTTATATTTCTCTTAGTACAAACAAAAGTGAACCAGACTAATCATCCTTATGTTTCAAACTATCATCCGTTTCCAGTGAACTTTAGCTTCTAGGTTTTGGGCACCACCACATTACTGCAATGTTTGGGTTGCAACCACTGCGTGGGATTTTTTCTCCTGTAAACTACTTAAATTAGAAGGAGAAGCTTCAGTCAGTCTTTTATTTTCTTCTCCTGATGAGGTAGTTGTACCAGTCTCATCTTCATATCCTGATGAGTTTAAATCCTTTCACGAATTGCTGAAGAGCATTGCTGACTCCATTCAAATTCCATTAGAGGAATTACAGAGGACTCATGACAAATGGGTACTGGAAATTGTTACTGCCTTTCATACAATACAAATTCACACTTTTATCTCCTACAATCCACCTCCTTGTCCATTTTTAGGGACCCCTCTACTGAGACATTTCTTCTACAAGACATAGAATTTCTCTGTTACAGTTATCCACTCAAAACAGGAGGAGAGGCTTTTATTCCAGATACGTCCTTACTTCACAGGAGGATGAAGACCCGTTTTAGATCTGAGACAGCTAAACACTTCAGTTTGTCATTTAAAAATCAGAATGATCATCTTAGCCTCAATAATTCCATTGCTAGTTCAAGGAGATTCTTCTCAATCTCAAAGATGCTTATTTTCACCTAGATGTACATCCAACACACAAGAGGATCCTAAGATTTATCATCAATCCTGATTGCTACCAACACAGTGCTTCCGTTTGGCCTATCAACAACGCCAGACTATTCATGAAGATGTTAGTAGTAATATCTGTGTCAAAAAGGGATAAGTCTGGTCATATCTAGATGACTGGCTAGTCGAAGGGAGATCTTATTAAGAAGCTCAAGAGTCAGTGCCTACTCCTCTTCTTTTCTGCCAAAATATGGGGTTTAGAATAAGAACAATGCAAAGTACCGAGTTTGTAGGAGTGAGATTGGACTCCAAGGTCGTCAAAGCTCATTTGCCTTGTGAGAAGTTTCAGACCATGTCCATCGAATAAATCAACTGCAGTCAAGTCCTTGAACAACTGTAGGATATTGTAGCTGTCTGCCAGGTCACATTGCATTATGCACCTACATAACAACACATGACAAACTCCATCTTTGTTGTTTGTATCTTTGTTTGGATGGGAAGCCCATCTAGATGGGCCCCTAGTGCAAGGAACTTGGATTCCACAAGAATCTGGGTTTACATCAACATACTTGAACTCAGAGCAGTTTACAATGCATGCAATCAATTTCTGCCAATTATTCCAAATCAGTCCATTTAAATTGTCAGACAACACAACAGCAGTATATTACATAAGCAAACAGGGAGAAGGATATTCTTCCCTCCTGTGAAAAGAAGTAATAAGACTCTGGAATTGGTGCACATGCTATCAGCTCACTCTGTCAGCAGTTCACTTACTGGGTGTACAAAACACACTAGCAGGTGATCTCAGCAGGCATTTTTTCAGGGATCATGAATGAGTGCTTTTTGAGTAGGCGGTACAAGCCGTCTTTAGCTGTTGAGGTCAGCCAGCAGTAAATCTGTTTGTAACGGACACAAACAAGAAATGGCAGAAGTTCTGTGCAAGGAAAGGACAGAGTCCAGGTTCTCTGATGGATTGCCTTTCAATTTCAATGGTCAGAAACCTTAATATACACATTCCTGCCAATTCCTCTTCTTCCAAGGTACTGAGAACAATCAAAGCAAAAGTTATTTTGGTGGCTTTGAGATGGCCACGATTATCTTGGCTTTCCATTTTTTCCATCCGTCCTCTGATTCGTCTGCCTCTAACATCTGACCTTTTAACTCTCTAGACAAAGGAACAGTTGGGCATCCTGATCCATCCACCTGACAGTTTGGTATTTAGACAGATGTCTGAGTTAGAGAGATCATGTTCGTCTGAAGTCCAAGTAATCCTAATCAGTAGTAGGAAATGTCCTACAAGAAAATTTTATGATGCACAGTGGAAGAGATTTGTATCTGATTGACGTCAACTCTTACCCCTTTAATCTAGTATATCAGAGATTTTGGATTACATTCGATTGTTTAAAAACCTGGGATATTTCACTCAGTTCTCTTAGGGTGCACCTAGCAGCCATTAGTGCATTCCATCTATCTATAGACAATTCTATTGTATTTTTTCACCTTACCACATCTAGATGACTGAATAGGCTAGGGAGAGTATTTCCTCCAGTGTTTAAACCTATGCTTATGTGGGCCCTCAACCTAGTTTTGTCACTTAGTGAGACCACTGTTTGAATGGTTAGCTTCACCTTTCCCTGAAGACTGTCTTGTGGCAATAATATCAATTAGGAAAGTGGGAGAATTGGGAGCACTCATGTAAGATCCCCTTTATTTTATACAGCTTTTCACCATGATAAAGTATCTCTTAGGTACGAATTTAGGGTGAGGCCTACAATTGTTTTGGAATTTCACATTAACCAAAAAATTCACTTACCTGTGTTTTATCCTAAACCACATGCTAATTGGGAGAGATGAAATTACCTATCTTAGACGTGTGGAGGGCATTAGCCTTCTGTCTTCAGAGTGTGAAACCTTTCCAACATTCCAACTATTCATTTTGTTCACTAAGAAAATGAAAAATGATGCGACTTCCACTCAGATTATCAAAGTGGATAGCTGGCTGTATAACCTTGTTATGAATTATCCAAACCACTGGTGCGATCTCATATTAGAGGGCACTTAGCCAGGTGTCAGGCAACCACAATAGCTTCCCTTAGAAATGTTCATATTGTTGACATCTGTAAGGTGGCTACATGGAGTTCTGTACATACTTTTGGGACATTATGTTTTAGTAGAGGCTTCTGCTTCAGACACCTCTTTTTGGTAGATCAGTCCTTCAGGGTCTGTAATTGTGTAGGACTCCAGCCCTCCTCTTCCTTGCTTCACCTGCGGTTTGGGAGTCACCTACAGTGGAATGCACATAGGGACAAGCACTCAAAAAAGAAGTTACTTACCTTACAGTAAATGTCATTCTTTGAGGCGTGTTGTCCCTATGTGTATTCCAGTACTCACCCTTCTTTCTGTCTGCTTCAGATTACTTTTAAACTATGTGGATTCATGGTAGAGAAGGAATTAGAATGTTGGTTGGTCCTGCACTGCCCTATATATCGCCAGGGCCGCCCAGAGGATTCAGGGGGCCTGGGGTCTTCCCCGCCGCCGAATTGCCACCGAAGACCCGGAGCGGAAGAAGCTCCGGGGCCCCCGGAGTGAGTGAAGGACCCCGCTCCAGGGGCCCCGAAATACCCTCGTGGAGGCCCCTGTGGGGCCCGGGGCAAATTGCCCCACTTGCCCCCCCCCTCTGGGTGGCCCTGTATATCGCTGGTACTGGGCACTAGGATAGCCAGGGCACATAAATGGGTCAGACAGACACAGCTAGCAAGATTTGTCTGATCTCAGGGACGTGGAACACGTGGATTAATAGTAGAATATACATAGGGACAACGCATCTCGAATAATTCCAGTTACTGTAAGATAACAATTCTTTTCTGAGTTATAGGAAACCAAAAAGGCTTAGAGAAATCTGCAGAATGGGACATGTCAATAAACCTGGAGCTCAAAAAAGCATTTGTGTTCAAATCCTCAAATATTTATCCTTACAACTAGGACTTTTCAGACAAAATGGGCTATTTTTAACAAATATACACAGGGGTCAAAAAATAAGGGCTTGTAATGGAGAGCTGCTTGCAACTTTAAAAGCTGAGCCATGAACCTGGCTTAATAGTACTGATAAATCACATTTTTCTTGATAACTGTGAATGCACGTACAGTACTTTGTATTCCTTCATATTTAATCCTGTACATTACTGGATTTATCTATCAAGATCTAAACAGTTTTATCTCTTTCTATTTTTATGCTATAGTGACAAAAATGAACTTTTTGGACACTACTAACACCTATATTTTTAATGACTCACTTCTGAGCTCTGTCCTGTTTAAGCATGGTCGAAAAATTGTGTCTTGGGCACATACTTCATATACCAGTTCTGAAGCTGATGACATTAGATTTTTTTAATGAGGGAGCGAAAATCAAGCATGTCATGAAAACTGAGTTACAACCTTATTATGTGATCATGTACTAAAAGATCCTCTTCTAATGAATATTTGCAGAGGCTGGAAGGGGGCAGTGGGCTGTGAGAGAAGCAAAGCCCTGATTAGGGGGTGAGGCTTCTCTGATTAGGGGGCCTGTTAAGGCAACAAAGGAGCCAGACAGAGGCACAGGAGCCAGCAAACAGAGCCAAAAACAGTGGAGTCTGAGTGGGAGTTCAGTGGGAGGGGGTAAGCCCCTGTTACTTAGGGACTGTGAGTGAGTTATTGTGTTTTTTGGGTGTGTGTGCGCATGTGCATGTTTTTCAAATTGCGGAGGCTGGTAGGGGGCAATGCGCTGTGAGAGACTCTGATTAGGGGACGGGGCTTCCCTGATAGAGAGCCTATAAAGGCAGTGAATGAGCCAGCCAGCCAGTGACACAGGAGCCAGCACACCCAGCTGAAAACAGGGGAGTTTGTAAGGAAAGTTTGTGGAAGTGGGGGTGTGGTGTTTGGTTTTTTTCTATTCTTTGACAGAACCTTAGGAGGGAATGCTATGACAAATACAGAGGAAGCAGTGGTAGTGACCCAAGGAATGGAAGAGACAATGCAGATGACCGGATGCTATGGGAGGTACATTATTCTAGAGCAGATACCCAAAAAGAGCTTTGTTTGTATGAAGTGCTGCCTAATAGAGGTGATGGAAGAGAAGATCTGAGGTTTGGAGATGCAGGTGGAAACTATGGTTGAGTTTTGAAGGGGATTCGAGCAGATGATTGAGGGAAGGCTCGAGGCTTAAGGGAAAAGTCAAGAGTCATGGATGCAAGCTGACGTGGTAGACTGGGTTTGGAAAGTGGTTAGTGGAAGCATTTGACTATGAGAACTAGGCAGAGGAAGAGGCTAGTGAAGGAAAAATAGAGCTCAGGAACAGGTTTGCTGAGTTGGAAAATGAAGAAGGGGCACAGCAGGCAGTAACAAGGTGGGAGGGCAAGGAAGAAAAGATCAGCTAGTCCTGTAAGAAAGCCTGAGTTCAGAGCCCCGGGAGGATACAGGAGGACTTGCAGAAGATTGCAAGGGAGAACAAAAGACAAGGGGACTTGCGGCCAGAAAGAACGGGAGGTGGGCCAGAGATTAACTTCAACACCAGGAAGAGGCAGGTCTATGTGACTGGTGACTCCCTACTAAGAACAGACAGGTGTGTTGCCAGAACTGATCCAGAGAACAGAGGGGTGTGCTGTCTGCTGGGAGCAAAGATGGTGGATGTGGACCTGAGGCTGAAGAGGATCCTAATAGGAGCAGGAAATAATCCACTGATTTGTCCTTCATGTGGGAACAAATGATATTGCTAGATTCTTGCTGGAACGCATTAAGGGAGACTATGCTAGGCTGGGGAAGATGCTTAAAGAAATAGAGGGTCAGGTGATCTTCAGTGGGATTCTGACTGTTCCTAGAGGATGAGAATGAAGACAAGACAAGATTATGATAATCAACAGCTGGCTCAGGAAGTGGTGGAAGGCTTTGGGATGTTTGACTACTGGGAGGCATTCACGGACAGAGGGCTGTTCTCATGGGATGGACTCCACCCGAGTAGGGAGAGAAATAGACTCCTGTGATGGAGGTTGGCACAATTGATTGAAAGAGCTTTATACTAGGAACTTGAGGAAGATGCTTATGTAATCTCCATGTCTGATTCTAATGACCGGGAGGAAAATCAAGAAAGAGAATACATCAGTGGAGAAAGTAACAGCAGTGGGTAGGAGAATGGACATTAAGAGGAAAGATAGTTGTTGTTAGTGCTGTGGCATGTTGTTGCTTCTGCAAGTCTTGCTGTTCTTGGAGCTCCAATGTCAGCTGCACTAGCAGACAGTGCAGCATGTTAATTCAGCGGACCTCAATGTTGTTCATAAGAAAGACCGCAGGCTCGGTTCAGTGGCAAAGGCCCATGGCCAGGCTTATTGTCGACAAAGCATGGTACTAGCACCCCATAGGAGCTACAGGTACACTAACACATATATGCCCATGACAAGGTACCCCCTCAGTCAGTACACCAGGATGCTGTCACCTTGGTGAGTACAAAGTTGCCCCTCCTATGACTTCTCCTTTTATACATTAATACAAACATGTTACGTATTATACTCCAAACCTTGTTACTTGCCACCTTTATCCTTGTTCCTGCTAGTTTGAACAAAACATCCTTATCCATTATCCTGTCCATCACATCCTTATCTTATGAGGGGTCAGTGTGTTCTTGTACTATCTCTTAGGGATGTGTTTATGTAGTTATTTGAGAGATCGGTGGGTTTTTTTGTACCATTCTCTCCAGTCAGGAATGTGCTTACTTGGTGTTAGCTGATACCTAGTGTGTTATTTTGCCAAGGCCAGGCCTACTCTGGTTCACAGCCTTTGGCTCACACTGCTAATTATGTCTACGGCTCCAGCAAGGTGTACAGTAGTGTCAGTACCAATGAAATCAACAGCCAGGTAGGCGATACTAGCAGTAGAATGACTATACCCAATTGGGTGAAGAATCTGGGCAAAGCCAAGCAGAAACAACTAAGATATATGTATATCCGTGCAAGGAGCCTGGGTAACAAAATGAAGGAACTAGAACTACTGGTGAAGGAAGTGAAGCCAGATATTATAGGGATAACAAACATGGTGGAATAGTAATCATGACTGGAGTCCAGGTATTGAAGGGTATGTGCTGTTCCGGAAAGACAGAAGTAAAGGTGGTGAAGTAGCATTGTATATTAACGATGAGGTAAACTAAAGAAATTAGAAGTGATGGAATGGATAAAACGGTCTGTGTCAATATCACTTTCGGGAAGAAAATTATTAGAGGTTCCCCTGGGATAGTGCTATGGACACCCTGGATCTGATTTAGATATGGATAGAGACCTCTTTAATGTTTTTAATGAAATAAAGACTACCGGCAATTGTATAATTAGGGGAGACTTTAGCTTTCCAGATATAGATTGGAGGACAAGTGCTACTAATAATAGTAGGGCCCAGATTTTTCTGCATGTGATAGCTGACATTTTTCTTCACCAAATAGTTACTGAACCAAAAAGAGGTGAGGCCATTTTAGATTTGGTATTAGTGAGTAGTGAGGACCTTATAGAAGATCTGGTTGTAGGAGGCAGCCTTGGTTCAAGTGATCATGAGCTAATTCAGTTTGAACAAAAATAGTTCTGCAAGTAGGGTCTTTGATTTCAAATGGGCAAACCTTAAAAAATTAAGGGAATTAGTTAGGGAAGTGGACTGGACTGAAGAACTCAAGGAACTGAATGTGGAGGATGCTTGGAATTACTTAAGTCAAAGTTGCACAAACTATCTGAAGCCTGTATCCCGAGTAAGGGGAAAAAATTTATAGGGAAGGGTTGCAGACCAATTTGGATGAGCAAACATCTCAAACAGGTGGTTAACAGCCAGTGATGGGACACTACTGGGGGAGAGGTCTGAGCTACTACAGAGAATTATTTCCCAGGTATTTCGCTGTTGGGTCTTGCCCACATGCTCAGGATCTAAATGATCGCCATATTTGGGGTCAGGAAATTTTTTTCCTTTGGGTCAGGTTGGCAGAGACTCTGGGGGTTTTTCACCTTTCTCTGCAGGATATGGCATTGGTGACTTGCAGGCTTCAACTAGCGTAAATGGTGGATTCTTTGTAACTTGAAGCCTATATCATGATGTGAGGACTTCAGTAACTCAGCCAGAGGTTATGGGTCTGTTACAGGAGTGTGTGTAGTCTGCAGTGTTCAGGAGGTCAGACTAGATGATCATGATGGTCCCTTCTGGCTTTAAAGACTGAGTAATATGCTCAAAGGGACATATTCAGTTGTTTGCCTAAACTGTAAATTTTCTGATTTCTGTGGTTTTAAAGTCCCAACCTCAATTATATATGATGTATGTATAAACTACCCTTTGTTAGTTTTTAACTTATTAGAGAGGTTATTTCTTATACAATTTTAAAAGGAGGACTGACGTTCTTTTTAAAATCCTGATCAGAATGAAGAGGATGTTGAAGCAAATACTGATGAAGACAATGAAGAAAGAAAAGAATGTGTAGATCAGCTTCCTCAGCCTGATGCAGATCTGAAGGAGAGTCCACCAAATGAAGAAAAACCTGTATCCATACCCGAAGTTAAACCATTGGATCATACATCTGATACTGACAGTGAAAGCTCCATCCAGGAGTCCAAGCTGGAAAACCAGCAGGAACTGGATGAGGAAGATGATGAAGAAATAAAGCGTTATATTTTGGAAAAGATCGAAGAAGCCAACAAGCTGCTGGAGAACCAAGAACCTCTGGATGAGAATAGAGAAAGGAAACTAAAATTCAAAGATAAATTGGTAGATTTGGAAGTTCCCCCTCTAGAAGATACGGAAGCTTATAAAAATGATCTTGAAAATGAAGAGGATGTTTCAAGTAGGCTGTCTCAACTGCATATTTCTAATGAGCCAGGACTGCAAAGCATGTCTTTTTCACTTAATGGTGGCAAGGATGAGGAACACAGGGATGGCAAAATCCTAGTAGAGAAAGATGGGAAGTTTGAACTCTTGAGTTTACGTGATATTGAAAGCCATGGCTTTTTGCCCCCGATAAGCGTTTCTTTCACTGACATTGAAGCTCAGCCTATTTCTCCTAAGTTTTCCCATTCCGTTATTTTTGGCACTCCCAGTCTAACAAAGGAAGAGCCTCTAGTGCAGCCAGGGGTAAATGCTTTCTTCCCCATTGGAGAAGAGTTTGTCTGTTTCCCTAAGCCTCCACCTAACCCTAAGTATCGCCCAAACTCAGCCATCAACATTGCAAGAAGTGTGGGAATGGGAAGAACTCCCCGCAGGGTGCAGTCTGCAAATGTTCCTTTGAGAAGCTCCACCTACGGTCTTTCACCCAAACAAAAAGAGATGCAAAAACAGATGCAACAAAGGAAAGAGAAACTAAGGAAAGAGGTGAGTACACAAAGGAAATAACCAGAACATAGTGACCACCAGCCCTTCTGTGTTTCTCAAACTTAATGGGAAATATTGCCTCTCAAAAGCCATTCAGTCAATCATTTCTTTCATTGCCCAATGGTATAATAATACTTTGCACTTATAAACCAAATCCACAAAAAAACCTTTCATTAAAAACTAGTTAAGGCAACGCGCATGCATGGAAAGCAAGGAAACGTCCATTTAATATATCCATAAACATGCCTACCCCCATCACATTCACCATTTTCACTGACAGACTCTTCCTTTCTGTTCATAAGTCCCATACACCTCCAACATGTACAATAACAGAGTACACACACATGCCCCACGCCATCACATTTCAATCCAAAACCTTAACTCTGACCTCTGTGACGTTAAAATCTGTATGCCGAATAAGTATATGATATATGGTTTTCCCATGGGGAAGTGTGTGGGAGTTAAAGGTTTGCATTGAAGTGTGATTGTAAGGAATGTGGTGTGTGTAGTGTGTTGATGTATATGTTGGCAGTATATGGAACTTATTTAAAGAGCGGCAGAATCTGTTGGTGAATGTGATGTGTGGAGATGAAAGTATGTTAAAGAAGGCCACTGTAACTGGACATTTCCTTGCTTTTAAAGGTTTGTGTGGGTGAGTGTTGCCCTCAAGCAACCTCAAAGGTTTCCTTTTGTGGTAATTACCTGGGTTTTTAATATAGGGGTTAAATGGAAAACAACTCAAGTACTCAACTCTCAACACTGTTATGTAGGACAGCAATTTCAAACAAGACATAGGGCTTGTCTACACTTAAAATGTTGATCAGTGCCTTTATTTTATAATCATGTACTAAAGAGAAGAAACTGTACTACGATTCCTCTTAGCTCTCAGGAAAATAGTATATTGTAGGAAAACTAAGTTTCTGAAAGATTAAGTGTGTAGCAGAGACCTCAAAAATGTGTAATGATTGTCAGTTTTTGAAGACAATTGCTAAAATATTTCAGGGAAAAAGATACTTGGATTTCAAAGGAGGTGCATGTTGGTATTTTGAATTTGATGGGTGCATAGCTTTTGTGCAAAGAGGAACAAAATTTCATAAGACAAAATTTCTGAATAGTGTGGTTTATTGGAATGCTTGGCAATGACCAAAATATCCTCAAATGTTTACAGACCTCTCAAAGATTTTCTACTTTTTAAAAAAAGCAATCCACCATGTTAGCTTCAGAGAAGTCTTAAGCTATCAGTGCCTCCATAATTGAATGACATTCTCCTCAACCCCAATGCATGGTCACACTCCAGAAACCTCTATTATAGGCCAATCCCTGCAGTCACAAGTACTTTTGATTTTTAGTGTCCGTCTAGGCAGGAGAAATCTTGTAATGAGTTTTGAAAACACGTCAGTGAAACTATTTTAAACCACTTAGAACCGTGGGGTAGATCTGGTTTAAAGTGTCCTGACCCATTTCTACTGAATCTCCAGTGATTTGAGACAAAGCATGGAAGGCTTCTGGAAATTGAGGTTGTAATAATAATGGTTAGAATGAAAGCCTCCAGATATAACCTTAATCATAGAGGTGCTCAAGGCCAGTTTTCTCCTCAAGATAGTATTGACTTGATGTGTCCGTTGATTATTCCCAGTTCTCACAGTACATTTTAGGGCAAGGCTGATATGTAATTCAGACTATTTGTATTGTTCGCTCTGATGCTAAAGCCCTTTGCATATGTCAGACTAACACCTTTCTTGTAAGATATTACTCAATCCCTAATTTCACACAAGGAAGCAGCACAGAAAAAACAACAGGAAGAAGAAAAGAAGAGAGAGAATGACATGGTCTTTAGAGCTTGGTTGCAGAAGAAAAAAGAACAAGTGCAGGAAGAGAAGCGAATTCAGCGTGCAAAGGAACTAGAAGGCTCAAATAGTAGAGTAAGTTAAGACCTCTCCATCCCATACATGTTAAGGGTGCTCTAGGTATTCAGAAAAATTGAAATTTACACCTGTTTTGCTCAGCATTATAAAAATGAACATAGCAAGGACTATTCCATGTTTGCCACACTTTTTTCTCTTAAGTGCTAGAACTGCTCATATATCAGAATTTTCCAGTTTTAACAGGATGAACTTGCATAATGCAACAAGCTGTGCTCATGTGACCTTTATGGTCCTAGGATCACTTATGAGAAATGTAACTATATTGCATTTTAATATGATGATGATTTAGCTTAGCCCTATGGTGAACCACCAGGAACTAATGTTTGTGAAGTGTCTCCACTAGCATTTATTTACACTTGTGTTAGCAAGTGATTTACACATTACAACGCAGCCAAAAACTCTAGTCTTAGAACCAGGGCTTTGTCTCAAGTTCAAAAATAGGGGCAATAATACTTAGTAAGGTTGTGAGGGTAAATGCAGCATTGTTTATAAAGTATGTTTCATAACCTGGGATGGAAGATTCTGGAGAAGTTCAAAGTAGTACTGTTATATTAATTTCAAAGACAAACAGCATATTTATTTACGTGTGTATGTGCTTTTATATAGCAGGAGAACAGAGATCCAGAGGAAGCTTTCAGGTTATGGCTTAAAAAAAAGCACCAAGATCAAATGAAAGAAAAACAAATGGAAATCCTTAGACGCCAGGAAGAGTGCCTGTACTTCCTTCCAAGAACAGAAGAACGTGACAGAGCCTTTAAACAGTAGGTCTATGGCTCTTATTTCCTATGGAGCAAGGAAATCTGAATGTTGTATCTTTCAGCAGTCTGAAGATCCACAGATGCCTAGGGCCAGCCCTGACTAGAGTCTGGTGAACTCACTTTCAGTTCCTCTGACCCTCCTCCCAACCTTATTGTACTCATCCAACTGAAGCTTTCAGCTAATGCCCTCCCCAGCCCCCTCCCAACATCACCAACTCCTGCTGGTTCCCAGCTTGCTGATCAAGGTGCAACCCCATAGTAGGAAGTTGTATTGGGAACATAGGCTGTAGATCAGTAAAGGTTTCTGGAAAAGGGACTGCATTTGCTTCAGGCAAAGGTCCCACTCTTCCTTCTCACTGCTGACACACTTGTAGATCTGTCCCACTAGTTTCCCCCATGTGCTTGGACCCTAAAAAAACAATTAATTCTTGGATGTAGCCTGTTTGCTAAGTGATGCAGTGGCTTTAGTTAACTAGTTAGATTGAGTCCCAGTTAAGAGAACAGTTGTCTGCTTTGAGTACAGCCAGAAGTAATGGCCAGTGATTAAAGAAAGAGCTTTTGACCACTCACTATCAGTGTTTCCAAACTTGTTCGGTTCTCCACAGATGGCTAAGAAGAAAGAGAGAGGAAAAGCGAGCGGAGGAACTGGCTGCCAAAGAGCGATCGAGGCAACTTAGGCTAGAAGCCAGAAGAGCAAAACAAATCCAGAATATTCTCTGCACCATTTCTGAACCTAAATCCTTCCGCTTCACGGACCATTACAGCTGAAGGTTTCATGTGTCTTGAATATTAATGTCAGCTGCCATACCTTATATGGCTTGAGCTGCAGCTCTTTACAGCCCCTGCCCTTTTGTGGTATTTGAAAATCTTTAAATAATGGTTTAAAAATTTTCTCTTAACTGACAATGTGTTTACTACTTACCTTTTATTTATTTTGTTTATTTATTTAGAATTTGAAATGACAAACCTGATTCTGTTGTGTGTATGCCTCAGTGGTGCTCTCAAGCCCACTGAGCCAAAGTGAGAATAAATATCCATATAGATGTGGCAAGTTTGCTTTGCGTTGATTTAGTTGTGTTTGGCATGTTCATGCAGGGGGCAGTGTAACCTATATTTATCTTTGAAGAGACCACAATGGACAAAGTGACATTATCTCACAGAAGATTCACTCTATTTCATTCTTCCATTTCTGGGCTGACTAATACCTCACTCGTATAGCACAGATTACATTCTGAACTATCTTCCTAATTAACCCTTGCAAATTGTACTTACTGACAGGAAGTAAAAGATGAGTTCTTTCCTTGCCACCCATCCTGGTAAAGGGCAGGGGAGAACATTCTGTGTCAGGGCTTGTTAATTTAACAGTTTTGCAAGGGTGCTTTAATTTGTTCCATGGCTGGTCATGCAAGAGGTTCAGATCAGTGTTCTTTCCCTTCTACCTTTAGAATCTATTAATCTAATTGTTGAAGCAGACCAAGCTGAACAACTTTGGCTCTAATTTCTGTGTCCCTGTCTTGATAATCTAAAAGTCATGCTGTTCATTCCATCATAGATGTAGGAATGGCTGTATTTGTTTGTTTTTAAAGTGAAAAACGGTTCATATTTATACTAACAGTTTCAACTGATTTCATTCTAGTTCCCTGCCCACACCTTTAGTGAGCACATAAGCATGCATGCTCACAAGTGATATTGGCTTTACAGTTCTTCAGCCTGGTCTACACTATGCTATTTAATAATTTAACCTACTATTAACTGGCTGGCTCTAAACATGGTGTGTATCCATACCCAATATAGTTAACTCTTACTAACAGTGTTTCAAGCCTTGCATACACGGAACATGGGTCTTTCTGCAACTAAGTCATAGCTGTCCTGTTGAGTAGAGGGGTTCCTCTACACACATTAACTGTGCCTTTGTAACCAGTTTCACTGGTCTGCCTTCCTTTCAGCTGCCTAGAGTGCAGTTGGGTGCTCTTACTAAAGCATTATGGGATAATCGTCTAGATTTCAAAAAATGCACTGCTGCAAGTGTGGCTAGGAAGTATAGTAGGTTTGAGACAGATGTGTTGGGAAAACACCTGTTTAGTAGACACAGCTCAACTGTGTATTTAATTATATTTTTTTTAAAAAAAAGTTGTTATTAAAACCTTTAGGTGTGTCTACCATAGTACAGGAAAAGTTCCTAAAGCACCACTTAATTTGCTACACTAGCTAAGACTTAATGGGAGTTGATTATTCCATTGGAAAAAAATAGGCTTATTCTTTTCCTGCTTAAAATGTGAGGCTTCAAAGTATAACTGACTTATGCAGATTTAGCTCTTCCCCTACCACTTAAACTCTTTAAAATTAACATTTTGTTTAATGATGGTGAAAAATGCCATAGTGACAGAACTAAAGCCTGTTCTACTTTCACAAAGGTAATTCACACTCCCTGTCCACCTTCCCCTCTTTCTCAGTCTTAGTGACAGGCTTGGACCTGAGGCAGTCTGCATGCCATGTTTCCTTTTTATTGGGGGGGAGAAGGGAAGGAGGAGAACAGGGCACAAGAGCATTCCAATGGGCACTGCTAGTAGAAGGTTCTGCTGTTCCAAGCTGCACCACTGGCACATCACAAAAGCATGACTGTGCAGAGGTCATCTTGAACTCTGGTTGCAGGTGACCAACCTTTATTTATTCTCCCCACTGTGATACGCTGACAAATCCATCAATTTAACATCTGTTTGAGTGTTTGCCCAGCCGGCAAGGAATGGAGAGAGGAATTTCTATCCCTATGAGGTACACCAGGGCACAAAAGCTAATGCCCATCAGTTAGCTTTCTTGTAACTCCTGTGGAATTCAATCTTTTATTTCTTAGGCTATGTCCACACTACTGAGGTAAGTTGACCTAGTCTACGCAACTCCAGCTACGTGAATAATGTAGCTGGAGTCGACATACCTTAGGTCGAGTTACCGCGGGGTCTACACGGTGGGGGGTCAACGGGAGAAAATCTCCTGTCGACTTACCTTACTCTTCTCGTCGGGGGTAGAGTACAGGGGTTGACTGCAAAGCGATCTGCAGTCAATTGGTGGATCTTTACTAGACCTGCTAAATCAGGGGTTCTCAAACTGGGGGTCAGGACCCCTCAGGGGGTTGCGAGGTCATTACATGGGGGGTCACGAGTTGTCAGCCTCCACCCCAAACCCTGCTTGCCTCCAGCGTTTATAATGGTGTTAAATATATTAAAATGTGTTTAATTTATTGGGGGGGGAGGGGTGGCGGCAGCGGCACTCAGAGGCTTGCTATGTGAAAGGGGTCACCAGTAAAAAAGTTTGAGACCCGCTGCGCTAAATCGACCCCGGCTGTAGTGTAGACCTGCCCTTAGATTCTGCAAAGAATGTGTGGAATCAAAGACTGTCACAAGTATACAAAATCCAAACCTTCATTCATGATAAAAGTAGGTAGAGAATGTTTATTGTAGCATATTAATTGCACAGGCCAAAGCATGGCCAAGAGTAGCAGTCATAAACTTATGCCTTTTATACCCTGTATACAGTATTAGATTTACCAAATAGTTTTACAGTGACTGGTTTAGAGACCTTTTCCTTAATTACATACCAAGGCTATGTATACTGTGTCTGTTGGGGATGACAGGATACTGGAGTGCTGCAAGATATCAGCATGATTTTTCTATGAATATGACTTTTGTTCAAAAAGAGCTCGTAAGCTCCCTAACATATGGTAGAAGACTCATATCCTGTCTAACTTGTAAATAAGCAAGCAGAAAAGAACCCTGCAAGCTTTCTTTTCAGGCTGTATTTGGCAGACTGGTTACTAGTACATACTTTGAACTTGTCTCATTAACCTAGTAAAGCCAGATGACTAAAAATATAGTATGCTCTGTCACTGCCTAGGCATACCTAGTATTTGATGATGCAGGCCCCTCCATGGGTATAATACCCATGAAAGATTTTCATGTGTAATATCTTGCCTCTAAGCATCAGGTAAGTTTGTTTTTAAAACTATGCACTAAAGGAACTACATCAATCTTTGCTGAGAATCAGCTATGCAGCAGCTTGGTTCTAGGAGTTAAAATGCTTCCAATCCACTTGTTTCAACCTCATACACACTAGCTTCCAGAATCCATTCAGCACCAACTCCTACTTAAACACCTTTCAATTTCATTCAAGTTTCTCCTTAAAGAGGCTTCTCTACCCCTTTCCATCAAGGTAAGACCCATAATGTTAATTGCACCTGATCCTGTAACTTAATTAGGACTATAAATACTTGACCATAGCACCACAGCAAACTGAGTAACACTAGAGAGAAAAATTAAACCACATAGAAATGATTGTGCATTCTATTGCCCTTTTTAAAATGAAAATACTTAAATGCTAAAGTGAGAAACATTGAGTTATTGTTTATTTCAACTCCCTTTAAAAGGAAGCGCTATTCAGAGGTTTCAAGTGGATGCATCACTTGTCTCTATGTACTGAAATAGTTTCATGGTTTTGTCTTCCCCTGAGCAGAAATCCATTAAGATTTCATAATATAATTACAAATCCTACACATCTAAGGAGCTATTTACACTACAAATTGTACTGTCGTAACATTTTGGTCTTGCCCTTGTAAATGGGAGCGTTAACCATATTCCAGCCCTGTAGAAGCTATGATCCCACCACAGATTATTGTAGATGGTCCCTAAGCATGAGAGTTATTGGAAGTAAAAAGTACATTTTCTAGCATAACAACCCCCCAAGAAGATAATAGCAAAGAAGGAAATCAGAATGGATAAATCACTACTGTCATTCAGGGAAAAGTTAGTATATCCAGATACACTGGCTTTATTTTGTCTTCAGCGCAATGATTTTAAAGGGCTATCAGTTCTCCCTGGCAGTGATTGCAGCAGTTGAAAGTTATATTTTCATATCTGGTGTATGGGTGAAACCGACCAATGTTCTTCTTTGTGGAAAGGAAGGAGGGTGGGGAAGGCTCAGAAAAGGGAACTTCTGGTGATGCTTCAGTACAGGCAACTGGATCCAACACTCGCAGCACCTAAAAGAGAATTTCAGTATCAGACATGGACTAGATGTTATTTAATCCAAGATGCTTTATCCTTGACTTCCATTTACATACAGCAGCTGGTGGCTGCTGTTGAGGTGAATGGTAAATTTTAATCAATCCTCATACTTTGATCAGTTTTTACCTTGAACTGTAATTCTTAACATTGAGTAAATTCATACTGCAGTGAATATAGATTCACAAATTTGGAATCCCTTCATCAGAACTAAGGTAATGGGTTTTTTTAAAGGCTACAATTAAATTCATTACAAGAAGGCAAGATCAGAGGTTCAGAAAAGAGTGACCTCTGAACTAATCAGATGTATTTGCAAACATGCTTGAGTCCAGCAATATGCCACAACTACGTGCACAGTGCTTTATGCCTTCAGCTGCTTGAGAAGTGTACTGATAGCCACCTCGTACACTCCTGGGGGTGGTTCAGTTCTAATAGAGGATAGCTTGTTAGTTTTAAAATATGTTTTTTGGAAGTTTTATGCATGGGATACTCCTCCTATGGAAATGGGTAATACTACAATGATGACCAAACACTAAAGGGAAAGGCTAAACACTTTCTCCACTACTTTTATCATCTTCCCCAATTTTCCTGGATTTTTTTGAGGGGGGGTGGGGTGGAGCTTACTTTGAAAACGGTCTGGATTTTGCCTCCCTGCCCCACCTCCCTCCCTTTTCTCCCTCATCCTTTCCCCTCTCCCTCCTACTTCTCAAGTTGAGGCTCCCTGGTTAGTTCCCTAGCCTAAAATTAAATGCTGTCCCAATCACTTTTGGAGTGCAGCAGCTAGGCTGGGAGGGGAAGTAGTACTTTCCCTTTAAAGTCTTCCTGCTTGTTATTCTAGCCCAGCTGCTCATTGTCTCTGGAGAATTCGCTCATCTACATCTTCATTAGGTCATTGTTTCAGTCTTAATGTTCTAATGATCTCCTTGCCCTAATATAAAGCCATTGATTTTGAAATGGAATCCCCAGGCCTCAGCTATGCCCCAAAATTAGAGCTGGCATGGATACAGTCTCAAGTCCAGACTATATATTGGGGGGGGGGGGGGGGGGGAATCTATTAGAGCCAAAGTCTAAGAGAAAAGGAGGGAGAAAAAAATCCTCCTGCAGTTTCCTGGAACATGAGGATGACAAAGAACAGAGTCCTCTATGCATGATCACAGTGCAGCTCTAAATTAGCAGTACAGAGATTAGACACTGCACTAAGGCGTGCTACTGAAAAGACACAGTGGTGATGTAGGCTACCTCTTGGGGTGCCGGGGAAAGTGTGGGGAAGTGAGTTTTTCCAGTTTTTAAATATTTGCTTAGGAAATGGTCTTTTAGATTAGATGTACTGAAAAAGCTCTCTATTGCCCATGCACTTTACTCTCACTCTAGATTGTAATTAGTTCTCATGCACCAGAAAGTTGCCTTTCCTGGAAGGAACTGGAAGCTGCACCTATGCAGTGCTAATAGGGGCACAAACTTGGAGCTATAGTAAGGGTTTTACCATTTCAGCCATTTTCTCAGCAGGAGTGTTGCAGAACTCTGTCGGTGGGGAAGTCTTTTTTGGAGTGTTAGTGCCAACATTTCCAAGAAGGTGGGAGCTCACTGCTTTAGCCAGTTTATAGTTCACTGCTGCTAGCTCTGCTGTGGTGTGGGGTTGAGCACTAGGATAATAAGTCTGCTGCCTCCCCCATTGTAGAGAAACCAGCAGCTCTTCTAACAATCTGTTCAAGGAAAAATTGAATTGTTATAGTAATGATGAGTAAATCTTTATACAGTGCAATCAATGTGCATGGTGCTGTACAAATAGAGGCCATCTTGCCCCAAGGAACTTACAATTCAAGTCAGACAAGGGATATAAAAACATTCAAGGAAACATACAAAGAAGAATTAAATATTTAAACAAGATTAGGACATCTGGCCATTCACCAGAGACTGTAGCACAATAATAAAATACAAGGCTTGAGGAGCCCATCATGATTAGAGAATTTGGTGACAAGTGGTGGACTAAGAGTCAGGAAGACTGAGGTCCCATACATTTATCTTTTGCTAACCGATGAATCTCAACCCTCACCTAGGGCTAACAACTCTTTTGGGTGAAGAGGGAAGTTCAACTGATATGGCTCCTTCAGTCCTCAACCTTTCTGCTGAGAGGCGGCCAACAAGAGGGCTCCATGCATAGCAATCACAACAGTGTTTTTTGTAAATACTTATCTACCAGAAATAGTGTTGAGAATTGATTCTAGGTCAGAAGACTACCTAAACTGAGACCACAGTAATAAAAAAATGCACAGAGTAACATTTAGGGCAGGAAAATGAAAAGAATGTAAAGAGTAATCATACTTCTGTGTATCAATCATTTCTTGACGGAACTGGTCACGTTCACTCAACAGATCCTGAATTGCACTTTGTGCATCCCGGGTTTGGCGCTGAAGAATTGCTCTGGCGTTGGTTAGCTCATCAGCCATGACTCTGCAAAAGAGGAAATCCCCAATAAATCAGCTACTTTTAACAGGCAAGTTAGAAATAGAATTAGTTTTCACTTTTGGTTCTGTTGCAGATAGTTTTAGCAGATCAAATATTTCAAGGATTAAGAGCAGTCAATTAAAACTGATGTTTGCCTGGCTTTTATTTTTTTTAAACTGAGGAATAGGAAATGTTTTGTAATAAGGAGGCCTTTTGGGGCTCTTAGGGGAAGCTGCATGGCACGCTAGATGATGTGAGCAAGGTTGTAAGGACCAAACCAACACAAATATCAGAAAGACAGGACCATCAGCAAGGGTTAGCAAGGCACAGTTGCTTCCTTCCCTCTACTCTCAACTGTGGGATCAAGAAATGCAGTTGTTTTCTTACCAGGGCTTAGTTAGGAAGAGGAGATAAAGATAAGAATGGTCATACTGGGTCAGACCAATGGTCCATCTAGCCCAATATCCTGTCTGACAGTGCCCAGTGCTGGATGCTTCCAGCAACTGGAGGTTGAGGGACACACTTGCATCCCTGACCATATTGGCTAATAACCATTGATGGACCTATCCTCCATGAACGTATCTAATTTTTTTAAAAACACATTTATACTTTTGGCTTTCACAACGTCCCATGGCAACAAATTCCACTGGTTGACTGTGTGTTGTGTGAAGAAGTACTTGCTTTTGTTTGTTTTAACAAGGCCTGCTGCCTATTAATTTCATCAGGTGGCCCCTGGTGGTTGTGTTATGTGAAGGGGTAAATAACACTTTCTCCTCACCATCCATGATTTTAGACCTCTATCATATCTGCCTTAGTCATCTCTTCTAAGCTGAACAGTCCCAACTTTTTGAATCTCTTCTTGTATGGCAGCTGTTCCATCCCCCTAATCATGTTTATTGCCCTTCTCTTCACCTTTTCCAATTCTAATATATTTTTTTAAGGTGGAGTGACCTGAACAGCAAATATTATTCAAGTGTTTACACCATGGATTTAAATAGTGGAATTATGATATTTTGTTTTATTATCTATGCTCCCTAATAATCTAAAAAAGTGACTTTTTTTTTTTTAGGAGAGGGAGAGCTATGGAAGGCACTGTGGAAAATGCTTCTCTGAGTGACTCCCAAAGGCTACATTAAAAAGGAGGGTTTTTTTGGACTTTGTTGTTGTTGCAAAAATTCATGTGTTATTTTGGGTTGGATATACATTTGATTGTTGCCTGAAAAAATGGGGCAGCTGAGACTTTATTTTATCAAAATTTGTTACAGACCAATCTGAAAAAATGCAATCCGGGAAGAGGGATTCTTGTGTTAGCCAGTGCAGATTGTTTGGCAAAACCCTCGAGCCACTTACAGGTCTGTAATACAGAACAGGCAGCTTCATAGTAACTGATTGTTTAAACTCAAAGTCTCAAAAGTATGTGGTGTTTGATTAAAAAAACATCAGCAGGAAGTCTCTATTAAACATTTTAAAAAGTGTTTTGGGACAAGTTAATGCTGTTGACAAATGTAAGTAACAGCACTGGAGAATAAAGTCCTCTTTTTCCAAAGAGCAGGGTGAAGCAAGGAGCATTGACTACACAGGCTGCCCCACTAATACGCCTCAAGAATGGCCTATGGGAAGTCATCTCTGGGAAATAAATCAAGGGGGATAGCAAGTGCATTCAGTTTCTTGCTCATTTATTTATTTGCCTCTCTGAGACTAACAAAGGTATGGTTAGATGATCTAGACCCAGATCCCTTAGAAACAAACTAATAGCTATCAGATCCCAACCACTTTTGGTCACTCTCAATTACCAATTTAGAGGAAAGAGATAGTCTCTAATCCCTCAAACAGCTGATTCCATTGGAGATTTTCCTTTAAAAAACGTTACAAAGGAGGAGATACAACATGTAAATATACACATCTCTCAAACTATCACCTCACTGCCTCTTTCAAAAAATGACAAACCAAAAGACTCAAAGAGCAGTGGGTTACAGATAACTCAGCAAGTACCAATCCATTGTCACATGATGCTCCCACAAGTGTGAGAACTCAGCCCATGACATAGGCACACCAATAATGCTGAAGAGCCCAATTAATTAGGAATGGTGACACCTGACTGATTAAACCCATATTTCAGAGACATATATATTAAATATTTATTTACAAAGCCAATGCAGGAAGCATATACTACAGGTTTCAATATTAATGAGATGCTTCTTTGTAAAATATTCTGATGAAAAAGTATTAAACTAAGCTTCACCACATGCCTATGAATTAGGGAAGGGATAATCTGATCAGTTCTCTTAACCCTGCATTTCAGTTACAGGTGATTTACTGAAGGTCACACAGGAAGAGTTGGAATAGAGCCCAGGAGGATTCGACTTCCAGTCCTCAGAAAATGCAAAACACTTATCCGACCATCACTCACAGACACACACTACACAGACTATGGAATTCCTCGTTCTGTAGTTGTAGGAATATAAGAAGAGAACTTTAGATTCAAAAATCTCACATTCTTCTTCACTGGCTGAATCAGAAAATTCACCTAGTAAAAAACCGAACACTAAAACCAAAGTCAGCATTCGCCATCATACCGTGTGGCCGTCATCAAATCATGCACCTAATGCTGTGATTACATTATATACTCTGGGTTGCCACAACATGGCTCACACTTTAAGGGCGATGGCCTGTCAAAGCCTGCAATCACATTAAAATTTGATAAAGTTACTAAACTGTCATTAGTAGTCAGAATTGCAAACTCTAGTTGGTGTTCTCTAATATGTATATCTTGATCCGAGTCTCAGGTTCATGTTTGATGGGAGAGGGACCTACTCTTTCATCATTAAATACTGGATGAAGGGAGAGGAAACACATTATAAATCCAGTAGTTTATTTTGAGTTAATGTACAAGTAATCTGACTTGGTTTATTCATTTTGCACTTGCAAGTGGCAGTTCTTTTTGACGGGCTAACTTTTTAAAATCCTTTTCTGTGCCAATAAATGTTAGTCATACAAGTTGGAACCCTGCTTTACTAGCAGCATGAACCCCTTTTCAGCTTGTCATCTGCACAGCTGTTTATAGTATTACAATTTTAGGTAAGGACACTGAAGATACACAAGTGTACGTAGGGATTGCATAATTATTGAAAACTGTACAAACAGTGGCCGGAAACATAAGAAAGCAGAGCTGTGGTGGTTGAAGTTTTCCAGATCTCAGGGTAGATTTCCAGTTCAGAGTAGGGATTCCTACAGCTGTTCCCTTGCATATATGTATTTCAAAAGGGTCTTTCACTATACTAATTTACCAAGGGAGCCCTAAGACAATAGTAGTGACACAGACCTAAAACCGTACCTGCTTGCTAGGAATTTGCTGCGCCACACATCACACTGTATAGACATCCGCTCTAACTGTTCAGACAGCTGAGACATATTCCGGCCTAGGGCCTCATTTTCTAGAATCAACTGATTTTTCTCACGCGCCATGCGTTCAAAGTGATATTGCAGATCATCCCCAACAGAAGCAATAAGTAACTTCTTCAGCTCTCGATTCACCTAGAATAGGTCAAGGATAGAACAGCTATTATAAGTCATATTTCTAATCACAGTGTGCTTCTAGAAAGCACATTAGCTAACGAAGATTCAGACTGATTTCCCAATATGTCAGGCTTTTGTATGGAAATAATTACAAGACACTTGAAGAACTGCAACTAGGGCAGATACATGTCCTTTGGGGAATTTGAAGGACAAGTGTTTTATGCCTCATGATTACTAAAGGATTCAAGACATGCAACTTATTTGCTATAGCTGTAGTTGTTTAAATAAGTCTGTATAACTAATGTCTGAAAGAATAAGCACATTCATCTACTACACTGAGAAGTGAACAGAGGGAAGCATGCAGGCTTAATTTACAGAAGGAGTAGCCATTTAGATATCTGCAGTTTATATTAGGTAGGACATCCACTCATCTGTGTCATAACCCAACCACTAGCTAAAAGGGATTATGAAGAAACTTGCCCTACGGGTGATTTATTTGATAGTTATCCACTATGGGGCTTCTTCCACCTTCCTCTGAAGCATTTGGTAAATGCATCAGGCCATTGTCTTAGAAAGGATACTAGACTAGGTAGAACACTGGTATTCTCTGTATAGCAATTTCTACGTTCAGTAGGGGAAAATTATTTTTGTAGCTGAGTTTATGGTGTTGCCCTCTGCAGAGTACTTTATACAGTGCAGCAGGCCAATTTTCTATATTTGCATGCGCCCGCTCTCTTTGTTAATGATATCAAGATTCCCTTTGTGATTACATTTTTAAAGTAATGAATGTTTCTGCAGTCATAACACAGCAGAAACAAAATGTAGTGGGTTTTAGAAAGAACAAATGGTTGGAAGCTAAAGCTAGACAAATTCAGAAAAAGGTGGATATTTTTGAGTGAGTGTAATGAACCAGTGGAACAATTTACCCAGGGAAGCGGTGGATTCTCCATCATTTGATGTCTTTAAATCAAGACTGGATATCTTTCTATGATATATTCTATAGCTCAAAACAGAAGTTATGGGTTTGATTCAGAGATTACTTGGCAAGCTTCTCTGGCCTGTCTTATGCAGAAGGTCAGACTATACCATCATGCTGGTCTCCTCAGGCTTCCCAAACAAAATAAAGCTACAAATCTATTGTCACAAAAACAATCCTCAATGTCTTACCTCTGTCTGTACACGTAACTGGTTGGAAAGACCTTCTTTATCCTGTAGCAATCTCCTTTCTGAATTCTTGAGCTTTTCTATTGCATTTTTTAGCTCCAACAGCTCTTTCTTGGGTTCTATGACTCCATCTGACTGGCTGAAGTCCTCTCCTTTATGGTGTCCCAAGGATTTAGCCACCTTAGCATTTTTGGTAGGAACAACATGAGTTATAGCAGCTTTCGGAACCAGTATTCGAACAGCTTCAATCTCCACCGACTTATCACTGTGTATTTTCCCTAGTTGGAGAACTCCAGGACTCAGGGAAGAGATAGCTTTCTTGTGTGGACTGTGATGGGCATGACGACTTGTATTGTGGGCTCCAGCAATTACTTCCACGGTTTTAGGTGGCTGCTCAGTTTCCATGCCATCTCCAGGTCCACGGATGGGTGACGAGGCATAGTCGGCTAATTTGGAGACAATGGGAAGATCATATATTTATTTTATTATGCCATTGGGAGTTGCAGAAATTCAAAGAGAATGGCAACAAAACTCTGGAAGGAGCTTGGTTTTACAATGCATCTGCAAAGCAGCACAGTGCTTGGGCACTCATTCAGTTAGGACTCAAAAGGGAAAGCGCACTCAAATAAGTGTGTTCATTAATCAGTAAGGTCAGTAATACAAAATCCAACCATCTATCTGATCAGGACTTTTTTTTTTTTTTTAGCTTTATTTATATTTAAATGCTCATTCCACAAACAAGACTATATAGATAAAAACATCAACAGCAGCCACTTTGCAGGAAATCTATATGAACTCACTACATCAGCCACTGAACCTTGACTTCAAAGCCAAGAGGATTTCACTCCTTCACTGCTGAAAAGCATTAGACTGCTTCACAACAACTTTAAAGAGATATGAATATATTGTATTGACAGTAAATTTTTTTCCTTAACTGTGTCTAGTAATAACTTAGTTGTAAATCCTGAAAAATTAAAAAAAAAAAAAAATTACTTTTCACTATTTGTGCTGTTTTACTTCATTGTCCAAAAAGGGGGGGGGGGGGAAGGGGGGAATGGAAAGAGGAATTAACTAATCACTTCCTGTTTCTGGTTCTCCTGCAATCCTCTCCCCCAGTGCTGGCATGTTTGGGTTTCTACCACTGCAGAGCAATGTTTAATAAAAAAAAATATCTAAACACAAACATTTTACTAAACATTTCTGTTGATGCTGGATTTTATTAAATTGCACACAACCCTAAACTGGTTGTAAAATTGTCACTGTGTCACACTTCCTGCCTAGAAAACAAGAATTTCCAAATACTACCACACTGCAGGGACATGGAATGGTTGATCTTCAATGATATTTTCCATTTCTAACGTGTATGAGTCTAAATTGGTGAAAGATGTTCCAGAACACCGAAGACTGATGTTTGACCTTTTAATCATATGACCCAATTTATGTCGTCACACTTCAGCGGCACTGCACCCTCTCCCTGGTCCATCAAGGGCACCCATTTTTAGGCTTCCATCTCTCAACCATTACTTCGGTTGGGCAAAAACCTGTTTCTCTCCCTTCTGACCAAGGTTTTTCCAGGCTCACAGTTCTCTGCCTACACTATGGTATTCCCAGCAAATCAGACCTGGCTAAGCAGGCCAGCGTCTGTGCATTGCTTTCTCTCTGAAGGCTTATGAACAGTTTAATTGCCAGCAGTTAAAAGTTACCACACAGCCTTTTGTAAGCGAGCACATTTATTCCTAAGATGAAAGCATTACAGAAAAAACTATAAAAAACAATGAGTTCCTGTATGCCTGCTAAAAGCTTACTAGGTCACCCATCTGTCTTATGGGGCCTCAGTTGGCCAAAGTCCTTCCAACCTTCCCAGGCCTCCCTTGGACAGAAGGTCCTGTCCATTTGCTGGATCAGAAAGAAGGCCTTGAGTCTATTTAAAATCAGGCTATTTATCCATAGGACCTTTCTTTGTCTGTTGGTCTCTGGAGAATCCAGTTTGAACCAGCATATGTGAGCCTCTCCAGATGGTGATACCTCTCTAGCAGTGTTACAACCTGAGTGAATTTGCCTAAACACCCCTCCACACACACACCCGTTCTTAATTCCTGGAGGAGCTGTGGTAATTCCATCGGGGAGGATGGCATACAATCCTTGGCCCACAATGATACATAAATTTAATACAGTAAGATCTCCCAAAGATATTGCAGGAAATTGCTATATCTGTCTCATATGTAAACCCAGAAATAACTCAAGAGCTCAACTAGTTAACAGATAATAGAGAAGAGCTTTTTAGAATTTAGTTTTTTCAAGTCTAGTCAAGAAATCTTTTTGATAGAAAATTTATTTCTTGCTAATGTAAAACAATATCTGCAATAACTGAACCGGTATCCTTTGCCTCACACAGTTAGTAAAACAGGGTCTGTTGTATTCTTTCTTGCCAATGCTAATCTCTCCCTGGTTCTTAATGCCTTTGTCACATCCCACCTGAAGTAACACATTATGCCTGCCTAAACCAACATTGAGAAAAAGTGGGACTAAGAAAAAAATATCTTCAGAGAATAAAATTCTTAGGGATTTAGAGTATTCCCAGCAAACCATGTCCATTAAGGTGTAAAAGAGATTGACTTCTTACCACTGTTGCACAATAGGCAGGTCCAAGAACAGACTATATACATTTTGCTGTGCCTCACCACTACAGTGTGACATAAGGACAAAGTGGGAATCCTTAATTTTGAATTTCCTAGTTTTGGCAGATTTAGGTACTTTGCCTACAAATTGATCTATGCCAGCACAAAAGTCTACTTGTGCAAGTCTGTTTGCAGAAGTGGGGTCTTAATGCTTAATTCACTATTCTACTGTAATAAAAGTAAGGGAGCCAAATAAATGCTAGACACCTATCTGCTAGGAACTAGATGAAGAGCATCATCTCAGGCCATCAAAGAGTAATAACTTTCAGTTGTTACTGGCCTGGCCTGATCTGAACTAGGGATCCAAAGGTAAAAGAAAACATTTCATTACCATTTCCACCCAGGCTCTTTACTATATCTCTGCTTTTCACTGCAACATCAAAGATTCCCACAATCTTTCCCCCCTGAGATATACTAGATAATGTTTTCACCCCTCAGCTGACAGAGAGCTGAAAAGCTAGCATCTAGCATACACTGCAGCTCTGTTCTTTAATTAAACACCTCCAAAGTGAATACAGAATTACCAGAATGTATCTATTTAGTAAAGGAAGATCACTTACCTTTCTTCCCTAGAGATGTCATTTCCCCCCCTCTGGCTGATGGAGCTGTATGGGAGAGAGGACGACCAAATCTAAAAAAGGAAAACGCCCAGGGTGAAACAATAATTAGTCCTCTAAAACGTGCCTGCTAATTTTGCTAATGTTTCTTCTGAACTCTATTTTGTCCCTCTACCACATGGAGCAGTAACTCCACTGATGTGCGCCTTGGGACAGGACCGGAGCTCTCTGTGGCTGGAAAGGGCCTAGCACATTTTGGGAGCCATCACCCTCTCGGGAACACCAATAACGCGGCTACGTTCTGTCACGACGAGGCAGTTTTTTTTTTTTTTTTTTGACGCTGTCTGCTCCGCTAGCCCAGCAGAGATCTGTCCGGGGGAGGGGGCTGGCCTGGGCCAAAGTCCCCTCTCCTAGCAGCAGCTGGACACAGGCCGGTATTAGGGTTGCCAACCCTCCGGGTTTGGCCGGGAGTCTCCGGGAATTAACGATTAAGTCACCGGATTAAATCTCCAGGAAAACCGCCAACCAAAACCGGCCACGCGCCACAGGCGGAGAACACGGGGGGCCGCTGGGCCGAGCCCGGGGGGTTAGGGCCCTGGCAGAGCTGCGGTCCCCCGCTCGGCCCAGCGAGTTCCGCCCCCGCCTCAGCAAGCTCGGCCGGTAACTGCGCCCATCCTGCGGGGCCGCGAGTCCCGGGCCCAGAGCCGGGAACCCCCCGAGATTCCCCGGGCGGGGGGTTAAAAACAAGCCCCACGCGCAGGGGCCCCGGCTGCGGCGTCCCCCAGGGGCCGCTCGGACGATGCGAGCCCGCAACACGCAGAGCGACCGGCCCCGCCCTCCCCGCGAGGGGCGTGACACACTCACCGGGCCGCCACGCGCCGGGTCTGCCTGTCACCCCCCAGAGAGGGCTTCTCGGGCCCCCCACCAGCCAACCGACGCTCCCTCCCCCCGCACTTCCGCCACCTCTTCCGAGGCACTTCCGGGTTACTCACGGTCGCGCGCGCATGCGCGGGGGTGGGGCTTCGGTTGCCAGGAAGCGGCTTGGGCAGAGAAGGCGTCTCGCTGAGTTTACGCTGCACCCGAGCCCGGAGGTCGGGGGCGGAGGGGACGGTACCATGGTGAGTGGGGGACAAAGGCCCACGGGGGGCTCTAGTCGGGATGGACGTTACAACCCTTCCCCCCTCCTTCCTGTAGCATGGTCCGCCCCGACCCCATGGAGCGGGGGAGTCCTCTGCCCCTGCGGTCCCGCTCCCCCCAGGCACCGCCGCTGATGGGGCAGGTGGGGGGCTGGCTCCGCTCCCTGGCACGGCTGGGCGGCGGCGGCGCGGGGCTTGTCTCTGCCCTGGGGAGCGGCCGGGCTGCTTGTCACGGGCGGCTTGTCCGCGCACGCCCTGCGGCTCCCGGGTTTTTGGCGCATCCTCTCTTGCCGTAGCGCCCAGCAGCGGCCCCGTGGTGCGAGGCGCTGTACAAACTCAGGGCAGAAGGAGGCGCCGGCCCCAGACCGATGACCCTGTGGCTGAGCCCCCTTCTCCCTCTGCCTGGCAGCAGACAAGGGGTGTGGGGCCCCGGCGGGGTGTTGGCAGCAGAACCAGCCCACTGCAAACCACTCCCGGGGGGGGGGGGGGCATGTGGCTAGTGGGTGCTGGGCAGGCCCCACCCCTGTCTCCATCCTTCCACCACCTTGGGTGAAGCAGGAGCCTTGGCATCCGGCCCCGGCTTGAGCTTTGGTTTGCCACCTCTCAAGCATCCTCTTCCAAGGCAGAAGAGTTGTGTTGTGACATTGAGTGCATCTGCACTGGTAAAGTTAGTACCCGTAGTTCAATAATTGCCAGCCACCAGGCAGCTGTCCCTGCGTTAAGCTGTTAGCATGGCATGGTAGTAAAAATGCTCCAGCCCTTTCTACAGCAGAGTTGACATTGTTGCTATGACTGTGGCTGCTGCACAATTGGTGTCAGTTGCTCTAATACAGGGGTGGGCAAACTATGGCCCGCAGGCCACATCTGGCCCGTCAGGCCTTTTAATCTGGCCCTCGAACTCCCGCTGGGGAGCGGGGTTGGGAACTTTCCCTGCTTTGGTGCTCCAGCCGGGGAGCAGGGTCAGGGGCTTGCCTTGCTCCACTCCACGTGGCTCCCGGAAGCAGGAGCAGCCAGGGGGCTCTGCACACTGCCCCCGCCCCAAGCGCCAGCTCCCATTGGCTAGGAACCTCGTCCAATGGGTGCTGCGGGGGTGGTGCCTGCAGATGGGGAAGCCTGCAGAGCAGCGTGGCCCTGCCTCCGGAGGTGGGCTTCAGATAAGCACCGCCTGGATCCTGCACCCCTGAGCTCCCCCCTTCCCCCCCAAACCCTGATCACCCTCAAAACCCTTTGATCCCAGTCCGGAGCACTCTCCTGCACCTCAAACTCCTCATCCCCCAACCCCACCCCAGAGTCTGCACCCCCAGCCGGATCCCTCATCCCCCCCCATGTGCCCCAATCCCCTGTCCCAGCAGGCCCTCCATACAGTTTCCATACCAAGATGTGGCCCTCGCGCCAAAAAGTTTGCCCATCCTTGCTCTAATATGAGCGCTGATTTTCCTGGTGTTGACAAAGTAATTGAGGCCCAATTTTAGCCTTTAGAATGTGTGGTGTTGGGTATGCTACAAAATAAAGAAGAGGAGAAAGCAAGAAATAGTATGGAGTTAGTGGACCAATTTAATCCTGGAATGGGTTACCGAGGGAGGTGGTGGAATCTCCTTCCTTAGAGGTTTTTAAGGTCAGGCTTGACAAAGCCCTGGCTGGGACAGGGCCGGCTCTAACTTTTTTGCCGCCCCAGGCAAAAAAGAAGAGCGCCACCCTGCCGTACCCCCCGCCCCGTGAGCGCCGCCAAAATCCCCGCCCCCAGCACCACGCCCCCCAAAGCCCCGCCCCCTCCAAGCGCCGCCCGAAGCCCCCGCCCCCCCTCCAAGCGCCACGCCGCCCGAAGCCCCCGCCCCCCCTCCAAGCGCCGTGCCGCCTGAAGCCCCCACCCCCTCCAAGCGCCGCACCGTGCCAGCCCCCGCCCCCCGAGCACCATGCCGCCCGAAGCCCCGCCCCCCCGAGCGCCGCCCGAAGCCCCGCCCCCCCGAGCACCGCCCGAAGCCGCCGCCCGAAGCCCCCGCCCTCCCTCCGAGCGCCGCCGGAAGCGCCCGCCCCACCCTCCAAGCGCCGCGCCGCCGAATCCAAAAAATAAAAATCAAAAATCAAAAATCGAGCGCCGCCCTGCCCCAAGGTGCCGCCCCAAGCACATGCTTGGTCGGCTGGTGCCTGGAGCTGGCCCTGGGCTGGGATGATTTAGTTGGGAATTGGTCCTGCTTTGAGCAGGGGGTTGGACTAGATGACCTCCTGAGGTCACTTCCAACCCTAATATTCTATGATTCTATGGTGTAACTCCACTGAGATCTGTTATTTCTATTGCTAATCTTGGATTTCATAAAAAGAACAGGAGTACTTGTGGCACCTTAGAGACTAACCGCTTTATTTGAGCATAAGCTTTCGTGGGCTACACTGTAAGAGGCCAATCAATTGAGATGAGCTATCATCAGCAGGAGAGAGAAAAAAACCTTTGAAGTGATAATCGAGATGACCCATAGAAGGTGTGAGGATATTTTAACATATTTTAACATGAGGAAATAGATTCAATTAGTGTAATGACCCAACCATTCCCAGTCTCTGTTCAAACCTAAGTTAATTGTATCTAATTTGCATATTAATTCAAGTTCAGCAGTCTCTCTTTGGAGTCTGTTTTTGAAGTTTTTTTGTTGCAAAATTGCCACCTTCAGGTTTGTCACTGAGTGGTTAGAGAGATTGAAGTGTTCTCCCACTGGTTTTTGAATGTTATGATTTCTGATGTCAGATTTGTGTCCATTTATTCTTTTGCATAGAGATTGTCCGGTTTGGCCAACGTATATGGCAGAGGGGCATTGCTGGCACATGATGGGATATATCACGTTGGTAGATGTGCAGGTGAATGAGCGACACCATCATAGGGCCTAATCACATCAGCCACGCCATCAGGGGCTCATTCACCTGTACATCTACCAACATGATATATGCCATCATGTGCCTCTTACAGTTGGTATGGCTACTTCCACCTTTTCATGTTCTCTGTATGTATAAATATCTTCTTTCTGTGTGTTCCATTCTATGCATCCGATGAAGTAGGCTGTAGCCCACGAAAGCTTATGCCCAAATAAATTCGTTAGTCTCTAAAGTGCCACAAGTACTCCTGTTCTTTTTTGCGGATACAGACTAATACGGCTGCTACTCTGAAACTTGGATTTCATAGATTCCAAGGCCATTGTGATCATCTAGTCAGACCTTCTGTATACCTTGCTCCATGACCTTAGACAAATTGCTTCCTCTTCTCTGTGGCTAATTTTTCCACTGGTCTTTCTTACCTACCTCCCAGGGATGTTGTGAGGCTTAATCTATTAATGGTTATAAATTATGTTTAAACTGTCCAATAAATGGTGGAGGCAATTAATGGATTAAAAAAAAGAAACTATTGCACTTTGATTCCATTAGTGCCTGGCTCATGTTTAATAATGCAAACAAAACTATAGAATGCTTTTGAGGGACTTTGTTGAAGAAGCATCTGAAGATTATAAAATGCTGAATCTCACTGTCTAAAAAGGAACACAAGACTGATACTGATAAGAAACTTTAGACCCAATTTTGTCCTATTTATGTCAATGAGAGCCCTGTTTATGTATCCTAGGGCATAATTTGGCCTTTAACGCCTACTTAAAACAGCTCCAATTTCTCTTGTGGTCCCTCATCCTAGTCAGAATTTTTGTTTATAAACTAAAATTCAGAACATAATGTAGGATCAGTTTTCCCCACTTCAGTAGCACAGTCATTGTCGGTCTTCAAATCTTGAAATTCTATTGGATCATCCCAGGAGAAACATGAATAAATAAATTGTGTCCGCAACAGTCCTGTTGCACCAATCAACATAGAAAGTATTTCAGTGAAACCCGCCCTTTTGTAGCAATCTGTAATTGTTATGATTGTGGTGTGCTTCCAAGCATCCCTTTATTTGTAAGGTGGAATCAGGTACACACAAATTGTTTTTAAGAAACATGTTGATTTTTTTACTGTTTCCTGTAACAAAAGACCAGTTTCTCACTGCAGTCCATATTTGTTCCGAGAAGCAGAGTTACTCTGTTGACATTTTTCAGAGTAGCAGCCATTACATGATCTGTTGACATTGTAATGCTTATGAGCAAGGCCCTTGTATTATGTGCGACATTAGCCCTAGATTTTGTGTCAAGTTATGTGGGAGAACGGCACTGAATTCTGTGGAATTATGTGACAATGTTAATTGATTACAAAACAATTTTGTTAAATTGTGTGACTGCTAAAATGAAGGAGTCATGGGGTAGGCAGTGGCAGAAGTGGGTAGAGCGCTGTATAGGGGGACAAGGAGGAAAGAGGCTCCTAAGCAGTGCCAGTGCAGAGTTGTACTCTTGTGAGTCTTAGAAGATGTACAGCAGGGGAGATGTCTGTCATGCTGAGCTCCTAAACTCTATGGGAGAAGAGTTTAATAGCTATGCATCTGAGGAAGGTGCCTGCTGTGGTGAACTCCTAATCCGTCTATGAGCAGAACTCCGCTGTGTAGAAGGAGGGATGTTCTAATACAGGGGTAGGCAACCTATGGCACGCGTGCCGCCTTCGGCACGCGAGCTGATTTTCAGTTGTACTCACACTGCCTGGGTCCTGGCCACCGGTCTGGGGGGCTCTGCATTTTAATTTAACTTTAAATGAAGCTTCTTAAACATTTTAAAAACCTTATTTACTTTACATACAACAATAGTTTAGTTATATATTATAGACTTCTAGAAAGAGACCTTCTAAAAATGTTCAAATGTATTACTGGCACGCGAAACCTTAAATTAGAGTGAATAAATGAAGACTCGGCACATCACTTCTGAAAGGTTGCCGACCCCTGTTCTAATGGATAGGACACTGAGCTAGTGGTTCAGTTCTCCACTCAGTCAGATTTCCTGTGCAACCTTGGGCCAAGGCGCTTAATTTACTCTGTACCTCAGTTCCCCATCTATACATTGGGGATAATACTTCCCTACCTCGGTGGAGTGTTGTGAGGACAAAAAAATCCATTAATGATTGTGTGGTGCTCAGATACTCTTGTGATGAAGGCTGTATAAATAGATAGAAGCTTCAGGATGGCAGACCCTGGCTTATACAAGCCTCCCGCAACCCTTTCCAGGAGAATATTTAAATTCTTTCTGTCCCTCATACTCCTTTATGTTACCAACTGCCCCAGCCACTCACATACATAGTCTCCTTCTGCAGTGGTCGTGAAATAGTGTGAGGACAAGCTAAGAAACTAGATGATGTGAAAATAGCCATTTTAGGAATGTATCTGCATTATTTGAAATTCATGCAGCGTCTTAGCAGAAAGGTAAATTGTGTGGCCATTGTACACCTTATAACTCATTATACACCTGGTCCTGCTTAAAAAGTGAATGTTCTGCCTGAACATCAGAAGGGTGTTAATAACTGCAACTTTCATTTCAAAAACAGCTTGTCTCAAGAATATTGAATTAAAAATAAAATGCTTCTTCCTGTAGATTCAGACCTTATACTCTAAACCAAAATTCATCCTGAAGGTAATTATTATATCCTGAAAATCGGACAGAAAGTCGGACAGACCCTTTACTACAGCATTGCTCCCAGACAGCAGTATAAACAAAGAATTATGATCGAGACAAGGTGAGTGAGGTAATATCTTTTATTGGACCAACTTCTGAAGAAGAGCTCTGTGTAAGCTCGAACGCTTGTCTCTCTCATCAAGAGAAGTTGGTCCAATAAAAGACATTACCTCACCCAGCTTGTCTCTCTAATATCCTGGGACCGACATAGCTGCAACAACACTGTATATAAGAATTATGATGGCATTCATTAAAACATTTATAGAACTCCCTGAAGAGAAACTATTACAAATCACACTGTCGCTGTGGAACCATGAAAATTAAAATCTTAACTGAATCACAGGTTTCAGAGTAGCAGCCGTGTTAGTCTGTATCTGCAAAAAGAATAGGAGTACTTGTGGCACCTTAGAGACTAACAAATTATGCTCAAATAAATTTGTAGTCTCTAAGGTTCCACAAGTACTCCTGTTCTTTTAACTGAATCAGTTTCACACTGGTCTTATTTATGATGCAAAAATATTCAGAGTATAATTATATTGGGCCTGTGCTACAGTCCTTTCTGGCAGTACATTGGGATTTGTGTCTTTATAAATTGTAGAATTGGGCCCATAATTTTGATGTGAACAAAGGGAAGCGGAGGAGCTCTGAAATATTCTTTAAATACTTACCTTTCTATGCTAGTGCATTGGTTTAGAGATCAGCTAATATTAATAAACAGTTTGAAACATTGCCATCCAGTGGCAAAGAGAAGTAACTCAATTACATTTGGGGATTTCATTGTCTACATGTGTGATCTGCACCTGTTGTAGATTGTACACTGGTGAAGACCCTAAAGGAATCGTCTCGTGTGTCAGCAGAAGGTGTCAAGTGTGGTGTTTACTTGACTGTTTTTAATAAAAATTATACGCTTTGATATAATCTCACACAAGGATGGGTAGGAACATTAAATGCCTCTTAAAAATATAAATGTCTTTTTAACAATGTCTCTGTCACTCTCTGTGTGAATCTAGAAAGCAAATCCAGATGCAGTAGCATGCCATTCGGTAGGAGCAACTGGTTTACTCCCTGATCCTGCAAGTGACTGCGTGCAAGCGCTCTGGTGTATACACACAGTCTTTTGACGTCAATGGACCTGTTGGTGTGTGCAGTAGTGTGCTTGCATGCAGTCACTTGGAGGACTGTGGCCTTCATTTTCTTTACTCCTTAAAATAATAGTTCTTAGTGCTTGTCAATTTCAAAGTTCATTGCAAACAATCTTTGCAACACTCAGGTAGGCAGATATTATCCCCATTTGATAAATGAGGAAACTGAGGCACACAGAGACAAAGTGACTTGTCCAATATTACACAGCAAGCCCTCCATCCTGCTAGCACTTACTCACATGCTTAATATTAAGCCTATGAGTAGTCTCATTAAGTTCAGTGGAAGTTGGGTGCCAACTTCCTTAGGTTTCTTTCAATATCACAACCTAGTTCTGTATGACATAGAGCATAGAGATGTCAGAGTTTACTGTCTTGTCATTCTGATTACCATCTTGCTTTTTCCACCATTGTAGTTCTGACTTGATTTTAACTGCAGTGTTCTTGAAAATTTCTTAAGCTAGATGGCAATGTGTTACAGCAACAGTAAACTTGGAATTCCAGCTGTTGTAGGAGTCTCCAGATGGTGTAAATTGGCATAGCTCTACTGAGGATCTGGCCATTTGTTTGCATCTTTAAAAGCATCCAAGGTTATTTCCATCCTACAGAACCTGTAAAAACTCTTTGTATGACAAGGGCCAGCTTTTCTACAATAGACTTTACTCAACATTGTTCTCCGTTCTATGTGCTTTTGTTGTGGAACAGCCAGCTGTAATTTAAAAGGATGGCATTTCCTTTTTCAAAGAGGCTTCTTGAAAAAGGCATAAAAAGAAAAGGTGCTTTTCTGTTGCCTGATCAAGGTTTGCATCCATGGGCTCAGCACGACTGATGTACCAGAGAAAGATCCCAATACTAACAGCAGTGTAGATATGTGAGCCATGGCCTCTGACTCCTCCAGTTCTCAGTTAGAAACCTCTGTGACTAAATGAGCCACAAAGAGGAGTTTCCTAACTCATTGGCTTCGTGACTACTGCTGTCTGCTGCATTTCAGTGCAAATGAAAATAAAGTGATATGTGCAATATGCTAAAAAAGCCATTACAGACAAAGAAAATGCCATAATTGTGGGCCTTAACTAGCTCATTGGCTGGTAAATCTTCAGATGAAGAACTAGGAGAGTTTATTGGGGTCCTTGCTCAACTAATGTACTCTACTATTGCTAAGTTACCCTTTGGGCAGACAGGCCTTGTACTCTGTAGAAGATATGGCTAATAATATCCTGGAATTTTTGGGCTGTGTAATTAGAAAATAAACTGATACAAAGATACAGGCTTCTGCCCTTGGCATCCAATAAGATAAAAAGACAGTTGCAGTAATGCAAAATAAAACAACCTTTCCCATTATGTTTGTCTGATTGACCCACAGAAAACTTGTTCCAATTACTCATTTTGGGTCAATACTGCCACCCTTCTGGGATTACAGTACACATCAAGTAAAGTACTACTCTGCCTATGTAAAGTTGACAAAATCAGGACCCTATGTGACATGCAAATAACTTACTGGATGGGCCAAATCGTAGCTCAGCTTTGCAGAAGTTGGTGCCCTCAATTTTTTTTTTAATACATCCAAAGTTATGGCTCATGTGAGTGATGTGTGTAAAGTAATTGCCAGCACAGGAGACAAAGTAAACATCTGCTAAGGTTAAATCCTGTATTAATAAATTCCCATTGCATCACCTATAAGTTGTCTCTTGGGAGCTCTCAGACTCCTGGTGCAGTTCCTTATTTGTAATAACTTTGTCAGATCATTTTTATTACTTTAAATGATCTGACAAGTGTTGCGATAAAGGGAAAGAGATCCAGGATTTACTGGATGAGCTATCATTGAAAGTAAAAGAAGCTTATGGAGTTTGTTAGTTGGCAGTGCAAAGTCTAGACTGACTAGTTATTTTAACCTAAGGTCTGATGCCAAAGCCAGTGGTTTTACAGAGAAATTGTCCCAGCAGATTTTGTGTGGGTAATATTTGTACTTAAGGCTGTCTTATCACAGAACTATTTCTTGTTTGTCAAAAGCAGGATCTGGACATTGCAATTGTATAGGTTCCAATAAATCTACTGTCAGCTCTGGAGAAACGAAGACGGTCAATTACCTTTGGGCAAAGGGCAGCCTAGCTGATAAGAAGAGACTAGTGAAATAATAGATTGAAGGCATCCAGTTTTACACAGGGAAGAGAAATATTGAGTCCATAAAAGTGATTAGATGTTTAGTTGCCAAAGAATGACAATAACATACTTTAAGCAGATGGTGTATTTGAAATGAGATCACTATCCTGTTAATCCCCAAGTGATATTGCACAGTGGGATAATAGGCAGCTAACAATACTGGTCAGCCGCTATAGGAATGAAAAATAGCAGAAACGTGGTCTGGGGCCTGAAACTGGTTACAGGAATGGTCTCTGTTATGATGGTGTGCTTAAAAACTGTTAAGGAGCATCAAAAACATGGGATATACACCCTCCTTTTAAATGGATGCATGTATAAGTCTAAGTATATTCTGTCTTTTAAACACTCCACAACTTGAGGATGTTCAAGCTCATCTGTGCTTTTAACACTTGTTGTGCCTAGATGCCATGCTGATTAGCACCTTTTTAAAAGTTTCCTTTTAGAATAACACAGTTTTTTTACTTCTATATGGTAGTGCTAATAATACTTTGAACTTCCATGATTACTTCTGAAGTACAAGCACCTCTCAGTAATGCTTTTGTTTATTAAATGGGGAAATTGAGGTAAAAGTGTTTAAGTAACTTGCCCAAGGTAACCCAGAAAGTCCATGGAAGATCCAGGAATGAAATCCAGTAGTCCTGGCATAGCCAATGAAATTGAAAGGTGGCAAATTAAAAACTGACAAAAGGAAATAATTTTAAAAGGAAGTATAATGACACATGGGACTCAGGGCCACAGGACATAATTAAGGATGGGAGCTTAGCAGATATCAATATGGATAATAAGAACATCCACAGTTTCATTACACAGGATAAATGTATACAAAAAGTCAAAATCCTTCTGTTCCAGAACTCATGGTAACTGTTATATGCCTGGAGTAAGAAAGAAATTTCCCTTATCTCTTGGTTACTCCAAAAGTGACTATCATAGGATTTCTCGCATTTTCCTCTGAAGCATGTGGTACTGGCACTTTTGGAGACAGGATATAAGGACTCAACCACATCCCCTGTGTTTCAAACATTTTCTAGGTGAAGAGGACTTGACTGCTTAGGACACCCCAGTCCATGCCACTTATAATTTCTAGAATGCTTCTGTACATTACATGTCTAAATGTTGGCTTTATAAAGCCTTCATCTTTGAATTTCTCCTATTAACTTGTTATTTTTCTAAGTATAGTTTACTATATAATGTTTGCTACTATCCACAAGCTAAATATAATGTCTTAAATAAAATAATAAGAAATTGGATAACACCTCTGATTTGACAGTATTTAAATGAAGCATTCAGCCCCACTATGAACACTAGATGGTGCTCTTTTATTTGCAGAGATATGGCTTTGATAAGATTTGTTCAAAATACAGGTCTATTGCCCAGTGATATATTATGAGTTCTGTGTACAGTGTCTTTATTAATTTTAACCACTTCATTTTGAAAGAATCCACTTTCCACTAAGTAGTGTGAAATTGTGTAAAAGCAGTACTAGGTGCAACTTTGTTGAACAGGGTTATCGTGCAGTTTTGCTAGGCTGAAGGTAGCATGGCTCTGCCTCCATTGAGGACAGGGCCAGTTAGTTGCTGTTGTTCAGAAGTGAGAGAGAAACCTTTTTCTAAAGAAGAGGTTGGAGACTAGAAATGATGGGTGAAAGCTGCAAACCTTGGTTCCAGAGCCTAACTTCCCTAGTGTTTGGGGGTGGGCATATATGGGGTTTTATTTTAGCGCAATATAGAGAGGACACATCAGCCTAGTTCAAATGTGTCCCAGTGCCCTCCAGTTTTGTGATTTTGATGGGAGGAGGGTAATTTGGCTCTGGGGCTGAGATCAGATTTGGGTGGGTGAGTTATTAAATTGGGGGTAATTGGATTTTTTGAGTGAGCCTGACAAATTCAGTGGAAATTGAATTTGAATATAAACAAGAGGGGGCTCTGGGCTGGTGCAGGAGGGGGTGTGGGGTCTGGGAGGGAGTTTGGTTGCAGGAGGGGGTTCTGACCTGGGGCAGGGGGTTGGGGTGTGAGAGGGGATGCGAGGTGCAGGCTCTGACCGGGAGGCGCTTACCACAGGCGGCTCCCCGCTGGCAGCGCAGCAGGGCTCTAGCCTCATGCCACTGCTGGAAGCGGCTGGCTGCTGGCACGTCTCTGAACGCCCCTGGCGGGGGGGAGGCGGCTTCGCGCGCTGCCCCCAGCACCACCCTCATGGTTCCCGGCCAATAGGAGCTGTGGGGGCGGTGCTTCTGGGCGCGGGCAGTGCACGGAGACCCGCTGCCCCATTCCCCTCAAGGGGCACACAAAGATGTGCCAGCAGCCAGCCGCTTCCAGGAGCTGTGTGGGGCCAGAGCCCTGCTGCGCTGCTGGCCGGGTGCCCAGAGCCTTCACCTCGCACCCCCTCAAAAAACAGCTGCCCGCAAGGGGGCAGGCAAAGAGCCGCAGGTTGCTGACCCCTGGGCTAGGAGAATGATCTTTGGAGCAGCATTGTGAGTGGATATGAGCAGGGCAAGATGGCATTTTTCGAGGCCAGAGAGAAGGATGTTACAGTGATCGAGATATAAGACGATGAGAGGCTGGATAAAAGCTTTAGCAGTGGATGGATAGGAAAAGCTGTATCTTAGAAATGTTATGCAGAAAGAATTGGCAACATTTAAACGTAGACTTAATATGAGATTCTCGAGAGGTCTGGGTCAAAGATGATGCCCAGGTGATGGGCCTGAGTGACAGTCACTCAGGACAAGATCACCATCCTGCCTGAGAGAGGAGGTTGTCGGAAGGGCTTTGGGAGGATTTATGTATGGCCACAACAGGGTCTTAGGATCTCTAAGTACTTCATAAATATTCACTTATTCACTAATCATAAATAGACACTGAAGCATTAAATCTCCATTTGAATTCAGACGGAGCTGTGGTTGCTCAGTTCTTCTGAAAATCACCCTTGGCAACTTGCTCAAGGTCATCCAGGAAGTTGATGGCAGAGTTCTGTCTCCCAGTCCCCTCCGATAACCACTAGAAAACACCCCTCCTTAATTGAGAGGGAAAACAGTCTAGTATAAATTGTCTTAAGTTCTAGGAGGCAAGTGAATGTATTAAATCATTTTAAAAAGAAATCTTAATAAAATTAGCCTTTGAGCTGATTAGGATTAGCAAGGTTTAATAATGTTTTTGTAATTCCATTTAACTTCTTTCTTTTTCCCCCTGAAGTAATTTACTTATCTTGCAACATGATAATGGGAAAATGCTGAAACAGGTTTCATCATAAGAAATCCATTTCAAATTTAACTTGTGGTCCATCTGTCTTTTTAATAGAGCAGTATTTCTCAAGCTGGTGGTTGTGACCATCAGAGGAGTCGTGGGACGGGTTTAGGGGGGGGTCGCAAATGCAGGGCTGGTGTTGAGGGGTGGCAAACAGGCAGTTGCCCAGGGCCCCACACCACAGGGGGCCCCGCAAAGCTAAATTACATGCCTCAGCCCGAGGTGGTGGGGCTCACGCTTGAGCCCTGGGTGGTGGGGCTTGAGGCTGAAGCATGTAACTTAGCTTTGCAGAGCCCCTTGTGGTGTGGGGCCCCGGGAAATTGTCCTGCTTGCCACCCCTTAATGCTGGCCCTGAGTATTATTCATAATTTACTTAATGATATTTAAGGTAGGGAGTCCCAATTTTTTCAGGTCTTAGTGGGGGTGGGGGTGTCTCAATTATTTTAAAGTCCAAAGGAGGGGTCGCCAGCACTAAAAAGGTTGAGAAAAGATTTATGGCTGCAGAGTAGTCCACAGAATGTGGTCTGTGCTGGTTAAAATCTGGATTTAGTTAAACTACACTCAAGTTAATGTTTAACACAACTCGAGGTAAAATGAGTATTTTTAACTTAAACAAGCTTTGGGAGGAGCCCATTTGGTTAAACAGTAGTGCAGAGTAAGTGCTTGCTCAATATGCCCACAGTGGTGAATAAGAGAAGTGTTGGCAGCGTTGTTTGGGTAATAAATAGGGTAATAAATCTTTAATAGGCCATTATATTCTCAGAATGTTCAAGGTAAATGCAGAATGTGTGCTCTTTGGAACCTTCATGCAAACTACTTGGTAGTAGCACTCTCTGGAATCAGCTGGCTGAAGGTCACTGTTTGCCTTGACTCTGGTTCCAAGCAGGGCAATTCTTGCTAAAATATCTTGCAAAAGATTATTAAGAGCTGGGATAAACTGAAGAAACTTTAAATATCATATTAGACTTTAATTATAGCTTGGAACACTGTTGACAGCTATAGTGTGACTGTTTCCTTTCAAAGACTCTGTTTTCAGTTGTTGGTAACTTTCTGAAATTTTCCAAACTTGTCCTTTACTGGAGGGTGAATATTTAGTGGCAAGTTTGAGTAAATAGGGGGCTGTTACTTTTGAAAGTAAGGATAGTGGGGAGAAAATGCACAGTTCCCAGCATTAAAAAAAGAAAGTCTTTCAGTGTTGTTTTGAACAGCTTTAGTGCTGAAATGGCTGGAGGCTGAATGCTGAAATTTGACCGAGAATTTATAGAAGAGGAGTTCCTTTGAGGGTTACCATGAACACTGGTTTTGATTTGGCCACGTTTTGAGCTTTGGAAATAGTTACATGCATAGTAAGTGCCCGATCCCTCAATGAAATGCGTGCAGGCAACACCCTGTGCAGAGCCCCGTTCACAGGGGTGCCACATAAGCGTGAGGGTCTGCCTGCAATCATCACATTCCAGGATCAGGGCCTAAATGTTTAACAATGAAAGACAGCAGTATTTTTAACTCTGCCCCTTTGACTCTGATTTTGCAAAACACAAAAGCCATGTGCTCAACTTTAATCATGTGAGTAGCCCAAGTCACGGGATGACTCATATTTAAAGTTAAGCATGTGTTTCAAGTGCTTTGCTGGATCAGAGCTTAGCTCTCCTTCCACTGAAATTAATGGCAAAACTCTACTTGACTTCAGTTGCAGCAGAGTTAGACCAATGCTGAGCACTTTTGAAAATCTCCCTGTAGTCTTTAATTATATCATCAAATTTAGTTTTTCAAGTGATACATTATAGTGTAATTTTTTTCTACAGCCTTAGTAAGATGTGTCTTGTAATGTGTGTAGTAAATGAGGTAGGGCTCCTGTGAAGACCTTGCTTCACTGGCGTATACAGAGCAGTGCACTAGTACTGGTTAAACCTCTCTAGTCCGGCACTCTCTGGTCCAGCAACATCCGTGGTCCGGCATGATTTTAGTTAGCCGTATGTCCGCTTATTGGGGGGGCAAGTTTCCCGCCGTCCGGCAAAGTTCCGCCAATCCTGGCTCTCAGTGTTCTATGCTGTTGTTATTTAGCTCTAATTTACCCCTAAATATGTCTTCTAAGAGACCAGCAAGCAGTGGAAGTGTTGGTAATGCTGCTAAGCGTAAGCATGTGTCAATATCCATACAGCAGAAGGTGTAATTGTTGCAGAAATTGGAAAAGGGCACATTGGTATGTGCCTTGTGTGAGTTTTACAATGTAGGGTCATCTACAGTGTTTGATTTGAAGAAGCAAAAGAATCAAATCCTTAAGTTTTTTTGCCGAAAGTGACAGTAAAAAAAAAGTACGAGTGTTCATAAGACATTGAAGGAGGGGAAAAGCAGCAATTTAGATAGTGCGCTTATACATTGGTTCAATCTTCGTAGGAACGAAGGTGTTGGCATTTCAGGCGAGATGATGATGGCACAAGCAAAAATATTCCACAAAGAACTTAACCTGCAGCATGAGTGTGACTATTCGCAAGGATGGCTTCAGAAATTTAAAAACAGGCATGGCATTAGTCTACGTCGTGTGTGCGGTGAAAAAAGAAGTGCAGATATGGAAGCTGCCGCTAAGTACGTTGATGAATTTGCACAGTTAGTTATAAATGAGAAGTTATCCCCAGAGCAGGTATACGATGCCGATGAAACTGCTCTCTATTGGCATTGTATGCCTAAAAAAATGTTGGCTACTGATGCAGAGGGCCACCATCTGGTACGAAGGAGTCGAAGGACAGGGTAACTGTCCTTGGTTGTAGCAATGCAGAAGGCTTGCACAAATGCAAGCTCATGGTTATTGGGGAAAGTGTGAACCCAAGGTCATTCAAAGGGGTGAAAATATTCCCAGTGATATACCATAGCAACAAAAAGGGATGGATAACGACTAATCTATGTCTCAAGTGTTTTGAGAAATATTTTATACCGTAGGCAAGAGCCCATTGCATCTCAGTAGGTCTGGATCCAAAGTGCCAAATTGTGCTGCTTCTTGACAATTGCTGTGCCTACCCTAAAGCAGAGCTGCTTGTCAAAGATAATGTGGTGGGATTGTATTTACCCCCAAACTGTATCTCACTGATTCAGCCTTGTGATCAGGGTATCTTACGTGTATCTTAAGTGTATGTACAAGTCCGAGTTTATGCACCAATTGCTAGTATCGCTTAATGATGGGAAGAGTTTGACAACATTTAGGAAAGAATTTAACCTCAAGGATACGATTTGGACACTAGTTAGAGCCTGGGAAAGAGTAACTCCATCTACTCTGAAGAATGGAAGGCACAAATTGTGACCAGCCCTAATGTTTGAGGACAGTCCTGACATCAATGATGAGTCTGAGTTCATTGGATTTCAAGTGTCTGAAAATCAAAAAATTGTTAGTGAGTTAATGGAGTATGCCAGCGTTATGTCCCACCCTGTAGTGCTTGAGCTGGGCAAGGATTTGGGAAAGGAAAATTTCTAAACTGGATGGAAGTCGACAAAGATGCACCAATTGCTAGTCAAATGACGGATGAAGAAATTGTGCAAATGGTACAGCAGGGGAAAAACGAAGATAATGAAGAAGCCAGTGATGGTGGTGATGATGATGATGATGAGGATGTCGCAGAAAAAATTTGTATATTCAGTTGGCAACAAATTTAATAGAAAGACTGGAGCAAAGACATTTCATTTCTGAGCAAGAGATCAAGTCTCTCTACATGATACGAGGAAAACTCATTAAAGAAAAACCAAAATACATGAGATAAGCCAAGCTGGAAGACTGGTTAAAGGTAGGGGAGAGGAGCAGTGAGCAGCACTCTACAGTCGAAAATCCTGTTGCCTCCACTTCATCTACCCCGGATATACCTACAGCAGAGACCCCAGATGTAACTCAAATATAATTTGAGTGAGCAGTTCTTGTCACATCACTTTGGAAGCAGAATTCAGGCATCATTTTAGGTGAGTAAATTATAGATTTACCTGTATTATTATCTATTTCTTTTTCATATTTAATGTTTTTTTATGCTTTATCTACCTATTTCCTTGTGCCAATACAGTAAAATTGTGTAACTACACTAACACTTTGTTATGAAGAGAGCCGGTAAGCCTTGGCTAGGCGGCGTTGCAAGCGTTGTTCCGTTTATTCGCCTCGGCGAGATAAAAATAAAAAGAGACCTGCTTGCTACAATATTGACCTCCCGTTGTTCGGCAAATTCTCTGATTCAGCACTGGTCAGATCCCCAGGGTGCCGGACTAGAGAGGTTCAACATGTACAAGATCAATCACAGAACTGGAAGGGACCTCAAGAGGTCATTTAGTCCAGTCCCCTGCACTCATGGCAGGACTAAGTATTATCTAGCCATCCCTGACAGGTGTTTGTCTAACCTGCTCTTAAAAATCTCCAATGATGGAGATTCCATGACCTCCCTAGGCAATTTATTCCAGTGCTTAACCACCCTGACAGGAAGTTTTTCCTAATATCCAACCTAAACCACCCTTGTTGCAATTTAAGCCCATTGCTTCTTGTCCCATCCTCAAAGGTTAAGAACAACAATTTTTCTCCTTCCTCCTTGTAACAACCTTTTATGTACTTGAAAACTGTTATCATGTCCCCTCTCTCTCTTCTCTTCTCCCGACTAAAGAGACCCATCTTCCCTCAGAGGTCATGTTTTCTAGATCTTTAATCATTTTTGTTTCTCTTCTGTGGACTTTCTCCAATTTGTCAACATTTTTCTGGAAATGTGGCACCCAGAACTGGACACAGTACTCCGGTTGAGGCTTAATTAGTACGGAGTAGAGTGGAAGAATTACTTCTCCTGTCTTACTTACAACACTCCTGCTACTACATCCCAGAATGATGTTTGCTTTTTTTGCAACAGTGTTATCCTGTTGACTCATATTTAGTTTGTGATCCACTATGACCCTCAGATCCCTTTCTGCAGTATTCCTTCCTAGGCAGTCATTTCCCATTTTTTGTGTGTGCAACTGATTGTTCCTTCCTAAGTGGAGTACTTTGCCTTTGGCCTCATGTGTAATCGAAATCTGAGGAAAAAATTGCATTATGTAAGAACATAAGAACGGCCGTACCGGGTCAGACCAAAGGTCCATCCAGCCCAGTATCTTGTCTACCGACAGTGGCCAATGACAGGTGCCCCAGAGGGTGTGAACCTAACAGGTAATGATCAAGTGATCTCTCTCCTGCCATCCATCTCCACCCTCTGACAAACAGAGGCTAGGGACACCATTCCTTACCCATCCTGGCTAATAGCCATCAATGGACTTAACCTCCATGAATTTATCTACTTCTCTTTTCAACCTTTTAAAGCCTTCACAACCTCCTCAGGCAAGGAGTTCCACAGGTTGACTGTGCGCTGTGTGAAGAAGAACTTGCTTTTATTTGTTTTAAACCTGCTGCCCATTAATTTCATTTGGTGGCCCCTAGTTCTTACATTAGGGGAACAAGTAAATAACTTTTCCTTATTCACTTTCTCCACACCACTCATGATTTTATATACCTCTATCATATCCCCCCTTAGTCTCCTCTTTTCCAAGCTTAAAAGTCCTAGCCTCTTTAATCTCTCCTCATATGGGACCCATTCCAAACCCCTAATCATTTTAGTTGCGCTTCTCTGAACCTTTTCTAATGCCAGTATATCTTTTTTGAGCTGAGGAGACCACATCTGTACGCAGTATTCAAGATGTGGGCGTACCATGGATTTATATAAGGGCAATAAGATATTCTCAGTCTTATTCTCTATCCCTTTTTTTAATGATTCCTAACATCCTGTTTGCGTTTTTGACTGCCGCTGCACACTGCGTGGACTTCTTCGGAGAACTATCCACGATGACTCCAAGATCTCTTTCCTGATTAGTTGAAGCTAAATTAGCCCCCATCATATTGTATGTATAGTTGGGGTTATTTTTTCCAATGTGCATTACTTTACATTTATCCACATTAAATTTAATTTGCCATTTTGTTGCCCAATCACTTAGTTTTGTGAGATCTTTTTGAAGTTCTTCAAAGTCTGCTTTGGTCTTAACCAGTGTTTCCCAAACTTGGGACACTGCTTGTTTAGGGAAAGCCCCTGGCGGGCTGGGTCGTTTTGTTTACCTGCTGCGTCCGCAGGTCCGGCCGATCGCGGCTCCCACTGGCCGCGGTTCGCTGCTCCAGGCCAATGGGAGCTGCTGGAAGCGGCGCGGGCCGAGGGACGTACTGGTCGCCGCTTCCAGCAGCTCCCATTGGGTCCCCCCTTCCCTGCCTGCCTCTCCCTTGCCTGTTTGTACTGCCAGAGCCAGCAGCAACTGCTGTCTGCTGCCCCCGGGTCCTAGTGCCCCCCATCCACTAATGGGAAGACAGGCTGCCCTTACCCTGCCCTTCCACCCTAGCCCTGAGCCTCTCCAACGCCCCAAGCCCCTCAGCCCCAGCCCTCATCCCCCTGCACCCTAATCCTCTGCCCCAGCCCTGAGCCCCCTCCTGCATCATGAATCCCTCATCCTCAGACCCACAGCCCTCACCACTGTATCCCCTCCTATCCCCAAACCCCTCCCCCTTCCCACCCCCCCTCCTGCCCTCAAACTCCCTCCCAAAGCCTGCACCCCCTCCCTTTGCACCACCTCCCACCCCCAAACTCCATCCCAGAGCCTGCACCCCTCACCCCCTCCTGCACACCCAGGGGACAGGTAGGGTTCTAGGGGGGCAGTTAGGGTGGGGGGTTCTCAACAGGGGCAGTCAGGGGACGAGAAGCAGGGGGGGTTGGGAATTCTGAGGGGGACAGTCAGGGGGTGGGAAGTGGGAGGGAGTTGATGGGGGCGGGGCTAGGGCAGGACTGGGGCGGGGCTCCCCTCCCCCCCCAGTGTCCTCTTTTTTGATTGTGGAAATATGGTAACCCTAGTTTACATCCAACAAAATTAATTATACAGCAGACAGAAACAATCACAGAACCAGACAGAGATTATACAGACAAACAATGGGGAAGTGGAGACTACAGTGATAGAACAATACAGAAATGAGGATTTCACATCCCAGCTATTGATAAGTGAGTTCTTGCCAGACGGAAACTTAGTTTAATAGCATCCTTTTTACATCTTCTAGGCTCTTCCCTTTCTCTGGAGGTGATAGGAATATCAGGACAGGATTGTATTCCTAACAGCCCAATAGCACCTTATTTCCATGTGACTAGTTTGGAATGTGAGGATGTGACCCTAAACTTCCCAACTTATGACTGGCCTCTGCTACTTAGCCGAAGGCGTTAGCCTAAGAACAAGGCTTCAGACTGTCACAGTAAGAGAAGGCCCTTACACAGACAGTGATTTTTGATTCTTTCTTTTATACCTCTATAACTAGCTAAGTGATAAGAATACACCTAAATTCTTAAAGTATAGGCCTTTGCAGACAGGCTTGAATATCTATATCCTAACAGGCACTATGCAGACACAGGAAGACACAGGCCTTACTCAGAAGAGCCCCTCTCTGTTTTATGGAGCAAGCATCTGATTGTGTCTTTCTAAGAAACTTATTGGTCTTGGAGGCAGGAATGTTTTTGACTATTGGCAGTCTTGCTGTATATGTGCAGTATCTCTTCTCTGATACTTTATTTTCCCTCTTCTCCCTCAGCCAAACAGAGCACAAATATGGTTTTTAAAAATGCTTGAACAATGAGCAGATGTAGTAAATATTGGGCTGTGCACATCTGTAGTGCCTTTCATCTCAGGGTTCCAGAGAGCTAGGATAAGTGTTTGTACAGAACCCCAACAGAATAGGTACTATCTCTACTTTTAGATGGGGAAACTGTGGCACAGGGATGTTAAGTGACTTGTCCACAGTTGATCAGCAAATCAGTGAAATAGCTGAAAACAGACTTCAGGAGTCCTGGCCCCACACCCACTTCCTGTCTTTGATTAATCATTTTATTTAGCAAACCAGGATGTTTAACAGAAGACTAATCTAACTTTCTTTTCTGTTTTTGCTGAAAATTGACTACAGGGGTAGAAAAGGAACACTTATTCCCAGATGGTGCATTGGCATTTTCTAATGTAGCTTAACTTGACATGTTCTGTTTCCATTCTTTGCTTTATTATTTTCCATACCATTTTGTAAAGATTCCAAGTGCTGGTATTTTATATAATTTTGCTGTCTCTTCAACTTTTTAGGATAGCCACCTGGGATTCTGATTTGCCTCATTTATTATGATTTATTGTTGTTATTATTATTTGCATTACTGTAGTGCCTAGGACTCCCAGTCATAGACCAGGACTCATTGTGCTAGACACTGTACAAACACAGAACAGAAAGACAGTCCCTGTCCCAAAGAGTTTGCAATGTAAGGACATGTCTATATGGAGACTTAATGTATGGCAAGCTGGGGTGTAAATCTACAGCTCTTTAGCCTTCCATGCACTAAGTCGCCCATGTGCACCTTGCTATTGTTTGAAACAGCAGTAGATCAAATCATGCAGCAGAACTTTTAGTGTGTGGTATCAAGGGCCACATGGCCAGTTACTGTGCAGGAGCTAGTGTGCTATACATTTCCACCCCAGCTTGCACTAACTCTCTGTATAGACAAGTCCTTACCATAAGATGAGATGACAGATGGATACAGACAGATAGGGGAGTACAAGGAAACAATGAAAAAAATCTAACAAGTGGGTGATGGAGGCTGGCATCAAAGGCCGACTGGAGGTGGAAGTCAACAGCTCAGTAGCAAATGAAAGCTGATAGGTTGAGTGGGGATAGAATGTGAAAGTGAACACGAGCGGCTTGTTTTTGATGCAGTAGAGAAGGGGGAGACTGGACAGATTCAAATAAGGGGTGACATGGTCAAAGCAATGGGTTAGGAGAATGATCTTTGTAGCAGCATTGTGAATGGATATGAGCAGGGCAAGATGGTGTATGTCAAGGCCAGAGAGAAGGATGTTGCAGTAATTGAGTTGTGGGATGATGAGCGTTTTAGCTGTGTGGATGGATACGAAAGGTGGTATCTTAGAAATGTTATGCAAAAAGAATTGGCAACATTTAGACACACCTTGAATGTGAGGCTCTCGAAAGAGAGGCCTGAGTCAAAGACGATATCCAGGTTATGGGCCTGTCTTCTTAGCACATGTGCAATGTGCCTCAGGTGGCGTGTGACCAAGATTCATCACCAGATTTGGTCCACTGGCTGGATCATTAGTTTCCCCAGCTTGGGCAGGCTGGGACAGGTAAAATGGTGATTTACAGTGATTGAGAACAAAGGTAGTGGGGTGATTTAGGGGGGAAGAATGAGCTGTTTTAGCTGTGTTGAGCGTGCAGTAATGGCTAGACATCACTAGATGTTAGAGACTAGCCAAGAGTTTAGTTTGGACCAAAAAGACAGGTCTAGAGAAGACATTGGTAGATCTGTGAATCATCAGCATAGAGATGGTGGCTGACTTTGTGTTTCTGGATGAGATTACCCAGAGACAAGATGTAGCATGAGAAAAGAAGGAGATCAAGGACAGAGTCCTATGGAACATGCAGAGAAGGTTGGAAGGTGGCTGAGGACGATCCGCCAAAGCACATGCTGAAGGAGCAATTAGAGAGGTAGGAGAGCCAGGAGAGGACAGAGTCTCAGAAGCCAGGAGAGGACAGAGTCGCGGAAGCCAAGGGAGGACAACATTTGAAGAATGGTCGATGGTGTCAAAAGCAGATGACAAGTTAAGGAGGGTGAAGATGGAGTACGGGTGTGAGCTTTAACTTGGAGGAGGACATTAGAGACTTTGGCAAGAGTGGTTTCAGTTGAATGCAAGGGGCTGGAAGCGTCATTGGAGAAGATATAGGATGGAATTGGAGAAGAGGAGCTCCAAACAGCACATTTAATGAGCTTAGAGATGAAAGGGAGCGGGGAGATGAGGTGGTAGTTAGAGACGCAAAAGTGGGGTCAAGGGTGGGTATTTTTAAGACGGGAGAGATTAAAGCATTCTTGTATTGTATTGTATTGTGAAGGGAAGGAGCCAGAAGAGAGTGAGAGGTTAAGGAGAAGAGTTGGAGAGGGAATGAGTGTGGGTGCCGGGGAGATCAGGAGATGGGGGTGGAATCATTGGTGCAAGTGGGAGGCTAGAGGAGGAGAGCAGATGAGAAACTTTTCCATCTGTGACAGTAGGAGGCAGCAAGAATTGTAAGAGGTGAAGGGAGGGCAGGCTGAGGGGAGGGGGAAGTTCATGTCCTATTTTGTCTATTTGTCATTAAACGGGGGAAATGCTCCTATACCTATGGTTAAATGTGACCACCTTTAATAGCCAATTAAAAATCTATATTTTAGTCCAGTGTCCTAAATTCTTTCACGCGACAAAATAATGAAGCAAGTAACGTGCGTGTTGGGCCTGCAATACTGCAGATAGAGAGATGATGTTTATGATGACGTAATGCGTTGCTCTAAAAATTATTAGAATATCCAAAGTTGAGATTTAACTTCAGGCTTTGCAGTGAGAACTAGGGATGTGATGAATATTTTATTAATATTTCCTTTGAATGCATGTAGAGAGTCAGTGTGGTCTAACAGTGAGGGCCGGGAATGAGTGGAATTAGCACTCCTAGGTTCTATTCCTTTGCTTTCCCACTGACTTGTTGCACGTCTCCTTTGCGTTCACTTCACCTGGCTGCAAGAGGGCAGAAGGCTGTTGAGTTTACTGTTGCTGGGACTGTGGGACTGGCCTGCTCAACATTACTAAAAGGCAAGGCAGATGGCACCCTGCTCGAGAAGAGCCACGGAGAAAGGCTAGTAACACCTCTGCTTCCAGTGGTCCAAGGCTATTTCTTGTGAGTCTTGCTAGAAGGGTGATCGTGGCCCCTCTGGGAGAAGGATGAGCTTTACTCCTGGGCCATGCTTGGGAAGAGTATGCATGAATGATGCTGCGTTTGGGGAAGGTGGTTTTAGCTCTGCCTTTGGGTCATGAGCATTCTTCAAGAGGCTGTAGGCAGTCTGTCAGCAACCTTCTACTCTTCCTGACACTGAAGCACCGTAGTAAGAGGGGCCTGATCTGAATTGGTAGTTGACTCATAGATGTTTCATTAGGTGATCCAATTTCAATTGGTTAATATACTGGGCATTTTTAGAGAATTAATACTTCGTGATTTCCCAGTTGGAGGAATGGTTCTTTGTCATTCACAGGAAGGCTTATAGGCAGTAGTGTTGTAGCTGTGTTGGTCACAGGATTTTGGAGAGAAAAGGAGGGTGAGGTAATTTTTTTTATTTTTTTTTTTTTATTGGACCAACTTCTGTTGGTGAGAGAGATACGCTTTCAAGGTTCTCCAGAGCTCTTTGTAAGCTCAAAAGCGTGTCTCTCTCACCAACAGAAGTTGGTCCAATAAAGCAGTGGTTCTCAACCAGAGGTACAAATACCCCTGGAGGTATGCAGCGGTCTTCCAGGGGGTACATCAACTCATCTAGGTATATGCCTAGTTTTACAACAGGCTACAGAAAAAGCACTAGCGAGGTCAGTATAAACTCAAATTTCATACAGACAATGACTTGTTCATACTGCTCTATATACCATACACTGAAATGTAAGTACAATATTTATATTCCAGTTGATTTATTTTATAATTATATGGTAAAAATGAGAAAGTGAGCAATTTTTCTGTAATAATGTGCTGTAACACTGTTATTTTTATGTCTGATTTTATAAGGTGAAACTTGGGGGTACACAAGACAAATCAAACTCCTGAAAAGGGTACAGTAATCTGGAAAGGTTGAGAGCCACTGCAATAAAATATATTACCTCATCCACCTTGTTTCTCTACTAGGAAGACTTAGTCATCTTTTAGAGGCTGAAAACACATCCACAAAAAGATCCATTTAATCTGATACTGAGTAATAATGCTTCCAAGGAAGGGTCCTTCACTTCAGCCTTCTATCTGGAGAGTAGTTTAATATGCTCAACCTAAAGCATCTCTGTTCAAAACAACAGCACATTCTTTTTTATTATGATGATTTTATTTTATTATGAAGTGGTTAGGTTCTCTGTTTTGATCTGTTATAGGTAGGCTTGGCCGCATTCAATTTTTATTTTTGTTTGATTTTGATTTGTAATACCAATTTTTACTTTTAAGCATTTTTTCTATTTTTATCGATTTCAGTTTTCACAGTTGCTGGAAATTATGGGAGGTGTCAGACAATTATTTAATGGCAGTAGATGCTGAGATTTAAAATGCTAAAGCTGTATAACCCATTAAAATACAAATTGTCAACTTCACAGGTAAAAATATACAAAGTAAATATCTTTACATCAACAAATCATACCTGGTTGCACTATTGGTTTGCTAATCTATTTTTAACAAGCCTAATTCAAAAGTATAAATTGTTGGATTTTTACTCTAAGTTCTCAAGCAGCATTTTCCTTACTGTGCCTATCTGTATATTTAGATTATTGATGGAAATATCTTTTGTCGGTTTGAGTATGTGCAGTGAAATTGATATGCATCCGAAGAAGTGGGTTGTAGCCCACGAAAGCTTATGCTCTAATAAATTTGTTAGTCTCTAAGGTGCCACAAGTACTCCTGTTCTTTTTGCGGATACAGACTAACACGGCTGCTACTCTGAAACCAGTGAAATTGATGTTTACCAACATCTGCCAATTAAAAAAAAGAAATCCTTCCAAGCCTGATACAGGGTCTGATCCTGTAGACAGAAGTGGTGATGAGCTGAGGAATCTATTAATTTATTATCCTATTTAAACAAATACTCTTTAATAACTATTGCCGAGGAAGGAGGCAACAGGACATGACAGACTTATATTTTCTGGAAGTGTTTGTTTTGTTCCTGAAATACACTATCAATATATACTTGGTGTATATGTAGCATGATCCTTACTTTGTGTACATTGAAAAGGAGGAAGTGAGTGGAGTCCTTTTAGGGGAGCCTAGAGGTATCTTCCCAGGGGAAATTAAAGGAGGAAGAAAAGTATCAAAAGGCAAAGATACAATCTCATCTATTTCAAAGGCAATAGTACTGCTCTTCTGAAGTATTTTTGTTTTACCCCAAGAACAAGTTCTCTGGCATAGCTTGGGGACTAGGGTAGGAATTCCATCAGAGGTGAGGAAACCTTCCCTTCAATTTGTTGGAAGAATTTTAACAAGTGGATTCCAGGAAGCACCCTTCAGCAGTTTTTTCTGTGTGTATTAGCCATGTTCCAAGATCAGTCAAGATTGAACATTAAATTAGTAACGACAACAAGGATATCCCACTGTGAATGAGCAATTTGAGACTGCATGTGTCTGTGCCAAATATTTTTTTAAAAACTGTTCGTGTATGCTACAGGCAAAATTCCACATCCTGGCTGCTTCTCATCTCATCACATCACATATTTAGGCAGTATACGTTTTGAAAAGGTCAGGCTCCACTGACACATTATTCAAGTCAAGTTTGAAATACTATATTGATGATTATATGTCATGGTAAGGTAATTGCAAAAGGGAGCATTCCCTTAATTGCAAATTGTTTATACTCTTTATAAAGGTATGAAACTTTGTGTTTGGGAATTGAATTTCTCTTCATTTAAAAAATAAAACACTTCTCCAGTGGGAGACTTGTCCCCTGCTCTTCTGGTGCTGCTGCTGCACATAGCAATTTCCAAGAAGCAGTTGATTTCTATGTCTGTGCTTTTATGCTCAGGGCTTTCCCACAGCAGAGAGTAAAAGAAATACAGCCATCAGAACATTAAAATGGAGATTTTGGACCTAATCCAGTTTCCACTGAAGTCTATGGGAATCTTTCCACTGCTTCAATGAGAGTTAAATCAAGCCTTTTGATTCCTTTTAACGTTGCCCCTATTTGAAGATCACTGGATAAGGGGGTACGGGGAGCAACAGACAAAAATTACTCTCTTATAACCTAATAGTACTCTCTTGACTGCCAAACTGGTAAATATAGGTAGAAGAGATGATGGACTGGTGTCTAATATTACACACAAGTTGAAGTTCCTGGTAACCAATATGAACTGAAAAGAGAATGGAAATGTAATAAAACTGTAAGATACACTCACTGCAGTGTTATATAGTACTGCACACTTTTCCAATATTGAGAAACCTACTGATAGTGTCCCACATGAGAGAGTTGCCTAAGCCGGAATTGAAGGGGTCATAGTACACGGTGACTGATAAGTAGCGAAAGTAGAGATAACTGTTCCCACCAATGCAGTTGTGTATCACAAAGGTTATTGCTCAAAGCATTATATTGTGTGTGATCTATAAACCATCAGGACAAGAAACAGTAACCTTATATTTGCTGATGGGACAGAATTGTCTGTTTAATGGACAAAGAGCAAGGGATGTAAAAGATAAGATCTTAGAAGCAATGATGTACTGTCAATATTATAAGAAGGGGATTGTACGCATTTTCCCCCTGTTAGCCTGTGATAAGCCCAGGAGTGCATGTGCCTTCAGGAAACAGGGATCAGGGACTGGGGAATCCAGTATTTTGTTTTTCACATTTTGAAAGAACATTTCTTATTGTTACAACCTAATAAAGGAGAGGAGCAATAGCATCTAGTAAGCACACTTAGAAATGTTTTTATATGGTGCCTGAAAAATATATTGAGTATGTTGATGGTATAGCTCAGAGCTCAGCTTTTGTAACTTGAAGTGCATGTGGTGGTTTGAGATATCTTCATGTGGAAAATTATCTGTTACTTGGGGCATTGTGGCACATTCCAAAGGCAAAAAAATGCTCTCCGTCAGTGGGTTTGAGAGCCCCAGGGATAAATCATTCCTCCCAGAGATGATTTAACACTAGTCTGAGAGAGATCAATTCCATCACAGGTTGGAAAAATCACCCCTCCTTTCTACTCAGTTTGGTGGTGAAATTTTAATAAGGGGCTCCAAGGAATGCAGGAGATTATGAATCAGGAGACCTGATTTCTGTTCCCAGCTCTACCACTGACTTGCTGTGTGTCCCTGTATAGGTCACTTAAGGCCTGATACTATTCCCAGTGAGAGTTGGACCAAGCACTTAACCTCTTTGGGCCTCAGTTTCTCCATCTATAAAATGGGTATAATACATCCCAGAGGTGTTGTGAGGGATAATGTATTACTGTTATAAAGGTTGAGAGCCTTGTTTTTCAGGTATTATAGATGGACAAAATATAATAAAAATGACATTCAGTGGTAATGAATTTGTTAACATTGCATTTGCAAAGGCAAAGTAATACCTGTTGGGCCAATTAAGTTATTCTGTATTTGCACTGATGTTTTTGAAACCAAAATCTGTCCCATTCTGTCCCATGCAATAACAGGGCACAAGGTAAAGGTGAATAGGATCTGCAAAGTAGTGTTACTCCTAAAGAGGAACCCAAGAAATACTGAGGTGATGCTGGTATAAAGAATTAAGTGCTTTTGTGGAACCTGCCTCCGATGTAACGTCCCCCATTATGGATCATATGTGCTCTTGGAGCAAAACAACAATCCACAGCCGTGGCATCATTTTGGACAGACCAATGCTGCTGGATACCCAAATGGCCACGATGGCAAGGAACGCATCTTTCCTCCTGACTGGCTACAAGATTGTGGCCCATTGTGAACATAACCTCCTGGTACTCAACTCTCTGTACTGGCTTCACAGTGAATGCAGAGCCCTATCCTAATCTGGAAAGCCCTCTTTGGGATTGGTCCTCACTACCTCTTTCTGTCTATGACCGTGACCTTCCATGATAATTGTGTTTCACTGGGACAATGAGACTTTCAACCAGTCAGTGCAAGAAACAGAACTATCACAAGACCTGAACCTAGACTATGAAAGTTAGTCCCACTCAAGCTAACAATGACCATCGACTTCAACACTTTGAGAACTAAGTGCAAGATTCATATTTTTAATTTAGCTTTCCCTCAATAAATTCAACATGTGTGCACACAGTCGCACAACAAACCCATCCACTCACTCACACATACACGTACATAAATATAAACAAGCAAAACCTATCAATTAAACAAGCGATTTTTCCTACAGACTGGGAAGAAAGAAATCTTTTTCTTTGTCTTTAAATACCATGGGTGAAATCCTGGCACCATTGAGGTCAGTGGCAAAACTTCCATTGACTTCAATAGGGCCAGGATTTTTCCTTTGGAAGGCCTTTGGATATTATGGGGAGAGGGCAATATAAGTACCTTAATAGATAGATATAGAGAACCTAAAACTATTAGTATGCAATTGTAAAGCACCTACACAATTTTGTTGTCATAACTATAACAGGGTTTCACTGATGGAAAAATCATGAGTACTAGTCGTCATCGTACCATTGGGTTTCACTGGTGAATTAGAAAAGGGTGGTAGCAGATGTTATAAAAATATATATATATATATTTGCAATGGGGTGTGTGGAATGTGGAGTAGGAATTATTGAAAGGGCTAAAAAAAAGTGAGAATTTGTTTTGAGAAGTAGAGAGAAATATTTAAGGTTACCTGAATAGTTTTTATCTGAACTGTTCACAACTAATTGATGTCGCCTTTTGCCTAAATCATTTAAAATATTTCATAGGAAGACTGCATGGCTTTGGGGATTGGTTAAGAATTGTGAAACCTTTCGTGTATAGGACACCAAGTCAAATCTAACCCAGATCAGTAATGACTTAAAGTTACTGCTATCTGTTAGAAGTTTGGAGGCCTGTGTGAAATAAATTGATGATGGTCTCTGTCTAATCCCTTTGGGACAAGTGTTCACATAACAGTTAACCCCCTTTTTGGGACTCCTGACAGAAGCCAAGGATTGGCTATGAATAATGGACACTCCTCTCATCTCTACAGGGTCTCATCCAGGTACGGGTATGAAGCACATTGATGGGACTGTTGCGGAGCAGATTGCCCATGCTGTCCTTGCTCTGTAGATAGAGGATTTCAGTCTTCAGAACAATCATAGAATCATAGAACTGGAATGGACCTCAAGAGGTCATCTAGTCCAGTCCCCTGCACTCATGGCAGGACTAAGTATTCTCTAGACCAGTGATTCTCAACCAGAGGTACACGTATCCCTGGGGGTACACAGATCTCTTCCAGGGGGGTACATCAACTGATGTTTGCCTGGTTTTATAACAAGCTCCATAAAATGCACTAGTGAAATCAGTACAAACTAAAATTGCATACGGACAGTGACTTGTTTATACTACTCTTTACACTATACAGACGCTCCCCGGGTTATGCAAGCTTTTTTTTTTTTTTTTTTTTTTTGCGTAGTTGTCGGGTATACGTTCCTGACTTACGCAAAATTGGACTTACGCAAGGTCTTCTGGAACGGAACACTTGCATAAGTCAGGGAGTGTCTGTACACTGAAATGTAAGCACAATATGTATATTCCAATTGACTTATTTTATAATTATATGGGGAAAAATTAGAAAGTAAGCAATTTTTCAGTAATAGTGTGCTGTGACACTTCTGTATTTTTGTCTGATTTTGTAAGCAAGTAGTTTTTGGGTGAGGTGAAACTTGGAGGTATGCAAGACAAATCAGACTCCTGAAAGGGGTACAGTAGTCTGCAAAGGTTGAGAGCCACTGATCTGAACCATCCTTGACAGGTGTTTGTCTAATCTTGAAAAACTCCAATGATGGAGATTCCACAACCTCCCTAGGCAATTTATTCCAGTGCTTAACCACCCTGACAGCAAGTTTTTTCTAATGTCCAACCTAAACTGCCCTTGCTGCAATTTAAGCCCTTGCTTCTTGTCCTATCCTCAGCGGTTAAGGAGAACAATTTTGGTCCCTCCTCCTTGTAACAGCGTATTATGTACTTGAAAACTTTTATCATATCTTCTCTTCTCTGCTCCAGACTAAACAAACCCCATTTTTTCCATAGATCATGGTTTCTATACCTTTAATAATTTTTGTTGCTCTTCTCTGGACTTTCTCTAGTTTGTCCACATCTTTCCTGAAATGTGACGCCCAGAACTGGACACAATACTCCAGTTGAGGCCTAATAAGCGCGGTGCCCGGAGTAGAGCGAAATAATTACTTTTCATGTCTGGCTTACAACACTCCTGCTAATACATCCCAGAATGATGTTTGCTTAGTTTTTTTGCAATAGTGTTACACTATTGACTCATATTTAGCTTGTGATTCACTATGACCCCCAGATCCCTTTCTGCAGTACTCCTTCCTAGGCAGTCATTTCCCATTTTGTATGTATGCAACTGATAGTTCTTTCCTAAGTGGAGTCCTTTGCATTTGTCCTTATTGAATTTCATCCTATTTACTTTAGAGCATTTCTCCAGTTAGTTCAGATCATTTTGAATTTTAATCCTATCCTCCAAAGCACTCGTAACCCCTCTCAGCTAGGTATTGTCCGCAAACTTTAGAAGTGTACTCTATGCCATTATCTAAATCATTGAAGATATTAAACAGAACAATCATACACCAGCCCTCAGTTAACTGCAAAAATAAATGAATATTCTAGGGAACAGTGGCAAAGTTGCCAACTCTCATGATGTTATTTGCAAGTATTGTAATATTTGTTTTTATTTTCTTAAAGACCCTGTTCCTGGAGTCAGCTTTCATTTAAAAAAAAAATTCTAGCCCTCCTGGTTGCAGAGAGAGAAGCTTGAAAACACGAACCCTCAAGACTTAAAAACCAGAAGGCAAAGAAAAATAACCCAAAATGTATTTTAATAATCTTATAATTTTGGGGGCTTGGCTCATGATTTTTGAATGCTTGGATTTGGTAATACTACAATGACAACTGAAAGTAGCTAACATTACATCAATCACATTACATAAATTAATTCCTGTCATGACTGTACTCAATCTTATTTGCCATTGTACATCTGATATTATGCAAATGATTTTCATATAGCTACAGTCTCAGTCCTGTGTTGATTTTCAGTTTGTATGTGCATTGTGCTCCTTTCCTAAACTTCCGTGGTTATTTTTGGTACCTCATTTCTTAACTTTACAATAAATTGTCCTGAAACATTTTTATCTGCCCATAAACTTAATCTGTTTTAAATTAGGTTTGACTGTTTTGTATGAACTATTGTCGTCTCCTGGTTTGCGTCCTCAGCCTTTTAAAAATATTTCTTCATCATGACAATTTTATGTGTAGAATGCACAGAAGCAATTGTAATCCTCACCGCTGATAAAGCTTCGTTATTTCCATTTTGTTATTTTCGGGAGTTGTTAGCTCTTACTGTTTCCTATTCTTAAAATAATGTTAATTCTTTCAAATTGTTCTCTACCCTGTGCTTCCTAAACTTGTAAATGAGTCTCTTTTGTGAGGGAGTGCTCATGCTTTTTTTTCAAACCAAAATTACATTTTTTACCTTGCCGGGGGCACGTGTTAAAGGTGCATGCTGAGGAATAGTCATTTTTGCCATTCAGCTGAACAACCAATGATGGCCTGCAATATCTGCTGAATAATAAATCTAAATAATTAATAGACAACTTGTGCAAAATCTTATACAATTTACTTGAGGCACTTTAAAATCAATATCATGTTGAAATGGCTTGCAGAATTCTCATTTAAATTGACCAGTCCAGGCAAAAAGTTTATTTGCTCAACTTTCCCATGAAGATGCTGATGACGATAATGAAAAATGTATTTTTTTTTTATTTTCTTGTTAAAAATTCATTTGCCTGAGGAAACTTGAGCTGGAAATGTTCAGGGTTGTATTAAAATGAAAATTGGCAGCATATCTCTAGTGACTAATTTATTTTACAGACCCGCAGCAATGAAAAATACAGCTATGTGCAGTATTAATACAAAGAAGGATCTGATTAACAACCATGTGACTTTACTGTTTGTTCTTATTCGTAGGTAATTATTCAGCTGTTAAAACTGGCACTGTTTGTTTAAGAATCAAAACAACATGGTAAAGGACGTTCAAAGAAGGCCACATGGAAATCCATTGCAACCTAAACTATAAAGTGACTTGTCGTGCTTTGCAATATTAGTCACTGCTAGGCAAATAACTCAAGCAATTTCATTTGTTTTAACACTCTATAGTGATGCTGGAAAGAAAAAGTTAATAAATAATACCCAGTTCTTATATGGCACTTTTCATCAGTAGAGCAAAAAGTACTTTACCATTAACCCCATTTTCCAGATGGGGAAACTGAGCCATAGATACGTGAGATGAGTGCTCAAGGTCACTCAGCAGCTAGTGTCAGAGCTGGGAACAGAATTCAGGTCTCCTGAGTCCCAGTCCAGGGCTCTATCTGTTAGACAACATGGTCTACAATACTATGATCTACAATACTACACTCTCATGTTTTTGGAAACAAAGCTGCAAAGCTCAATATTGTACTTAAATTGTGGAATTCTTCTTCTTTATCTCATTCTTTCCCATTGCTTCTCATATTAGGACCTGGTTCAGTAAAGTGCTGAGGTTCGTCCTTAAATCCCATTGAATTCCCTGGGATTTAAACCTCTGCTTAAATGGCTTGCTGAATTGAGGCCTTAGATCAGGGGTTCTCAGGACAAATTTTTTGGTGGCCTCAGAGCTAACTAGTTAATTAGCTTTAGGAAAAACAAAAATATGCACATATACCCATCCAAATCATTGTAATGTATTTATTGCTAGCTAGTAAGTCTGCTGTGAAAAGTGATATTAACAAACATACAAGTATCACTTTTCACAGCAGACTTACTCAGCCCTGCCAAGCCTGGGGACAAATTTAAGCCCTGGATGGGGGTAGGGTGACAAGTTGGGCGCTGGAGCCTGGGGCCTGCCACTGCGCAGCTGGAGCTCAGGGATCGAGCCTGAAGCTGAGCCTGCCACCCCTGGGCTGAAGCCCAAAGCCTGGGCCCCACCACATCTGGGAAGGTGGGAACTCACCGTCTGCCTGGTCCTTCTGCATTGTGCCCCAGGTGTCAACACCAAGGCAAAAATAACAGGAGTACTTGTGGCACCTTAGAGACTAACAAATTTATTAGAGCATAAGCTTTCGTGGGCTACAACCCACTTCTTCGGATTCAACACCAAGGCAGTGCATCCAGGAGCAACAGAGAGCGGGAATGGCTGCTACTTTGCCGCCTCCCTCCACAATCACAGCCCAGGAGGCTGTGGCCACAAAAAGAAGCCCCTGGTGGCCTCATGCGGCCATGGTGGCCACATTTGAGAGACGCTGCCTTAGATAATAGTAATGTTTTTTTGTGTCTAGCTCTACATATGCTGCCACTGGCCAGCTTCTAAAGTGCTAGCTTTGTTGTCTGGATTGTATTTTCAGTATCTACACTTAGTAGCATTAGCAGTGATGTCCCAGCAGGGACATCACATCATGCTGTCTTGGGAGCAGGAGGGGAAAGGATAATGCAGCAAATTGCCTACCAGTGACCATTTTATTCGATGCTGATAGTTTCTGGCCCACATGCACCAGTCTAATGACCTTCCTCTTGGGACAATTTATCCTTGACTTAAGTAGGAGCAGGACCAGACCCTTTATGCTTCTGCACTGCTCTAGAAGCGGATGTGCATTTGTTCTGATCCACTGCTTAGTGGGCAGTGTTTGACACAACTGAAGTGCCACTGTTTTCCAAAATTTGAAAGTTAAGTCCTACTTAGTGCCAACTTGAAAATCTTAATCTTTTATATGATATATATATATGTATGTTAGACTTCAAAAAGTGTATAAAAGTGAAAGGGGATGGCCCGTTTGCGCTTTCTAGGGGGGTGGGATCCTTGAAATATGCCCCCCCCCTTTCCCAGAAGTAGAGGCCAAAAAGGAATAGTGATGAACTAAATGAGACATTAAAAACAAAGGTGTAGGGCTGTCAAAAGGAAAACACAAATGTGCCTGTGGGGGAATGAGAAGTGCAGGGTGGACAGCCTTGGAGTTGGAGACCTCTGTCCCATGGAGCGAGAATCACATGAGCAGTGGCAGTGTGTGCAAGCTTTCCTCTATGCATTGTCCTGCTAACATGCCTCAGCCTTAAAGTAGAGGGACTACTCTAAGGGTGAGAGAGGAGTGCAGGTCTTGTCTTTTCTACTGAGAATGCAAATGAGGGAGGCAGTTAATGGACATCTGTCCACTTGGAACCAGAGTAAGCCTGACCACTTATTTCACAGGGCCTACTGACACACATCAGATGGTAATGACATTCAGTTACCCATCCTCTTATATTGGCAATTTAGAAGCACTTGTTTTTTGTTAAACCAGTTGACTAGGAAGAGCTTTCCTCTGGAGGCTGGATGTAATCTGAGCCATGACACAATACCTAACACATTCTGCAGCACTGGGAAATGACTTGCACTAGGCTGCTTTCTTTCAATACCATCAGCTGTTTCAGCGTGCTGACTATTTAAAGGACATGTTCTTTTGCCAGTATCAACTAACTGAGCAACAGTAGACCTGTTGCTTCTTATTGATGTAGAAAGCTCAAAAAGGTCGGGATCGGGGCGGGGATGGGGATGATTACTTGGGGGGGGGGGAATCAGTTTATTGTAGTTCTGAATGTCTGTTTATTGTAAATGTTGGCACTGTTCAGAGATTGGACTGAGTTACAATGTTCCTATACAATTATGCACAGAGTTTGGAAGCATTTAGGTCCAGGGTTTTGATTTGTCATGTTAGAGAGCAATGGTTGAGCCCCAGAATCTAGACCTGAATTTCTCCAAAGATCAGTGGTGTATAGCTCTCAGGGTTTTAATTGAGGCCTGTCTCTAGCAGTGTTGAATTGAAGCTGTATAACTAAGCAAACAGCATCCAACACCCCCTACAATTCTAAATGTTTGTAAAAAATACTTTATTTTTGAAGTAAAAATAATCATTTGAAGAAGCATATGAAATGCCTGCAGGTTTCTCTGTTATTTCCTTTAATGCCCCCGGTAGTAGCAAACTTTCATCTTATTACCATTGTTGGACTACAGAACTGGTAAACAGTTGTGGTGAAGTGTTACCACTTACCTTAGGGTGACCTCTGCATATTTCCACTTGTAGCATGTGTCCACCAGCACCAGAACTCTGAAACTTTTAGAAAGCAGCACCCTTTGGTATTCCCGATTGCCCTTTCACAGTACTAAACATTCAGAGCTGAGGTTATAAAATGTCCGTGCAATCCAAAGCACCTCAGTTTCTTCCTTTTGGCAGCCAGCTATAGACATAGGAACCTTTCTGTCTCTGGAATTTGGTTTTCAGCCAGACTTCTTGCCAATTTTTTCTCTGTGAATAGTTCTTGGTAGTTAGGTTTTTAGGTAGTTTGGGTTCTTTTGAGACTCTTCCCACATCATTGTACAGTTTGAATCTCAAACTGGCATTGGCTTTGTTCTGGGCTTTACAGCAAACCCACAGGCCAAGGTTTGAGGTGTGCATTGTGTCCTTCCTTTTTTCTGGAGTCTGTGCACAGCTAGTGCCTAATGTGCCTGGCAATGCCATTCTTCTTGCCCATTCTCCTGATTTGCTGTCAGACTTTTCACACCCTGAGTCAGTATAGATATACAAACCTGGCTCCAAGCCTTCTTAATGAAGGAGGGTCTTTCACTTCTAAACCTCCTCAGTGAGCAAATCAAACCTTCAATGCGAGATCCAACCTAAGGCATCCTTCTGGACCCACTTTTGGTGAGGCTGCCACATCGAGCCAGTCAGATGCCATAGGTCCTAGAGGGACAGTCATTGCCACCTCTGAAAATCATCTAGTGCTAACATCTCAAAGCTGAGGTCTACCTATGTGCTGGAAAACCTTCAGGACTCTTTTCCTTTCTCCAGTGCCTTGGATCCAAGGGCTCAAATGGGTAAGATTGTGAGCAGTGATGAAGTCCCGCACATCCAGCTAAATTTGGTTAGGTTCAGAAATGTTGCAACCTGGCTATCCCTGCCCACTCATAGGAAATTAGTTATAGATGAGGCTGAGGTGCACAGGCCTCTTACAACTAGTAGGAGATTAATTTACAGATTACACTCATATTGCCCCAGCCTGAGTGAACTTATCTTTGTATTAAAAGATGTCGTTCATTGTCACCACCACCAAGAGAGGGATCTGTTTTCCTTTTGGGACATGTGAAATTTGGAAAGGTTCTGTGGTTAGCTATGAGCAGATAAACATTTTATAGCAATTGAAAGTGGGCAAGGTAGCAGGCTCAGATGAGTTTGACCTCAGAAAATAGAGATGCTGAAGCTGCCTCCCTAACTGTTCCATCATGCATTGTAGGTGGGATTGAACTGAATTTTAACAGTAGCTGTGTTTTAACTGGACCCCTCAACATGATTGATTTTTGTAGTTTAGGCAAGACTAGAAACATATGTTTTGATCATACTTATTTAAAAGGCCAACTCCACGTTTCTAAGAGGCTTCCTTTGAGATCAAAGTTGATTCAGAAGTTAAACGATGCTGTCACCCTTGGTGAGCAGATAGTAGTGCTCTTATTCACAATGCTGAAGCATGTTCACGAGTGTGTTTTCATTTGGGAAATAAATGTAATGCAATGATTCTGTGTACGACTCCTATCCTAGCCTTCTAACCCTTCTTTTCCAGAGTCAAGACGACAGATTTGCTTTCATTGCAGAATGGTATGACCCGAACGCTTCACTCTTTCGACGTTACGAACTCTTGTATTATCCGAAACATGGTTCCGTTGAAATGGTAAAAACTTTTTTATATTATCATAAGCATATTTTTCAGCTACACAGTTTGGAAGTTGGTAAGCCACAGCCCATAGTATGGTTTTAATTTGGAAATGGTAAATTTAAAGAGATTTTTTAAATTTGTTTGCTCTGTTTCTAAAATTAAACAAACTCAGGGGAATCTAGGGACTAACCTCCTTATTTATTGATTGATTTTGTAAAGCTTGCACAGTTGCCAACATTTGAAAATGTATCCAGAGAGAATTGTCCTAATAGGCCCGGGGTGACAATAACCTTTCCTGAAAATGCTGGTGAAATTAGGTTAACTATATAGAAATATTTGGTTTCTAAACTGAAAATTTCCAAAGTGTTTTTAATCATCTTAGCTCTTAGCACACCCAACAGCCACACAGTTCTGCATTTTGACAGCTTGTCAATACTTGATGATAACTTGACACAGACACAAATGTCAGAGTGGGTGCTCAACTCGCCATCCGTATTGGAACTGGGGAAGCAAAAATGCCCATATATAACCTGTGGTGGGAGAAGCTCTGTGTGACCGGGATCCCAGTGGGGGCCAGCTGAGGTCACTCAATTAGGGTGAACTGCAAAGGATGGGGCAGTCAATCCCCAAAGCTGGTGGATATTTCAATACTTAGATTTACCAAGCCAGCACAAAACAGCTTCTTTATTACCTCACCGGTTGCCCAGAAACCAACAACACAGTTTCCTTAAAGTAACCTAGCCTCAGGCCTCCATCCAGGTACCCAAGTCAAATATGATGAAGATTTCTGAACATCTTATTTCATCATATAAAAGAAAAGGTTATACCAATCCCAAAGGATCGGACACATTACCTCCCAGGTTAGTGAATATTCCAGATCTTACCCAGATACACGCTACAGCCAATTCTTATTAACTAAACTAAAATTTATTAAAAAAGAAAAGGGAGAGAGTATGGTTAAAAGATCAATGTACACACAGATATAGAGTTCAATTCTTGAGGTTCAGATTCATAACAGAGATGGTGTGCTTTGTAGTTGCAAAGAATTTAGTCCATAGGTTCTAGTCCAATGACCAATATCATATCCAGGGTGTACCAGCTTAACTGGGATCTCATCGTGCAACTCATACTTCCCCTGATGAAGCTTAAGCAGATCTGAGATAAACAGGATCAGGATCCAGGGATCTTTTATACAATTTCAAGCCACCTTTGACAAGTCGGAGTCCCTTGGGGAACAATAGGTAATTAGGGCGACTTTGAAGCAGGTCCATCACCGGTACTTAGCTATATGAATTAACATAAGGCAACTGCCTGTTTTTCCACCATTCACAGAAAATTTGCTATACATTTCAGAGAGAGATTAATACAATGATATCCCCTATCTACAATTCATTTAAATGCTGGGATGTTCTTTTCATCTCTGAATTATCAGAAAACAGCATAGACAGAGACTGTTGATTACATTGTTAATCACTACCCATATATATGTAAATACACAAAAACACAAACATTATCTCCCCCACGTCTTTAAGGGTTGAATTTGAGTCATTTTGTTTTGCAGGATGTTTAACCCTTTCTGGCCATGTGTCATGCTCTGCTGTTCAGATTTTGGGATCAATTTGGACAGGTGTTGTGATGCGGCGTATGGGCCTCTCACTGATGAGGAAGGTGCCAGATAGACCCTGGGGGCAGGGCTTTCCCACCCCTCTGGCTTTGTCAATTACGTATGATAGGCAGGAGGCCTGTAAAAGAGAGGAAACTGCAGTCAGGTGAGGGGAAGGAGCTTGTTTGCCAAGCAGTAGACTGCTGGCCTGACTTCTGGAGCCACAGGGGGAACTCTCATCCAGGAGGTCTTCACCCCAACTGTACAGGAGTGCTGCAAGCTGCCAGGGAGAGACTTAAGAAGGCTACAAGGGATAGAGGCCCCTTGTAAGAAGCAAGGAACTAGGATCTGTGCCAGAGCCACACAGTGAAGTAACTGGGTGTGGACAGGTTCTCTCACCATTGGAGAGAGAAACCTCAGGGGACTCCTTTACAAGTGTCTTAAAATTTGGATGCTCTTCTGAATTTATATAAGTCCCTACTAGGTCAGGTAACCAATCCCCACTGGATCACCTCTTCTGTCAATGGGCTCTGCCTCATCTCTACCTATTGTTGTCTTTCTGAGGAAATGGATGGTTGCTTGTTATTCCCTTGGACATATCTGGAGAGAGGATAGGTGGCAACCGGTAGGCAAATTTCCTTTTGGAGGTGATGAATTATTTGACCTCTTCATCCCTCCTTGTAAGAATCCCCCCACCACCAATGCCTCTCCTTAACCACCCCTATGCCATGCATGGGGCTGAAGCTGCTGAGGGTTTATTGTGCGGAAATGAGGCCTTCTAGTTCTCAGCTTTCCTTCCTTCCTTTTCCTTACTATGCTATGCTTCTTGGCTGTTCCTGGGGAAAAAGGGGAAACTGGTAGAGGAAGCAGTGAAAATATTGGAGAGGCAGATTCTAGCTACATAGCAGGAGGAGTGGCCTCTATTGGCTGTGGAAGAGTTTGGCAGGGTTTTTTGTTTTTTGTCCCAGTAGCCCACAACAGAAAAGGATACCAGGGAGTGCTGTGAGCAAATTGGATCTGTTGGCAAATATTCATGCTTGGTTCTCAGAATTTGACATCATTTGAAACCTTACAGGTTAATCCTTAACAATTTATTGCTTGGAATAGGAGTTATGTAGATGATTGCCTTAATAAGAGAAGGCTTATATATTTTTTAAAAACTCACAAGAAAACATAGATTGTTAGCAGACATTATTTCATTTCCGCTAAACTTGCTTCTTCAGGCAAAGTGTGAGAGACAGAGGGAGAAATAAAACTGCAAGCTGTATTTACCAAATCTAAGTAACGTTGATCTATTGTTTACCCACTTTGTGGCTCATCATTATGTTTTAAATAGGGTTTATAAATATATCCAGGCATTCATGCCAAAAAATAACCCCCTAACAGGTGGATGAGGAAATATCATCTTCAGGCTTTTTTCATCCATGTCACTTCTACTACTTGGTAATTAGTGCAAAATAACCGGAACACATTTTTTTTCTCTGCTAGGGTTGAACTGAGCTAGGAAATATGCAAGTGTCAGGGTTTTGAAGATTATTGATTTAATTACATCTGAAAATACAAGTCTTGAACAAGTCAGGCAATAATATACAGCAAAATTCAAGGGACTATTTTATTATTTTACCATCTCATCAACTGTTAGAATATAGGATGTCAACTAATACAGAGGACAAAGAGGGGTTTCATTCTGAATATTGATGAGGAACCTCAAAAAGTTCAGAGTGAGGTAGTCCACCTTGCCAAAATGGGTGCTTATCAGAACTATTCTGACCTTTTCAGTATGCAGAATTGGGCTGTGAATTTCACAAGAGCAGACTGTCCTGTGAGACTTCTATTGAGTCCAGTCAGAATCTGGAAATGGGAGAAAAATGTATCCAAACACTTCAGAATATCAAAAAGATTCACTTTGGTTCTAAAAATGGGCAAAAGTTTTGTATTTTCACAAAAATCTTATGGTTGATATAGCTTTGTGGTGGAGGGTGGCACATGATATATAAGGGTGGGAAGGGGAAGTTTTGGCTGAGAACAGCAGACCAGACCCCTACTGTTACAGAAGTGCCTTGGGATCTTTAATATCCGCATGCAGCTGAAAGGAAGCTGTTGCTTTTAAGATGTCCTCTGATGCTTTGACAGCTCACCCAGTAAACTTTCTGGAACTTACTGCATTTTCCTCAGAAAGATTAAGTGCTGAGTTGACATTACTAGGATTTTTCAACTGTGCTTTTAGGGAGTCAGAATGTTTCAAACCCCTTTCTAAGGCCCTTAATCCAGTCCTCTGCCCCCTGCCCCTTTGAGTCTTGTACAATACAAACTGGTAGTGTAATATCACTGAGATGATGCCTTGAAGATACCTGTTACAGCATGTGACATGAGCAGTTCTGGTTTGGGTTATAGAACTGTGGCACAGTGTAGTTCTCCTGGGCAAACTGTCAGTGAGACTCCCTAAAATTCAGACTGGACAAGAGATGCACACAGGGTACCAGAGCCAATTACTGCAACTCAGAATAACACAAGCAAGTTAAAAATTGGCAAATTCTAAGACGTTTTTCCCTTGTGCTGAGTGATGTCTTGCTTGGGGTACCCAGAACTGTGAGGTACTGTGCTACCCCTCTCAGCCTCAGCAAGTGAGACCCTTGTTGCTGCTAAGCTATGTGGTCAGCTCCCTGACATACCAGCTCATCTGCCTTGCCAGCAATTTTTCAGGACTCTGCCACTCCAAACCTTGCCTTGCAGGTAACAATCAGTGAACCCCAGTTTCTGAGGTCCCCAGAAACGTCTCTGCAGGGGCCAGTCCCTCTCACTGGATACTCACAGAAGTTAAGTTCACTACCTCCAAAGAGATAGAACGCTCACCAGTCTGTCAGTTTAGCTGAAGACTCTTACACAGCATTCACATAATTTTTGTAATAAAACAAGAATAAGTTTATTAAGAAAGTACAGAAATTTAAGTGATCATAAGAAAGCATAAAAGAAATAAGCATGGTTATAAGTAAAACAAAACATGCTTTCTAGTGACTAAAACTAAATTCATCTTTGTGTAAGCAGGTTTCTCACCTATAGTCAGTTTCCAGGTACTCTTGTCTTCCAGGCCAAGAGGATCCAGCTTTCATAGGCTCTGAAGGCACTGAACCCTAAATCCCCTCAATGATGGATAACCAAAATGGCTTTTTGCTTGTCTTTATATTCCCCAAAGTTCCTTGACTCTGTTTCAAGAGCCAGGAATGCTTCCTGGGGTTCAGATTACATCCCTTGTTGTGATTAAGTGGTCTGGTCCCCTACTTGTTAGCTTGATGTCTTTGTTTACCTTATATGTAAATGTACATGTAATGTCCTCTGCCTGTTATCAAGCTGATCAGACAAGTAAATACACATTCCTTTGTCTAGGACAGGCTGGGCTTATATGCTGCCTTCCAAACATATTTTAAGAACATATTTCCAGGACACATTTATAACTCTTTGTATACACCCTGTATACACACCACAGAATGATTTTTGGGACCAGACTGTTACCGGCTTGTACATGGTACCTTACATGACACTTTGACACCAGTATTTTGGGGGCAATGAGCATGTCAGCCTGATGTGAGTTATAGTATGTTGTGCTCCCTGCCAACTGGTATTGAGGGGATCCCAGTGTCACCGGCTGATAGTTAAAATGGAACAAATTTATAATAGTTGGTTTCATCTCATGACCTTCTCTATTGTACATATAAACTCAAAGGGTTAGAAATTCAGTGAATCTATCAACCTCACTGGATCCCATAATACTTTTGAAGCTGTTCTAAAATAGAATAGAATTTATTTTGAATTTGCTCATTGTTTAATCACCCTCTTTAGCTTCTTGGTGATCTTCCTTCTCTCTGCAGTATGATGTGAAGAACCATCGCACCTTTCTGAAACGCACAAAATATGATGACTTACACCTAGAAGATTTATTTATAGGCAACAAAGTTACTGTCTTTTCACGTCACCTTTCCCTAGTAGACTATGGGGATCAATACACAGCCCGCAAGTTGGGTAGCCGCAAAGAAAGGTAAGATGATGTGGTCTCTGAAGTTCCTTTGGTATTTGCTATCCACAAAACTGTTTATGCAAGTGAGTTTAGCAAACTAATTGTCTTTCTCGGGAGGGATCAGAGAGGGTTTCTACAGCTGATGAGGTGGGATGATGGGAGGGTATATCTGCTGGTTTGCATTTTGGGCAAGGAGATTTGGCAGGTTTGATCACTGGAAGCAAGAGAGAGCAGTCCATCCCCCTGTCGTCAAACCTATGATCTTTCCTGTTTGTTGTTACACGCTCCAGATCACACCTTCCCATAGATGTAAACTGCTCCCCATTCCAATTCTGGAGCACAGTTCAGCTTTGTTACAGCTGTGTAACCCCAGTGATGTGCACTAATGTTGATTTCAGTGGAGCTGAATGGGTGTAGCTTGGAGCAGAATTTCAACCTTGGTATGTGCTGGGCTTACAGGGAATGAACCTTGCAAAAGTCATTGACTGTGTCTTGCAGGGACAAAGCACAGGCCTTGTGATCCAACAGCAACTCTTTACCAAGTGATGTGTTTTATACATCAGCTTGTAGTAGCAGTTACAAGCATCTCTCTTTTTATTGTTTTTATCCAGCCTCCACTGCTTTTCCTGCAGTAAAGGAGATACTGAAACATTTCAAAGAAAAATTCCAAGTCTGGGTGGTGGTGGGGGCAAGAAAACTTATAGGGCCGGATCCTCAGCTGGTGAAAATTGGAGCTATGCTAATTTACACTATCTGAGGATCAGGCTCATAAGCTCACTCCAGTTGAGGCTGCATGGCAGGAGAGGTTTGTTTTGGAGAACACATCTGGAAAAAACATATGGACCAAATTCTGCTCTTCGTTATGTTGCTACATACCTGGATTGACTTCAGTAGAGTTACTCTCTGAATGTGCACCAGTAGCACTGAGACCAGAATTTAGCCCAATATCGTTAAGAAAAATGCTCATTACCCTTTCTACATTGCTGTTCTTAACACCGGTAAACCCGCTACTAGCTCTGTTTTTGTGTGTTGTTTTTAAAGAGCTATAAGCAGGATTTTAAAACTTACATTTTAATCAAAATAACACTAAAAAGACACTGATAAGGTGGAAAAGTTGAACATTTACCATTCCCTCACCCCCTAAAAAATATTGCCACTGAGATGACTACAGTAACAGCCTTCCAAAATAAGGTCTCTGGGCATGTTGCCTATCGGTTGGAATTGGAGTAGTGGGAGGGAGGGTATGAAAGAGAAAGATTGTGTTTCAGGACTCTTGGGTTATATTTAGAGCCCTGTGACATTCCTTTTTTGTTTTATTTTTCAGGAATTTTGTGTTGTTTCGTTTTATCCACTCTGGGGGTAGGAGGAGGGTCGGGTCCTGCCCTAGTCTGGGGGAGAAGGCTCGGGGAGAGGGAATCCTCCCACTGGGGCAGGTGGAAGGCTTGGGGAGGAAGTTTGCAGAATGAACCCCCCCCCACTGCACTCACCCCATAGTGGCAGCTGCTTTGCTGCAGGGCTTGGCCGGGCTCCCCGCTGCAGGTGTTGCGACCTGGCACATGGGGTCACAGCATAGTTCAGGCTTGGCCCAGTTACCTTTCTGTCATCATGACGGAGAGGCAGCTGGGTCAGAGTTGAGGGAGTGGCACTTTATTTCATTTTATACGTTGTTTTTCGGTATTTGTGTTGTTTTGCATTTGCAAAAAACATGAGGCTCTATTATGTTCCTGGTTTTATGAATCAACTCTGTGACCTTGGGCAAGTCACTTAGGCCTGGCCTATATACAACTTTTATACCAGTATAATTTTTTTGGTTAGAGGGGTAAATTTGTACTGATGTACTATACCTGAATAAGCCCTAGTGTGGGTGCAATTACAGCAGTATAAAGGTGCCTTATATGGGAATTGTTTATTCCACTTCTCATATGGGAATAGCTACACTGATATAAAACAGCTTTATACCAACGTGGATGCAGTTTATACTAGGAGGATTGTACTGCTTTATACTCTTCTATTTTAAAACAGTACAAATTTTGTGCCTAGACAAGCCCTTAATCTCTCATTTTCCCCATCTGTAAAATGGGGTTAATAATACTTACCATGCCCATCTTTAGCTGTAGAAGAGACAGTGTTATAATTTATTCAGAATGACCAAATGACTTCCATTGAAATCTACCTTAAGCAATCATCAAAGGGATCAGCAAAATCCAATTTCAAGCAGAGGTTGGGTTTCGATGGTTAAACAAGATTATATTGCACGGGGGCAAGTGGCTGGTTATGGGGTTGCCTGTTAGGGATAGTCCTTAGTGCAGGTTTCATGACAGTGACAGAAGGGGAAAAAGAGGAATTTTGCAAGAGAGGATGAAATGAGCATCACCAAAGATAAAGAATGTGGAACTGGACAATTTTGCTGTTGATGCACGAGGCAGGATAATCTTCACCTTGTTCTGCAATAGTCCTGCATGGCCCATACAGCTAGCAGAAGGAAACATAGGCTCAAGTTTGCAAAACTTACACATACTTTGGTCACTAGAGAAGCATGTGCAAAATGCTCAGTGAGTACTCCAGGCTAGACTGGCATCTGCACATCAAGCATCTTGCACTTTCTGAAACTGGAGCCTTTGATTTTGTCAGTAAAATGAGCCAGTATGACTCCAGACACATACAGGGAATTGATCTGGTGTGGGGGGAAGAAAAGGCTGATTTTTACGTAGTCCGTTTTCTGATTGTAATTGCACTTTAAGTAAAAACTTTCCTGTATGGACAGGCAACTTAAAATCTATCCAGTTCCAAAAAGTGACTTTAAAGTAGTTTCAGGTTCTACACTTGCCTCTGAGTCCCCCAGACAATTTATTTATTGGCTTTACAGCCATGTTTATTTATTTAAATGCTTTTTTTTTCCTTTTCCCCCTTTCCACTGTTAACTGAAAGACCCACGCCAACAAGGAAACTGATTAGGGAACTTAACTAAACACATAGTGCTGTCAAATGCACAAAGTAAATAAAATTGGAAAAAATAGAGAATTTCCCCCCCTAATCTTTCACTTGTAGTGATCTTAGATGGTGCTTAACACTAGTTAAACATTTTTCAGACAAGTTTTTTTTTTTTTTTTTTTTTTTTTTTTTTTTTTTTTTAAGAGGACCGTGAGCCTTTCAGTGTATTCAGTTACCATAACTGGTTTAAAAAAATTATTAGAATGCTCACGACAAGCCAGAAATTCCAGATTATTTTATTGATTTAGTAAATCATTAATGTGCTTCCAGTCATTTACCATATTTAACATTTCCTCCCCTCCACAGCATAAGATTTTATACTTGTAATAGTCCTTCTATTAAAAATAAACACCAGCCTTAGCCACAGCATACATTGTGTTTTATGCACCAGATACCGTTCTTATGATCACTTACTATCTCTCTTTTCAATAATCACAAGAGATTCGCATTCAGATTTACTGTGTGACACAAAGTAGCTGAGTCTAGTTTTTAATTCTTTTTCCTTTGTTCCCAGATGTAACTGTTCCCTAATGCACTTGTGTGGACTCACCTGTCAGAACCCTAAAACATATTGCTAATTAAAACTACAAATAGATCACATGGATCCAAAATCCAATCTCAGGAACAAACCTCAGCATGCTGGATCATAGCACTTTCTACCCTGCATACCTCCATGAAAAACACACTGAAAATACTATTACAAACCACCCATGACCAGTGGCTTCCCCAGGAATTGAAATTGGGGGGCGGGGTGTTCGAATTTACAGGGGGGGGTGTCAGGGCCGATGAGGGGCGAGACTGTGAGGGTGAAGGTGGGCTGTATGGCACCATAGTAAAAACTGAAAAATGTTTCATGACCATTTTATTAGATTTAACTCATGTTTTAAAATCATCACACAAATTAAAGTTGGCTACTCAAGCCTTCTGTGAAGCACTACGTCTACATCCTTCTTGGTTTCTTGTTATAATTTTGCACAACTCTGTTAATGAACTTCTTGAATGCAATGCGTTCATCTTTGGTGACTTCTCGTGTGTCCGGTACTTCCATTCTTTCAGTTGATATGCTCATTAGTTCATTCACATGATCAGGCAGAAGGTGACTTCTTTCAGAACACAAAATTCTATTAAATGATGAAAAAGAACGCTCAACTGTAGCTGTTGTGACTGGGAGTAGCAAGAGATGAATTCCTGCTTCTTTCATCCCAGGAAACAGAACACACAGATCAGTTCGAGCCACTAGTGATGATAAAAAAGAAGTTGAAGTCAAATATTCATTCATTCGCGTATGATATTGAACTCTGTGTTCAAATTCTCTATTCTGTCCTAATCACATGGCAGCCCCATTGCTGGTAGTGCCTCACTCCACTCAACTGTCGGTGTTTTATAGGACAGGCATCTGTAAAACCTACGTAGAGGTTGAGTAGAATCTAGAAGTCACTGTTGTAGATTTTAAAGAATCAAGTCTGTGTACTTTTTCAGTTGTCTTAACAAACACTTCTTGTCTTATTCACTTAAGGATTCAATATAAATGCTTTCTTTAGTCAACTTCTGGACTGAAGTCTTTGCTTCTTCCAGTACTTTTTCAATGGATAGATCTCTGATTGATCCAAATGTAGCTTCTATTGCTGGACAAAGATCTACTACTGTTGTAGCAGATGCCTGGATGGCATTGTTTAATGACCCAGGTGGTTTCAACAGTAGACTTACGAGAGAGAGAATGGCAATAGTCTTCTCTGAACATAGTAGCAAAAGTAATCCACCAGCCTCACTACTTAGATCCATCCCATCTTGGTAGATACTTTCCAAAGCCAGTAATAACGGCTGGAGTAATTTTAAGACAACAGCCAAGGATCGCTCATGAGAAAGCCAGCGGGTTTTCCCAGGTTGAATTTGAACTTCAGTCTCAGTGTATCTTCTATATTTTCCAAGATATTCAGTCTATTTGGACTCTTGCTGAAAAACAAATATAATGAAGACATTAAATTTATAGCTTTTTTAATGTCTTTTGAAGATTCTGCAGCTCGTACTAGTGCTAATTGGAGTAGATGGCCTCTGCCATGTGTTCAGGAGAGATTAGGGTTACACTTTTCTCTGAGCAAAGCTTGTACTCCACCATGTCTTCCAGAGAAGTTTGCAGCTCCATCAAATGCACAAGCAGCCATCTGTTTGGGGTCCAACTGACAAGCATTTAACTCTTCTAAGATGTGGGTTGTCACAGATGCAGCCGATGTGTCTTCTATAACTTGAACATCTAGAAATGCATCTACTGGCCTACCCTTGACATCAAGATAACGTACACAATGACTTAATACTTGATGCCCATTTGCATCAGTGCATTCATCAGCCATGTATGCAAATTTTTTGAATGTGGTGAGAGAGTTCTTCACTTTTTCAACTCTTGAGTCTTTCACTGTTGCACCGCATGCTTCTAGCCAGTCAGTTGAATTTCTTGCAGAAAGACAGTGAGCATTTGCTGGTCCTGTTCGGAACCAGTGTTCAACTTCAGGATGAACAAGTGACAATGCACTTAACATTGGCCTCCAGTTTGTAGTGTGTGGTATCTCTTGCTTAAATAGAAAGTAGGATGCCACAGCCATGTTTGTTCGCATGAACTGTGTGTCTCCAGCATTCTTAACAACCTCATTAAGTACTTCTAAAATTGGCTTTGAAAGTGGGCTTATAAGGCTTCCTGCATGTTGATACACTCCAGAGGCATGGTGTTTTGCAGCCTTTTCACGTAGTTTGTCAGCATTGGCTTTGCTGATCAGTTTGACAAACCAGGCTCCTCCACTTTTACCAATTATAGCATTGGGAAGCTTTCCTTCTTCGTAAGCTTTTTTGCAAGAGGTGCACCAGTAGCCATCTTTTGTAACTTCAATAAATGGGAACACTTTGACCGACAAACATCGGGAACTGCCTTTAGGTTTTGGAGACACTGTTTCTTCAGTAGGTAGCTGTATTTGTGCTTTGGGCTGGTCGGATGTAGATATACCACTTGAACCTTCAGATTACATGTTGATATATTCTTGGTTCTTGATGTGTTCTTCACCTTGGTTAGTTTTTGAGGCCTTTGAGTGGAAAAATTATTGTATTGTTTTTTGTCTTTTCATTTTCACTTTGACCTGCAACATATAAAAGAGATATGAATAAAGTAAATGTTTTGTTAGGATAATGCAAATTTAACATAAGGATAATGCAAGTTACACCAAAACACATAACAGGTCTAGATTTCTAAAAATATATAATTTTTTTTTAAAAATGTACTTAATTTAAATTGACTTTTGAAAAGTAAGCCCTCATGGGATAAGAGGGAAGTCCTCTCATGGATCAGTAACTGGTTAAAAGATGGGAAACAAAGAGTAGGAATAAATTATTAGTTTTCAGAATGGAGAGAGATAAATAGTGGTATCCCTGAGAGGTCAGTACTATTCAACATATTCAGAAATGATCTGGAAAAATGGGTAAACAGTGAGGTGACAAAATTTGCAGATGATACAAAACTATTCAAGATAGTTAAGTCCCAGGCAGACTACGAAGAGTTACAAAGGGATCTCACAAAACTGGGTGACTGGGCAACAAAATGGCAGATGAAATTCAATGTTGATAAATGCAAAGTAACGCACATTGGAAAACAATCTCAACTATACATACAAAATGATGGAGTCTGAATTAGCTGTTAACACTCAAGAAAGAGATCTTGGAGTCCTTGTGGATAGTTCTCTGAAAACATCCACTCAATGTGCAGCGGCAGTCAAAAAAGCAAACAGAATGTTGGGAATCATTAAGAAAGGGATAGATATTAAGACAGGAAATATCATATTGCCTCTATGTAAATCCATGGTACATGCACATCTTGAATACTGTGTGCAGATCTGGTCACCCCATCCCAAAAAAGATATATTGGAATTGGAAAAGGTACAGAGATGGGCAACTAAAATGATTAGGGGTATGAAACAGGAGGAGAGATTAAAATGACTGGGAATTTTCAGTTTAGAAAAGAGATGACTAAGGGGGGATATGATAGAGGTCTATAAAATCTTGACTGGTGTGAAGAAAGTGAATAAGGAAATGTTATTTAATCCTTCACATAACACAAGAACTAGCAGTCACCCATTGAAATTAATAGGCAGCAGGTTTAAAAACAAAACAAAAGGAAGTACTTCTTCACACAACATAAGTCAACCCGTGGAACTCTTTACCAGGGGATGCTGTGAAGACCAAAACTATAACAGGATTAAAAAAAGAACTAGAAAAATTCCTGGAGAATAGGTCCATCAGTGACTATTAGCCAGGATGGGGAGGGATGCAACACCATGGTCTGAGTGTCCCTAGCCTGTTTGCCAGAAGCTGGGAATGGGCAACAGGGGATGGATCACTTGATGATTCCCTGTTCTGTTCATTCCCTCTGAAGCACCTGGCCTCGACCACTGTCAGAAGACAGGATACTGGGCTATATGGACCATTGGTCTGACCCAGTATGACCATTCTTATGTAAAAATTAATTATAATAATAAAAATGTTTAGTACAGAAACTCCCCAACATAATGACCTCTCAAGATAGCAACAATGTGAGATAACAAATTGGCAAATAATGCATTTTAAAAATCTTGGCCTACTAGGAAACATATATATATATATATATATATATATATATATATATATATATATATATATATATATATATATATATATATATAAAGTTTCCATTCCCAGTCACAAAGCTAGCATTCTGGAGCAAAGTCACTAAAATATAGTCCAACAAACAAATATTTATTTAACGTGCCCCTCACTTTTCCCTCCACCGCACCCCACTCACCGGTGTTGTCCTTGGTCAGTGGAGACTCAGAGTTGCTTTCACGTGAGTTCTCCTCCCAGGTGGGGGGCAAGAAGGCACCTTGCTCGTTCCTCCAGCTGCTCACTGTTCGCTCTGGCCACTGCTGTTTGTTGTGCCACCGTTCACTCCACCACTCTGTTGCCAATGGCCCTGCGCCGTCACCTTCTGCTGCCACCTGCCACTGTGACCTCTGCGAGTTGGTCTCTTGAGGTTCCACCCAGCTCTCAGTGATTTCAGCTGAGCTCTCAGGGGGGGAACCTCCATGCTAGTGCAGGTTGGGCTGTCTCTTCCACAGAAACACTGTCCCACAGCAGGACTAAGCACTTAGACCTGATTATCAGTGATTTCAGTTGCAGTGGTCACTTAACAGAACAAAATACTATCTATGGAGCCTAATCAGCTCTGTCTTTAAACAGTGGAGAGGGACAGGTCCCCACCCTCTCTCTTGATGCCCTCAATCAGCACAGGCTAAGTACAGTTCTACTGCCCTTTACTCATTCAATAAGAACAACAACATTTCATCCCTCCCCCCGCCCCCGCCCCCCCCCCCTGCATTCAAGTGATTTGTAACCCAACCCCAACCAAAATCTATCACTTGGGCAACACAGCTCTGTTTGCTGGGTACTTAGGTAGATTAGGTGTGAATGTAAATTCAATCTGGTCCTAAAGCCTTTCCCTCCAGCCCCAGCTCATCACTAGCTGTCAGGGAGAGCTCATTTAGACTTCGCTTACAAATCATCATTTAAAATTATTAGGTTGGCCAACATCACCGAAATGAATGCACTGACATTGTCATAAAAAACAACAGCTGTATAAGGAAGTTAGTCTATGTTCATACTTTTCATATCTATTATACTTTTTCAGATACATGTATTTTATCATACACTGTATATGCTTTTAAAGTGTGTATTAATGTTTAAATTTCAATTCAAATTTCCAAACAGTCACTAAATTGGCATGTAATTAGTTCACAAAACTGGGGGGAGGGGTGTTGGGAAAATTCAGGGAGGGTGTAGGGAAATCACTGCCCCTGACAGATGCTTATTTCAGCTAGTACTGAAGATAATGGGTTCACCATATAGTATTTCACTGCATGTTGCTAGCAATTGAGGATCTACTATCAAAGTCTGAAATCCGCAAAGTAAACGATAGATTATTCTAGGATTAAACCCCTCCTCTCTGATAGTCTATATAACTTCAACAACACAAACAAAAACCCCTAGACAAACATTCTGAAGGGAAATGCTAGCTTCAAACTGAATAGAAATTCCTGGTCAAACAACTTGATCCTTTCTAGCATCTTAACCAATCAATCTTGTTTGCATCATCGCACTGTTTCTAGTAGACATGCACCTTAATCAGATCCACAGATCTGAGCATCCTAATCTTTGGGGAAGTTCACATTTGACTGTGAATTTTGCAGCTTAGGTCTATCCCTTCCTCTGCCCCACCAGGAGTATCAGATTAATTTCCACCTCCCTTCTAACGTTTCCTGTGTCCATTCTCTGTAAAAGCCTTGGGTGATGGCTAGAGTGTTATTTTTTTCTCCACAGCATCTGCAACTTTGATATCTTTTAGTGATCAGAGCAAATGGAATGGTACTTTGTCAATTTCCCCTAATTTCAGCATGTTATTTCCAGTTAGAACAAATTGTAGCATACACAGAAGCTGTCTTCTCCAGCATGCTGGGAAATAAAACGAGCAAACTGGCAGCATCTGTCTTCTCTATATAGATGCACTGCTATAAAGGAAACATTCAGTCTTGAATATCTTCCATTGCTGGAGATGGTATAAAAGACAGAAGAGCCCCACTGGATTTTCAGATTCCAAGCAGAGTTTGTGGTACAGGCGGTTCAATAATAAATCATCTGTTGATTTGTAAGCTTGAGCACATTTGATGCTGACTCACTGTGAGGATAAATAATGGAAGCGCACAGTGTCATTTTACAGAGTTCCTGTTATGCTGCTTACTTTTTATGATTAATAATGAATTTAGTACTGACCGTGCACTTGGTGCTGTACAAAACAGAATGATAAAAAGAATCCTGGCTCCCAAGTGCTTAGAGTATAAAAGATAATTGCAGAGAAGACCGGATGAACTGGATGTTTTGATTTCTCTCATAATATAGTTCTTATCCATAAAATAGAGATAATGCTTCCTTTATCCTGCCTTTTTAGACTATTAGCTCTTTGGAAGAGAGCTCCTGTGTTTGTACAGTACCTAGCATGATGGGACCTCTAGGCATTACTATAATACAAATAAGGATCTCTTTTTTTTTTTTTTTTTTTTACAAGCTTTGTGGAAGAAGCACAATTTTTATGGAAGGATTTGAATAGGAAGAGCGTAGCCGCTTGTTGATCACGAGGCCACTCTGTGCATAAAGAGCAGTGTGAATAAACAGGCAGAAATGGAAGAGGGAAAAGGGAACAAATGGGATGTTAAGGCTTGCTTTGCTGGAGTGTGATAGGGGTGGGAGGACATGATGGAAAAATATCTCAACCTCCAGCATGAAATAGTTTCACTTTATAAATCAAATAAATATACTATTTGCACTTCTATAGCCCCTTCTATCTAAGGATCTCAATGTGCTGTGCATTCACCAGAAAATTAGGCTTTCACATTCTCAGCAGTAACCACATTCAGACAAAAAGAACAGGAGTACTTGTGGCACCTTAGAGACTAACAAATTTATTTGAGCATAAGCTTTCGTGGGCTACAGCCCACTTCATCGGATGCATAGAATGGAACATACAGTAAGAAGATATTTATACATACAGAGAACATGAAAAGGTGGAAGTACCCATACCAACTGTAAGAGGCTAATTAATTAAGAGAAGCTATTATCAGCAGGGGAGAAAAACTCACAAAGGTACATGGACTTTTTGTTATAAAGGATTGCCCTATTGTGAGACTTAGCATAGATACATGCTACCATATCTGGAGTTGCAGGCATTTTAGATGACACAGAGATTCCATACATACTGCTGACCATGCCACAGGCAAATATTCTACTTCTTCGAGTGCTTGCTCGTGTAGATTCCATTCTAGGTGTGTCGCGCCCACGTGCAGTCGTCGGAGATTTTTGCCTTAGCAGTACCCATAGGGTCGACTGTAGCGCCCTCGAGTGCCATGCTCATGGGCTGGTATATTAGGCACTGCTGACCCTACACCCTCTCAGTTCCTTCTTACCGCCCATAAGAGTTGGTCGGTCACAAGAGCATTAGCAGTTCTTACAGTCCATTGTTCTCTCTCCTTTGTTGTTAGTTGTTAGGTACTTAGTTAGACCTTTAAGTTAAGTGTTCGAGTAGTTGTTTAGGTGTTAGAGTCTTGGCCGGGACTGGCATGCCCCGTTTCCCAGGCTTTAAGCCATGCTCAGTGTGCAGCCACCCGATGCCCACTAGTGAACCCCATGAGAGCTGTTTAAAGTGTTTGGGGCAGTTCCACAGAAAGGACAAATGCAGGATCTGCAAAAATTTTGCCCTCGAACTCAAATGGAGCAGGATATCCACTTGAGGGCCCTCCTCATGGAGGCTGTGCTTTGTCCTACCTTGGAGCCCTCCCGATTGGACTCCATGCCCAGCACTTTGGCGTCAGCACGCAGCACACCACCGGCACTGGAACCCTACCAGCACCATGCCCCCTCCCCAGTGCCTAAGAAGTAGTTGAATTCAACAAGCCCGCTGGCACCGCAGAAAAAGGGGGCTTCTGGCAAAGGACTTTTGTCAGGCCATATGCCTGCACCAGAGCTGCTTGGGGGTACTTATACGGTCAGACCCCCTAGTCCAGCAGGGGACCCGCGTCCAACTCCTGGGAGCGGCAGGGGGTCCAGTCCCCTAGTAGGGTCATCTGTGCCCGAAGCCAGCCCGGCGGCCAAAGAGCAAGTAGGCTGACCAGCACCACGGACACCCAGCCAGGCGACAGAACCGGCCAAGGCCCCAGCATCTACGGGCAAGCTGGTTATGGGACTGCCCCCTAAAGCAGCGGTGCATCCCCGCTCTGCAGGCATCGATCCCCATCACCGCGGCCTCGGTCCCCGATTAGAAGACACAGGTACCTGCCACCAAGGTCTCCGCCTGCAAGGCACAGAACGCCTGTATCCATGGTACTGTCTGGCTTCCCACCGGAGTTCGCCATGGTGCAGATCTCTATCGCATAGAGTTCATTGGAGTTCATAGAGTTCATTGGAACGGTCCTTGACTCTACTCAGGCCAGAGCCTTCCTCCCGAAGCTTGGTTCCAAGCCATGGTGGACTTGATCTCGTGCATGCAAGCCCACCCTCTCACCACCACTCACACGTGGCTACGATTGTTGGGCCACATGGCGGCCTGCACTTACGTGGTCTAGCACATATGGCTCCACTTCAGGCCCGGCAGGCATGGCTGGTGTTGGTCTACGTCCCCAAAAGACAGAGTGTGGACCATTTGGTCAGGGTCCCGGACCACGTACTGTCATCACTCACATGGTGACGGAATCCTGCTCCCTGTTGGAGGAGGTTCCCTTCGTGGCTCCATCCCAATCCGTGACCCTCATCTCCGATGCCTCAGACCTGGGGTGGGAAGCCCACCTGGGTGATCTCAGCACGCAGGGTCGTTGGTCGAGTCACAATCGCTCCCTACACATCAACCTCAGGGAGCTCAGAGCGGTTCGCCTGGCCTGTCAAGCCTTCCTACCTCACATAAAAAGCAAGGTGGTCCAGGTCCTAACGGACAATACAGCGACTAGCTTCTATATCAACAAGCAAGGCGGGGACAGGTTGTCTGCCCTTTGCCAGGAAGCCCTCAGGCTCTGGGACTTCTGTGTATAACACGACATCCATCTTGTAGCCTCACACCTCCCCGAGGCCCAGGAATGCTTTGACAGATCGCCTCAGCAGGACTTTCTCGTCTCGCCATGAGTGGTCCCTCCATCCGGAAGTGGCCAGCTTCATCTTCCAGAGGTGGGGAACGCCCCAGGTGGACCTGTTCGCGTCCAGGCAGAACAGGAAATGCCATGTTTTCTGCTTGATTCGGGAGATCAACAGAGGCTCCCTGTCGGACGCTTTTCTGCTCCCATGGTCGGGGACTCTGTTATACGCCTTCCCTCCGGTGCCACTGATTTACAGAGTCCTCGTCAAAATCAAGCAGGACAGGGTGAAGGTGATCCTCATAGCGCCGGCTTGACCAGCACTGGACACGCTGCTGGACCTCTCGTTGGCTGGTCCATTACAGCTGCTACTCAGGCCAGACCTGCTATCCCAAAACCACGGCAATCTTCCGCATCGGAATCTGGTGGCGCTGCACCTGACGGCTTGGCTGCTGCATGGTTAAATGCAGAGGAGCCAGATTGCTCGGCTTCTGTCCAGCAGGTTCTGTTGGGCAGCAGAAAGCCCTCCACCAGAGCGACCTACCTGGCCAAATGGAAGTGGTTCACTTATTGGACCTTGGCTAAAGGCATTTGGCCTGAGTGTGTCTCGCTGCAGTTGATCATGGACTACCTTCTGCATCTCAAGTGCCAAGGCCCATCCCTTTCATCTGTCAAGGTCCACTTGGCCGCTATTTTGGCCTTCTGTCTGCTGCTTGAGGGTAGGTCGGTTTTTGCCCGGGATATGACTGCCAGGTTCCTCGAGTGCCTCTACTCATACGTCAGGGACCCTGTTCTGCCATGGGACCTGAATCTTGTGCTGTCACGGCTCACGGGACCCTCCTTCAGGCCTCTGGCTTCCTGCTCTCTCCTTCTCCTGTCCTGGAAGATCGTGTTCCTAGTTGTGATAACCTCCATCTGCCGGGTCTCCGAGATTAGAGTGCTTACCTTGGAACCACCCTATACAGTCTTCTACAAAGACAAGGTCCAGCTGCGGCCACACCCGGCTTTCCTGCCCAAGGTGGTCTCGCACTTTCATATGGGCCAGGACATTTACCTACCTGTCTTTTCCAAAGCTGCATAAGTCGGAGGAGGAGTGTAGATTGCATTCTCTAGATGACAGGAGGGTGCTAGCCTTCTACATTGAAAGGACCAAGCCATTCCGCAAATCGACGCAATTCATCGCAGTGGCTGACATGATGAAAGGTCGTCCAGTGTCCGCTCAAATAATTTCTTTTTGGATCACTGCCTGCATTTGCTGCTGTTACGATCAGGAGATGGAGCCACCTTGGGTGATTGTCACTGCCCACTCAACCAGGGTGCAAGCCTCTTTGGCAGTTTTCCTAGCCCAAGTGCCTATCCAGGACATCTGTAGGGCGGCCAGCTGGCTGTCCGTCCGTCCACATGTTCACGTCCCGTTATGCACTTACCCAGCAGGCCCGGAACGATGCTGGCTTCAGTAGAGCAGTACTGCAAGCTGCTAAATTGTGAACTCCAAGCCCACCTCAGAGAATACTGCTTGTGAGTCACCTAGAATGGAATTGACATGAGCAAGCACTCAAAGAAAAAACGGTTACCTACATTTTCATAACTGTTCTTCGAGCTGTGTTGCTCATGTCCATTCCATTACCCACCCTTCTGCTCCTCTGTCGGAGTTGCCGGTAAGAAGGAACTGAGAGGATGTAGGGTCGGCAGCGCCTAATATACTTGCGCATGATCGCAGCACTCAAGAGGGCGCTACAGCCGACCCTATGGGTACCGCTAAGGCAAAAATCTCCAATGACTGTGCATGTGGACACGCACACACCTAGAATGGAATGGACATGAGCAACACATCTCAAAGAACAACCGTTACGAAAAGGTAGGTAAGCGTTTTTTTAAGGTTTTAATGCCTCCATCATACATGAAAGATATGCATGTGCTGGTTGGAAGGTCAGTTAAGGACTGAGGTAAAATTGTTGGATGACTGTAACTGTGCATTTCTGTATTTCCTTGTGTGAGGCTTTTTTCTTTAAGTGTAACTTTAACTTTGTCTTTTCCTAAAGAATGAAAATTCCAAAAAAAAATTTCTGCCTTTTCAGAACACTGGCTTTGGTTAAACCTGATGCAGTGCCCAAGATTGGAGAACTAATTGATATCATCATTAATGCTGGGTTTACAATAACTAAAGCCAAAATGATGGTACTTTCACGGTAAGGCTCTATTAACGTTCCTTGTAGGATTTGATTATTTTGTACTGAAGTGTATCCTCACAGTTATTCCATGTTATTCAGAACATTCGATCTATTCCACTGAGTAGCAAAGAGAATAATGTTTCATAATCAGATCTAGGTTTCTCATATGATGCCTAATTCAGGATGTTTGTTGGGCTTAGCCTGCAGCAGAGCCTGTCTCCTGGCAATCCAGTGAATGCAGCTGGCTCTGATAGAAGCTGTCTGATTGAGCCATCTGATTGACTGAAGGAATGAACAGGCTGATACTTATGCTCAGTAGCAGTTCAGCTGCTGCTCAACGCATTCTTAGCCCATAGCTGTGTTTGGTCCTGCCCTTGCCCCCACTTCCTCTAGCTTGGTTCCTGCTCCAGCCTCAGGCTGCTCCTGTTCCACCCCCCAACTCCTTTTGACTTCTGATTCCCAGCTCAGATCCTCGACTCCACCTTCTGTCTGTAAATCCGATTGACCCTTAGGCTTTGGACTCTGACGCCTGCCTGTGATCCTTGACTTCGCATCTGGATTCAGCTCAGACTGGTATGCCAGAGTCATGCTCCAGCCATTAGGCCAGACTGCCCACAACTCGGTCACTGATAGTTTGAGGAACCCAAAAGATTGAACAAGGGCAGGTAAGATGGATTCCTCAGAGGCAGCCATGCCCCTGCAGGACATTTTGGGAATCCTGCAGCCCCTACGGTCCCAGGTTATGGTATTGCAGTACAAACTGCAGCGCTACAGGCTCAAGCTGTCCCACCTGTATCTGCTGCCCTGGCTTCTAGGGAGTTGGAGATTTTAATGCAGGATAAGTTTGATGGGGACCATAACAAATTCCGTGGTTTCATGAGCTAGTGCTGGCTCCTGTTCCTGCATTGGCCCCAGTCATTTTCCACTGACCAGACCCAAGTAGGACTTATTATTAGTCTGCTAACCAGGGAGGCCCTGGTCTGGGCATCTCCCCTCCTGGAGACTTCTACCCCCATAATGGGACAGTTCAAAGAGTTCCATGTGTCCCTTCTGAAACCGTATGTGGAGAATCCCTTTCCCAGCCACTCTGCTCCATCACCACCTCCCACAGATGCCCAGGCCAAAAGGAGCACGAGGTCTGGGAAATCCAAGATTCCGATAGAATGTGAGGCAAACTCAGACCCTTGGCTCCATCTTTTGACTGTGACTCCAGTTGACCAGCTTAGGCTTTAGTCTCTGACTCCTTGCTATGACCCTGGGCTTTGCTCCTGGAACCACCCGCTCTGGATTCAGCTCTAACTGGTAGGCCAGACTCTTCATCCAATGATTAGGCCAGACTGCCCATGACTCAGTCGCTGACAATGTCTGAGTAATACAAAAATGTTGTATACAAATGTTATTGGTCTTACTGTAAGTAAATATAGTGTATGCCTTTTATAAAACTGAAATCAATATCATGGATTTAAAGCTCAGAAAATGTTTCTTTGCCCCTGCCCTGAATTGCTTGACTTCATAATGCAATCTGAACTGATGATTGTTGTATAATTCTATAGAGGTGGTTGGGTTATTGCCTTGCAATAAATCCACATTCTTAAAATCATAGGACTGGAAGGGACCTCAACCTTAACCACCCTGACAGATAGGAAGTTTTTCCTAATGTCCAACCTAAACCACCCTTGCTGCAATTTAAACCCATTGCTGCTTGTCCTATCCTCAGAGGCTAACAAGAACAATTTACCTCCCTCCCTCCTTGTAACAATCTTTTATGTACTTGAAAACTGTTATCATGTGCCTCTTCAGTCTTCTCTTCTCCAGCCGAAACAAGCCCAATTTTTTCAATCTTCCCATAGGTCGTGTTTTCTAGTCCTTTAATCATTTTTGTTGTTCTCCTCTGGACTTTCTCCAGTTTGTCCACATTCTTCCTGAAATGTGGCACCCAGAACTGAACACAATACTCCAGTTGAGGCCTAATCAGCACAGAGTGGAGTAGAAGAATTACTTCTCATGTTTTGCTTATAACTCTCCTGCTAATGCATCCCAGAATGATGTTTGGGTTTTTTTGCAGCAGTGTTACACTGTTGGCTCATATTTAGCTTGTGATCCACTATGACCCCAGATCCCTTTCTACAATATTCCTTCCTGGGCAGTCATTTCCCATTTTGTATGTGTGCAACTGATTGTTCCTTCCAAAGTAGAGTACTTTGGATTTGTTCTTATTGAATTTCATCCTATTTATTTCAGACCATTTCTCCAGTTTGTCCAGATCATTTTGAATTTTAATCCTATCCTCCAAAGCACTTGCAACTCCCAGCTTGGTATCGTCCTCGAAGTGTATTCTCTATGCCATTATCTAAATCATTGATGAAGATATTGAACAGATCCGGACCCAGAACTGATCCCTCTGGCACCCCACTCAATATGCCCTTCCAGCATGACTGTGAACCACTATTGATTACTCTCTGGGAATGGTTTTCCAACCAATTATGCACCCACTTTGTAGTAGTTCCATCTAGGTTGTATTTTCCTACTTTGTTTATAAGAAGGTCATACTAAAGTCGATATAAAGTCAAGATTTGGCTCTAGGATCACAGAGCCCTGCTCCCCGGACACACCACAACCTGTTGGGCATGAGTAAGGACAGGGCCAGGCGTGGATTTTGATCCCCCTACCTTGTGTCCCCCCTATGTTCCTGAGCAGCAAAATTTGGTGACGAGGGCATGCTGGGGAAAGAAGAAAGGAAGAGTTGGTAGATCTCCCATGAAGGATTTCCCCAAAGTCACTGCACTGCTCCTCAGCTGTGGCTATGTCAGACCTCTCTACTCAACGTCTCTGAGAGGAAAATTCATTCTCACAGGATTCTTACTCTTGCATCTTGTGGTTCCAGTACAAGACAAAGGGAGGTATTCCTATAATCTTTTCTGTCCTCTGAGGTAGTGGTAGGACAGTGCTAGACCACCCCTTCAGTAGTCACATATTGCTGTCTGTGACTATTCCAGTCCCCAGAACCTGCTACACAGTTCCAGTTCTTGAGTGCAGCCCTCTCATCCCTGCAGTCTTCTCTTAATATGAACCATTTTGCGGCCTGACTTAACTTCTGCTGTCTTGGTGCATTGCTCCTGGAGCACTGGGTGCTTCCTTGTTTTTATATGTCTGTTTCTCTGTTGAACCACTTTATATATTTTGGATTTTGCTTACCTTGAGGAAAAGAAATCCAAACAGTTTATATAAAATGTAAATTTTTATTACCTTTTGTTTAGAAAAGTCCCTTGCCTGCCCTGCAAAATGAAATATTATTATTAACGAACCCATAATTGGACAGTGATGTGGGATGAATCTAAAATGGTGGCTGGGTATTTGTGGTTTTCACAGGACCCTGTACTTTTGTCTCTTGGACTTGCACCATATTTTTAGTGATAGCCTATAGTAATGCCAAAGTCCTAATCCCAAATATCCCTCTAGGTTGGCTTGTCCAGATCAGCTTCTGCTTTTTTAAATTTTTTTTTTTTTTTTTTACTGCTGACATTTGCCTGGCAGACCCTGTTAACTTGATTCACACCTTTTGTAAAACCCATTGCTTCGATATGAAAGCAAGGGCAGACGCCTGCTTTCATATGTCAGTTCTCCAGTCTCTTCAGCTAATCACTTCTCAAATCAGCTCATTGTCCAAGATGAATGCAACTTTCCATGTTCTACAAATGGGGATCTGCTGACAGAGAATGGGAACTAGGGTTACAGCTAGGAAGATTGTCTTTATATTTAATGCCATAGGAGATTTTTGACTAAGCAGTAGGGCTGAGCAAATATTTTTGAAAAAATATCCACAAATATTTGTTCAGATTTATACATTATGTAGCTTAGACTGAGTTCATGCCCCCATTCTGTACACTTCCCATGAATATTCTAGTGAATTAGCTTATTGGTAGGAATTATTGCTGAAATAGGGAATTTTAAGCAAATATTTAGAAAATTTGTGGAAAGTAGTTTTTGATTTGACATAATGAGTATTCACATGAAAAGCTTCCTTCTGAAAGCGTCACTCCTCCAATCAATAAATAGAAACATACCACAAGACCTGTCCAATTAAAATGGCTCAAATTTTGAATGTCAGATACTTGCAGTTGAAAAGCAACACATTTAGAACTACTGGAAGGATATACTCTTCTACAGATTAGTTACATGTTGTGTAACTCATTCCTACAAGATTCCATACAAGCCATGAGCTTAGTAGAATTCGAAAGAGGACCCAGAGGATTATCAATTTTTCTGGGTAAAAGGAATATTCAGAGTTGCACTTGTTATGATAAAAATGTATCAGGTATATTAACCCTGATGCTTTAGGGTATAAGCCACCCACAAACTACCTGGTATTGGGAGAAACTTCCCACTTAGGCACATTAATGAACAATTATACATTAATGATTCATGCAAGGTTTTTTAAAAAATCTTTTCTAGGAAAGAAGCAATGGATCTCCACGTAGACCATCAATCAAAGCCCTTTTACAAGTAAGTACATACTTTTGAGGTTATGTTCATTTACTGTACAGGAAAAGATTGTCCTGGAGAACTTTCTTTACAGTGCATGGCATTCATTTCACATGCCTGTGACACTACAAGAATGTGGCAAAACCAGAACTGGGCTTAAGTTTCAAGGGAGCCTATGCAAAGTTTTGTGTGGGGACCCCATCCAACTTCCTCCTAAGATGGACCTAGCTGTCCGGTGCCTAGTTCCACAATCCTATGCCCCATCGAGCGCCAATGAATGCATCCACCCTATGAGATGTGAAAAGCACCCTAGCTAAAAAGAAGCATGAGAGGGAGACTCTCCGGATACAGAATATGGCTTGCAATCAGTGAGAATTGCAGAGTACCATCCAGTCCTGGATACCCTTCTGGTAGCAAATACGCAAAAGCACAAGTATTTCAAAAATTGTGGCACCTGGGGCACATGTCTTATGTATGGCTGGTCCTGGACAAGATACAGAACTCTGTGTAAAAAGAACGAGGAGTACTTTTGGCACCTTAGAGACTAACAAATTTATTTGAGCATAAGCTTTTGTGGGCTAAAACCTGTGTGTGGCTCTGCTGTTTCGTATTGCATGAAACTATGAAATACTTGATCTCTCTAGAAACACTGGATGAAAATATTTATATATTTGTATGTATGTAGCTGTATAAAATCTTTTTCAGTTTCCTCATGCATCAAGTTTAATTAGGGTGCATAATGGATAAATGCTATTTGTTATTTACATGTAGGCTTTATCTGATTAGCAAAGACGGTGGGGTAGCTAATCTATTCCTGAGTCTGGACCCAGGTTAACAGCTTTTATCACAGTGTAGTTGGTCAAGGCCAACCCTAGTTAGGGCTTGTCTACACTGCCACTTAGAGCGCTGAAACTTTCCTCGCTCAGGGGTGTGAAAAAACAGTTCCCTGAGCGATGCAAGTTTCAGCGCTGTAAAGAGGCAGTGTAGACAGTGCACCAGCGCTGGGAGCTATTCCTCTCGTGGAGGTGGTTTTTTTCCAGCACTGGGACAGCTCTCTCCCAGTGCTGGAACTGCGACTACACAGCTACGTTAAAGTACTGCCGTGACAGCGCTTTAACGTCAGCTGTGTAGACATACTTACGTTTTTGGTCATGCAGAACAAGAAATTGCAACTGACAGAGAGCCAAGTGCAGCACTGTTGTGAGGTTCCTGAGCATTGGGAATATAGTAATTGCCACCTAATTCTAGGAGCAGCAATTGGTTTGTGTAGGTGCAGGTTGTTTCCTTCTGTCCACTGTAGAGAAATGACCCTAGGAAATGTCAGACTATAGCAGGGGTCAGCAATGTTTCAGAAGTGGTGAGCCGAGTCTTCATTTATTCACTCTAATTTAAGGTTTTGTGTGCCAGTAATACATCTTCATGTTTTTAGAAGGTCTCTTTCTATAAGTCTATAATATATAACTAAACTATTGTTGTATGTAAAGTAAATAAGGTTTTAAAAATGTTTAAGAAGCTTCATTTAAAATTAAATTAAAATGCAGAGCCCCCCCCGGATCGGTGGCCAGGACCCGGGCAGTGTGAGTGCCACTGAAAATCAGCTCGCGTGCCGCCTTTGGCACGTGTGCCATAGGTTGCATACCCCTGGACTATAGTATAGATCCTAGGAAAACAAAGAGTTGTCATTTTTTCTTTGCTAAGTAAGTCTGCTTGAATAAATTTATAAATGAAGAAGAGTTCTGTCTGCAGTGTTATTTCATGGATTGCTAAACTAACGGCCGGCTGAGAAACTGTAAGCCCTCTATTCACTATGATGTACTCTGTCTGCCATCCAGCGATACCCGATATCTGTTGTATGGGATTTTGCTATAGTAAGTGAACCGAAAAAGTATCCTCATGCTGATAAAATTTAAATTCTCATACCCAATTACATATAGCATTTTATTAGAGGTTTATTATGGTGTTTCATAAACAGGACTTTCAGATTTAATTGGCAAGATCGGTAGTTAATGAAAGTTTACTGAATAGCAGGAAAAAGTAGCTATTAACTTTTTGGGGATTAAATGTTAAATTTCATATTTTACATATGCATTAACGTAAATAGCTTGCGCAGCAGTTATTTTTAAGAAATAAGGAGCATTTCAGAAATTATTTTTTGTCCCTGTGTCTGTATTTGTCTATAAGCCATAAAAAAGTAACCTTAACAATAACTGAATAAAAAAAAATCTCGCACAACGTTTTCATTCATTGTGCAGCATCCAGCCTTCAAACTGAATGAGGTGGGTTGCTGCTGAGATGATAGTATGTGACTGTATCAGAGGGGTAGCCGTGTTAGTCTGAATCTGTAAAAAGCAACAGAGGGTCCTGTGGCACCTTTAAGACTAACAGAAGTATTGGGAGCATAAGCTTTCGTGGGTAAGAACCTCACTTCTTCAGATGCAAGTAACTGTAACTGAAAGCTATATCATGATGAATATGTTCATGGGAGCAGAATTAAGGTTACATGTATTCAAAGTTAACTTTGGGATTTACTGGTTTTTGAGTCTTTAACCATGCATTCCTTATGTTTTCCTCACATCACCTTCTCTTTATTCAAATCTTTCCCCAATATCTGATGACTTCCATGATACCAAGAAATTGTGAGTTTGCAATACAAAAAGTAACAAACAACGTTCTTTTCCCTGCTCTGTATTTCCCATTATATAGTGACTTCTCAGTCTGTCTGTTTCAATGGAAAGACTGCAGCAGACTGCAGGGAAGGGATTGTCTTTATCTCTGTGGCTTGTACAGCACTGCCTGTGCTAAACAAATAAGAAATTAATGTTATAAAATTACATACAGTATATTTTCATCTTATCTTACTTTTTCCCTTAATCACACATTATTAGCAAGGCTAATAGGGGCCTCTTTCACTAGAATTCAGTTTCCCATTTCAGTGAGGGGCAGAGATTAGAGTCCCCTCCATGTCTCATGGGGAAGAAGCACATGGTGGAGTGAATATTTTGAGGCGACACACATGTTTGATACAAGGCCTCTCACAGATGTGAGGGAGCATGCACAGGTTGAGTGTGTGTCCCCCTGTGAGAGAGAGAGAGAAGCTAATTGGAGAGGATTGCAAGTACTGGATAAGAGGATTTAGAGGTGGATGAAGAAGGCAGAGGTCTCTAATAGGAGTGTTCATGTTGCCTTAATGAGGAAAAATGTACAGGCTGAGTAGAGTCTGTTAGATGGGCACCAATGTGTCTACAATGTGGAAGGAGCATTGAGCACAAGTGGAAAGAAGGAATGGCTCACCCGTGGTTTTTTGCCTCCATTTCCCCTGCATTATCCTACCCAGTATTCCTCCAGAGCCTGGTGTTACACACCGTCATGTGTGATAATTTTTGCTGTGGACTGTTATCCTTTCCTATGACACTAGTGAGAGTTGAGAACCGGTCCATAGATTTTGTTGTTCTCTGTATAGTGAATTCCCTGCCTGCTCTCTGTCTGTTTTGCAGTGAGCTTCTCCAGTTTATTACAAGTGGTCCTGCTGTTGCCATGGAGATTTTAGGAGATGATGCTGTGTCTGAATGGAAAAAGTTACTGGGACCTGCAAACTCTGGCGTGGCTCGTTCTGATGCCCCGGGCAGCATTAGAGCAATGTTTGGAACAGATGGCATAAGAAATGCAGCTCATGGCCCTGACTCTTTTGCTTCTGCTGCTCGAGTAAGTTTTTAAATATATTTATTCATTATGTTTATTTGCTAAGCTGTATTTTTACTTAATCTGATGATCAGGCTGCAATCAGTACAGAAATCCCATTTATTTTTTTCATTTGAATTTAGTGCTGATTTAAATGTTCTTCAGTGACACGTTTGTAGACAGAGTCTTTATCCACAGTGCAAATAGCAACTGTGCAAGCTATACTGCCTATATACTTCCACCCCGGCCTGGAGGGACTAACCTTAAAAAATGTGGCCAAGGACACTGAGACTAACCCATCTGCCACATTCTATACCACTTTCTGGCAGAATTCAATTATTATTTTTTTATAATTTCAGCAGATATTGAGGTTTGTAAGAATTTTTTTTTTTTTAAAGATTTTTATCTATTTAAATGTTCACAGCTGCAGGAAATTATGGGGAGGCAGTCAGGTAATTCTTTAATGACAGTAGACATTGAGATTCAAAAGGTTAAAGCTTTATAAACTGCAAAAACTCAAATTGTCAACATCACATGTCAAAATGGACAGAGTAAAATATCCTTACATGAACTAATACCTGCTCTTATTATTCATTCGTTAGTCCATTTGTAACAAGCCTGATTCAAAAATCTAAATCACTGGATTTGACCCATAAAGTCTTACTTTGTGTATATGTGTAAATTTTGATTATTACCAAAGAAAATATTTTTGTTGGTTTGTGTGTCTATGCTAAAATCAACATTTGCCAATTAAAATGTAATCCTTCCAAGCCTATATATAATACAGATGCTTTAACTTTGAGTTAATTATGTAGACTGCATGGCTTAGCAATGCAAATTCTAAAAAGCTAGGAAATAAGCAGTTAAATCATTCAACGCCCCATCAAGTTCCACTCATCCCTTCCCAACCATAATTACTTCCTTTCCGCCACCCACAGCCCACATATCTCAACCGTCATCCTGAACAATCAGCAGGCACCCTGGAATTCCAACCATGTTCAGAGCTTATAGTCCTGTGTTTTGATGGTTAATATGAGTAAGAGCTTTCATAAATTTCATCGTATGTGGCTTTGGACTGGTGTGTGTAAGTGAGGTAAAATGTCATTTTACAATCCGTTTGCAATCTGTTTTTCTGTAATATTTAGGAAAAGCTGTAGGATTGGGTGACCTCTTATAAATATTTATGTAGAAGTTACAGAGTTGAAATTTGTGAGTGCATGGTGGTGTTACAGATGTGTGGTTGCATATTGATCAGTATGAGTGTGTGCTGTGAAGTGAAATAAATGGGGTGTTTGAATGACTTAACACAAACTGAAATACGCCAATAAATAGTTGTAGCTGAACAAGCTTAACTCAAAGTTAACAGAGGTTCTGTGTGGACATTTCCCATGTTTTAATAAGCTTGTAGCAATGTTAGCAGTTAATCATGTAGATGGCTCTCTCCCCTTTATATCCCCCACAGATTCCCAGATTGTTACTCTTCTGTGCATATCCTGAATTGCCCCAGGCTTCACTTTGCATAATCCTGCTCATCCTTAACCATCCCCACTGCCAGCTTCACCACATGCTCCCCCATACTTTGTTCCCTAACATGCCCCTCTTCATTCCTATCATGCTCAGCTTTTAAAAGTTTATATGTATCAATATAAACATATTGTTACATATTATCATTGGCAGATATAAACATTGCCAAAACTTAAAAATATTGACGTGCATGTGTTAGGGAGTATAGGGGCATGCTTAAGGAGCAGGGCTCTGATAAGTGACACGTTGGGAGCTCTGGGTGCTATGGGGGAGCAAGTGTCTGAGGTGGGGTCTGGGTGGGAACTTGTGGGGGGGATGTGATGGGTTCGGTCACAGAAATCCCCTTAAGACTGTCACCTGATGTGCTGAAATTACCTCTGAGCCCGTTTTCCCTGCCACCGTGGGACTTCCAGAACCCTGTCTTGTTGAGCCAGTCACGCAACCTGCTGCAACACAGACTCAGGGTCTGGTCCATGCTCCCAAAGCTGCAGACTTAACTGAAAACAGCTCAGCAGGTCACCTGTCTCCAGCACCCAGACATCCAGTTCCCAATGGGATCCAAACCCCAGATAAATCTGTTTTATTCTGTATAAAGCTTATACAGGATAAATTCATAAATTAACACTGATAGAGAGATATGCACAGCTGTTTGCTCCCCCAGGTATTAATCACTTACTCTTGGTTTATTAATAAACAAAAGTGATTTTATGAAGTATAAAAAGTAGGATTTAAGTGGTTTCAAGTAACAACAGACAGAACAAAGTAGGTCACAAAGCAAAATAAAGCAAAAACACGCAACTCTAAGCTTAATACATTAAGAAACTGATTACAGGTAAAATCTCACCCTCAGAGATGTTCCAATAAGCTTCTTTCACAGACTAAACTCCTTCCTAGTCTGGGCCCAATCCTTTCCCCTGGTACAGTCCTTGTTAGTTCCAGCAGACATCTCAGGTGGTAAGCAGGGGTTTTCTCATGACTGGCAGCCCCCTTTGTCCTGCTCCACACCCTTTTATAGCTTTGGCACAAGGCAGGGATCTTTTGTCTGTGCTTGGCCCCCACCCCTCCTTCTGAATGGAAAAGTACAAGATTTAAGATGGATTTCAGTATCGGGTGACATGGTCACATGTCCCTGTGAAACCTCATTCTTCATTACCAATGGGCTGGCCCACATGTAGACAGGAAGGCTTGCAGGTAAATAAACCCATTCACAGTTCATTGATTCTGAAGCACCGTTAATGGCTTCCACTTAATATGTTTACATCAGTAATACAAGTTTATATCTTATTTTTCTAACTAAAAATAAATTATTTTTCTATTTTTTTTAATACATGCAAACAAATAGGATGAACACACACAGTAGATTACAAGCTTTGTAATGATACCATACAAGGGGTATTCAACATAAAGCATATTCCAGTTATGTCATATTCATAAGCATATTTCCATAAAACACATGGAATGCAACGTCACCGGGGACATGGGGAAAATCTGTGGGATAGTGGCACTGTAAGGAGTCATGGTGAGTGAGCGGCACAGGGAAACTTGGGTTGCATATGATACGTTTGGAGGAGAAGTGGAATTTGGGCTGGAAGGGGCCTAGGAAAGGGAGTAGTGAGGCTGGGTGTCATGTTCTGTGGTCCAATCCAGACAAGTCAGGGGTTGTGGCACCACCTGCCCTCTAGCCGTGGGTGCCTTAAATGTTCTGCTGCTGTGGCTCACAGCCTGGACACCAGCAGACAAGCATTCACTGAGTGTCTCTGTGTTAAGCAGCTCTGGTTCAGCAACTCTGATTTCAGCAGCCCGCTTTTTATACCCCAGCCACACTCTGGTATCCACCAGCCGTGGTTACTACTAGCCAAGTGACCCAACACACTCCCAGTCCCGAATTTTCCCAAAACTGTGTGCTCTGCAATGTCCAGCTCTTTCCTTGACCTTTCAGAGGAATAATAAGATTTGTTTGCTCCTCTAAGGAGACAGAGTTCACAGCTTATTCCTTTAACTTGCGTTAACAATCACTTCAATCCAGACGCGATAAATCGATCCCCGAATCGACGCCCGTACTCCACCTCCGCAGGAGGAGTAAGCGGAGTCGATGGAGGAGCCGCGGCGGTCGACTTGCCGCCGTGAGGACAGCTAGGTACGTCGAACATTCGCGTAGCTGAAGTTGCGTACCTTAGATCGATTCCCCCCGCAGTGTAGACCAGCCCTAATAAGCCCCTTGCCCTCTTGCATTGGGATGCTGTTAGGGTCACAGTGGTTATTCGTGCTCGTGGGTTGAGTCTGTAAGACTGAAAGATCCAGATGTCTTCACTTGGAAAAGTAAGAGTCAAAGTGTGGTCTGGTCTCTGCCTAAAACTTAGGTCAACCTAGCTATGTCACTTGGGGATGTGAAAAATTCACTCTCCTGAGAGATGTAGTTAGGTCAACCTAAGCCCTGGTGTAGACTCCACTAGGTGGATGGAAGAATTTATGACTGTGACGGAAAAACCCCTTCCATCTCTGTAGCAAGTGTCTGTTAGAATGGCGTAGCTGCAGTGCCGCAGCTGTGCTGCTGTAGCCCTTGTACTGTAACTATGCCCTGTATTTCTGCTCTGGCATACCGCCAGCATAGCTGAATAGCAGCTTCTGAAGAAAAAGGCTGTGGGAAAAAATATCTGTTAACACAGGATTTTAGTTAGAGAAAGAAGTGTGTGTTTTCTGTTGATAAGATTGTTGCATTACTATACTTGCATTTAATTATTTTTAAAATGCTGCTTTTTGTAATATTATGGTAATTACTTTTGAAAGGCTAGGTAATTTTTACTCGTCCTATGACTGTAAATGTTTAGCTCACTATTTTGGTAGACTTGCATATAAATTTATATATCTTTGTGTGTGGGTGGGTGTGTGGGTGGGGGGGGGGGAGGGTTTCTCTTTACCTTGTGAGTACTGGAGTTTATCTCTGACACAGCAATTGGGATTATGAATTTAATGGGCAGGTGCCATACAATGGTAGGTGGCTACATACCAGATTGCAACAAAATTAGTAGGGTGCAGCTTTTAGAAACTTTCCTGGGAGGAAAGAAAAGTCAGTTAAAGCATACTGGGAAAAATCTTTTGAAAGGGAAACAAAGTCCTGGGCTCGTTTGATGATGGTTGAATTGTCCTTCTCACAGAATGAATTTCAGATCAAGTTGAGGGTTTGTCTGCTAGGCTATCCAGGGATAACATCTCCATTTTTACAGGCCAAAGTTGGGGTAATCTTAGTTTAAGCATAAAGGTAGGGACGAGGTTCTTGTTTTTAGAATTCCACATAGTTTTAGTTTGGTATTCCTGTATCTGAAGTGTTGGTTCTTTTAGTCATTTCTCTTACTGTTCTTTCAGGAATCTGTTTTGTATATAGCCAGTTACAAGTGTTACACTTGTAAATATTTTCTTATTTTGTTTTTTCCTGGTGTTGTGGGGACTGCTTTATTTATTTAAAGTCAATGGCAAGAGACCAGAGTAGAGTCTTTGAAACATGCTTTTCATTATCTATAAAAAGATCCAGATAGGTGTAAACACTTAAAATAAGGGTACATTTGGTAGCAGCAAAAACAGAAGTAATTTCTTCTTTTCTATTGAAAGAGCCCCTAAATTGCATTGTTTAGGTAGGGATTACAAGCCATTACAGGGACAAGAGCTATGGAGTGGGAAAATCTAAGTTCAGCTTAATTTCTTCTGAAACACAGTACTAAATAACTGAGGCCTTGTCTACACTACGGGGGGGGGGAGGGGGAATCGATCTAAGTTACGCAAGTTCAGCTATGTGAATAACGTAGCTGAAGTTGACGTACTTAGACCTACTTACTGCGGGGTCCACGCTAAGCTATGTTGGCGGGAGCCACTCTCCCGTTGACTCCCCTTGCACTTCTCGTTCAGGTGGAGTACAGGAGTCGACGGGAGAGCGATCTGCGGTCAATGTAGCGGGTCTTCACTAGACCCACTAAATTGACCACCAATGCATCAATCGCCGTGCATCGATCCCCCGGTAAGTGTAGACAAGCTCTGAGAGGGAACTCCAGGAGATAAGCTTTACCCCTGAGACTGTTATATAAGGAAAAATCGGATGAATTTAGTGGTAACATCTCCAGGTTATTATTTCCTTTAAAAGGAAATTAATCAAATTCCCTTTTTTAAGTTGAATAACACATCTTATTGGAGGCCATGTTCAGGGTGATCGGCTAATGTTCATTGGCAGGCTGTTCTGAGCACAGTGAATGAATAGCATGGAAGGAAGGCATGGAGTTGGCAGTGAGCAAAGGAAACAAAAGGAGCAATTGGAAAAGAGGCTTGATCAGAACATGTGTGACAAGATGTCAGGTTTGTAGGGCACTGCATTTTGGTGCAGAGCTATTCTGCTTACTCACTCTGGCAGCCAGAGCAGATGGGTCTCATTAGCTCACATTCAGGAACATAAAAGGTAGCATCTTTAAGGCAAGAAAAGGGCTTAGAGAAGGCAGACAAGAAGTTCAGGCTAAAGTTTGTTGTTTGTTGTTAAGGATAATCCCAAGATGAGTGGGAAGGAGGTCTGTTTGGACTCTAGCCTTGTGTCTGTGTGTGCCGTATTGAGAACTGAGTGGGGATTCCAGCCATTCCCACAGGCAAAGGGATGGAATGTGGGAGGCGAGGGGATGAGATCAGCAATATAAATAAGAGAAAGGATTTATGGAGTAATTTTACGGTGAGAGTGAAAAAGCTTGACCTGAATGCAGAAAACTAGGAAGAGCCGATTTGGGAGAGGAGATTATGGCAGCAACATTTTGAACAGACTGAATGCGAATAGATGGAAGTGGGAAAGTGAAGAAATGCTTACAGCAGCCAAGGTGGGAGATACCCAGGGCATGGCTAATCATTGTATCAATGGTGCTAGAGAGAGAAGTATAAATATAGGTGTTCTTATAGCAGTATATAAACAAATGAGGCTGTGGATATCACAAAACAATACTGTGTGTGCTGAAGATCTGAGACATGCAACTGTTTAACACTAAAATATTTTCAATTTCAATTATACCCCCAGGAGCTGGAGTTGTTCTTTCCCTCAAGTGGAGGTCGTGGTCCAGCCAATAGTGCAAAATTTACAAACTGTACTTGTTGCATTATTAAGCCTCATGCTGTTAATGAAGGTGAGTAACATGAGCCTGATCACACTGACATTACTAATTTGGGGGAATAAAAATTTGCAGAGTCAGGATGTATATTTCACTACTGGCTCGGAAGTGCTGTATAGCACAATCGCGGCCTTTTAGATGGTTTACTGCTGTGATTTCTGTCCTCAAAGAGAAAATCATGTACTTTTGTTTGGATAAATTATATTTCAGAATAAGGAAAACCAAATACAAATCTCCATGAAAGAGTGTCACTCACTCTATAACAGCCATCTCAAATTGCCTAAAAGTCTTCACCAGAGGCGAAGGGTGCATTACACAGGAAACAGATTTACAACATTTCTCCTATATCTGCTTATCTACATATACCATAGTTATGTCTACACTTCTTCCACTGTGTTTGTTTTTTATACTTTAATGGCAGTAGTTAGGAAATTTGAATCCTATGGCAGAAGATGTAGCCCCTGTTGAACAAAAAATACTTTAAGTTGTTGTTCTTTGTAGCTCGATGCAAGCACATTGTACCATCTGTGTTGGGGAATGCTATGTCCTTTCATCGTATGCTTATTAGAAAAGCTTGATATCCACACATAACCACAGATAGACAATTCCACATCATTCCCTAGCCTTCAGATGCAGGTGCACAAATAGGAGCAATGTTTATAGTATAATAATGCAGTGTTTTGGCTCTAAGGTCTAAATATATTTGTGTGAAGAATTAATATGTGGGATATAGCAGAGATTTTTCCCAAGCCGTCTGCAGGGCACTGCAGCGTTTTAGGTACCTCCTTTGTGAAAGTTGAAGTGGAAGCAGAGGAGGGGGCAGTAGTGGTCTCCAGGTCTCTCACTCCTCAAGTGGGATAGCTGGAGAGCTTGCTGCAAACAATGGCTTTCCCAGGGAAAGATCTTGAACTTGCTGCTGCTGACTTCTTGTCCTTTATCTCTGTGAGGCCTTGCATAATATCTGCTATTGAAAGCTTTGCTGTGCAGCCAAGACAGAGTGATTTGGCACCAGCAGCAGCCTGGGATTTGATCATAGACAAGTTGGCACATTTACTATGGTAAATGTTTTGATGAGGATGAAAAAAGGAGATGGCAAAATTGTCAGACACCCGAAATTGAGTTTGAAATTACAAAATGAAGAGCCTGAGCTGGGCATTTTTAACTTTAATGCACAACTGTTATTACCTAAAGTGGTTCAAAACTATCTTTTAATGAGACATCAGGAGTCCCTTTCCCCTTTTCAGTCCTCTTTTCACTTTCTGCATCTCTTTCATAAATCCCCGCCAAGGTCCTTTTGCCCTCTTTCTCATTCTCCTCCAGGCCTTTCTCTGTCACGACTGGACAGATCTTGCCCCCGTTTTCACCAATGTACAGGGCTCCATAAGCACTAGAATTGGGGTGGTTCCACTGGGTGTGGGTGGCAGGGAGGTATTTTTGGGGTTGCACAGGATGAGTGTGCACTTTTGTGTGAGGTGGAACCCACCTTTGCAGCCAGAAAGATACCAGGATTAGGCTAGGGTTGAGCCAGAAGATCCATTCAACTTCTTTAGTCCTTTCCTTCCCACCATGAATGGTTGGTAAGGCAGAAGCACAGCTGCTACACAGCTAAATTGAACAGCCTAAGAATATCTTCTCTGTGACTTCTCACCCATCCCTATGCCCTGGATTAGATAAATGGAATTACTTTATTTTAAACTAGGAAAACATATGAGAATGGTGGGATTCAATAACTATCTCCTTTGGAGCCTAAGTAGGCTCTCCATTTCCTCTCTGTTCTCTCCAATGTCCGTTATAGTGGTGCAAAAACCATAGATACTACAGCCTAGAAAGTCATGAGATTTTAGAGGCAGGTTTGGGAAACCATCCAGAAGTTTAGGATTAGGCAGGAATTTGGACACGGCGGAGAGATGAGTTGCTCGTGCCATGGTGGAGTCGCCTTATACCGTTTAGTTTGGAATAGCTGAGGTAAAGCAACTCTGCTTCTATTGTGCAGCCTGAGAAGGAAGGAAACTTTCCCCACATGGCCCACGGGAACTCGTCTGTGCTCAGCCCACTTAACTGGGCCCATAGATGACTCGTGCCTCCTGATAGTGAGGGACTGTAGCGAGGCGGTGGGATACCCCACAGCCCCGCGGAGGGACGAGCCTCCCCTAGCACCAATATGGGCGGAGCCAGTGGATCCTGCGCCCGCCCCCCAGAGGTCACGGCACAGGACAGGAAGTAGAAAAGCCCAACTGCAGAGCTCACTTGAACACCAGCTGCCGGAGAGGCCAGATGCCTGTGGCCTAGCTCCGGGTTGGGGAATGCCGGCAGGCTGTGGCCGACCCGAGGACTGGCCGGGCCAGCCAAGCCTACCCCTCGCCAGCTACCCCGAGGAGCAGCCGGGCCGGCCTCTCACCAGCTACCCCGAGGAGCAGCCGAGCCTGCCTCTCGCCAGGTACCCCAAGGAGCAGCGGGGCCTGCCTTTTGCCAACTACCCTGAGGAGCAGCCGAGCCTACCCCTCGCCAGTTACCCGGAGGAACCGATGGTCCTGGAAACCTCCGAGGACACTGCCCTAATCCAGGTACCGTACGTGGGGGAGTCCGGAAGTAGCCCTGGGGCAGCCGACCCTGGTCTAGCCGCAGCACTGCCAGAACTAATGTCAGTGTGTTGCGGTCAGGATCCCCACTGACAGCAGCGAGTCTTCTGCCGCTGCTAGGGCCCCGGGCTGGGACGCAGTGGAGTGGGTGAGCCTGCGTCCCCCCTGCCACCCCACTCACGGGTGGCAGTCTCCCCCCCGCACCAGACGCTCAGCCCCTGCCTAAGGGCCTGAGCTCCTGACTGTTTGTTTGTTGCCCCGCCCTGACCCAGGGCCTGGGCCCATAGTGAACTATTGCGAGGCGGTGAGATACCCCACAGCCCCGCGGAGGGACGAGCCTCGGCCGGGCCCCTTTACAGGGACACAATCTAAAGAGGAGGACATGTGACCGCTCCACATGTCTCTGTCCAATGACCCCCTGCGCCCAGCCCGGGGCCACCGCACTCTCCCTACCCCACCACAGTTACTTGTGGGGGGAGGTGCTCTGTCCTTCTCCCGCTGTGCCTCCACACTGGCCCATTCGGCTGCTCTCCCTGGCAGTTGGGCCTGGGCAGGGAATGAGACGGAGCCACTTCTCACATGCTGAAGCTGGCTGCTCTGGGTTGCTGACTCTGTGCAGTGCAGTGGCTCCCTGAGAGAGAGCCTGGCTGGGGAGGTGGCGGCGATGGGCTTCCCCGCATCCAGGCCCGACTGCCAGGGTTAGGGGCCAAGCGAGCTGCAGTCCCTTCTCCCATCAGCATGTTTCCAGCTCGCTCAGCCCCTGTTCCTGGCAGCTGGGCTCAGATGGGGGGGCGGCCCGCCACCACCACCTCCCCAGCCAGGCTCTATCTCAGGCAGCTGCTGCGCCCTGAAGCAGCCAGGATGAGAAATGGCTGGTCCCACCCCTTCTGCTCCCCACCTGGGCCCGGCTGTCAGGGGGCAGGCACAGTGGGAGAAGAACAGAGCCCCTCGCCCTTCCCTCGGCAGGCCAAGCAGAAATCTCCGGGGGGGAATTTTGACCCTGCATGCCCCCCTATGTGTTGCCTATGACTGGCCCTGTGATGGGCTGGACCCCCTGGGATGTCACCTGGTGTGCTGGGACACCAGTGAGTCAGACTATTCTGCCAGCCTGGGCCCCCTTTACCTGGTCTTGCTGGGTTAGGCTCCCCAGCCTTTTCCAGCCAAGCACACAGGCAGGGCCACACCCAGCTGCACAGAGAGAAAGAAATCCGCTCTGAGAGGGCTCATCTTAAGGGGCTTGCCACAGCACCCAGATGTCCACCCCCCCTTGGAGTACAAACCCCAAATTATATGAAATTCGCCTCTTCCCTCGATGTGGAGGAGAGTATGCACACCTTCTCGCCACCCCCCTCCCCCGCTCCGCCTCCGGTTAGAAATCACATCAACTGGGTTATATTGTAAACCAGAAATAAATATATTAACTGTAATAGTTATATTTTAAGTAGTTAAGCAGGTAGCAGACAGAACAAGGCATGCAATCTAAGCTTAATACATTAAAGAAACTGGTTACATGTAAGTTCTCACCCTAAAAGTGGTTCTAATAATTTTCTTCAGACGCCAGACACCCTTCCAGCTTGGGTCCAGTTCTTCCCCCCAGTTCAGTCTTAATTGTTTCCAGCAGTCATCTTGGGTGGGGTAGCAGGGGCAAACTGGTGACCTGGATTACCTCACTCCCCACCCTTAAATAGGATTTGCATAAGGCGGGAGTCCTTTGTTTCCTAGTTTGACCCCCCACTAGCTTCTTGTGGAAAAGTACAGAATTCAAGATGGATTCCAGTATCCGGTGACATGGTCACATGCCTCTGTAGGGCCCCTGTAGCCATTCTTCACAGGCTGACCCACATGTTCACAGGAAGACTAAGCTCTTTTACAGTCCATTGTCTCTTGCCGATGGGCCATCAGCACTGTCGGTCTTTTTCATTGTTGTACCTGAAGTGTTAGCAGGGGGCATCACCCAAAGTAACATAGTTGAAATACAGATATATAGTCAATATTCCTAATTTCAGATACAGAAATGATACAGGCATAGAAATTGGATAATCACATTCAGTAAATCATAACCTTTCCAATGATATCTCACATGACCCATCTTGCATAAAGTAATCTCTGTTATATCATATTCATATCATAAGCATATTTTCATAAAGAATATGGAATGACGTGTCACGGGCCTAATCACTGGGGAGCGGATTTAATTCTTCTAGGCCTGTCCTCTTCTAGGCCTCCTTCTCCCTCCTCATGCAACCTTTCTTAGATGCTTTATAGTCTTGGGTCTCTTACAGATAATACCAATATCACAGTGGCATCTCAATTACCTTATATGCACATATATAGTGTTTTATATTACCTTGTATCCTGTGATGAAAGAGCCTATTGTAAAGGGCTATATGCCAGCATTAAAGTTGCTGTTGGGAGCCTTAACTCTGACTTTCCTGACTTCCTTTTGCAATTAAACTCTCAGCTTTAAAGTTGCATGAACGTAGCCTTTGGCTCCTAATAATTTTGCTGCTGTTAGTTTAGCACATTATCGTGCTTTGTGATCTTCACCACCCCTTCAGTGTCTAAACATTTCCACACACACTATCACAGCCATGGGCAAACCACTGAAAGGGTTACTATCAGCAGTTGTGAGGGAGCAAATGATCCACTTAAGGCGCCCCAATGCCAGTGGGATGAGCAGAGGGCTGGGGGACAAGCAGGTGAACCCTGGCTCTGGCCCCAGTGGTAGGAGCAGTAACTGCAGGGGGTGGAGAGCAGGAGGATTGTAGAGGAGTAGAAATGCCTCATCAGGAGGTGTATCTTCAGGCAGGGAGAGTTGGAGGAAAATGGATGAACTACTCAGGCTCAAGGAGACACAAGGAAGAGAAAGCAGTAAGAGGCTCACCCCTTCCTCATTTAACCACTGCTAGTAACCTGAGAAATTATGGGTAGGCCAGCAGCATCTCTCATCATATAATAGTGGAACAGATAACATGGGAAACTAAATAGAATGTGGTCTGATTGGTGAAGTTGCATGTGTGAGAGGGTGTGATACTTTTCAAGTGAGCAGTTTGCTTTTTTGCAGAAAAATCAATGCCTCTAAATTATATCTGTCAAACCCCCCTAACATTTCTAATGAGTCAGGGAGAGTGAGAGTAGAAATATGACAGTTAGAAAAAAATGAAATATCGTAGAGCCATCTGTCAGTGTGAGAGGTGGCATGGACAGAGGAGCTTGGAGAGGAATTGATGGGGTATCAGAACAGCAAAAGCTTTCAGACAGCAGTGAAAGATTGGATTTTGAGTTGTACGAGTTTTTAATGGAGAGCAACTAAAAATAAACCTTTCCAGTTTCCAGGCTTTGAACATGATTATCTAATTTCCATGAACATAATCAGCTCATTACATGTGTACAATTATGTGCAGTTGTACTAAAACACTTAAGTGCTTGAGCTTACAGAGAGCTTTCCATCTTCCCTTCCCCTGTGATCTTTGACTGAATTTATGATTTAAGATATGCTTTCTGATCCTATTTCCAATTGATTTTTTTTCTGCAGACTCCATATCATAATAGATCATTGCAGAAAAATGGCACACTTAGCCCTGTGCTGGAAGACACAGCCCAGTTTAACCATAACTGAGCCAGGGAGCTTTTCTGTGAGCTGAGTAGCTATCAGAGTCCTGAATCTAATCTCTAGTTTGCACCCAGTTAATTTTAGGACAGAGTCCTTTTTTAGAAGCTGACTCTGATTACAGTAGATCATTTATAGGGCTCCTATCCAATGACAAAGCAGTGGAAAATCACTGTTGCTTTTATCTCTGGACTCACTGATCCACTCCTGACTGGAATAAAGAAACATCTGTTGCTAGGCAGCCAAAGCACCAGAACTTAGCAACGGTAGTACCTGCAGCAGAAACATGACGCAGTGATCAAAGGCATGTGATATGTAGTGCGAGTGAGAGCTCTGTAAATGTCTGCCAGGATGCAGAGAAACCCTAGGGGCCAGATAAAGGGATGACTGGGAGCTAGCTGAAGTTGAACTTCAGCCGCCAAGAGTGATAGTAACATATAACACTTGGAGTGGGGGTAGAGATGTGGGCTTGGGGGATAGTGTCATGATCCACAAAAGGAGAGTGCATCATGAGATGTCTTTTAAAAAAGCAAAATACTCACTAGTTTCAGTCTACTGTCCGCATAATACTCTGCCTGATATAGGATCAGAGCTCGGGTCCCTGGCTCCCAGTTTGGGAGTGCCTTGAAGGCAATGTATTCTGGCCTTGGAGGATAGAGAGTGCCTTGCATCATTCTAGCAACCCCCTACCCCTGGCTGAAGCAAAGAACTGCTTTGGGGTGAATTGGAGTGTTGGAAGAAACGTCACCATAGATTCATAGATTCTAGGACTGGAAGGGACCTCGAGAGGTCATCGAGTCCAGTCCCCTGCCCGCATGGCAGGACCAAATACTGTCTAGACCATCCCTGATAGACATTTATCTAACCTACTCTTAAATATCTCCAGAGATGGAGATTCCACAACCTCCCTAGGCAATTTATTCCAGTGTTTAACCACCCTGACAGTTAGGAACTTTTTCCTAATGTCCAACCTAGACCTCCCTTGCTGCAGTTTAAGCCCATTGCTTCGTGTTCTATCCTCAGAGGCTAAGGTGAACAAGTTTTCTCCCTCCTCCTTATGACACTCTTTTAGATACCTGAAAACTGCTATCATGTCCCCTCTCAGTCTTCTCTTTTCCAAACTAAACAAACCCAATTCTTTCAGCCTTCCTTCATAGGTCATGTTCTCAAGACCTTTAATCATTCTTGTTGCTCTTCTCTGGACCCTTTCCAATTTCTCCACATCTTTCTTGAAATGCGGTGCCCAGAACTGGACACAATACTCCAGCCGAGGCCTAACCAGAGCAGAGTAGAGCGGAAGAATGACTTCTCGTGTCTTGCTCACAACACACCTGTTAATACATCCCAGAATCATGTTTGCTTTTTTTGCAACAGCATCACACTGTTGACTCATATTTAGCTTGTGGTCCACTATAACCCCTAGATCCCTTTCTGCCGTACTCCTTCCAAGACAGTCTCTTCCCATTCTGTATGTGTGAAACTGATTTTTTCTTCCTAAGTGGAGCACTTTGCATTTGTCTTTGTTAAACTTCATCCTGTTTAACTCAGACCATTTCTCCAATTTGTCCAGATCATTTTGAATTATGACCCTGTCCTCCAAAGCAGTTGCAATCCCTCCCAGTTTGGTATCATCCGCAAACTTAATAAGCGTACTTTCTATGCCAATATCTAAGTCATTGATGAAGATATTGAACAGAGCCGGTCCCAAAACAGACCCCTGCGGAACCCCACTCGTTATGCCTTTCCAGCAGGATTGGGAACCATTAATAACAACTCTCTGAGTATGGTTATCCAGCCAGTTATGCACCCACCTTATAGTAGCCCCATCTAAATTGTATTTGCCTAGTTTGTCGATAAGAATATCATGCGAGACCGTATCAAATGCCTTACTAAAGTCTAGGTATACCACATCCACAGCTTCTCCCTTATCCACAAGACTCGTTATCCTATCAAAGAAAGCTATCAGATTGGTTTGACATGATTTGTTCTTTACAAATCCATGCTGGCTGTTCCCTATCACCTTACCACCTTCCAAGTGTTTGCAGATGATTTCCTTAATTACTTGCTCCATTATCTTCCCTGGCACAGAAGTTAAACTAACTGGTCTGTAGTTTCCTGGGTTGTTTTTATTTCCCTTTTTATAGATGGGCACTATATTTGCCCTTTTCCAGTCTTCTGGAATCTCTCCCGTCTCCCATGATTTTCCAAAGATAATAGCTAGAGGCTCAGATACCTCCTCTGTTAGCTCCTTGAGTATTCTAGGATGCATTTCATCAGGCCCTGGTGACTTGCAGGCATCTAACTTTTCTAAGTGATTTTTAATTTGTTCTTTTTTTATTTTATCTGCTAAACCTACCCCCTTCCCATTAGCATTCACTATGTTAGGCATTCCTTCAGACTTCTCGGTGAAGACCGAAACAAAGAAGTCATTAAGCATCTCTGCCATTTCCAAGTTTCCTGTTACTGTTTCGCCCTCTTCACTAAGCAGTGGGCCTACCCTGTCTTTGGTCTTCCTCTTGCTTCTAATGTATTGATAAAAAGTCTTCTTGTTCCCCTTTATTCCCGTAGCTAGTTTGAGCTCATGATTCAGTGTTTTGAGAAAGGCGGTGAGGTGTTTGTGTTTTTGGATTCTGCAGGGGGCTTATAGAAGCATCCCATTTTCTTCATAGAAGTGAGGCTAGAGGAAGGACAGGGTGGTGTTTTTCTAGGAAGCTATGTTGTTTATGTAATTGTGCCAGCATAGGAAATAACCATTTCAATGGGACAATAGGGAGTCAGAGAGATTCACTTTCCTCTAAGAGTCCCAAAGATTTATCCGTTCTTTTAAATCTGTCCTGCCTTCTCCCCAGACGTTCTCCTCAGCCAGAGGGATGGTAATTAGTATTAGTTCTTCAATCTCCTGGTTAGGATTATGGGGCACTGTTTAATGATAAGGTGCTTAGTGCATGTGTCTTTCTCCTGTCTCCACTCTGTGCTTGGAGCCTCTGCATGAGAGAACAAGTGACAAACACTACCCCAAGTTTCTCCTGTTCAGAAGTTCCCCAGTGTCATGAGATATCGGTGTGGTCCCGACAGAGCTGATGAAAGTTCCTTCTGAACCACTGGATGTTCTGAGTGAGCTCAGATTTCTTATATGGAAGATCATTTCCTGGTGGCAGTTTTTTATTGCACAGAGTAAGTTTCAGGTTCCACCTTCTACCAAAGTGGGTTCCTCTAGTTCTGGCTTGATACATATTGGCAGGAGATAGTGTGTGGGAAGATTCACTATTACTGGCCATGCTGTACTTCAACAGTGATGAAAGAGGCCTTCAGTTTCCAGAGCTGTTGATGCATCAGTTTTTATCTGGAAAATTAAAAATGAAAAGTTCATAAAGATAAGAGACCAAATTTGTACAATGTCTTCTATAATTAAGGAACAAGTTATTTAAGAAATATAACATTTAATCAGGAGTCAGTCAGGGCTGAGAAGCAAGGGAAAAAATATTATGTTGAAAATACTTTCTCTGTTCTATGGAATGGTGCACAAATAACAATCTGTGTAAGGATCCACCAGGGAGTTTGTTAGACAGAACTGTGGCAGTGTCTGGAAGTAACATTAATCACCATTTAAGTAGAGGCCAAGACGATTGGGATCAAAGCCTGGAATTGTTGCATAAATGATAGATATTTCATGATGTCCCAGGAACAGAACTGGATGAAAATGCATGGCCAAGTTCTTTAAAGAATTGTTAAATTGGATTCTGATCACAGTAAAGTTGTATTATTAATACTTAGTGGATGTTACAATAAGTAAATACAATCTTCTACGCACTTTCCAATCATCCAAGAAGGATGGTCCTTGCTTCAAGAAGCTCTCAAGCTAAGCATGGATAGAATAGGTAAAGGTTAGGGGGAAGAGCAAATAAGCCCCAATAGAAAAATCTATTAATGCTTCCCAACTAAGAGCTTTGGTCTTTGTAGTGCCATGATATCGACTTTGAAGGAAATATATAGTCTTGAACTTTGGCCAAAAAGTTGTAACAGCAGCACCTAAGCCAGTGCAATCAGTAAAAAGCAGGATCCTGAATGTTGCTGTTCTGAATGGGGTGAGGGGGAAGGGAGTGAATTGAAAGGATTCTCTGTACCTTGAGGTCTTTAAACCATGATTTGAGGACTTCAATAGCTCAGACATAGGGTTAGGGGGTTATTACAGGAGTGGGTGGGTGAGATTCTGTGGCCTGCGTTGTGCAGGAGGTCAAACTATACAATCATAATGGTCCCTTCTGACCTTAAAGTCTGAGTCTAGACTTACAGTTATAGCTACTGTAACTTAGCCATATTTCTCATAGGAATAGTGTCTTGTATATTACTATATAATAGGGTAGACTTGAATTTTTTCATGTATTTGTGCAATGTAGCCTAGTTATATTTTGCTGTAGGAACCAGAATTTGGAATTTTCTGACTGTCCTTGTTAAAATCTTATTATTTCATAAACACAATATTTTTAATCTAATTTCTTTGCAAGAAAAAAAAGATAGTGAGAAAATAAAAACTTAAATTTGGTAGTTAAAATGTTGCCGGTGTATTTTATTTGACTATGTAAGTCAATTCAAGTTTTGCATACTCAGGGCTGGTCTATACTAACACTAAGTCGATCTAAGTTACGCTACTTCAGTCAATTACATAACTGAAGTCGATGTAATTTAGGTTGACTTATAGAGGTGTCTACATCATGCTATGTCGATGGTTGACGATCTCCCGTTAATGTAGCTTCCACCTCTCAGGGAGGTGGAGTACAGACATCAGTGGGAGTGCTCACCCATCAGCTTAGCGTGTCTTCACCAGACCCGCTAAATCGACACCGCTGCATTGATCGCAGCAGTGCCAATTTAGCCAGTAGTGTAGACATGGCCTAGATTCCAAGGCCAGAGGGAACCACTTGCGCGATGTTTCAGAGTGCAGTGTCTAATAGGCACCAAGGAGAAATCCTGCCCCCTTGAAGCCAACCCATGGCTCCATTGAAGTCAATGGTTGTTTTGTCTTTGACTTCTTTGGGGTTAGGATTTCAGCCCAGAACTTTAAACCCAGAAGTGCCAAAGATTTAGAAAATCGTAGAATCATACAAATGTAGGACTGGAAGAGACTTTGATAGATCATCTAGTCCAGTCCCCAGCACTAAGACAGGACTAAGTATTGTCTACACCAGTGTGTCTCAACCTTTCCAGACTACTGTACCCCTTTCAAGAGTTTGATTTGTCTTGTGTACCCCCAAGTTTCACCTCACTTAAAAACTTACAAAATCAGACATAAAAATACAGAAGTGTCACAGCACACTATTACTGAAAAAATGCTTGCTTTCTCATTTTTACCATATAATTGTAAAATAAATCAATTGGAATATAAATATTGTACTTACATTTCAGTATATAGAGCAGTATAAACAAATCATTGCCTATGAAATTTTAGTTTGCTAGTGCTTTTTATGTAGCCTATTGTAAAACCAGGCAAATATCTAGAGGAGTTGACGTACCCCCAGAAGACCTCTGAGTACCCCCAGGGGTACACGTATCCCTGGTTGAGAACTACTGGTCTACACCATCGTTGACAGGTGTTTGTTCAACCTGTTCTTAAAAGCCTCCAGTGACTGAGATTCCACAATCTCCCTATGTAATTTGTTCTGGTACTTAACTACCCTGATGGTTAGGAAGTTTTCCCTAACATCTGACCTAAATCTCTCTTGCTGCAATTTAAGCCCATTACTTGTTGTCCTGCCCTCAGTGGTTAAGGAGAACAGTTTATCACTGTGACGGGTTCCCCCGGGGTGCAACCTGGAACTGGGGTGCCACTAAGCCCTCGGTCTGTCCAGCCTGGGCTCCCTCTCACACTGTGCTGCTGTGACAAGCTGCAAAGCCCTCCAAGCTTGCACTTTCAATAGCATTCACACAGGCACGGACACACCCAGCTGCAATTATATGCAGGCTTTGGCCCGCCACTGCATGAACCAACAAGGAACGTTCACCGGGTGGGGGATAAGCTTCTCCTAAGGCCTATTGTTTTTCCTAATGGCCCATTACCTTGAATAGGCCCTACACAGCCCACTATCTAGACTGGAAGCATTTTATCTAGTGGGTGTCATCCTACATGTGAAATACAGATACATAGTCAATATTCATAACTTCAGATAAAAAAAAGATTCATGCATACAAATAGGATCATCATATTCAACAAATCATAACTTTTCCAGCGACCCCACACATGACCCATCTTGTACAAAATGCATCATAATTATGCCATAACCATATCATAATAATATTACTATGAAGAATATGGGGTGCAGTGTCACAATCACCTTCCTCTTATAACAACCTTTTACATACTTAAAGATTGTTATCATGTCCCCCCTCAGTCTTCTCTTCTCCAGACTAAACAAACCCATTTTTTTTTCAGTCTTTCTTTGTAGGTCATGTTTTCTAGACCTTTACTCATTTTTCTTGCTCCCTGGAGCTTCTCCAATATGTCTACATCTTACATGAAGTGTGCTGCTCAGAACTGGACACAGTATTCCAGCTGAGGTCTTATTAGTGCTGAGTAGAGTGGAAGAATTTACTTCTCATGTCTTGCTTACAACACTCCTGCTAACACATCCCAAAATGATGTTTGCTTTTTTCATAATGGTATCTCATTTTTGACTCCTATTTAGTTTGTGATCCTCTGTAACCCCTAGATCATTTTCTGCCATACTTCTTTCTAGGCAGTCACTTACCATTTTGTATTTGTGCAATTGATTATTCCTTCCTATGTGTAGTATTTTGCATTTGTCCTTATTGAATTTCATCCTATTTATTTCAGCCTTTTCTCCAGTTTATCAAGATCATTTTGAATTCTAACCCTGTTCTCCAAAGCACTTGCTACCCCCTCCCAGCTTGGTATCATCTGCAAACTTTATAAGTGTACTCTCTATACCAGTGGTTCTCAACCAGGAGTCCGGGGCCCACTTGGGGGACCGCAAGAAGGTTTCGGGGGTCTGCCAAGTAGGGCTGGCATTAGACCTGCTTGGGCCCAGGGCAGAAAGCCGAAGCCCCACCACTTGGGGCTGAAGCCCAGGGCTCTAAGTCCCGCCACCCGGGGCTGAAGCTGAAGCCTGAGCAACTTAGCTTCGCAGGACCCCCTGTGGCATGGCGCACCGGGCAATTGCCCTGCTTCCTACCCCCTAATGCCGGCTCTGGCTTTTATATGCAAAAAAACAGTTGTTGTGGCACCGGTGGGCAGTGGAGTTTTTATAGCTTGTTGGGTGGGGAGGCCTCAGAAAGAAAAAGCTTGAGAACCCCTGCTCTAGACCATTCTCCAAATAGTTAATGAAGTTATTGAACAAAACTCGATAGATCATCAAACCGTCTCCTTTCCTGATGGAACTAGGGATTTCCTGGGACCTACCTGGCTGAATGGCTTGAATAAGGGGTGAAAGCCATAGAGTAGTGACCGTCCAGAGCTCTAAAGGACTATCTGAAATTTGAGTGGGAAGCCACATAGAGCTGAGCTCCCATACTTACGTCAGCTTTTGAAATTTTGTTCTTAAGAATAAAAGGAAAAGAGCAGGAAATTCTTGTTTGTTTCCTATAATAATTAACCCCTGTCCTTTGTCTGTGTGCATAACAATAGGTCTTTTATAGCATGATTATGCTTCGCTGGGCAAGGGAATGATCTGGATCACTCGATAAGCTGGGTGGAAGAAAGCAATATACATTTTAATATGACTAAATGTAAAGTGATGTGTAGGAGCAAAAATGCAGGCCATACTTACAGGATCTGGGACCCTATCCTGGGAAGCAGTGACTCTGAAAAAGACTTGGTGTCATGCTTGATAATCAGATGACATGAGCTCTCAGTAATGCAATCTTTGGATGTACAAACGGGGGAATCTTGAGCAGTGGTAGGGAGATTATATTACCTCTGTATTTGGCACTGGTGCGACAACTCCTGGAATAATTGGTCTAGTTCTGGTGTCTGTAATTCACAAATGATGTTGATAAATAAGAGAGGATTCAGAGGAGAGCCGCAAGAATGATTAAGGGATTGGAAAATATGCTTTATAGTGTTAAACTCAAAAAGCTCAATCTGTTAAATTTAACAAAATGACAGTTAAGAGGTGACCTGATCAGTCTAAAAGTATCTAAATGCAGAACAAAAGATGGATAATAAAGAACTTTTTAGTCTAGTAGCCAAAGGTCTAAAGATCCAATGGTTGGAAGTTGAACCTAGACCTATTCAGAGTAGAAATAAAGTGCAGGTTTTTAACAGTGTGGATAATAAACCATTGGAATAACTTACAGGAAGTAGTGGATTCTCCATCAGTGGCAATTTTTAAATCAATTTTAAAATCTGTTTTTCAAACAGATATGTTTTAGTTCAACAACAGCTATTAGACTTGAAGCAATAATTAATTCAGGGAAGTCTATGGCCTGTGTTACAGAGGAGGTCAGACTAGATGATCACAATGGTTCCTTCTGGCTTTATAATCTATGAGATAGTCTTCAACTAAGAATGCAATCTAATAGAAAACAAAGGGAGCAGACTGTCTCTCACACATTGAAGAAGATGCTCTGTAATAAGGTGACATCAGTTCACCTTTGGCCTATTTTGAATAGACAATAAATTGTAAGAGGGACATCAACAAAGGCTTCTTGCTTAATTTTATGGATTAAATAATTATTTAATGCTTTACACATTTATAGCACTGTATATTAAGTAATCTTCCTAACACAGTGAGGCAGGTAAACATCAGTATTATCTTCATTTAATAGATGGGCAAACTTAAGCAGAAAGTGTATTTTATTTTATTTTTATTTTGAGTAGTTCGCTACTCCAAAGACAAGTCTAACTCAGATAGAAACAATACAGAGGACAACAATTGAATCTCAAGCATGTGCAGAAATATGGTCTGTGGAGGAAGTGTAGAGAGGGGTTTGCAAATAAAGTAGGTTTTTAAAGAGGATTTTGGAGGATGAGAGGGGCACTTAATCTGTTACAGTGCTGTATCAAAATGAGAGCAAGATTGTACACTTGACAGCAAGCAAATATGCAGTAATCCCGGCATATTACATAGATGTGTCATATATTGAAAAAGAGATAAGCCACCACTGCGAAAATATCCAATTTTCATTGGTTTGTGACAATTCTGCCTTTATTAACATAGTAAAAATAAAATGGTTTGCATAATTGGGCAAAATAAAATGAAGATGCAATTGGAAAGGATATTCCTATGACTATACAGAGAACCAAACCTCAGTATGTTTTCGCCAAAGGAAAAAACGCTGCAATAATGTGAGAGCATTGTATGCTATTTCAAAACTGTTTTTCTTCAAAGAAGGAAAACCATGCAGTTCTCATTCAGGACTAGGTACATGCCAAATTAAAAAATCTTTTTGAGTTTTCAGAGTGAGAAAATGTGTCTGGAAAATATTTTTAAATAGACACTTTTAAAAAAAATATTCAGATAACTCAAAACTGGCTGAATGGATTGTTCTGAAATTTTCTCTCCCACCCAAGAAAAAAAGTCATTTCTGGATTCAGACTAAGTGCAAGAAATGTTGTGCCCAAAAGATATTTTCCACAAATGATAAGTGTGCATTATGAATAGGTCAGTGGCAACTACATTGTGAACTGATCTAATCCTAGAAACCTAGGTGCTATGATAATATAAATAATAATAATAAGAGTCAGAATTCCTGTACTGTGTGGCTAAAGCTATACAGATAGGAGTGTATGGAAAGGTCAGCGAGGAACTCAAAGTATTCAGCAATTTAAAAATCAATAAATATTTGTTGGAAAATAGCAACCAAAAGAAAATGGAATTGGGATTAATACAAATCTGTGCAGGTGGTGTAAATCAGTACCTCAGGTAATTTTAGACTTGCCTGTGGATATTTCCACTTTCAAGAGTGCTGCTGAGTTTTCGAAGCCATCTAGAAAAGCCATGCTCTTTAGGGCCATGTAAGTGACCCCTCACAGATCTGAACATTTCTATCCAAGTCTGTGAAAGAGATGAGCCGTCCCAACTGCTTCAGTCCCTTTTTTCTGCAGTTACCTGTGGACATAAGGATCCATTGCTCTATGCTTGGAGTATTTTGTTTGGTTTTTAGGCCAAGCCTGTGTTGTTTCTAGATTACTTGTTTTAGTAATTTAGTCTTAATAGCTCAGGGTAGATGTTCATGATTAGGTTGGTTCTGAAGGACAACAGTTACTGATGAGTAACTTTTCTCTTCTTTTTCTGAATACTAAGTGAACCAGACATCAGAGCAAAGAATTCAATCTGCTCTTCTCTCTAACTTTTGACAGCTTTTATGAGTGGGCGGAGGGAGGAGGCATTTGAAAGGCAGACATACCTCAGAGGATTGTAACTGAACTTGTGGCCTTAGCCACTCCTTGCTGAAACTCAAAATATCCATATTCTGTCATAATATGGCACAATAAGGTGCCATTTATCTCCAGTGTTTTGATTATAATTGAGCTACTGTGATATAGAGAATACTGGTTGCATCCTCAGTGAAGACTAATGTCTTTAGTATATGTGAGGGAGAAGGTCTTAAAATAAAAATCTTTTAAGCCGGGACATTGAGAATGAATTAATGTTTATATAGCACTTTGGGATTTTCGGGTGCAAGACATTAGAGAAGAGGGCATGTAGCTCTTTTTAAACAGAGGTGCCAAGAGTGATCCTGGGAATTAGACTAGTGAGCCTTACTTCATTGCCAGCAAAACAAATAAACACCTAGATGATCAGAACATGATCAAGACTAACCACTGTGACTTCTGCTAAGGAAAATTATGCTTCATTAATCTATTAAATCCTTTAAATATGTCTTTTGTGAAGGTGGATAAATCAGAACCAGCTGACATAATTCATCTGCACTTCCAAAAACCCTGGGACAAAGTCCTTCTCAAGAGGCTATTAGGCAGCTAAGGCCTTGATTTAGCGAAGCATGGCATGTGTTTAAATCTACGCATGTGCTTAGTTTAACTGCTTTGCTGGAAACGAATGGACTCAAGTGTGTGTTTAACATTAAGTATCTGCTTTAAATGGGCCAAAATTACGGGGTGAGAGGCAAAATATTGGATCAGAAATTAAAGCAGAGACTATGAATAAATTGTTAATTTTTACCATACCAAGAGATGAACAGGGGTGTCACAAGGATCGCTACTATGATCAGTGTTTATAATATATTTATTAATGATCTGGAAAAGTGGGTGAACAATGAGATGGCAAAATTTGCAGAGGATACAAAAGTATTTAGGGCAGTGAAGACCAGAGAAAACTGTGAGGAACTTCAGCAAAACCTAACAAAGCTAGGTTAATTGACAGCACAACAGCTGATGAGAGTCATTATTGACAAATGCAAGGTAATACATTTAATAAAGTAAGGTGAATGAGTAATTCAAATTATTCCTTCCAATGTGTAATCTGTGGGAAGATACTTGGGTTTCATTTTGTGCACAGCTCAATGAAGTTCTCTGTTCAGTGTACAGTAGCGTTCAAAACTGCAAATAAAATGTTAGGATGGATAGAGAATAGGATGAAAAATAATATATATATATATTATAATATAATATTGAATATATTAGAATAACATTATATACACCAATAGTGTACCCTCACCTTGAATACTGTGTTCAGTTCTGTTCACCCTATCTCAAAAAAGTTATCACAAAAGAGATTGAAAAGAACGGGACTATTTACTTTAGAGAGGAGTAAAAAGGGACATAATAAAGGTACACATAATAATGAATGGCATAAAGAAGGTAGACCAGGGGTTTCTGTCCCACTTTCTCCTAATACAAGAGCAAGGGCATGTTCAGTGAAAATGAAACAGAAATCTCAGCCTGTCTCTCTGACATTTCTTTGTGGGTGTCTATAGTTGTCAGTGCAAGTTCAGCATGGCTAAAACACAGCTCTCAGTTTTCCCCCTCAAGCTTCCTCCCATCTCCTTTCTCAATCAATGTGGACAACATCACCATCTTGCCTGTCATTCAGGCCCATAACCTGAGCATCTTCTACACACACAACTGCAAAGCTACCTCATTATCCTCCTTCAGATCCCTCCTCCAACTTTCCTTTTTATGATGCCTACAAAAAAACTTGACAATGGTTAGGCCGCTGGTGTGTTGAGATCACTGGTGCTCATCCTGACCAGTATTGTCTCATTGTTTCCTTGTACTCCATCATCAGTAAGTCCGTATCCATCTGTTGTGTCTAGTCTTATACTTTAGATTGTAAGCTCTTTGGTGCAGGGACAATCCTTGTTTTGTGTTTGCACAGTGAGCACAGTGGAATCCTGATCCATAAGTTGGGCTTCTAGGCGCTACAGCAGGGGTCGGCAACGTTTGGCACGTGGCTCGCCAGGGTAAGCACGCAGCAGGTTCGGCCGATCGCGGCCCCCACTCGCTGTGGTTCGCCGTCCCGGGCCAATGGGGGCAGCGGGAAGCTGCGCGGGCGAGGGATGTGCTGGCCGCGGCTTCCCGCCGCCCCCATTGGCCCGGGACGGCGAACCGTGGCCGGGGGGGCCGCGATCGGCCGAACCTACCGCGTCAGCAGGTAAATAAACTGGCCCAGCCCGCCAGGGTGCTTACCCTGGCGAGCCGCGTGCCAAATGTTGCCGACTGCTGCGCTACAGCAATATAAATAATAATAAAGGAAATATTTCATACAATATACAATTAGCCTGTAGAATTCATAGCCTCAGGTAAGCATTGAGGCCAAGATCTTAGCAAGAGTAAGAAAAAAGTGTATATTTATATGAATGATAAGACTCTGCAGTTATATTAGTAAGAATTAAGGAAACATCCAGAAGTTTGGAAGGGATAGAAAACCTCAGTCTTCAGGATAGAAACTGACCACAGCTGATATGAGTTAGGAAGAAATGTCCCTGTCATGGGGTCCACTCGCTGCAGGTGTCACTGCCTCCTGGCAGTTCTGGGGATTAGCTCTGCCAGGCCAGTGCCCTTCTCTGGCGGTGTCTCCCCTGTCATCCTCTCGCTCCAGGAAACGCAGCCTTCTTTTTGTGACTCTGCCGTCTTGTCTGGTCACTCAGCGTTCCCCCCCTTTTGGGGTATAGTCCGTCAAAGTCTCTGTCACTCCCACAGCGACCCAGGCACTCTTCTGGTTCACTGTCCTGCCAGTGCCACTTCCTCAGTGGCAGGTAGGGGAACCCGAGCCTGCCCTCTCCTCCGGGTTCCAACCCAGGAACCCTACAACACACAGCCAATGTCTCTGTAGTCCCCAACCTTACTGCTTATCTCTGGGCTGCTTCCTACCCCACATGCCACAAGCTCTCTTCTTCACCCGGCTCTCTTCAGGGTACACCCTTCCCTCCGGGCCAGGCCTCTAGGGTCCTACGCTTTCCCCAGGTTCCTTCCTTCCCTCTCTACTAAACAGAGGGTGACTGCAAACTTCTTTCTGGCTGCCAGCTTCCTGGGTTTATACTAGCCCAGCCCCCCTCAGCTCAGGTGAGCTTCCTCCTAATGAGGGTTTTCTTCCCACTCTTCATTCCCCCAGTTTACAGCCTAATTGGTTGATTGGGCCTACTTGAGTCCTCTCACAGCCAGTGTGAAGACTACACCCCATCACAGTCCCTATGAGCATGTTAGCCCATAACTCCCACCCTACTGCAGGGTTCTTGTACCTTGCTCTGAAGCATGGAGCTGGTTGGAACATCTTCACCAAAATGTTCTGTTTTGTTGAAGATGTATTGTTTTTGGGAGATCCAGCTCTAGGCCCTGCTCTGCCTGAAGTGGTGTGAGCTGGGATGAAAAGTGCTGCTCTGAATCAGGTAAAGCAGGGGCTTGAACCTGGGTCTCCCACATCCCGGATGAGCACCCTAACTGCCAGGCAAAAGAAAGAAAGAGAGAGACAGATGTACACCCACCACCTCTTTCCAAACACAATTCTATTTGCACAAAAACATTCAAAAGGTTTTAATTTCATTCCACTGCCTAATGAAAACAAAACAAGCGGAACCTCAAAAGTTGCAGTGAAATGGAATTGTCATCCTCCAATCATTTCTCCTGAATCCTCCAATACTGGAGATTGGATTAGATCAGTGGTTTTCAAACTGCAGGTTGTGACCCAGTTCTGGGTCACGTAATGGAAGGCGACCAGCACCGCCGACTGGGCCATTAAAAGCCCCGTCGGCGGTGCTGCCCGGCTAAGGCAGGCTAGTTCCTACCTGTTCTGACACCGCGCTGCACCCCAGAAATGGCCAGCAGGAGGTCCGGCTCCTAGGCAGGGAGGCAACGGGGCTCTAGGTGCTGCCCCTGCCCCGAGCACTGGCTCCGCATTCCCATTGGCCGGTTCCTGGCCAATGGGAGCTGAGGGGGTTGGTGCCTGCGGGCGAGAGCCACGCAGAGCAGCTTGCGTGCCTCCGCCTAGGAGACGGACCTGCTGCTGGCTGCTTCTGGGGCGCAGCACGGTCCACGGTGCCAGGATAGGCAGGAAGCCTGCCTTAGCACCCCTGCTGTGCTGCTGACTGGGAGCTGCCCGAGGTAAGCCTGTGCCCCAATCCTGCACCCTAATCCCCTGCCCTAGCCATGAGCCCCCTCAAACCCGAAGTCCTTTCCTGCACCCCAAACCCCTCATCCCTGGTCCCACCCCAGAGCCCTGACTCTCTCCTGCACCCCAACCCTCTGTCCCAGCCCTGAGCCCCCTCCCACACCCCAAACCCCTCATCCCTAGCTCCATTGGGTCGTGGGCATTAACAATTTTCTTCATCTGGGTCACCAGAAAAAAAGTTTGAAAACCACTGTGTTAGATGGATCATTGTTTGAGCCAATTTGGCAATTTTCATGTTCCTGTGCAGAAACTATTTTTTTCCCCTTTAAAAGACACACTGCAGGAGTGAAATGTGTTTAACTAGGGGCAGAGCATTATGCAGATGAATTAATAGAGGAGGGAGGAGAAGGGAAGCCAGTGTTCTGACTTATCTAGATGACATACACTCCCCAACTGATGACTGGTACTCTCTGAAAAGCTCAAGTGGGATGGCAAATCCCAGGAGAGGTGAAGGGAACATAGCATCTCTACCCATGACTGTCCAGAGTTCGGCTACTGGCTAATAGAGCTGGGAATTGACAAATCAATTATTAAATGAACATGTGGCATCTGTAAACCAGGCATGTCACTCCAGTCAATTGTTTTGCAAGCATTTGTATCACCTTATGAAGCCTGATGTTCTCCACTACTCCTTTATTATATATTATTGAAAAATTATTCTTGTATACTACAAAGTCGCAAATTGTTGAAAAGCACTGCAACCAATGAGATCTAATGCCTCATCTATTCATCTGATTAAAATATGCTGGAAGATTATCTGTCCAGTGTTAGTGCCTAGTAACCTAATGCTGTCTAGGAGACACAAAGCTTTCTCTCTCAGTTTTTATGCCGAAGGTTATTTGTTATGCATATTTGCTAGGATTAGTGTTAAATTCCTCCAGTTTTATTTAGTAATGCTTGTGATTTCTTTTGTACGTTGTCACTGAAAATTAATCCTAACTAGCCCCTAATCTGCAGCTTTGATTTGCTTTGGCTTCTTACTGCACTTAAATATGTACTGTCCCTGTTTGGAGGGTCTTTAAGAAGTAGCTTGTTTTACTATTCACCTGGATTTTAAAGTGGTTACTCTTTTTTTAAAAAAAGTCATAAATTATTGTAAGCTGCTGAAATGACTCTGTCTAATTAATTCTTCCTTCCCACTCCTATATACTCAGAAATGTGAGCACATAACCCCTTCCACTACTGCAATTGGCTGAAACTGTGGACCTGGACTGTGGGAGTTTGCCACTCTATTGCTCTAAGGTTGCCATCTATTTGGGTTTTTTTCTATATTGCTCCATTTATATTCTGCAAGTGCATTGTTATTAGGAAAATGGCATCTGTCTATTGGTTAAAGCGGGGCAGTGGGAGCCAGCACTCTAGGGTTCTAGTCCCCGCTCTGCCACTGATTTCCTATCACGCTTTTGGCAAATCATTTATCCTCTCTGGGCCCCAGTTTCCACTGCTGGGAAGTGGAGATGATAATCTCCCGATCAGAGATGTGGCGTGTGGCTTGATATCTGTTTGTGAAGTGCTCTGATGAGATGAGTTGCTATATAAGCACGGTGGTGGTGGTAACAGTAGATTATTCTGTTGAGATTTTAAACTGGCCTTGTCCATGGCGCATGCGAGGTCATGCCGGTGGGGGCGGAGCAGCGAACTCTTCAAAATAGCACCCTCTGTCCTGTGCAGCGTGATATAAGACAAAACATGACCGGTTTTATATCTGTACCGGGCAGGATAGACCTTGAAAAAATAGGACTGGATGAATGGCCTGCCTAGCCAGATTTATAAATTTGCCCAGTGGCCTTTTCAGTGGGGGGAAGTCCTAACCCTCTTACTCTGAATAGTTGAGGAGGATTATCATGAGGAGATTTTTTGGGGGGGAATTCTTCTCCCAGACATTTTGCTATGGGAGAGGATGACATGGGCCAGTGAAATGAATTCCATTGGTTCAGCTTTTGAAATGCTGTAGTACTGAGTGATCTTTCTGGAAGCACAAGAAATTCTGCAGCTAGGATGAAATCTGAAAGTGCCATGGGAGAAAAGTACATATTGATGGATCTATCATGGTTCATTATTTAAAGAACTTTGTGCCAAAGGAACTGGGTTAAAGTGTTCCAAACATATCTGATCCCCTCTCACGAAGTAGTCTGTCTTCTCTCCCCCAGATGAGCAAAATCTTAATAACCTTAGTAAAGAAGAAACACAAAAAGTTGAATGGTAGAATTCCGGTATCCTTTATTCCTCTACAACATAGATTTTACTAACTGCATTTAAAACCGGTGAGTATAAAAGTCCAGTAGAGAGCAGGTCTATGTTACCCACAGGCCCAGATACATGATGAATATTTTAATCAAACAGTGTGCGAGTGCCAACCAGATAGACTGGTGAATGGCTAACCGTTATTTATGATAAAGTTTAAAAACAGAGATCTTCAGCCAGTGGTATAGCAGCTATTTCACAACAAGTAGTTCAGCCTTTGCTATTCCTTTGCTTCTTCCCTTTCTTCCTTGGCTCCCCCTCCCCCCCCCATCCCCCCCCAATGTGGCTGTTGGTTGTAGGAATTTAGGGGATGGAGGATCCCTTCCTCTTTTCCCTCTGCAACTGTCCTAGTAATCCCTTAATTGTTGAATATAGAATGGTGACTGTGATGGGTTGGATCACAGAAACCCCCTTGGGAACTGCCAACTGATGTGCTGAAACTACTTCTAACCTGTTTTCCTTGCCAGCTTGGGACTCCAGTGCCCTGCCTGGTTTGAGCCAGACACACTAGCCTGCTGCAAACCCAGATCCAGGTCTGAACCACGTCCCCCAAAAGCTGCAGGTTTAACTGAAAACAGCTTAAGAAGTGTTCCTGTCTCCAGCATTCAGATGCCCAACTCCCAATGGGGTCCAAACCCCAAATAAATCCGTTTTACCCTGTATAAAGCTTATACAGGGTAAACTCATAAATTGTTCGCCCTCTATAACACTGATAGAGAGAGATGCACAGCTGTTTGCCCCTACAGGTATTAATACATACTCTGGGTTAATTAATAAGTAAAATGTGATTTTATTAAATACAAAAAGTAGGATTTAAGTGGTTCCAAGTAGTAACAGACAGAAAAAAGTAAATTACCAAACAAAATAAAATAAAACATGCAAGTCTATGCCTAATACAGTAAGAATGTGATTACAGATGAAACCTCACCCTCAGAGATGTTCCAGTAAACTTCTTTTACAGACTAGCCTCTTTCTAGTCTGGGTCCAGCAATCGCTCACACCCCCGTGGTTACTGTCCTTTGTTCCAGTTTTTTTCAGGTATCCTTTGGGGGTGGAGAGGCTATCTCTTGAGCCAGCTGAAGACAAAATGGAGGGGTCTCCCAGGGGTTTAAATAGACTTTCTCTTGTGGGTGGACACCCCTCCCTTCCCCTGTGTAGAATCCAGTTACAAAATGGAGTTTTGGAGTCACATGAGCAAGTCACATATCCATGCATTACTCAGAACTTACAGGTAGAAGCCATTGTTCACATGCCACCTTGAACGTCCTCAGGTAGACTTCTTATGTGGATTGGAGTCTTCCAAGATCCATTGTCTGTTAAGTGTTTATTGATTGGGCACTTAACTTGCAAATTCCTTTCTAAAGAAGCTGACCAAATGCCTTACTAAGGCTACTTAAAATCAAACAAGTACACAGCCAATATTCATAACTTTGAGTACAAAAATGATACATGCATACAAATAGGATGAATATATTCAGTAGATCATAACCTTTGCAGAGATATGTTACATGGCCTATCTAGCATAAAACATATTCCAGTTATGTCATATTTACTTTCATAAGCATATTTCCATAAAGCATTATGGGATGCAACGTCACAGTGACAATTCCCTTCTCTGCCACAGATTTCCTGAGTGACCTTGGGCAAGTCAATTAGGCTGAGTCTACACTGCAAAACAATAGGGCTCAAACCCTGGGTCTGGTCTTGACTTGGTCTTGAACCCTCCATCCCCACGGTGTCCTGGGATCCTAGGTCCGAGTCAGTCTGAGAGATTTGTTTGTAGATGGAAAGGGGGTTTGAGCTCAAGCCTGAATCTGAGCCTGGGCTTACATTGCAGTGTAGACATACCCATTATATCTCTGTGCCTCGGTCAGCTCTCTGTATAATGGGGATAATATCTACCTACCTACAGGGGTGTTGTGAGGTTAAATACGTTAAAAATTAGGAGCTGCTTAGATCCTGTGGTAAGGGAGGGGCCATATGACCAGTTAAGATAAATTCTACCTCAGGTTTCTTGTGTGACCTTGGGCACATTCATCTCTCTGGGCCTCAGTCCCCATAGGGTAGATGTTATCCCAATGTTACCAATCTCACAGAAGTATTGTGATGATACATTTATTAATGTTTGTGAGGCACCATATCAAAACATACCTTGACACCAAAAACTCGGTCTCCACTCATTTCTAAATGCCAAAATTCCAAACAGCTGGCCCCCAGCCAGATGCCAAAACCTCCAGATTTCCCTCCATAACAAAAATAGGTCACATTTTGAAAATGGGAAATTTTGGGGAAAGCATAAATTGAAAAGCTTCCTCAAATTACAATTTGTATTGAATTTAACATGAAAACGACAGAAGACGATATTGGAGGTACTGCACTAAATCAAATAAAGAACTTGCCCCTCTTCTTGAATTTAGCTGAAGCTGCCATCAATATGTTAGTGTGATGCAAAATTCAGCGCCGCTGTGCTGGAGAAATCTGTGGGTCCTGCAGAATTCAGGTCCTGAGCATTTAGGAAACTTGATTATTAGTTTTCAGTCATAGTCTTAGCTACTGAGCTTATTCTGGACAGTGCTAAAAAAAACCCTTTCATATTAGAGAATTGTTAATTAAGGCATTTAATGACCATGCGTCAATCCTTGCTCCATTGAAGTCAATGGAAGTTTTGCCATTGACTTCAATAGGAGCAGACTTCACCCCATATCTGCAAGTGTTGAGCAAATACTTTACATTGAACGCCTATAGATTGAGTGATGGATTCTGCTCAGTAACTCTCATCCATTGTACTCCATGCGCCTTCTGCTTTTTGGTAAACTTTTTACCAAATGTCTTTCTTGGACTTTGAATGACGAAGTGTAAGCCCCATCTCTTTGTCATATAGGCTGTCTAGGTGTTTATATTGCATCCATCACCATAGTGTGCCCCAGTATACTCATCTAAAGAAATAACAATACCTCAATACAAACATCACAACACAATGGCAGGATGTCTCAGTATGGTTATTCTGTGGCTCTACACCTTGTCCTCTCCCTCCCCTGCCCCTAAGACAGGCTACTAGAAGAGAATGGGAGGCATTTTCCCCTCTCTCTTCTTTCCCTTTCCCTATGCCTTCTTGGAACAACAAGAAGAAATCCTGGGAGCAACAGTTAATTTACTTCAAGTTCCCAGTGCCTCATTTGGTCTTCAGTATGGGGTCATCTCTATGATCATCTCTGCTTGCTCTTGAACAAATGTCTGGAAACCCTAGAACAGTGATCCCCAACCTTTTCAGTGTGGCGGGCGCCTGATGACTAGCCGCTGGGGAGCGTGGCCGCCGGACAAGCAGCCGCCGAAATGCCGTCGAGAAGTAGCATCATCAAGAGGCGTCGCCGCCGAAAATCAGCGGCATTTCGGTGGCGACGCTTCTTGACGTTGCCGCTTCTCGGTGGTATTTTGGCGGCTGCTTTTCCGGCGGCCAGTAGGTGGGTGCACATAAATGCCACGGCTGGCGCCACGGCGCCCGCAGGCACCGCGTTGGGGACCCCTGCCCTAGAACTATATGAAGTGCTCCTGAGAGTTGCAGGAAGTTCTGGAGCACAGGCTGGGTTATCCTGTGGTTACAGTGTTTCTACTAAGTTCTGCCTACTGTTGCATTGTATGCTAGACTGACATAGTTTCTCAAAGGATCTGATCCTGTGAACACAAGTCCCATCCCACCCCACTTCAGTGGGTTTGTTGATGGGTAGCAGGACCAGCTCCAGCTTTTTTGCCATCCCAAGCGGCGAAGAGGGGGGAAAAAAAAAAGCCATGATTGGTGGCACTTTGGCAGCTGCTCTACTGCGCCGCTTCATTCTTCAGTGGCAATTTGGCAGCCGGTCCTTCCCTCTGAGAGGGACTGAGGGACCCGCCGCCGAAGACCCAGACGTGCCACCCCCTTCCATGGGCCGCCCCAAGCACCAGCTTGCTGCGCTGGTGCCTGGAGCCGGCCCTGATGGGTAGGTATACTCAATAGTAAGTGTTTTCAAGAACGAGCTCCAAAAAGATGTGGGACCATATTTTTCTTTGTTGTACCTTCATGGACTTCCATGGAGTTACATCAGGAATGAGCTTTTGTACGCATTTAATTAATCATGTTTGTTACAGTTGTGCCTAGGGACTAACCAAGAGTGGGGCCCCATTGTGCAGTACTCACACAGAGTAGTAGACAGTCCCTATCCTGAGGAGCTTGCAATCTAAATATTTTAAATGGATGTTTATATAAATGGAGTTTTGGGTGCAAATATAGGGTGAAGTCAGTGGGAGTTTTGCCATTGACTTCAATATGGCCAGGATTTCACCAATCACATTATTCATACATTACTGCAAAAAGTTATTTCAACAACTGAATGAAAACTCATTTGGAGAATCACTTCCAAAGGATTTCAGAAAGGTTAGGATATCTGAATTCTGCTCTGCTTTATTTCAGCTTTATAGAGATAACATAAATGCTGTGTTTTGACAAGAAAACAGGTAGTATATGAAGTACCTGCTATACCTATATACTGTAAATTTCATTAATTATTTTATGAATGTGTGTGTTTGTATCTCCAAAGGGCTAACTGGAAAGATCATAAAAGCCATCCTTGATGGGGGTTTTGAAATCTCGGCTTTGCAGTTGGTAAGTATCCTCATGCATTTCATATGTTTCCGTTTCCCATTTAACTGGATCTAGAGCAAAGTTGCATGATTGCCACTTTCTTTAATTAAAAAAAAATCTCAACATAGGAACGTGGACTGTCAAATTAAAGATGTATTGGGAAGAATGTTGGAAGCCTGGCACTTCTATGTACATCTGTGATGCAGAATGAGTCTCTGTCTTAAGATTTTATACTGCTGCCTCTCATCGTAGTATGTGAGTGCCTTCCACATAAAATCAATAGCAATAATAGAGTCCCTAGTGGACTTCATGGAGTCTCTGGTGCCTCTCCCTTTTTTAGCATCAGAACTGTTTGGGGGTATGTTTTTGTTTGTTTGATTGGGTGATATGGTTGTTGCAGGGTTTTTGGGGAGGGTTGTTTTCATTTTGTGTTTTCATTTTTTTGAGGGGACAGTTATTTTTGTAGATGGGGTGACAAGGTTGTAAACATTAGGATTTTTTTCTTTTAAATTTATGGCTGGTGTATCACTGATGGGGGATCTTGGACAAGTCCAAGTCACTTTGCCTCTCCGTGCCTCAGTTTCTTCATTTGTAAAATGGCAGTAATGATTCTGACATCTTTTATAGAGCACTTTGAGATCTACTCATGAAAAGTGCTAAGTATTAATAATAATCTGCTTAGAGTTTTTTTTATATAACATTTAGTGTGAATTTAAGATAGGATTTTCAAAGTTGCCTAAGGGATTTTGAAAATCCCACCCTTAATACTTGTGAAAGCCTTTGAGACTGAAATCATCTATTTGGCCACAGAGCAGTTTCAACATGGGAAGAAGCAAAGCGAACGTTTCCCCCACATAGCCCCCACTAATATGCTTCAATCCTGACCTGGAAGGACAGACTCGAGAGCTCAGAAGGTAGTTCAGCCTCCTTGGCCTATTTGCTTGCTCATTGAGACTCCATTAATGAATCAATTAGTGCAAGCTGAGGTGCTGGGCTTTCTAATCGAATTTGGAATTTAGAGTACAGTTATGGTCAGAAAAGGAACTGTGTAAAAATGGTTTTATTGAACCCATCCTGCTCCTGATTTATCTTTAAGTGGCATCTGCCAACTTCATGGAGAAAATACAATATTTACTGCTTAGTTGTATGGGCTTGCTGGGTTATTGAAGAATGATCTGGAACCTATCTGCCCCGTGCATCATCAGCAAAAGAATCCTTCAAAGCCTTCCTTCCTATCACAGGGGAAACCATCAAAATACATTATGGGGTAAATAAAGAGTATGCTAAATGCTTGCTGGATTTTTCTCCTGAGACAGTTCAGCTAACATTTTCACCCTTTTCCTTTGCATAGTTCAACATGGAACGTGCAAATGTGGAAGAATTCTATGAGATTTACAAAGGTGTTGTAGCTGAATACGCTGTAAGTATCAACTAGAAAAGAATCTACTAAAAAATAAGATAGCAATTAAGGAGAGGTGGTCACCACTCTCTGTACTTAGGATTGTGACTAGAGTTCTATCAGGAGTCTGATTTTGAACACTCCCTGAGTTGGTCCAGAATGAACCAATCCATCTGAAATTCCTCATGTATACTCTGAGACAGGAGAATTTTTTGTGGGAAAAGTGGAGGACCATTGGGCCAAGATATTTATGAAATAGAACAGATTGGAAAAACAGAACTGAGCTATTTCACTTTGTAGAGCTAGTGTAATGTCTAGTTTTATATAGTTGTTGAATGTACTATTTCAAAAGTGGTTTGGCCTAGAAACTCTGTATGTATTTATTCCTTTGTCCTCCGTGGGTCCTGGGGTGTTTGAGTATTTTTATGATGGTTGGGTGATTAATGTCTTATGTAAGTTGATCTGTCTTTTGAATCTCTGTGAAATCGGTGTGGTCCAATAGGCACATTGTAACCTCAGTGGGGTCTGATGTCTGTGTACATTGTAATGCCTTTAAGCACTGGCACTGAAGGCTTCCCGGGTGCCTGTGGACCAATGGGAATATAATAAGGTGACTTTGTATTTCTGCAACACCCTCCCTCTGAGGATTTCAGGGAACTGTGCAAACAGTAATGAAAAGAGACTTACAATGTCCCTGTGAAGTATGTAAGTTATATGGATTGAGGTACCAGCACTCCAAAGGGATCTGGCCATTTGACTTTTATGCCTCAGGGAGTGCTACTGCTGTTAAAAGTGAGATTATCACTTCAGTCTCTGAATCCAAGTGCTTAAGTGACTTTCACCAGTTCACTGGTGAGACTCTCTTTAAATCATCATCAGCAAACATATTTCTTGAATGGTTCACCCTTAGCTCTGAAGTTTATTATAGCTGGCATTATGGAGGGATGATTGCTGGATGTCCATGTCACAACCAACTCTTTCTTCAGCAGTTAAGGTTTGACCCTGGTACCGAGTATTGAGAATATTTGCAAGAAAATGAGCTGGCGATAGTGCTTGTCCCATTCGTTTTTTTAATGCTAGTAATTTAACTCTGTCATTGCATATTTCTCTTTTTAAGATCTCACTCAGTTCCTTCCAAATTTCAACAGAGTCAGCAATAAAACAGCTATTTCCCTGCAGTTTGTTCAAGGCTACAGAACTAGGCTTCAGGGTACTCAGCAGGTGTTGATCATTTCTCTTAAGCCCGATGTTGAGAACTTTGGCTGTGATAGTGCTATCTATTTGTTCACAATTTTGTTCACAAAATGTCATCAGATTAGGCCAGTTCTTGATCTAGTGCTCAAAACAGTCCAATACTGAGTTCCATCGCACGTCTTGTGGGAGAGTTAGCTTGGTTCCTCCCACTTTTTTCAGGGCAGCTGCTGCAAAGTGGTTGTTACAGAAGTATTTTGCAATTTCAACAACATTAGCCTTTATTTCTGGAACACTGAAATCTGTGGCTAGGAGGTGCATCAAATGAGCACTGCAACCATACGTTGTTAGCTTGGGACTCTCTTCTAAATAATTTCTTCTCATCTTAGATACATTTGCAGCATTGTCTGTGACCAAGCTGCGTTCTAGACATTTGAATTTTTTTTCAGTTTGTTATAGCTTTTACTGCTACTTCTTGTAAGTATTCTGCTGTGTGTGTGCGCATTTCCTGATGTATCAATTGTTTCTGTAAGGAAGACATTCCCTTCTTCTGTTGTCTCACAAGTACATACAACAGGATCATTGTGGACATTGCTCCACCCCTCAAGAGTCAGGTTAACAATTTTACTCTCTAGACCTTTTACACACTGCTCAATTTCTCTTTCATACACTTTATCCAGCAGTTTGCCTGTGACATCTGCTCTGTTGGGTGGACTGCATCCTGGTCTTAATGACTGAACCATGTTAATGAAGTGTGGGTTCTCAATCATAAGGAAAGGAGAATTTGTTGCATAAACAAACCAGGAAATTTTTCATCAATTACCTCTTTTTGTAATCTCCTGGTTCTTATTACAAACTTATCTATGTATCAGAGGGGTAGCCGTGTTAGTCTGAATCTGTAAAAAGCAACAGAGGGTCCTGTGGAACCTTTAAGACTAACAGAAGTATTGGGAGCATAAGCTTTCGTGGGTAAGAACCTCACTTCTTCAGATGCAAGCATCTGAAGAAGTGAGGTTCTTACCCACGAAAGCTTATGCTCCCAATACTTCTGTTAAACTTATCTATGGTTGTTTTTGGATGTTGGAGATTTTTTTTTTCTTTTTGCTACAGGTGATATACTGTGACTATGTGACATACATGATGTGACTGAAACACTATCATTGGCAGATAACTCTGAAACTATAGAAAATAATGGTGATCTTGAAGGTGGATAGTCTTCAGAATCCTGTATGTTGAGGGTGGATTCTCCTAAATAAAATAAGTCAATGCAGTTGTTTAATTATTATTACCATACTGCTCATTTAGTATTACTCATTGCATTCACTGACACTCAGTACTACTTTAAAGGTGAAATTGTAAAAGGAAGATCTGCCTATTTCAGCTATTTATCTTTTATCACAACTGCATCTAAAATGTTACCATAGAGTAACAAGTATATTTTTTGCTCAAACATGAGAATTCAAGAATAGTCTAGAAGGAAGACAGGGAGTCCTTAAGAAAGAAGTATGAAATAAAAAAGTTTACCAACCTGAAGATCCTGCATGTTCAGACATGTTCCTTTCATCATCTTCACGCAGCTTCCTCCTGAGAAGGAACACTTCTCATGATGTTGTTTCATTCGGGAAACCAGGCCTTGCATTTCTTTGTTGCACTGTTTGCATTTTGCACGCACGCCTGTCTTACCCACAGGTAGAGGAACTTCATTAAAATATTCCCAAACTGGGTCTCTTTTATGGCCTGCTGCCATTATAGGTTTTCCTTTCTAGGGAGAGAATGATGTGGTAGATCTCAAATCAATGAAGGCTACACTCAGAAAGACCTCAAGACTTCTGGAATATGCTGCTCAAACAGTTTCACTTTTGTTTCTACTGCCTGTCTCTCCCTTCTCACATTTATTTCCAGACTTCTTCTCCTTGTCCAGATCTATTCCGCCCCCAACAATCTTCTATTCATTGAACTTTTTGAAACTTTGCACTTTTAGAGAGAGAGAAGGGATTGACTCTGTGTACACATATTTGCAGAGGGACAATAGGGCTGAGGTCTGTTATTTCTCACCTCTATATATTATTTATTTATTTAAAAACATTTTTGCTGTTAACAAGTATGTTATCTCTGGAGACACAAATCCACAGTTGGAGAACTGCAAAACTAAGCATCTCTGATGGTACCCTCTAGACTGAGCACTGAGTCCCATTGGGTAGATAGAAAGATTAACCTAAATAACACTGGTCTACAATTTTTGAGAAGTCGTCTGCTTCAGAGATAAAATGTGCTATTTATTATGTATTTTGATGTGCTGAATTCAAATATGACAATTAAAACAACTGATTGGCTACTGTTTCTAAGATATTTAAGTTTTTACATTTTATGTCTATGTATATTGTGTAGATAGTAGAGTTTTAATCATAAATTGTAAACCTAGGTCTTTTCATGTGTTTTTGGTTGCTTTACATGATAATATTTCACCTGTCCTGTTTATGTAACACTTTAAAAATCAGCAAAAGGGTTATATAAATAAAATTTATTATGAAACAAAAGGCAAAAAACTATTATGTACATAGTTTAGTCCTATTCAGTGTCTACTCGGCGCTTCTTGGCTTGTCTCTTGTATTCATTAAATGGAGCATCTCTTGTCACTGTCCAGCAATAGTCTCTCCAAATCATTGGCACTGCAATGAGGCATAGATAAAAAGGCATAGATTTCCTTTTCCTGTTCGACCACTGGCGAAGATTTGTTGCACAAGTGTTGCAGCATATGTGTGGGGCCCACCTCTTGTCCTGATCTCCAATTTTGCAGCCAAAATAAAGGTGATAGGCTTTCTTAACCATAGTGGTTATACTGCGCTTTTGTGATGCAACGGTCACTGTTCACACAAGTACGAGGCATCTCTGCTCACTTTGGCTAAACAGAAATGTGTCCCTTTGCAAAATCAAACACTGACAAATAAGACAGCACGACACTGTATGATTTCTAGAGCTGATATAGGGCAATTTGTTCAGCAGAGTGATGTAAGCTTCGTTATGATTGCATCATCCATGACTGCTAGGAATAACATGATGCAATTCATATAATGTATGACGCAATACCAGCTTCAGATTGCATCATTCATTGTTTTGCCTAAAAAGCAAGTACTGTCCAAACCCAGTCATAGATTTATTCATAGATCCAGTCAAAGATGTATTTTAGTAATTTCTGGTTTAAATTGAGATCCCTTCCCTTTATAACTCACTTATCCTCCGCCATTCCCAAGTCAAGGGTCGTATATACTGACCCAATAGCATATCTTGAAAACTAGAGCCAATCAACAATTTTAAGCATCATTTTCGTGCTCAGTGACCCAGAATTAGTAAAGTTTGACTACATTTATTTCAGAAGCATTTTGGCTGTAGAGCAGTGTAATCTATACAGAAGCCCCTGAAACCCCATAAGATTGGGTCCCTAATCCATGAACTATTGGAACTCGTTTACAAAACTTTTCTTAACCATTACATTAATATATTGTCTCATACTATAGAATTAGAATTTATAATCCCTATTCCATGATGAGATATCTTTGAGCTATAATGTATTTTAATTAAAACTATCTTTTGATATCAGAGGGGTAGCCGTGTTAGTCTGTATCCACAAAAACAACGAGGAGTCCGGTGGCACCTTAGAGACTAACAGATTTATTTGGGCATAAGCTTTCGTGGGTAAGAAACCCCACTTCTTCAGATGCAAGGAGTGAAAATTACAGATACAGGCATAAATATACTGGCACATGAAGAGAAGGGAGTTACCTTACAAGTGGAGAACCAGTGTTGACTGGGCCAATTCACTCAGGGTGGATGTGATCCACTCCCAATAATTGATGAGGAGGTGTCAATACCCAGAGAGGGAAAACTGCTTTTGTAGTGAGCCAGCCACTCCCAGTCCCTATTCAAGCCCAAATTAATGGTGCTAAGTTTGGAAATGAATTGTAGCTCTGCAGTTTCTCTTTGAAGTCTGTTTTTGAAGTTTTTTTGTTGAAAGATGGCTACTTTTAAATGTTATTAAATGTCCAGGGATATTGAAGTGTTCTCCTACTTGCTTCTATATGTTACCATTCCTGATGTCTGATTTGTGTCCATTTATTCTTTTACGTAGAGACTGTCCGGTTTGGCCAATGTACATGGCAGAGGGGCATTGCTGGCACATGATGGCATATATCACATTAGTAGATGTGCAGATGAATGAGCCCCTGATGGTGTGACTGACATGGTTGGGTCCTCTGATGGTGTCACTAGAGTAGATATGGGGACAGAGAAGGCAACAGGGTTTGTTACAGGGATTAGTTCCTGGGTTAGTGTTTCTGTGGTGTGGTGTGTAGTTGCTGGTGAGTATTTGCTTCAGGTTGGGGCGCTGTCTGTAAGTGAGGACTGGCCTGCCTCCCAAGGTCTGTGAGAGTGAGGGATCGTCAATCTGTTTCCTCACTTCCCCAGGTGGGTATTGTAGTTTTAAGAATGCTTGATAAAGATCTTGTAGGTGTTTGTCTCTATCTGAGGGATTGGAGCAAATGCGGTTGTATCTTAGGGCTTGGTTGTAGACAATGGATTGTGTGATGTGTCCTGGATGGAAGCTGGAGGCATGTAGGTAAGTATAGTGGTCAGTAGGTTTCCAGAATAAGGTGGTGTTTATGTGGCTGGCTCACTGCAAAAGCAATTTTCCCTCTCTGGGTATTGACACCTCCTCCTCAGTTATTGAGAGTGGATCACATCCACCCTGACTGAATTGACCCTGTCAACACTGGTTCTCCACTTGTAAGGTAACTCCCTTCTCTTCATGTGCCAGTATATTTATGCCTGTGTCTGTAATTTTCACTCCTTGCATCTGAAGAAGTGGGTTTTTTACTCTCAAAAGCTTATGCCCAAATAAATCTGTTAGTCTTAAAGGTGCCACCAGACCCTTCTTTATCTTTAGATAGGTTTTTCCCTCAAAAAAATCCAACTTAATTAAAAAAAAATCCGACTTTTTTTTTAATCCACCCTGATTTGAAGCTAAAATTTTGAGTCAAGACCTCCTGCAAGCCCTCTGTGCCTGGAGCACTCAAGTGAAGGAAATGGGATTTCCCCAGGTGGAGGTCTGGTCTTCTCTGAGGTAGAGAGCTATAGGAAATCCAGTCCAGATGGTAAGAGAAGGCATTTCCACCAAGAGCAGTGAGGTAGTGCCAGTGCTAGGCAACTGAAAGGAGCAAGGAGGGAAGAAGGAGGAGGACATAAGTCAGGATATGACCTCCATATATGTGACTCCAATCTCTAGGGCTTTCCATCCTGTTGTGGTATTTGTTTGTTTTTAATATTTTTTTTAATGACTTAAAAATAATCATCATGACTGGTGAAATATCAGGGCAGAAGCTGTTTCAGATGCAAATCCCAGCTTCCTTTTCAAAGGTCTTGTCCTCATTTCCTAGGGATCATCATCGGTCATTCAGACGTGGGCTTGGCATACAACTATAAAATGGTCCTTCATGAAAGGAGAAATTGAAATAGTTGCCAAAGATTCCAGCTTTGCTGGTGTTTCCTCTAACTGCCTAGGGCAGGAGTCCTTAGATAACTGTTAGAAAAAAACAAACCACAAATGATCACTTTGTAAACACAGTTACACGTTTTGGGATGTGCCATTATGCTGTGTACTGCTAGAGCAGGGATTCCCAAACCGTGGTAGGTGAGCTTGATGTTCCATCCATTCACTTCACAGCCATTGTTTAAGAAGGTGGTATATGAACCAATGAACTTTGGAAGCAGCTGCACTAGAGCTTGTTTCATAGTAATAATACCATCTAGCATTGCACTATAGCTGAAGGCATCTGCTCTTCAACCTTGTGCCTCATAACGCAACCTAGGAATTTGGAATAATCTCACCCCTTGTTGAGTGCTTGTCTTCCTGTGAACACCCTATAATAAAAGTTCTGGTGTGAAATCCTGGCCCCATTAATGTCAAAGGGAGCATGCTATTGACTTCAGTGGGGCAGGATTTCATCAGTGATCTCAAAAGGGATCTCATTGGGAAGTTGCTCTCATTCTGGAAACATAGCATTTGAATTTAATTCTCTTCACATTTAATCTTAATTCTTACATGCTGGGATAGGCATGATCCAGGTTTTTCGGCCACATGCCTCATCTCCTTGTTACCCTTTACTTTCTTGTTCTCTGCTTGCCTCTGGGTTGACCTATGAGCAGCTCATTGCTGAGTGCCAGAATGGTGACATCGTAGCCTGTTCTCACTACCTTCGCCCATTTCCTGTTCTTGTCTTCCCTTTTCCCCATCCGTTTCAATTCCTTTCATTTGATTTGTTTAAAAAGTGTCTGCCCAGAGCTCTAGGTGCACACACAATCTATGGTCTGTTATGCGGGAGGTCATATGATCATAAGAACCCCTATTAATCTTGTTAGCAAACTACAAATTGGCACCAGTGTCTATAGTTAAAACTCACCTCCCCAAATTAAGACTCTCCTTAAAGAAAGAGGCAGTGTCTAAGGGAGGTAGGACCTAAAGCATGATGTAAGTTTTTATCAGCTAAAACTGACAACTTAGTTTATACAGACTACGTAGGTCAGGTGTATCGTGTCCCCTGTGGGAAATGCTGCTAAGTAAATAGGTTGCTCCATTCTGAACCAGCTGAAGATTCTAAGGCTATGTCTACACTACGCACCTTACAACGGTGAGGTGCGCTGTGTGGTCGCTCTTTATCGCCGGGAGAGCGCTCTCTCAGCTACAAAATAAAACCACCTCTAATGAGGGGTGGTAGCTTCGTCGCCGGGAGCGCGGCTCCCACCGACGAAGCACTGTCCACACCGGCGCTTTTTGTCACGAAAACTTTTGTCGTGCGGGGTGTGTTTTTTTCACACCCCTAAGCAACAATTTTTTAGCAACGAAAGTGCCATTGTAGACATAGCCTAAATGTTCTTCAGGTTTAAACCCAAGTACAGCAAGTTGCAGTAACTTAGTCTGAAGGTGACCAAGCTATGGCTCTCTGTAGCAAGATCCATGTGAGGAATGAAAAGGTTGCAACCTCAGGCTAAATGCAGAGAAATAAACATACTTTGGCAACTGCTGGTACTTGGGCATCCTAAAGAAATTAGAGATCCAACTTATCCTCCATGTTGTGAACCTGAATAACAAAATATGGGTAAATTCTCTCAACTAAGGATGCCGATTATACCCTCTGCCATTTCTTCTTGCTGTTTTCCCCAACATTTCCTAATAATTTCTTCTTGTTTGTGTTTGGATCCAACTTTGATGTGAAATACAACTCTCGATAACACACTAACAAACTGAAATTTGTTTTAATCTTTTCCTCTTCCAGGAGATGGTTACAGAACTGTGCTCAGGGCCTTGTATAGCGCTAGAGATCAGGCAGCTTGATCCTCAAAAAGTATTCAGAGACTTCTGTGGGCCTTCTGATCCTGTAAGTTACTTGTTTAAAGAGAAATATTTGAAAGGTGATATTCTGTATGTCAAACTTAAACATTGCAGCATTGCTCTGTTACTGTGTATGTGTTTTTCACTTTCCTTTGAAACATTTAGCCATTGGCCACTGCTTGAGGCCAGATACTAGACTAGGTGGATCAGTGGTCTCAAACTGTAGGTAATCCACCGATCCTAGGTAAACAAAGTAATAAAATTACCAAAAGAATACTTATGTGAAAATACAGTGTCAAGATAAGTCATCTTGGTAATTGTTTTCATCAATTTTCACTGGACGGCAAAGCACTACAACAGTTAACAAAAAAAATGGGCTGATTCTCCTTTCAGGCCAGAGTAAATCAGTGTTACTCCACTGAAGTCTGTGGCAATCCCCTGGTATCTTAACTGGTGAGAGGAGACTCTCGGGGTATGTCTACACTGCAACGTAAGCCCATGCTTGAGCCTGGGCTCAAGCCTAACCCTCCTTGTGTCTACACTGCAATTGCACTAATCCAGGGCTTGGTCCCAGGACTCTGCAGGGCTAGAAGGCCCGCGCTTGAGTTAAGCCGAGACCTGAGTCTGAGCCCTTTTGCTTTGCATTGTAGATGCGGCCCCGCTTGATTTGGGTCCCTGGTGTCAGCCAGAAGTATCCCACAGTTCCATGGAACAACTTCCTTAGTCCTCTCTGTCCTAACAATCTGCAATGCCCACTCTACTGAAAACAGAAGCCCTTTGCAAATGGCAGCAGCTTAGGTCAGCATTAACCCATTCTCTTCTGATCACTGATCTGCAAGCACACTATCAGAGAGTCTCCTGGATTTGCAATGGAGAGTGAACCGATCAATCCTTTTGCAAAGAGTGCTGCTTCCTGGTAATGTGCAGGGCAGGTAGTAAAGTTTTCCCACAGTGCACCACAGTTCTAGGGCTAGAGTAGCCACATTCTGGGGGGAAGGGAGGATGCTGGGATGTGGTTACTTTGTCTTGGGTCTGTGCACTGCAGTGTGGATGTCAGAGTCCAAGGTTGTAGCACAGGTTAGAAGAGTCTTAACATGGGGTTAAAATACAACGTAGATGCTCAGCGCGGCACCGCCCCCATGGCCGCGATCTAATACAAATCAGCTGACTCAAGTCCCACTAACCCTGGGCTCAGAGGTGAGTAGGGGGGCATGCGGGGTCAGGTGCCCCTGCCCGATTTCTGCTTGGCCTGGAGGGCAGAAGGGTAGAGGGAGAGGAGTTCTGTCCTTCTCCCACTGCGCCTGCCCCTCAGCACGCTCAGTCCCTGTCCCTGGCAGTCGGGCTCAGGTGGGGAGCAGAAGGGGCAGGACCAGCCACTTCTCACACCAGCTGCTCTGGGTCGCTGCTCTGTGCAGCGCAGCAGCTGCCTGAGAGCCTGGCTGGGGAGGTGGCAGCAGTGAGCCACCCTGCCTGCCCAGGCCTGGCTGCCGGGAACAGAGGCCGAGCGAGCTGGAAACATGCCAGGGGGGAGAGGGGACTCTGGTTTGCTCGGCCCCTGTCCCTGGTAGCCAGGCCTGGGCGGGCAGGGTGGCTCACCGCTGCCACCTCCCTAGCCAGGCTCTCTCTCAGGTAGCCACTTAGCTGCACAGAGTCAGCGACCCAGAGCAGCTAGCTTCAGCACATGAGAAGCAGCTCCATCCCATTCCCTGCCCGGGCCCAACTGCCAGGGAGAGCAGCCGAATGTGCCGGGGTGGAGGTGCAGCAGGAGAAGGACAGAGCACCTCCCACCCACAGGTAACTGTGGGGGGCAGAGAGAACGTGGTGACCCCGGGCTGGGCGGGGGGGGGGAGGGCAGGTCACTGGGCAGAGGAGACACATGGGACAATCACATGTCCTCCCCCTTTAGATTGTTCCCCCCAGTATCAGGAGGTACAGTAGCTCCTCACTTAACATTGTAGTTATGTTCCTGAAAAATGCAACTTTAAGTGAAACAATGCTAAACTAATCCAATTGTCCCATAAGATTTAATGTAAATGAGGGGGGTTAGGTTCCAAGGAAATTTTTTTCGGGCAGACAAAAGGCATTATATACTGTACAGTACTGTACTGTACTGTGGTGGGGAGGTGCCCCTGGCTTACCCCTGGGGCTCAGGGCTGGGGGTGCAGGGTCTGGGAGGGAGTTAGGGTGCGGGACGGTGCTCAGGGTGGGGTGCAGGAGGAAGCTCAGGGCTGGGGCAGGCAGGAGGTGCAGAGCACTTACCTGGGGCAGCTCCTGTTTGGTGCAGGGGGTGTGCAGGTGGCTCTGCGCAGCATGGCACCGCCCCCATGGCCGCGATTCTGGGAGCCGCGATTTCCCCTTCAAAGCGCCGCTTCTCTCCGGCTGGCTTTGAAGGGGAAAGCGCCACTTCTCTCAGGCCGCTGGCTGCGCGGCTGTCCCTGCTCCTCCTGAGTCATCCGGCCTGTGCTCGCAGGGCCGCATTCTGAAAGGGGCTTTAGAGCTGCAGGCCAGGGCCCCCTTAGCCCAGAGACCTGCAGCCCTTAAAGCCCCTGCGTTCTGGGTGGCCCTGCCTGCCGGGGGAGGGCGGGGGCGGGGCAGCTTCCCCACTCGTTCGCTGGCTCCCTCCCTCCCTCCCTCCCAGAAACTCCTAAGCACCGCCAAACAGCTGTTTGGCGGCAGGGGAAGCGCTGGGAGGGAGGGAGAAAGGGAGGGGGAGGAGGCGGAGAAGTGTGCAATGCTCCCTTGTAAAGTCAGCCAAACGACATTGTAAGGGAGCATTGCACAACTTTAAACGAGTATGTTCCCTAATGGAGCAGCGACGTAACTTTGAAACAACGTTAAGCGGGAGGACGTTAAGTGAGGAGTTACTGTATGAGTCGTCTATGCCTGGGCTTACATTGCCGTGTAGACATACCCTGAGTCCCCATGTTCATTGTAGGAAACAAAAAGCTTGCATTCTGTAGCCCTGCTTGTAATATGATTATTGTTATAGGCTTTATTATGTATTTATTTGAGTGCCATCAATGTACATGATGCTGTACAGAACAGAGAGGTAGAGACAGTCCCTATCCCGTTTTTGACTAACCAGACAATAAGGTGCAGACAAAAAGACACCAGAGAGCATCCAGAAGACAAAATGACAGTCCCTAGGCAGTGCAGTCAGGGCTTTGTATTTTAATATTATGGTATGATGTTTTAGTTGTAATTTGGCAGTTTCCAATGCTCAGTATTTTATAGATTTACACTTGAAGAAGAGAACAAGTTCTTTAGAGTTTATTGCTCTGTAGATTCACATTTAACATTAGAGAAGGCAAATATTGGGGGAATTATTCAAATATTTTTGCTAATTTCTAATTACTTTTCCATTTGGCCATGTTAAATGTTCCATTTCTTGTACTCTGTTACTCTAGTATGAGCAGAGCATAAGCCCAGTTATTTGACCTATATTTAAATGAAGGTCAGTCACTTCTCTCAATAGCAGTTCACACAGTATACTGCTCCTGTGGTTATCCCAAATGCCATTAATGGCAGGTTTCTGATCACTTGAACTCTTTGAAAGATTGGGGTTGTCATTTTATTTTGTTTTTGTTTTTCATGTTTATGCTGGTTTTGTTTAACCCTTGGCATGATACTGCTGATACTGGAAGGTATCCACAAACTAGCAGTCTTAAAGTTATTAAAGATAAATTCAACATGCTCATAACACTTGTAGTTCTGTATGATGATAATGGTTATAATGGAATCTCCTGTTTCAGGGCTTCGAGCAGAGGTTAGAAAGGAATTTTTTGCCCCAGTGCACAATTATAATCTCTGGGTTTTGAGTTTTGTTGTTGTCCCCCCCCCCCCCCCTTCTCCTTCCTCTAAAGCATCAGAGATCTGCCATGGCTAGTGAGGGTGGGCTAGGCCAGTGGTATGAGGCGGTACAGAAAATCCTCTGTTTTAGATGGCTGGCTGGTGTGTCTTGCTCACATGCTCAGGATCTAACTGATTGCCAGATTTGGGATCAGAAAGGAATTTCCCCAGGTTAGATTGTCAGGGACCTTGGCTATGTTTCATCTTCCTCTATAGTGTGGGTTGTGAATTGTCTGCTAGGATCATCTGGGTATATTTCATCTACTCAATTCCTGGCCATCATAGGGCTTCGGGCATTGGTTGTGCCTCAGTCTTTCCTTTTCTCTGCCTGTGGTACACATCAGTATACTCTCCTGAGGAGTAAAATGTTTTGGTTTAACTGAAGTCATTAGGCTCAATTTAGGTGGAATTTAATGGCATATGATATACAGGAGGTCAGACTAGATGATCTAATGATTTCTTCTGGCCTGAAGCTCTATGAAACTATTTATCTAAGGTCTTCACATAGCTTCCATTACCATAGTACCTGAGTGAATCACAATCTTTAATGTATTCATCCTCACAACACTCCTGTGAGGTAGGGAAGTGTTGTTATCCCCATTTTACAGACGGGGAAGTGAGGCACAGATAGACTAGTTGATTTCCCCAAAGACACACCAGAAACCTGTAGCTGAGCAGGGAATTGAATCCTAGTCTCCTGAGTCCCAAGCTAGTGCTCTAACCATTGGATCATCTTGGATATTTGTTTGTGTGGTTCCTTTTTACCTGGTAGCAACACTATGTGTAGAGTGAAAATAAGCATGATTCTACATGCATTAGAAACAGATGTCTTAGGTTTTGGACATTGGCTTCATATTGCTTGCTTTAATGGTATGTTAGATAAGTTGTGTACTTCCATCTCCACTGTTTGTTATAAGAATCACCTTAAATCAATTCCTTATCCACATACAGTATAAATGCACAGGGACAGAGTTGCTTTCAGGAGTGTCTTTGCTTACAATTTATCTGTCTAGTTAGATAATGTTTGCAGCTGGTCCTTGACAAAACGTGGTTAAAGTATCACATTTTTATCATCCCCAATCTACATGGTCAGGGAAGCTACCGACTAAACATTGTGGTTGCAATGTCTGCCTCGGGTAGTGGTAGTAGAAACCAGAAAAGCAATTTCCCGTCTAACAAGGTTATGTAGGGTCTTAGAGCTTCATGAGCTGATATTTTAGTGCTTAAAGAGAGGGTAAATATTTAAAGTGTCCCATATATAGTACATTGTCATTCAGATACCTGAGTTCATGTGTGTGTGTATAAAATAAAAAAATCTGGTTTTGTCCTATACGGTTCAATTATCTTGAAGAGTTAGTTTCAAGCTTCATTACTTTAGATTTCGTTTTCTGTTCAATGTGGTGTTTCAGTTTTGATGTGAAAATAAATTTTTTTTTTTTATTTTAACATTTGTTGACTGGGAAAGATTTAAGTGTTTTTCTCATTCTCTCATATAAATGCACCTTTCACATTTAGTTATTATGTTTCAGATCAATTAGATGTTTTTTGTTTAAACTTACTGTGGTAACTTTCAATCAGCACTGCTGTCCAGGAGATAAAATCCTGGAGCAATTCTAAAATCCTGGGACAGTGCCAATGTCCTTTGACAGACTCAGGACAGAAGGACCTAAATTGACTCTGATTTATGAAGTCTAGTGACCTTAACATGTGTGAAGAAGTTTGGTATATAAATACCAAAGTTTAAAGGCATTTGAAAACAGCCAATCAAGCATTTTATGCAGCATGTTCTTAACAACTAATGTTAACAATGCGCTGTGGCATGTTGTGCACACATGTTCATATCTGATGCACTGCCTCCTGATATAAAAATACAACCTGCTATAAACCAAGACAAGGGCAAAGTCTGGAATTATTGCACAAAACATAAAGGGCCAGATTGTGCCACCCTTGCTCATGTTGAATAGTCCCTTTCTCCACTAGTTGTCTCATTTGAAGTCAATGAGACAGCTCTTGAAGTAAGGTGCTACTCAAGGTGAGTAAAGGCATTGGACTCTGACCCATATGGATGTTGCCTTCGTTTATATGTGGCAAATTGTCTCTCTGATAGGTAACGAATGTAATAATTACTACAAATGTGGCAATTCACATTTTTAAAGTGGGTCTTAAAGACCCTAATGATAACATCTCCCTGAGCCTGGCGTAGGCATCCAGAATGGTGTCCAGTCATGCACATTCTCTGCCTGTGGCATATAATAGTCTAGTCTTCTATGGGCTGTAATATTTAGGTCTCATTTCGGTTGCTGGGTTTAGCGTGCAGGTGCTGGGTGGTGTCAGTGGCCAGTGATATCAGGAGGTCAGACTACTGGCCTTTGAATTATATGACATCAGTAGTGGTGGACAAAAACACATGTGGCCTGGGTTTCACAAAATCAAAATGAGATTGTTGTTTGGACCTCAGTCTCATTTTGTCTGAGCCCCCAAACTCTGGGGGTGAGGAGGAGTGAGGACAAATGATTAACTTTCTTTGGTCCCCAACATAGAAAAGGTAGGAACAGCTCTAAATGCACAAAACCAGTAATTAGTGCACAATGCTAAAACTGGAATGAAATGTATGCCATTTGCTGTGACTGGATTATTTTTGGCGACACTTCAAGTGAGTAAACTTCTGCAAAGGAAAGACTCTCTCATTGTAAAAAGAATTTCTTGTTGCCAGAGGGGAAGATTTCAGACAGAAAACTTGCTGTTTTGAGCTGTTTTGTTGTTGTATACTAGCGTAGTCTGTATGCTGGGACAGCATTGCCAAAGATTTTAGTGGATTTTGTGATATAGGTATTTGTCTACAAGGAACTGGGCTAAAACCAACCCACTGTAACTGACCTAACTGTAGGGATCACTGGGAGTGCTGTGATACAACAGTCCCTTGTAAATATTTGGTAGTGTGGAGGGAAATGCCGTTACAGGGAATGAAGTACAGTCTGCACTCCAGGAACTAGGGTCTACAGATTTTTGCCCATATCTGGTAAATAACCGGTGAGTCGTGGCTAGAGCTGGCAAAGGGAAAAAGGTGCAGATACCTTTGTTACAATGTCTTAGACCAGGGGTTGGCAACCTTTCAGAAGTGGTGGGCCGAGTCTTCATTTATTCACTCTAATTTAAGGTTTCGTGTGCCAGTAATACATTTTAACGTCTTTAGAAGGTGTCTTTCTATAAGTCTATAATATAGAACTAAACTATTGATGTATGTAAAGTAAATAAAGTTTTTAAAATGTTTAAGAAGCTTCATTTAAAATTAAATTAAAATGCAGAGCCCCCCGGACCGGTGGCCAGGACCCAGGCAGTGTGAGTGCCACTGAAAATCAGCTCGTGTGCCGCCTTTGGCACGCGTGCCATAGGTTGCCTACCCCTGTCTTAGACAAATGACAATTTAAAAATAATCACAGTAGTTTGTAAATCCACCTGTAGGAGGCAATCAAGTAGAGAGGCACAAGGATATCCTCTTCCCTTTCAGACCTAGTATTTAGGGTGCTCCTGCTAGCCCATTCTTCTGTTAGAGGGCAATTAATTATTGGCCTGTGGAACCCACTGGCCAGGGTTCAGTTCCCCCATCAGTGGTCTCGTTAGGGGCCTTTCCTTGTTCTCCTGCCAGCCAGCTGCAGTGTTTGCCTCTCATTGTCTGCTTGGACTGCTCTACTTAGGGTTTTCCTTCACAGTCAATTGCCAGGCTATTGCCTGAACCAGCTGCTATCACAGTCCAACCCTCTGTCTGTCTCCTTGGGTATGTCTACACTACGAAATTAGGTCGAATTTATAGAAGCCGGTTTTATAGAAATCGGTTGTATGCAGCCGATTGTGTGTGTCCCCACATAAAATGCTCTAAGTGCATGAAGTCGGCGGACCGCGTCCACAGTACCGAGGCTAGTGTCGACTTCCGGCGCATTGCACTATGGGTAGCTATCCCACAGTTCCCGCAGTCTCCGGCGCCCATTGGAATTATGGGTTGAGATCGCAATGCCCGAATGATGCAAAACAGTGCCGCGGGGGGTTCTGGGTACATTGCGTCAGGCCCCTCCCCCTCCGTCACAGCAACGGCAGACAATAGATTCGCGCCTTTTTACCTGGGTTACCTGTGCAGACAACATACCACGGCAAGCATGGAGCCCGCTCAGCTCAGCTCACCGTCACCATATGTCATCCGGGTGCCGGCAGACATGGGACTGCATTGCTACACAGCAGCAGCAGCTAACTGCCTTTTGGCGGTAGACGGTGCAGCATGACTGGTAGCCTTCATCGGCGATCTGGGTGCTGGTAGCTGTGGGGCTGGCAGCCGTAGGGCTGCATTGCACCAGCCCCTTACCTTTTGCCTTTTGGCAGTAGATGGTTTATTACGACTGGTAACCGTCCTCGTCGGACAGCCGTGGCCATCAATCATTGGCACCTGGACAGACATGCTCTGTCCTATCGAACTGTCTTGACAATGATGGCTATCAGTCGTAGTATACTATTTTCTGCCAAGTATTGTCTGCTAAGCACCCAGAAGAGGCCGAGGGCGATCTGGGTGGTGGCTGGCAGATGTGGGGCTACATTGCTACACAGCAGCAACCCCTTGCCTTTTGGCAGTAAATAGTATATTATGACTGGTATCCGTCATCATCATACTGCCAAGCGCCCAGTATTTGCTGCCAAGCACCCAGAAAATGCCGAGGGCCATCAGTCATGCTGCACCGTTGTCTTAAGATGTAAAAAATAGATTTGTTCTGTATTCATTTCCTTCCCCCCTCCCTCCGTCAAATCAATGGCCCGCTAAACCCAGGCTTAGGAGTTCAATCTCGGGGGGGGGGGGGGGGGGCGGCATTCTGTGTGACAGTTGTTTGTATTTCTCCCTGATGCACAGCCACCTTTCTTGATTTTAATTCCCTGTACCTGTACGCCATGTCGTCACTCGCCCCTCCCTCCCTCCCTCTCTCCTTCCCCTGGTCCTTCAGATACTAGTTTCGCGCCTTTTTTCAGACCAGACGCCATAGCTAGCACTGGGATCATGGAGCCCGCTCAGATCACCGCGGCAATTATGAGCACTATGAACACCACGCGCATTGTCCTGGAGTATATGCAGAGCCAGGACATGCCAAAGCAAAACCAGGACCAGCCGAGGAGGAGGCGATTGCAGCGCGGCGACGAGAGTGATGAGGAAATGGACATGGACCTAGAACTCTCACAAGGCACAGGCCCCAGCAATGTGGAAATCATGGTGTTCCTGGGGCAGGTTCATGCCGTGGAACGCCGATTCTGGGCCCGGGAAACAAGCACAGACTGGTGGGACCGCATCGTGCTGCAGGTTTGGGACGATTCCCAGTGGCTGCGAAACTTTCGCATGCGTAAGGGCACTTTCATGGAACTTTGTGACTTGCTTTCCCCTGCCCTGAAGCACCAGAATACCAGGATGAGAGCAGCCCTCACAGTTGAGAAGCGAGTGGCGATAGCCCTGTGGAAGCTTGCAACGCCAGACAGCTACCGGTCAGTCGGGAATCAATTTGGAGTGGGCAAATCTACTGTGGGGGCTGCTGTGATCCAAGTTGCCAGGGCAATGAGAGACCTGATGATATCAAGGGTAGTGACTCTGGGAAACGTGCAGGACATAGTGGATGGCTTTGCTGCAATGGGATTCCCAAACTGTGGTGGGGCGATAGACGGAACCCATATCCCTATCTTGGCACCGGAGCACCAAGCCACCGAGTACATAAACCGCAAGGGGTACTTTTCAATGCTGCTGCAAGCCCTGGTGGATCACAAGGGACGTTTCACCGACATCAACGTGGGATGGCCGGGAAGGGTACATGATGCTCGCGTCTTCAGGCACTCTGTTCTGTTTCGAAAGCTGGAGGAAGGGACTTTCTTCCCGGACCAGAAAATAACCGTTGGGGATGTTGAAATGCCTATCGTGATCCTTGGGGACCCAGCCTACCCCTTAATGCCATGGCTCATGAAGCCGTACACAGGCAGCCTGGACAGGAGTCAGGACCTGTTCAACTACAGGCTGAGCAAGTGCCGAATGGTGGTGGAATGTGCATTTGGGCGTTTAAAAGCGCGCTGGCGCAGCTTACTGACTCGCTCAGACCTTAGTGAAAAGAATATCCCCATTGTTATTGCTGCTTGCTGTGCGCTCCACAATATCTGTGAGAGTAAGGGGGAGACATTTATGGCGGGGTGGGAGGTAGAGGCAAATCGCCTGGCCGCTGATTACGCGCAGCCAGACACCAGGTCGGTTAGAGCAGCACAGCAGGGCGCGGTGCGCATCAGAGAAGCTTTGAAAACTAGTTTTGTGACTGGCCAGGCTACGGTGTGAAACTTCTGTTTGTTTCTCCTTGATGAACCCTCCACACCCCCCACCCGGTTCACTCTACTTCCCTGTAAACCAACCACCCCACCCTTCCCTCCCCCCTTCGAGCACCACTTGCAGAGGCAATAAAGTCATTGTTACTTCACATTCATGCATTCTTTATTAATTCATCACACAACTAGGGGGATAATTGCAAAGGTAGCCCGGGATGGGTTGGGGAGGAGGGAAGGAAAAGGACACACTGCAGTTTAAAACTTTAAAACTTTAACACTTATTGCTCGGGAAATCATCTAGGGTGGAGTGACTGGGTGGCCGGAGGCCCCCCCACCGTGTTCTTGGGCGTCTGGGTGAGGAGGCAATGGGACTTGGGGAGGAGGGCTGTTGGTTACACAGGGGCTGTAGCGGCGGTCTCTGCTCCTGCTGCCTTTCCTGCAGCTCAACCATACGCAGGAGCATATCAGTTTGATGCTCCAGCAGCCGGAGCATCGACTCTTGCCTTCTGTGTGCAAGCTGACGCCACCTCTCCTCTTCAGCCCGCGATTCAGCACGCAACCTCTCCTCTTCAGCCCGCGATTCAGCACGCCACCTCTCCTCTCGCTCATATTGGGCTTTTCTAAAATCAGTAATTGCCTGCCTCCACGCATTCTGCTGTGCTCTGTCAGCGTGGGAGGCAGTCTGTAGTTCAGTAAACATTTCATCACGCGTCCTTCGCTTCCGCTTTCGAATATTCACTAGCCTCTGTGAAGGAGAAACATTTGCAGCTGGTGGAGGAGAAGGGAGAGGTGGTTAAAAAAGATACATTTTAGAGAACAATGGGTACACTCTTTCATGTTAAATTTTGCTGTTCACATCACACAGCACATGTGCTTTCGTTACAAGGTCGCATTTTTCCTCTTATATTGAGGGCCTGCCGGTTTGGTGTGAGAGATCACTCACGCAGTGCCAGGCCACAGATTTCAGCTTGCAGGCAGCCATGGTAAGACACAGTCTTTTGGCTTTTTTAACCTTGTTAACATGTGGGGATGGTTTAAAACAGTACTGCTCTCATTAACCATACCAAGCACCTGTTGGGTTGGCCATTTAAAATGGGTTTGCAATGTAAAAGGAGGGGCTGCGGTTTCAGGGTTAACGTGCAGCACAAACCCAACTAATTCCCCTCCCCCACACACCCAATTCTCTGGGATGATCACTTCACCCCTCCCCCCCACCGCGTGGCTAACAGCGGGGAATATTTCTGTTCAGCAGAGCAGGAAGGGGCACCTCTGAATGTCCCCTTAATAAAATTGCCCCATTTCAACCAGGTGACCGTGAATGATATCACTCTCCTGAGGATAACAAAGAGCGATAAGGAATGGATGTTGTCTGCATGCCAGCAAACACCGGGACCATACGCTGCCATGCTTTGTTATGCAATGATTCCAGACTACGTGCTACTGGCCTGGCGTGGTAAAGTGTCCTACCATGGCGGACGGGATAAGGCAGCCCTCCCCAGAAACCTTTTGCAAAGGCTTTGGGAGTACATGAAGGAGAGCTTTCTGGAGATGTCCCTGGAGGATTTCCGCTCCATCCCCATACACGTTAACAGACTTTTCCAGTAGCTGTACTGGCCGCGATTGCCAGGGCAAATTAATCATTAATCATTAAACACGCTTGCTTTTAAACCATGTGTAATATTTACAAAGGTACACTCACCAGAGGTCCCCTGTGTGCCCACAGGGTCTTGGGTGAGTTCAGGGGTTACTGGTTCCAGGTCCAGGGTGATAAACATATCCTGGCTGTTGGGGAAACCGGTTTCTCCGCTTCCTTGCTGCTGTGAGCTATTTACATTATCTTCATCCTCATCTTCCTCGTACCCCGAACCCGCTTCCCTGTGTGTTTCTCCAGTGAGGGACTCATAGCACACGGTTGGGGTAGTGGTGGCTGCACCCCCTAGAATGGCATGCCGCTCCGCGTAGAAGCGGCATGTTTGCGGCTCAGCCCCGGACCTTCCGTTTGCTTCTCTGGCTTTGTGGTAGGCTTGCCTTAGCTCCTTAATTTTCACGCGGCACTGCTGTGTGTCCCTGTTATGGCCTCTGTCCTTCATGGCCTTGGAGACCTTTTCTAATATTTTGCCATTTCATTTACTGCTTCGGAGTTCGGCCAGCACTGATTCATCTCCCCATATGGCGAGCAGATCCCGTACCTCCCGTTCTGTCCATGCTGGAGCTCTTTTGCGATCCTGGGACTCCATCACGGTTACCTGTGCTGATGAGCTGCGTGGTCACCTGTGCTCTCCACGCTGAGCAAACAGGAAATGAAATTCAAACGTTCGCGGGGCTTTTCCTGTCTACCTGGCCAGTGCATCTGAGTTGAGAGTGCTGTCCAGAGCGGTCACAATGAAGCACTGTGGGATAGCTCCCGGAGGCCAATAACGTCGAATTCCGTCCACACTAACCCAATTCCGACCCCCTAAGGCCGATTTTATCGCTAATCCCCTCGTCGGAGGTGGAGTAAAGAAACCGGTTTAAAGGGCCCTTTAAGTCGAAAGAAAGGGCTTCGTCGTGTGAACGTGTCCAGGCTAAATTCGAATTAACGCGGCTAAAGTCGACCTAAACTCGTAGTGTAGACCAGGCCCTTGAGTCTGATCTTCTGTCACTTCTTGGTCATGCTAGGTAACAGGTTGCCATCTATGGATACTGAAATGTGTTTCTACAGCTCCTAGAATGACAAATAGCCCAATCTTTTCCCTTCTGCTTGTTCTAGGGGACTAGTGAGTTGCCCAATCAGAGGCCAGCAAGTTCATTACAATGCCAGTTTTAATATTTTTTCTTCATGCTGTTAAAATTATAACCTAGATTTTCTAAGATAGGTGCATAAAGTTGGGAACCAAGTCCATATTTGGGCATCTAAATAAAAATCCTGATTTTTTTTTTCCAGAGGCGCTCAGCACCCATTGAATTTGTTGGAAGTTTGGACTTTGAGCACATATGAAAAATAAGGCATTTTTATGTAGGTGCCTGAATATGAATTATGGATGGGATTTTCAGAAGTGTCTAGGTGACCTGAAAGCACAAGTCCCATTGAAGATTGGTGTGCCTAAATCACATAGGCACTTTAAAAACCCTGCCTCTTAACTTTAGACACCCAAGTTTGAAACTTATTTTTTATAATCCTGGATGTAGTTATACCATTTCATTTATCTGTTAATGTGGTTCTGATGCACAAAGAATTGTAATTTGGAGGCAGGTTAGGAGGGTAGGCCTTAACTTTGTCCTCTTGCCACTGGTACCAATAGAATACATTGATTATGCAGCCATGTCACTTGCCTGAATCTTGTTTCCATTAGATTACAGTATATAGTGTCTCTGAAATGCTGTATAAACTGAGTTAACCCATCATGTCTCAAACTGTAATAAAGAACCAATTTGCAAAAAGAAAACAGAATTTAACAGTTGGCTTGCGGAACATTTTCTATTTGCAAGTCACTGTCAAACACTATTATAACTTTCAGAGTGGTAGCCGTGTTAGTTTGTATCAGCAAAAACAACGAGTACTTGTGGCACCTTAGAAACTAACAAATGTATTTGGGCATAAGCTTTCGTAGGCTAAAACTCACTTCATCAGATGCATGCAGTGGAAAATACAGTAGGAAGATAGATATAGATATATAGATATACACACACACACACATACAGAGAACATGAAAAAATGGGGGTTGCCATACCAACTCTAACGAGACTAATCAATTAAGGTGGGCTATTATCAGCAGGAGAAAAAAAATCTTTTGTAGTGATAATCAGTATGGCCCATTTTAAACAGTTGACAAGAAGGTGTGAGTAACAGTAGGGGGAAAATTAGCATGGGGAAATAGTTTTTAGTTTGTGTAATGACCCATCCACTTTCAGTCTTTATTCAAGCCTGATTTAATGGTGTCCAGTTTGCAAAAAAAACAGTTCTGCAGTTTCTTGTTGGAGTCTGCTTTTGAAGTTTTTTTGTTGAAGAATTGCGACTTTTAGGTCTGTAATTGAGTGTCCAGGGTGGTTGAAGTGTTCTCTGACTGGTTTTTGAATGTTTTTGAATGTTATAATTCTTGACGTCTGATTTGTGTCCAGGTTCGATATTAGAAAACACTTTCCAGCTCTCCCTTGCTGCAGATTAAGCCCATTACTTCTTGTCCTACCTTCAGTGGACATAGAGAACAATTGATCACAGTCCTCTGTATAACAGTCCTTAACGATAAAGACTATCAGATCCCTCTTCAGTCTTCTTTTCCCTAGATTAAAAATGCCCAGTTTTTTAATCTTTCCACTTAGGCCAGAAAACTTTTTATCATTTTTGTTGCTCTTTTCTGGACTCTTCAATTTGTCCACATCTTTCCTATAGCGTGGCACCCAGAACTAGACACAGTACTCCAGCTGAGGCCTCACCAGTGCTGAGTAGAGAGGGACAATTACCTCCCATATCTTACATGCAAAACTCTTATTAATACATCCAAGAATTATATTACCCTTTTTTGCAACCACATCATATTGTTGGCTAATAATTACTTAGAGGTCCACTATAGCCCATAGATCCTTTTCAGGAGTACTACCAGCTAGCCAGTTACTCCCCATTTTATGTTTGTGCATTTGATTTTTCCTTCCTAAGTGAAGCACTCAGCACTTGTCTTTATTGAATTTCATCTTGTTGATTTCAGACCAATTCTCCAATTTGTCAGGGTCATTTTAAATTCGAAACCAGGTCACAATGCCACACACTCACTGAAATTTGGCCTGGCTGCCCTTTTGTCATGCCAGGAGGCATGCCACCCTCCACCCCCATTTAAAAAGTAGAGGAGAAACTATCCTTTGGTGTCTTTCCCCCCCCCCCCCCCCCCCCCCCCGCCGTCTCCAGCACCTATAGTGGTAAGTGCTCAAAAAGTTATATAAATGAGAGCAGGCGTGGTGCATGTAACTGTGTAACTTGTGATTTTGTTTCCCATGTACTGCACCTTTAAATATTTGTCATGCAAGACAGCTGCCACTCTAGGATACTGAGTTGATGCAGCATGTTGCACCAAAGATACATACCAGGCTTTCAAGGAGGCTTTCGTTTTGGTCTTTTTTTCTGTTTTTCTTAATCTAAAATAAGCCATTTGTGCTGAAAGTACCATATATGGCTATCCTACGTGTATGGAAAAACGTCGTGAATAGAGACAGTACATCACAGTGGAGTTAAGTGACAGCAAGTCCATGACAGAGCTGGGAGTAGAACCCCAGATTACCTGACTCATTTCCTTGCTTTGATAGCACGAAAATTCTCCCAGACTGAGAATAAATAACCTCAGAACATGGGGATGGAACTGTAACAGGAAGCCACTAAAGAGACATTGCCAACCACAGGAATTTAACAGACACATAGTTCTTAATTTCTGCTTGTCATGAAGTCACAGGGACTGGTCTATGCCCCAATCTATACCCAATCTCCTGGGAATGACCCCTTTAGTGTTCCAGGCCCCACAGACCTACACAGTTCCACAGAGGCAGGCCCCTGGCCTCCAAGACTCCAGCACCAGCAATCCCTGTTTCTCACCATGGCTCCCTGCAGTGAATCCAGCTGAATCAGACTCCTGCGGGAGGCTAGTACTATACCCCTTCAGGGCGCAATATTCTCAGTGAGTATTTGCAATGACACCGGCAGTCTTTTCTGAACAAGGTAACAATTTATTAGTCACCTGGGTACAGAATCTGAAAGTCCTTAGGTTAGCACAGAGAGGCAAAAATTAAGCCGTAGTTCATCCTGGCCAAACCAGTGTCATGATGAGCCAGACATGTTTTAATGGACTACAACTCTAGCTCTTTTCCCCTGCCCCCCTTTGTCTCCTCTGGTCTGGGCTCCTGAGTCCCTCCAAAAATGCTCTCCTTCTTCTGGTCACCTGACACCTTGTTCTCCAGCTCAGTTCACAAATCTCGCTTGCTGGGGTTTCCCCCATTAGGTGTTGATTGTTCAGTGGTTGGGTCACCTTTGTCTTGCTGGACCCTCTGTTTTGAGCCAGTTTTTTAATGACTCTACTCATTCCTCCCCCGACCCCCCCGGCAGCTGGGTGACACAGACGACACCTCTGGTCTCTTGCCCTGTTCCAAGAGCAGTGCTAACCTTTTTGCACCCACTGGGTAGCAATGCAATGTACAGAGGGAAACTGAGGCATGCCTAGGATTCATAAAAATGTTACAGAAAATTCCCACTGTGTCACCCTGCTCTTGACCCTTTGTAACCCTTTGCTCTTCAAAAGCAACAGTTTCCCCTTACTAGTTTTGGTTTGTCTATGTCAGGAAAACACTGGTAGTTACACCCCAAGGAGCACAAACCTCTATAGCTTTTTTGCTGGTCATAAGCATAAAGGAAAGATATGAAGAATAGTATGAGGCCAATATGGCTCCATGAGGAGCTCTTTAATTACCTGAACATCATAAAGGAATCCTACAAAAAGTGGAAACATGGACAAATTTGGCCTGTTTGGGTTTCTTGCCCTTCTCCCCCACCCCTCCTTTTGCAGTCCTTCTGGTGCCCTTGCTTACCACAGATATTTATTAATTGTACTATGGTATTGTCAAGATGCCTCAGTGAAGATCAGGACTCTGTTAAACTGAGTACTGTATGTACATGTAGTAAGAAATGGTTCCTGCCCCCAAAGAGTTTACAGTCTAAATAGACAATACCGACAAATGGTGGGAGAAAGGAAATATTATTCCCATTTTACAGATGGGAAACTGAGTTACCGAGAGATAAAGTGACTTGTCCACGGTTGCACAGGAGGTCTGTGGTAGGGCTGGGACATGAACCCACATCTCTCAAGTCTCTGTCCAGTGTGTCTTAACCACAAGACCATCTTTCCTCTCTAATATCCATAGATATCCATGCTTTTGTCTCCTCCAGCCTGGACTACTGTATATGTTTTGCTTGGAACTGCCCTTGAAAACCACCTGGAAGCTTCAGCTTGTGCAGGATGTTGCTGCCTGTTTCCTAAGTGTGCTGGGTCAGCATGAGCATATAACACTTGTGCTTTGCACTGGTCATGTGGTTTCTCAGTGCAATTCAAGGTGCCAGTTATGTTCTCTAAAGCCCTAAATGGTCAGAGGGGCAGCTTCCTGAGAGTCTGCTTCTCCTCTTATGTCCCATCATGAATGGTTAAGAATGGCTGGGGAATTCTTACTTTTGGCCCCTGAGTGTAAACTCTAGAGGACAGCCAGCATACTTAGCTGAATGCCCACATCTGTGAAACTTGCTACTTCCTGCCCTTTTTCAGCACCTGAGTTTGGAAGGCTTCAGGGCACGCTACAGGGAACACTCATATAGGGTGACCAGACGTCCCGATTTTATCGGGACTGTCCCGATATTTCCTTGTTTGTCCCGCGTCCCGACCAATGTTAGGTCGGGACACTGAACAAACAAGCAAATACTCCGGATCCCGGAAGTGCTCGCGCCCCCCCCCCCCCGCCCGACTCCGCCCCCTCCTTCCCCCATTGGCTCCCTCCCCAAATCCCCGCCTCTTCCCCAGGCTCACCATTCCTCCTTCCTCCACAAGCTCTGGAGGGAGGCCCCGGAGACGCAGGGGAAGCACGAGGCCGGGGTGAGTGAGAGTCCGGCCTGGCCCCGAGTGCAGGCAGGACTCAGTCGGGCGGTAGGGCGAGTAGGGGGGCGGCCCACGGGGCCAGGCGGCGGCTGTTCTCCCGCCCTGGGCAGCGGGACTCGGGAGCAGCCGCTGCTGCAGCTCCCACAGCCGCGGGGGGAGGAAGCGGCCGATGGCCAAGCTCGGCGGCTGCGGCTCTGGCGCCCGGGCTCGGGGGGTTCAGGCCCGGGCGCCAGAGTGGCAGCCGCCGAGTGCCATGGCCGCTTCCTCCCCCCGCGGCTGTGGGAGCTGCAGCAGCGGCTGCTCCCGAGTCCCGCTGCCCAGGGGGGGAGAACAGCCGCCGCCTGCCCCGCGGGCCGCCGCCCCCTTACTCGCCCTACCGCCCGACTGAGTCCTGCCTGCACTCGGGGCCAGGCCGGACTCTCACTCACCCCGGCCTCGCGCTTCCCCTGCGTCTCCTGGGCCTGCCTCCAGTGCTTGTGGAGGAAGGGGGGGGGGAGGGTTGTTTTTTTTTGCCCTGCCCCCTCCCGCCATGGCCCCCCCCCCCCCCCCCGCGTTCGATATTTGACTTGGGTGATCTGGTCACCCTACACTCATGTAACCAATCCTTTTGTGCCTAAAGGAGTCAGTGCTGAGGATTTGATTTGGTAGTGGGTGGCCAATGGGCCTATGGTCCAGTGGTTTTCTGGCTGCTTTGTTGTTCAACTGAGTCATCATAGAAGAGAATCAGACTGACTATAATTACGGTACAGCAATGCCTTTCTAAAAGGACATTTGTGAAATTATTAGGCCTCATTGTCTACGAGAGCAAAATATGCAGAGGAAGATCTATACCAGAAATAAATAAATTTCAATGTATTTGAGCACGTTCCAAAATCAGGAAGTGTAGTTACTTCTTAAAAGGACTTGTTTTCCACAATAGAATGTCAGTTACTTGGTACCCTTTTCCAAAGCAAGAAATGTTTTGTTTTGTTTTTTAAAGTCTGATATAAAAATTTAGGCTTTATTATATCATTTTAAAAATATGTATTAGGAAGATATTCATAAATTGAGTGAAGTTTAAAAAGAAATTTAACATTTGTATTTCAGAAAAGTAGGAAGAGGCCCATGACTGTTCAACAAGGCATGGTTAAAGGATTAGAAAGCATGCCTTACAGCCAGTGGCGGATTAGCCACTGGGCCAACGGGGCCCGTGCCCAGGGGCTCCAGCCAATTGGGGGGCCCTGGAAAAATGGGCGCCCCCACACCCTGACCTGCTCTGCCCACCCCGTTCTCTTGCCAGGGAGCGGGGTTGGAGCTTGGGGACTTACCGCTCACCTGGCACTCCAGCTGGGGATTGGGGTCGGAGCACAGGGGGCTTGCCGGGCTTGCCCCGCTCTGCCCACCTGCCCGGCACTCTAGCCGGGGAGCGGGGTCAGGGTGCGGGGGCAGTAGTACCAGGCGGGCAGAGCAGGACAAGCGCCCGCACCCTGACCCTGCTCCACGGCAAGAGTGCCAGGCGGGCAGAGCAGGACAAGCCCCTGTGCCCCGACCCCGCTCAGTGTGACAAGCCCCCATGCCCCAACCCCATTTTCCCGGCAGGAGCGTGCGGGGGGACTGCAGGTGGAAGGGGTGGGGAGGGGCCCCCATTTGCTCTGGCCCAGGGCCCCACAAAACCCCAATCAAAGAGCTCAGTCTATTTAGTTTAACAAAGATAAGGTTAAGTATATATTTTATAAGTATTAGGGATGTAAATATCCATTTAAAAAGTTAACCGTTTAAATGATTAAAATTATGTCATTTAAATGGTTAACCAATTAAAGGGAGAGGGGCTGGAGCCTGCGTAGCTGGGGCTGCTCCCGTCAGCTGGGCTGGGGTTGGGACTGGGGTTGCTCCGGCCGGCCGGCAGGCCCACATGGCCTGGGACTGCTCCGGCTGGGAGCTAACGGTTAGGATTGGTTAACCGGTAAGATTAATGCTTACTGGTTAACCAGTTAGTATTTTACATCCCTAATAAGTATCTACATAGGGAACAGAAATTTAATAATGGGCTCTTCAGTTTAGCAGAGAAAGGTATAACACGATCTAATGGCTAGAAGTTGAAGCTAGACAAATTCAGAATGGAAATAAGGCATAAATGTTTAATGTTGGGAGTAATTAACCATTCTCCATAACTGACAAATTTTTCATCAAGATAGCGTGCTTTTCTAAAAGATAGGGTCTGAGAATTATTTTGGGGAAGTTCTATGATCTGTGTTATACCTGAGGTCAGACTAGATGATCATGATGGTTCTTTGTGGCCTTAGAATTTATGAATCTGTGAACAAAATCAATGAAATGTAACAGCAGCAAAGAGGTAGCTACTCTACAGAGTTAGAAGGATGGGTTAAAATGTTAATTAAAATGCTGATTTATACAGAACACAAAGCATGGATCTACATCCTCGATATCAGCTAGAAAGGAAAGAGGTTAGCAGTATAGTTTCTATCACCCAATTTTTTTTTAAAAAGTACACATTTGCTCATGAGAAATTATAGTACTTTGATAAGGTACTTGATATTTTCTCAGTAAAGTTGTTCTGTTTAAGTGCAGTCCAGAAAACCTTTTCACAGAGAGTTTGGGGAGGGGAAAGGAGCTAGGGTGAGAGCAAAAGGAAGTTTTCAATGGTGTTGTGCATTTGTTGTCTCATACAGTGACTAGGGAAGCAAGGGGCTAGAACAAAAACTCGGTTTTGGAGCTGGTGGAGGGCAGTTGGGGAATTTGAACTCTGTGCTGGGACTGGAGTTAGATTTCGCTGCTGGCTGTTTGGCTGTTTATATATGGCCTCTAGAAGAGTAGGGCCTTTTGTTGCTAGGTAGGCCTAAGGCTGTCACTTCACTTTTAGCCTCTTTGTGCCTCAGTTTCCCCATCCGTAAAATAGTCACTGCCCACACACATGGGTGTTGTGGTGATTAGTTAATATTTTTACAACATTTTTAAGATGTAAAATGCTACAGAAGTACTAGGCATTATTGTTCTTTTCTCTTATCCTTCTCGAACAGTCTTCTCATATGCATAAAAAAACAAAAAGTTCGGTATAGCATATACTATCAAATAGCCTAGATCAGGCTTGGCGTTCCTCGCTTCCTGCATACTGCTTAGTGGCTGAAAGCTTTTCAGTTTGTGCTTCACAATGCACTTGAAGTGGTGTGTGCCAATGCACACCCTCTTATGGAATATTGTTTCAGTGATAGATCCTGGTATAATGCCAGTGTGCAGCGGGTTTAAGAGGAATTTAAGGCAGCTGTGGGAAATTGTAATTGAAATTCCTTTACTTTCGGAATTTAAACTCTCAACCTTAATTTTGCATTAACACTTCATGTTTTCACAGAGATGGGTAACAGTTGGGAATTGGCTAAAGGGAAAAGGAGGAACAGGTTGTGCTGAAAGGTAGGCCTAAGCCGAATTATCGGACTAGAGAGAGGTTACTAGCAAAGTTACTCAAGGATCAGTCTTGTGACCAATCTTAGTCAATATTTTTATCAATGACCTTGGCACAAAAAGTAGCAGTGTGCTAATGAAATTTGCTAATGGTACAAAGGTGGGAGGCATCAATAGAGGAGGATCAGAATATTTTACTGGAAGATCTGGGTGGCCTTGAAGACTAGAGCGACAGAAATCAGATGAAATTTAATATTACGAATTGTAAGGTCATGTACTTAGTCTGATAATAAGAATTTCTGCTACAAGCTGGGGCTTTATTAGTTGGAAGTGACAGAGGAGGAGAGAGACCTGGGTATGTGGATTGATCACAGGATGACTGAGCCACCAATGAGATGTGGCTGTGAAAAAGGCAAATGTGATCCTAGAATGTATTAGGCGAGGCATTACCAGTAGAGAGAGAGAAGCATTAATGCCCTTGTACAAGACCTTATTTGGAATACTGTATGCCAGTGGTTCTCAACCAGGGGTACGTGTACCCCTGAGGGAAAGCAGAGGTCTTCCAGGAATACATCAACTCATCTTGTTGTTTGCTTAGTTTTATAACAGGCTACATAAAAAGCACTAGCGAAGTCAGTACAAACTCAAATTTCATACAGACAATGACTTGTTTATACTGCTCTATATACTATACACTGAAATGCAAGTACAATATTTATATTCCAATCCATTTATTTTATGACTATATAGTAAAAATGAGAAAGTAAGCAATTTTTCAATAATAGTGTGCTGTGACACTTTTGTATTTTTATGTCTGATTTTGTAAGCAAGTGGTTTCTAAGTGAGGTGAAACTTGGGATACACAAGACAAATCAGTCTCCTGAAAGTAGTCTGGAAAGGTTGAGAGCCACTGCTGTATGCAATTCCCATGTTCAAGAAAGATGAATTGAAACTGGTACAGGTGCAGAGAAGCACTACTAGGATGATCAGGGAAATGAAGGGCCTATCTTATGAGAGTAGATTGGAAGAGCTTGGCTTGTTTAGTCTCGGGGGGAAAAGAAGACCAAGAAGGATATGATTGTTCTCTGTAAATACATTAGGGTGGTAAATACCAGGGAGGCTGAAGAGTATTTAAGCTTAATGGACAATATTTTCATAAGAACAAATGAATGCAAACTGGCTATGAACAAATTCAGGCTGGAAATTAGAAGGTTTCTACCCATCAGAAGGGTGAGATTCTGGAACAGCCGCCCAGTAGGAGTTGTGGGGGAAAACAACTTCATTAGTTTTAAGAGAGAGCTGGACGAATATATGAGTGCAATTGTATGACAGGATTGCTTGTGATGCTAGGGGACAAGGCTCAACAGCCCTGGAGCTCGCTTCTAGTTTATATCTTATTTTCCTAAACCTTGTGCTTCAAAGTTTCAGTGAGTCAGTGGCAGGACTCAGGAAGGGGACACCCCCCACCATGTATTCAAGGAGGCTTTTTTTTCTCTCCTTTCAAGCATCAGACATGGTCACAACTGGAGATGGGGCAGTGTGGGCTGGTGCTCTGAGGTGGCACCAAGTATTCTCTCTCTCAGGTGCTTGGCTGGCTGGTTCTTGCTCACATGCTCAGGGTCTAACTTATCACCATATGTGAGGTTCGGAAGGAATTCTCCCCCAGGCCAGATTGGCAGGGACCTTGGGATTTTTTCGCCTTCCTTTGCAGCATGGGTGTGCAGATCACTTGCCAGGATTATTCAGGTATATCTCAATCAGGCCATTGCAGGGGCCTCTGGCACTGAGGCACCTCTGTCCCTCCTATTCTCTGCCTGTGGCACGTAGTCTAGTCTCCTGAGGGCTTGTAACGGGGCAGAACTCACCCCTGTGGCGCCTCCTGCTGGTCGTCCAGGGAATTAGCGTTTCCAGCCTCTGGAGCGCCCTCTGCAGGCCAGTGTCCTGCTTGCCGCTGGGCCCGAGTCCCTCCTGGATCCTGGTGCCCCTTTCAGGCCGGGGTGCTTCCCCCTGGCAGTACCCCCACAGATCTGGGCCTCCCCTCCCCAGGGAACTCCCACCCTCTATTCCCACCTCGCCTCAATCTTTGGCTACTACCAGTCACCATCTAGCCCCCGTTCACTGCGGGGGACTGCAGTATAATTGCCACTCATCACCGGCAAGGGGGGTTTTGGACCTGCTGTCTCTGCCTGCCCTTGGGCTGCCCTCTGCAACCCCAGTACCTTCTTTGGCCTTTAACAAGGGCTGCAGCCTGGAGGGTTTCTAGTCCGGAGCTCCGCAGCTCCTCTGGCCTTCCCCCAGCCCTGCTCCACAGTACCCTTTTCTGGCCTTTAACAAGTCCTGCAACCTCAGGGGTTTCTAGGCCGGAGCTCCCCAGCTCCTCTGGCCTTCCCCCAACCCTGCTCCAGTCTTGGTACCCTCTCAGCTTCCAGGCAGCCAGGCCTTTCCTTCTCTACCGCTAGAGAGAGATTCTGTGTGCTCCTGGCCCACTTCCCTCTTATAAGGGCCAGCTGGGCCCTGATTGGGGCATGGCTGCATTTGTGGCTGGTTCCCCAATCAGCCGAGGCTTTCTTCACAGCTGCAGCCCTCTCCAGGGCTGCTTTTAACCCCTGTTCCTCAGGAGTGGGGCAGCCGCCCCACTACAGGGCTCATTTACTTTAGTCTTATTTTGGTCGTTGGGTTTAGTGTGTGGGTATTAGTGGCCTGGGATATACAGGAGGTCAGGCTAGATGATATAATGGTCCCTTCTGCCCTTAAACTCTATTACTCTTAACAACTGAAAGGGAGGATAGTCCTTATGGTTTAAAATACAGGATTGGGAGCGAGGAGATTTGACTTCTATTTTCAGTTCTGTCTCTGACCTTCATGTAAACTTGGGCAAATTGCTTAGTCTGTGCCTCAGTTTCCACGTCTGTTGAATGGGAACAATGACATGACCCACCTGCCAGGGTTGGGAGCATCTCTGTAGCAGATACTATGAAAGTGCAAAGAATTAGATATATTTGAGGGCTAAATACTTATGTAGTTTTATACTGTCTTATAACTGCATTGCCTATGTGACATTTTTATGTGATGTGAAAGATGACCATATAAAATATTAGACTATATAATCATATAATGTACTACTCTTTCAAGCAACTAAGCTTGTTGTCTTCCTTGTCTAGTATTGATTTGCCTAATGATCACTGCTTACACATCTACAGAGAGACAAATTAACATGTATGAAGGGCAATTATAACTCTGACAAAGAAGCAATTTATATCATCAGTTACCCCTTGAAACAGCACAAGTTAAATTAAAAAAAAATTCATTCAGCTACAGACCATTGTCGGCTAGAGTAGCAAACAGATCAATAACAGGCAGCAGTTACTATGTCATGCTGTCTGTGGAGGCCTGTAATGGAAAGGACATGATTGAATTGCTTAAATGTTATTTAGGGTCAAACATCTGACTCTGTCCTTTCAGTTTTAATTGTGCATATCAGCTATTGCAGATCTAATGAAAAATCTGGTACAGACTGTGCCAAGGCCTATTAGCTAGGTGGTTTAATGATTTCCTTATAAGGGTAAACTTCCAGAATCAGATTCTTCTCTATGATATTGCCTCTTTGTGCTGATCTGATAATACAATAGAACCATAAAGCCAACAGATTTAGCTGGTTCAGGATTCCCTTCTACCTTTAACACCTCCCTATGCCACTCTCTGCCTGGCCCCTAGTGTAGCGGGCTCATTAGGAGATGTACCCACAAGGAACAGGATATGACCAGCGCTCCATTGTGCTCCCCGAGTTTGCTCTAAACTACACAGTCACCAGTGTGGTGCAGAACTGCCTCCTTTGTGCCCCCTGCCAAAACTGCGTCCAGTGTGTATTGGGTGCAGCTGAGAATCTAGACCCCAGTGTCTAAGTCTAATAGGCATGTATTCAGTGTTCATAATGTTAATTCTGTGACATATTCTACATGCTTCTGAATGTATCTTCATAAAACCCAGCCAACCAAACAAAAAAAGATAAGTACGTTGGTTTTTACCTTATTGATATGCAGCTCATATGGCAGACCTCCACCATCTGGGGATGACCTGCTCAGATATCTTTTTTTCATACGAAAATCATCCTGGACAGGCAACAGAGTTTACTATATTAGACCAAGGTGCTTTTAATTAAGAGGTCTCTATATCAACCACTGCCACTTGAAAATATCTTCTTGTGCAGATTAGACCAGTTAGGGAATTAGTGATGGGATATAGATCCTTTCAATTTCAACTGCTGGTTTAAATGTGCTCTGCCATAGCTTGGTAGCGCCCAAGAGATTTTGCCATGTGATATCTATTTGGTGAAATGAGTTGGTTGACTCAGTCCTGTTCCTAATAGGCAGATGTCCACATGTGCAAAATCACCACTCTATTGGGGATTTGTTGGCAGTCCCAGCAGAGAGGCCAAAGACTGGTCATGGACATCGAATTCTACTTTAAATCCTAGAGGTGGATCTTCCAAGTCATGGCTAAGGCACATTGACAAGGCCACAATGTAGAGACAGCTGGCACTGCCTCTTTCTATGCTGTGCTTGTCCCATGGTTAGAGATTTATATTCTCCAGAACATTCAGGCCAGAACCTTTCAGGAGCACTAAATCCTCTACATAAATCAGTCCTGCGTGGGGTAGTCATTGAATTAGGTTCAGTAGTCATAAAACTGCCACAATTAGGTATAAAAAAGGTATTGCATTGAGCTAAGTGTTAAACCCAACTGAGAAGAGCTGATATTAACCATATTGTCTGCAGTGAGGGATGAGAGCTCAGAAAACTGCTTCCTTGTCTCCCTTCAGAGTCTCTGGTGACTTGTGGGGGGAGACTGGAACTGGGGTCCATCCCCGTTTTTGCTGCTATAATTCTTTTTCGTCCTTCCCCCAGTTGCTGAAACACCTACCTAGTCTATTTATTTTTCCTATACCGTCCATCACCATGATGGGCATTGTAGCATCCCCATAATAAGGGCCCTGATCCATCCAGCTTCCAAGCACTCCTAATGTCGAATACATTTAAGTAGGTTATAGAAGTCTGCCTGAGGTCTCACAAGCCCCCTCAAAAACCTAGCATCACCTCAAGAAGCTGACTGTGCCAACAGGTAGAGAACCTCATGATTCCTACCTGTCTGTCTCAACTGCTGGCCTTTCTCCCGCATCTCCACATCACTGGATGCCATGGCAGCAGGACTAGCCACTCAAGTACATACCCAGTGTCCCGGGCAGGCTTGTACAGGTTGCTCTGGTGCCCGTGCTGCCATGGCTTCACTGCTATTGTAATCCAAGCTAGATAGGTCTAAACTAGCCTGGGTATGTCTACATGTGCGGCAGTCACACCTCTGATTGCAATGTAGACATACCCAAAGAGGTTGGCTGGGATGCCCCATATCATAGATACTCTCTTTACACTCAAAATGATAATGATACACAAGCAGCACATTCTTTACCTGTGTGGAATGAAATACACACTGTGTTAAGCTCTCTCTAGCTAATATAGATCTTTCTAAAATTGTATCATTTGTATAGAATTGTATGGTTTGAGTGCTCGGCCTCAAAAAGGTTAAATATTTTTGGTAGTCTGTCTTGATCTTTAACTCTGCAGCTCCAGAGCTTACTATGCATAAATGGGTTTGTCTAGACTGGGAAGATTAGGTCATGTTTCACAATGTGCTAGCTAAGATCATGTTAAACAATATTATGCATTTTGTGTAGACACGGCAAATTATATTTTAAAATGTGGTGAATAGTTGTGGTCAACCCTTTGCTTCCCCCACTAGATGACGACAACCAACTAATGAATTTTTTAACACCACTTGCTTTGTCTAATCTTGGTGCAAAGTCTTTTTTTAAAACCATGTTAGCTAACACATTTTGAAACACAATGTCTTTTTACTAGTGTAAACATGGTCTTGGTAGGATTAGTGAAGCTTTTTTTTTTTTTGGCCACATCTACAGTAGGGGAAAAGTAGTGTTTTTGACACATTAGCTAAATGCATGTTAACATCCTAGAGTAGACCAGGCAAGTTGTAGTTTAAAACTTGTTAGCGCTAGCTCCTTCTAGGATTGACCCCTGCCAGCTAACATGTTAAAATACTGCTTTCCCTGTCTATGCTAGGGTTTTAACACGCTTTGAAGCCACACCTTTTTTCCCAGCAAAGACATGGCTTTTGTGAGTAAGGCACAGGACTAGGAGTCAGGAGACCTGTGTTCTGTTCTGTTCCTGGCTCTACCCACAGACTCACTGTTTGATTTGGACAAATATATCAATCTCTCTATCATAGATTTCCCCATCTGTAAAATAAGACTTCCCTGCCTATCAGTGGTGTTTTTGAGGCTAAATTCATTAGTGTCTATACAGCATTATGTGAGATCCATTTATAGAATGTGCTTTAGAAGTATACTTGGTATCTGGGTTAATTTCTAAGATGTTTGTTTCTTTGCTTGGCTTGTGTTGAATTTTGGAGACATATGGGGAGGTTATGCTCTATGAGTTGAAACAGGGATATTTTTTGAATGATTAAAAGCCCGAACCCTGAGAGCATTTTACCAAAACAAAGTCTCTTGTGATACCAGTCCTCCCATAGAGAAAGGGAGCAGTGTTTTTCAGAAGATAAGGGAAGTGTTGAGGTCACAGTGTCTAGAAGGGGAAAAGATATTGCAATAGCAGTGAACTACTGTCTCCCTTCTCTTCAGTTCCTCAGCTAAGGATAGATGTCTGGTCACAATGACCTTGCATTTACATAGCAACTTTCATCTAAATAGATTCCAAAGCACCTCACAATCTTCTGATTCTGTAATTTGTTTACAAACAGAAATGGCTTTATCCATCACTGAAATGCTCCCTGCTCTGAGTTGGAACACTGCAGATGTGTAGTGTTGTTGTGGTGTTTAGGTCAGGAAGTGAAGAGGAATATCTAGCTGAAACTGCAAGGAGAGTGTAAGAAAGCAGAATGTAATTAACCAAGCTGGAACTCTATTAGGACACTAGGGCTAGCTGCCTTATCTTTCCATAAGTGCTACAGGAGATCTGTAGTAAGGGTCAGCAATGTTTGTGGGTAAGAGTCAATTATGATTGCCCCCAAAAAGTTTCATACAGGAAGCTCTCAGTGGTTTATCTCTGTCAGTCACTTACTAATAATAATTTGCTCTTATAGGGCTCAGCGCTGGGATGTATTGAGCATTTTCCAACACCCTTGAAATCAGTAGGAGTAGAGGGTGGCATGATCAGGTGCATATAGCACCTTTCACGTTTGTCATTTGTGTTGCTCAGAATCTGTTGGGTGGTGGGGGTGGGTTCCAGAACAGTGCCCTGGTTACTGTAAGATGCTGGGTTGTAGTTAACACTCAGAATGTCTGTTGCCAGTGAGGAATACTGTTTGCTTAGTGTTGTCGACTGTTATTATTTATTATGTGTAGTTTCTAAGCACCCCAACCATGGACCAGGATCCCATTGTGCTAGGTGCTGTACAAACACAAAACAAAAAAACAGTCCCAGCCCCAAAGAGCTTGCAATCAAAGTATAAGCGAGAGACAACAGATGGATACGGACAGACAAGAGTACAAGTAAACAATGAGACAATACTGTCAGCATGATAGGCAGTTGTCTCTGCAACCAGCAGCCTAGCCGTTGTCAAGTTTTTTTGCAAGCATCACAGAAAAGAAGAGCTGTACAGAGGGATTTGAAGGAGGATAATGAGGTAGCTTTGCAGATGTTTCTGCGGAGCACCTCGCAAGTGTGAGGGGCAGTATGGGAAAAAGCACAAAGGTGCTTGTTTGAAAATTTAACGAGTGGGTGATAGAGCAGTTGATAGCCATGCAGAAGAGGGGTTGCAGATCACAGCCTTCTTCATATACCCTTTATTAGTGTGGATTTGAAGTACCCCAAAGAGGCAGGTCTGTGAGGAACTGTCACTCGTACTGTAGACTGCACTACGGGGAAGCTCACCTACTCTGTATAGGACTCCCAGCTGCAGTGGAACCACAAGAACTGGCTAGGATATGGAATGTGATTTAAAACCAATCTACACAGGTTCCATGGAAGCTGAAGCTGGCTTCCTAGACAACTGCATGTGACCTGACTATATGCTTGCATCATTTAAAGGCATGATGGGATTGTTCCCAGTGGAAGAATTGGGACAGAGTACATATGGGCTGAGTTTCCCTAGTGGGGCTTGCATACCACATCACATATTGTGCCATTGTAATAACACAAGAAATGCATACTACTGCTGTCTGAGAATCTCTCCAGTCTTTTCTGCTTAGGTTACATGGTCAGTGGCTTAGAAGGGCCGAAATATGTTCCAAGCTGAGCCAGCTACCCTTCGGTATCAGAAAGAAGCAGGCGATCTCTGTTTTTCCATCCTTCACCTCTGCTGTAGCTGACAGCAGCAAGCACGAGCAGCTGCAATACCCGGTTTCACTCTGTAGCATCAGTCTCATTATCTCTGAAACCATCAATTAAACAAAGACATTTAAAAACCTGGATATGAAATGAGTGACTCAATAAACACGCTGTCGATGAATAATTTAGGGTGTTTCTCACTGCTCTGCTCAGCATATGCTCGCATTCTCCTTTCTACTGCAAGGCAACCTGAGCAGAATTTTTAGCAGTTTCATTTACTTATAGTCTGAGAAAATGCACGGTAACCAAACACTGGATTGTTTTTTAAAAACTGAAATGGTTGAGTGCAGAGAACAGCATTGTGATAGGGAGCAAGGGAGGGAAAGCCCACACGAAGCCCCTCTGTGCAGACTCTGGATGGAATGGTTTTGGGAGATGCCCAGATGGAATTGAGGGGCTGTCTTTGCCGGGGAGGGGACTGGGCAGACACCTGATCTGAAATCCGCTCAGGAATTAAAGCAACATTAACCCAGAGAGCAAGGACGGTTGAGGAACTGGGCAGGGATTTAGGAGATCTAGGCTCATTTTCCAGTTTTGTCACACATCCCTGTGTAACCTTGGGCAAGTTACTTAATCTCCCTGTGCCTCAGTTCTCGCTCTGAAAATGGAGATGATGCTCTTTTCTCCCACTCTTTGTCTTTACAGGTGGATAAATAAACACGGAGGGTGAAATCCTGGTTCCATTGAAGTAAATGGCAAAACTACCACTGACTTCACTGGGGCCAGATTTCACCGATAGAGTTTAAGTGACTTGCTTAAAGTCATCATTGTATGGAATGTTGTAGCCATGTTGATCCTAGGATATTAGAGAGACAAGGTGGGTGAGATAATATCTTTTATTGGACCAACTTCTGTTGGTCAGAGAGACAAGCTTTTGAACTGACACAGAGCTCTTTGTCAGATCCAAGGACCCAGACCTGAAGAAGAGCTCTTTGTAAGCTCAAAAGCTTCTCTCTCTCACCAACAGAAGATATTACCTCACCCATCTTGTCTTGCTTACAGTCATACATTGAGTCAAAACAGATCTGGGAATGGAACTCAAATAAAGCAACTAATCTATTTTTTGAAGACTGCGAGTACACGAAGCTTGGCTACCTCTTATTTTTCTTACACCCTCATATTAATTGCTCTTTGCTGCACACTCCCCTTCCACCTGTCAGTATGTAATTTACACACGTTTTGCAGACCTACTGAATTCCAAATCATTGAGTTATTTTACTATTTACATCCATTTTCTGACCAACTTACACCTCATATGTAACTTTTCATTTACATCACCACTGAATCTAGCCCAGAAACTTGCATAAGAATTACACCTGTTTACTCCAGATCTGAATTTGGCCATTGTTTATGGCAGATGCATTCCTAAATAATACAATGGAATAACTTTCTGTGAGAAGTCATTTAGGCACCAGCATTGTGCTCAAGTGTAGACCAGAAAAGTCCAGGACAAGTAGAAATGCTGTATGGGCTAGTAAGTGTGTCAAGTTTCCTGCCCACAGAATAGGAAGTCTGTGGGCGGATTGAGTGATATCAAGCCTGCAGCACCATTAGGCTGCCAGTCAGAGGGAAGGGTTGGCTAGAGGAAATCAGTGGGTGTGAAGCAAAGAGAATTGAACTGCCTCAGGGAAGAGGAAAGAGAAGAGGCTGAGCTGAAGAGAATAGGCTGTGTAGCAATTTTTCAGAGACTTGCAAGCTTAGGCAGCAGCTGCTGAGGTTACAATGCAGAGCATAGTTTGATTTTAAGTGGGCGAATATAGCTCGCAAAAGGGACGTGGCTTCAATCTGAGTTCAAACGCTGTCTTTTTTTTACCAGCAAGGCAAGCAATAGTTGAATTTGTCAACCAAGTCAGAGCAGACTTTGTAGTAAAATAAACTACAGTTTGATTACTTGCTGCTACTGCTGCCAAACACGACCTGATACATTTTTTACAGCCTTGCAATTGCATACTTGGCTGCTGCTCCCTGGGCCAGGCAATTTCATTTGCAAATCAATCCTTGACTCTCACACTGCTTTAAACACACAACTATATGTGCACAGAGTTGGTTGATTTTAAAAAAATGAAAAATGTCTGGAACATGTCAAACCACCCTGGCTGGGTGTTTTGGAGCTTAACAAAAATTAGCCTGAATCAGTGGAGAGCAATACTGAGGGCCTAAAGCCAAGTAAATTTAATACGCAGGGGACAAGAGGTTATGCTAAAGAATATAAGGAACTTAGATATAAACTCTCATTCCAGAATTTATGATAATCTACATATCAGTTGGCTACATGTCAAAACAATTAAAAGTTTTTAGTGCAATTTTCAGAAAGCACAGGAAGTTGTCTGGTAAGACTTGGAAGTGAGTATTAGACCTTTAGTATTGATTCCCTACATGTATTTGACCTCTCTGCTGCTCATGTGGAGTGCATGTAAACAGAAAATGCGTCACTTTGTCAACAAGAAGCTCCTATTACTAATTACTTCATAAAATAGAGGAAGAGAACCAAGTATTTAACATGGAGCCTGATTTCAGTTTTTCGGATTTTTGAAATACTCTTCAACCGATAGGCCAGAGCTGAAGCATCTTGGAGCAACTACGCTAACACCCAAACAAATGAAAGACTTTATAAAGACAACAAATTAGTCTCCTTGGGAAGTATCTCAGGAATACAAACAGAAAGCTTATCGCTTATAGTTGCTGATGGCTAAATTGACGTCAGATCTGTGCAGATTGGGAAACCTTAGGCTCTGCTTACGTAGCAGACTTAGATGGTATAACCCTGTGGAATAAAAACCAGTTTAGGCATTATAGTGATCACAATAGAAGAGCATATCTCAAAACTGGTTGACCTGAATTTAGAAGAAGCACAGGTGGATATGGGCTGCTCAAATGGCATGCAGGCCAAGTTCAGACAAACTACTCCTCATGATGTTGTGCACTGCATCCGTTGTAACCATTAACTTGGTATTCTGCAACTTGGAAAGGATTATCTTTATCTTAAAATGTGACCTTATTTTCAAAGACATTTCAAGTTGATCTATTTAAGTCCCAAAAGATGACAGGAACTTCAAGCTCTTTCATAGATTATGAGGCCAAAAGAGACCACTGTGATCATCTAGTCTGACCTGAAGTATAATGCATGAATTAATTCTATCCCTTGCTGAGACTTTTGAGGCAACAAGGAGTGGTGTCTAGAGCAATGAAGACTATGGTCAAAAATTATCATTTGGAATATATTGCAGAAACTAAGTCAGGATGTTGCCACTTGAGGTAGGGCCATTCTTAAAGAGATCAAGACAGGCATATTTGTGGGCATGGTGTTTTTCATGATGGACTTATCACCATTGATATTGAAGTCACTTGTTTTTCAAGGAGATGATCTCCTGGGTTTTTAAACTTTACAAAAGCTAGAAAGTCTATTCTGGAGCTCATGGCAGTGAAAGACAATCGTGGGTCATTGTGTCTGGCAAATTTGAAGGGGCAAACATTTCCGTATCATTGGGGCAAAGCAGCGAAAAAATAGATCTATAAGTAGGCTTGGAAGGATTAGATTTTTTAATAAATGTTGGTAAATGTTAATTTCACTGTACACATACAAACCAATGACAACTATTTCTATCAATGACAGATAGGCAAAGTAGGATAAATGCTGCTTGAGAACATCTTAGAGTTTGATTTCGGGTGTTTATTTTGTATATTTTGCATATGATGTTGGCAATTTGTGTTTTAATGGTTATAAAGCTTTAATGTTTTGAATCTCGATGTTAAATAATTGTCTGACACCCCCCCCCCAATTTCCTATAACTGTGAAAATTTAAAACAATCAAAATAGAAAAAATGCTTAAATAAACATTTATATCTGTCAAACCTTTTAAAAAAATTCAAATTGATTTCTGCACATCTTATCTGTAAACTTGAAATTGACATTGAACAAATTGGTGCTCGATTCACCAGGGTATTGGAACCACCATTCACCTGGAGTGAAACCACATGATGGCCTGATTATTGTAAAAAAGGACCCTTTATGGATAGACCACTTTATACAGATCTTGAATGAGAAGGAAAATATAAGTGCCTGATGTCAGTGGCTGCCTCTAGAATTACACTTAACTACCATCTCATGTCCAGAACAAATGACAGTACACATGCATGTTTAACAATCCTTTTAACCACCTGCCTTTCTGGCTACATTGGGCTAGCTCATCTGTACTGAATGCTTAATCTACTTGGAATCTGCATTTATGGCTGGAACACATTGTCTGACACTTGTTACAATTCTGAATTTAAAAAAAAATACTTCCTCCATTCTTAACTACAAAGCCATTTAACCTGAAGTGTTGAAGCAAAAGTAACCAGCCCTCTCATCATAAAGATGTTTATTGTTTTCAGTCTGTTTTTGACAATTATCACTACTAAAGGCAAGAGGAAAAATATAAAATCTGCCTTCCGTAATGTCCCGTCTCATCTAGGAGAAATGAGTCCATAGAATTTGCAAATTATTCCACATGGGCAAGGTTACTCCTGCACAGTGAAAAGACATATATGTATATAATGGAGAGAATATGAAAATAGGCATTTATAGCTTGTAAAATATAAACTCTGAGAACTGGAATAAATAGTGCTTTTTGGTTTTCTTAATTAAAAATAGAAGAGGACCATATACTTGAGTGTCTCTCTTGGTACTAAAGAGGCAATAGAAATGTATTGTATAACAATAAACATAGGAAGCAATAAGCATATACCTTAAGATCTGCACTAAGGACTGTGGCTATGTCTACGCTACAGCTTATGTTGGCATAACCTATGTTGTACAGGGGTGTGAATAATCCACCCCCCTGAGCAGTGTAATTTACACTGACATAAGCGCCGGTGTGGACAGCGCTATGTTGGTGGGAGAGCTTCTCCCACCAACATAGTTACCGCCCCTTGCAGGAGCTGGAGTAACGAAGCTGACGGGAGAACTCTCTAGCGTTGGCTTAGAGGGTCTGCACTAGCAGCGCTACAGCTGTATCGGTGCAGCCCTGCCGCTGTAAGCTCTGTAGTGGAGCTGTAGCTTGCGTTCTACAGGCAAGGCCCCGTCTGAAATGACCACTTAGGAAGTATCCTCAAGATTTCCAATACTTTTTTTTAATGTTTAACTAAAGATCAACTGTTTTTGTGTTGGTTCTTTATACTGTGCCTAGTATACTGGGTCCCTGATCCCAGAGGTGGGTTTTTCGGTGTTACTGCAATAGACTAAAGAACTAATAATTAAAAGGGAACCGATTTTTTTGTTGGTCCCTTGTTTGGCTACTTAGTGCAAATGGTCTTATCTCTGGTCACATATATTAACTGAAGGCAATAGGAATCTATTTAGATTGCTCAAGAAGTATTATTATTATTTTATTTATTTTACACTAAACATACAAGGTGACACAAAACTTGACTCAGTGAACTATGATCTAATGTAGGCACAGGAAAATTAGACTTACTACAATAGGTGCCATGAGTTTGAGAGAGAGATGAGATGAGAGATGTGTTGCAAGCAGCCACTGTGGAAAGCTTCCTGGAGGAAGTTTGGAGAAGGATTGGGAGGTCTCAGGGTGCTAAAGAAAAAACAGACTTCCAAGCATAAGAGGCAGTATGGGAGAAGGACAGATGCTGGGCACTTAGAAAGGAGGCTTGGGAAGTGGAGTAGGAAGAAAAGGGAGCTGAGATGTAGGCTACAGCAAGACTCTGTAGGGATGTAAAAGTGAGGACAAGGAGATTGAATTTTATGAGGAAAGTGCTGAAGGAATTCAGAGAAAGAAGGGACGTGTTGGAAAAGTGGGAGAGGAAAATGATTTTAGAAGCAGCATTTTAGATAAGCTGGAGGGGAAAAGGTGTGAACATGAAACTTTGACTTTCAAGTCTGCCTCTGAGCTAATTCTTGCTGAAGTGGTAGCTAACATTTTATGGCTACAGAAATATTTGTAATGTCTTTTTAAACTTTACTTGAAAAGACAGAAAGCCTGGGGCTCTCTTCAAGCTTCTAGCAGCCAAATTGTTATCGCTCTCTGCCAACTGGGAGCAGCAGTCATTTCAAGCCAGGCTTCACTTAAGTCCAAAGCAGATGCAGTAAACTCGCATGTGATTTTTGTTCCCTCATCAATCTCAGGTTTTGGCGATCCCAATACATGATCTGGTATAGGAGGTTTTTATTTCTTAAGAGAATCTCTTGGACTTTACTCATAGGTGTAGTTTGACTTCTATATTTGGGGGGGGGCAGCTCCAGCCAGGCTAATGGGGCCGCGTGGGGGGAGGGGGGCAAATTCTGCACCTGTCCATGGCTTGCAGTTTGCGGGGGCGGGAGGGCAATGTCCCCTCCCACCTCCCAACTACTCCCATGACTTTACTAGGAAGTAGGACTTTACTACTTGTAAATGCCATTGAGATTAAGAGTGTCTTCATCATGTGTTCTCCTGTGTCCACAACTAAAGAGTAAAGCAATAACTACAAAGTAAACAATAACCTAACACTGGCATACACACAGTAACAATGGGGAAATGAAGCTTCTCATCAGAAAGTGGTTTGGGCCAGATTCAATCCAGCCATAATATGGCTTAATTGCTTTTCAGATGGGTACATGTTAACTAAATTACCATTAATATTACAGAAGTATGTGCAGGCCTCAGTCAGGTTGGGGTTTGTTGTGCTGAATGCCATCCCTGCCTCAATCTTAGTTTAAGACAAGACATAACAGGTGGATGAAACTGGAGTGTGAAAAGCCAGGGTAAGAGTAGCATGAGCATGTTTTTTCAGATACTAGCTATGTGCACAGTTGATTGGTATGTGTATATTTTGTTGTTAAGACAAATCAGCCGCTCAGCTCATCACCTACCTGACCCCTCTCAGCTGGTGGTGGTCTGTAGTCATCAAGGTGGAGGACAGGGCAGTGGCATTATGGTGGCTTTTTCAGGGAAGATATTCCATGCCTAAGGGATGGAATGGAAGGAAGCTCAAAGGTGTTTGTGGGAGAGGCAGACAAGTGGGTGGTCAATCCTGCATTGTTGGCAGAGCAAAGGGGACAAATGACAACACAATAAGATAATAGAGCAGGTAGGTATAGCTGGGCTACATTGTGAGAGGCCTTGAAGGTAAGGGCAAGAAACTTTTATTTGGCATGGTTGAGACAGGACTCGTATGAGGTTGGAGGGATTGACATGGTCACAACAATGGGACAGATAGATGATCTCAGCAGCAATGCTTTGAATGGACTAGAGTGGGGCAAGGTTGCAGGAGTCATGATGTGAGATGAGCGCCTGAATGAGCAATTTGGGGGTGTGGACAGAGAAGAAAGATGGATCTTTGAAATGTTACGAAGGAAGAAAGGGCAAGATTTAGATATAGCCTAAATATGTTGATGCCTGGGGTTATGGGGCTGAATGATTAGGAGGAAGATAGATGGTGGTGTCCACAGTGACAGAGAAAAGAGGAAGGGGCTTGAGGGTGGATCAGGAGCTCAGTTTTGACAATGTCAAATTTAAAGTGAAAATCTGCTTCCTTCAGGTTGGAGGATAGGTAGTGTAGCACTCTGCATTAGCGAAGTGTGTGTGATCGTGTTTCATCTCTAGTGACTCGTCCACGTAGTGGATAAGAGCCTGCTACATATGCACAGCTAATTCCATTAGTTCAAGTGTTAGGTGCTTATGCATATATTGTGGAAGGTCCTGAGTTCTACCCCTGCTGACAATCCCTGGTGGTTTCATAGTGATAGACTCAAGCAGCTCAGTCTATTTAGCTTAACAAACAGAAGGTTAAGGGGTGACTTGATTATAATCTAGAAGTATCTACCTAGGGAACAGATATTTAATAATGTACTCTTCAGTCTAGCAGAGAAAGGTATAACATGACCCAGTGGTTGGAAGTTGAAGCTAGACAAATTCAGATTGGGAATAAGGAATATTTTTTTAACAGTGAGAGTAATTCACCACTGGGTCATGGTGGATTCTCAGTCACAATTTTTGAATCAAGATTGGATGGTTTTTCTAAAATAAATGATTTAGGAATTATTTTTGGAATGTTCTGTAACTTGTGTTATACAGGAGGTCAGATTAGATGGTCCTTTCTGGTCTTGGAATCTATGAATTACAGTAGATTCATGTCAGACTGTTTTCACCCTTCGGTTCCCATCCTGGTCATGGCTTTTCAGCCACACAATGCATACATGAAGTCCAAGTTGGAACTTACCTCTTAATTTTCATTTTTGGTATACTGTACATATATTAATCAACATACAATTAATTCTTTACTTGATATTTGTTTGTATGGTCTATGATGTAACACGGCTGTAAGGTTCACACAGTGTTAATATTTATATATTCAATAGGAAATAGCTCGTCACCTCCGACCTGGAACCCTGCGTGCCATCTTTGGTAAAAACAAGATTCAGAATGCTGTCCACTGTACAGATCTACCAGAGGATGGACTTTTGGAGGTAAGGTTCAGCAAATCCACACACCCTTTTTATAGCCGGGTTTTTTAAAATTAGAAAAGAAACCTAGCAATTTCTGGAGCCAGGGCCGGCTCTAGGCACTAGCGTTCCAAGCATGTGCTTGGGGCAGCTCTTTTCAAGGGGTGGCATTCCGTTTTTTTTGGTTTGTTTTTTGTTTGTTTTTGCTTCGGTGGCGGAACTCCGGCTTTTTTGTTGTTGTTGTTGTTGTTTGTTGCTTGGAGCTGCAAAAAACCTGGAGCCGGCCCTGTCTGGAGCTATTTAAAATGTGTTGTGTTTGGAGTAACAGTACTGAAATCTAGTGATAAGTTAAAAATAAAACAGCTGGTGACTTTATTAAGAGAAATTAATTCAACTACACAAGCAAGCCGGAGGCAGAATTCTAGTTCATGATATTGCTTGAGAACTCCACCCATACAACTTTCTCAGGGTGTTGCTGAACAAAGTAGTGAACCAATGTCAGAAGCATTATATCATCAGAACCCTCTCATTGGCTGGACCTATCCTGAAGGCATGTTTAGCAATGTGACAAGTGCATAAGGTTGCAAAAACTTCTCTTGGTGATCAGCTTTGTTTTAGACATCCATGGGTAATTATGTGTATCAATAGGTCTATTCTGTGCTTTATGTTAATTCTGTAATTAGGGTCTGGTTTTGGCTTTTAACATTTTCATTAAAATTCAATAAAAATTAAGAAGCTAGAATTAAAGAAAGCTCACTTCAGACAAAATACAACTGACAAAGTATGAAACCAAAGCAAACACTATGAAACAGTATCAGGGGGCAGCCGTGTTAGTCTGTATCTACAAAAACAACAAGGAGTCTGGTGGCACCTTAAAGACTAACAGATTTATTTGGGCATAAGCTTTCGTGGGTAAAAACCTCACTTCTTCGGATGCATAGAGTGAAAGTTACAGATGCAGGCATTATATACTGACACATGGAGAGCAGGGAGTTACTTTGCAAGTGGAGAGCCAGTGTTGACAGGGCCAATTCAATCAGGGTGGATGTAGTCCACTCCCAATAATAGATGAGGAGGTGTCAATTCCAGGAGAGGAAAAGCTGCTTCTGTAATGAGCCAGCCACTCCCAGTCCCTATTCAAACCCAGATTAATGGTGTTAAATTTGCAAATGAATTTTAGTTCTGCTGTTTCTCTTTGAAGTCTGTTTCTGAAGTTTTTTTGTTCAATGATAGTGACTTTTAAATCTGTAATAGAATGACCAGGGAGATTGAAGTGTTCACTTACTGGCTTATGTATGTTACCATTCCTGATGTCCGATTTGTGTCCATTTATTCTTTTGCGGAGGGACTGTCCGGTTTGGCCAATGTACATGGCAGAGGGGCATTGCTGGCACATGATGGTATATATAACATTAGTGGATGTGCAGGTGAATGAGCCCTTGATGGTGTGGCTGATGTGGTTGGGTCCTCTGATGGTGTCGCCAGAGTAGATATGGGGACAGAGTAGGCAACGAGGTTTGCTACAGGGATTGGTTCCTGGGTTGGTGTTTCTGTGGTGTGGTGTGTAGTTGCTAGTGAGTATTTGCTTCAGGTTGGGGGGTTGTCTGTAAGCGAGGACTGGCCTGCCTCCCAAGGTCTGTGAGAGTAAGGGATCATTTTCCAGGATAGGTTGTAGATCGTGGATAATGCGCTGGAGAGGTTTTAGCTTGGGGCTGTATCTGATGGCCAGTGGTGTTCTGTTATTGTCCTTGTTGGGCCTGTCCTGTAGTAGGTGATTTCTGGGTACCAGTCTTGCTCTGTCAATCTGTTTCCTCACTTCCCCAGGTGGGTATTGTAGTTTTACGAATGCTTGATAAAGATCTTGTAGGTGTTTGTCTCTGTCTGAGGGGTTGGAGCAAATTCGGTTGTATCTTAGGGCTTGGCTATAGACAATGGATCGTGTGATGTGTCTTGGATGGAAGCTGGAGGCATGTAGGTACGTATAGCGGTCAGTAGGTTTCCGGTATAGGGTGGTGTTTATGTGACCATCACTTATTTGCACTGTAATATGAAACAGCAAACTATACAACCATGCATAGCAGGAGAATTAAAGCTTTTTCTGTTTATGTACATGTGAATTTTGTGCTGGATTTATTTATTTGGTGAATTTGGTTTTATACAGCAAGTAGCAAAGTACTTATCCAGTAGGGCTTACACTTGGCCAGCTGACACAATTTTAAACACAATTTGTTCTTGTCTGCACAGATTACAAAGTCATGCTTTAACATCATGTTGGTTAACATGACTCAAGGTCATCTTCTAACATGACCTCATTTTTTTAATGAAGGCTAGTTCCAGGGGTGAGAGGACAGTTCAGTCTCTACGATTCATTCAATCAATCATAGTGGTGTTTTTGTGATTTCAACACCTATCCACTGGGAGTTGATTAAGGCATTGTTCTAGCCAGGTCTATACTACGAAATTTTGTCAGCATAGCTCTGTTGGTCAGGGGAGGTGAAAAAACCACACACCCCAGCCAGCATAGCTATGCTGGCAAAACCCCCAGTGTAGGCACAGCCATATCAGAAGAATGCTTCTCTCAGCATAGCGAGTGTCATTCAGGGAGGTGGTGGTGTTATGCTAATGGAAAAATGCCTTCTGTTGGCATAAAAGCTGCATCTACATGAGGAGGTTTTGCTGGTATAGCTGTACTGGCAAAGCATGTGTAGTGTAGGCAAGGCCTAGAAAGTTGTACTCCTTTAACTCTTCCAGTATAGTTAAAGTGGCATGTACACGTACACACACCAGTTATGCTGGCATAAAAGTGCTTTTACTGATTGAGCTCTTCCTATGTATATGCTATAGCTTTTTCTTGGTATATCTGTAAAAAATAAATAAAATATAAAAAATATCAAACCTGTAACTGACTGTTATACTGGTATAACTTTCAAGTGTATACCAGCCCTAAGACAGCAAACTAATTTGTCATAAAGCACCAGTCAGTCATCAAATGGTAGCTATTGATCACTGCTTATGTGGGCTGGATTGGAACCAGTGACTAGAAATGAAAGTCTCCATGACAATAATAATGCTATGGACCACCCAGCCATACATCAGTGAAAATTTTAACAAGCAGAGAGTGAGTAGGGTATCATTCCCCCCCCCCCCAAGATTGGGGAGAGGCCAAAGCCTTAAATGATCAGCAGAGAAAGGGTTTAACCCCTAAAGATAAACCACCCAGTGTTGACAGGCATTTCAGTATATCTAGCAGACTTCCATGTATATTGTTAAACAATATGGCCCAGATTCACCAATGCACCCAGCTGCTTTTCATGAAAGAAGTGGCACAAAGAAGCTGGAGTATACTAGTGACCCTGCTTCTCCCCAATGAATTTTAAGGCTGAAGTTCTATCTCAATGTTCTAATTGCATGAACTCAAACACCACTGTCATGATGCATGATGTCCTCTGAATCCGCAGTGCATTTACAGATTTATGCATATTATTTCATAGCATGTTCATTCTTATTTTGAGCATGTGCTTTGCAGTCCATAAACATTCCCCTTTTTCTAAATTACTTTTTTATCATTGGCGCATTTGGCCCCACAACATGGCTTTGCAGCTGTCAATTGTTTCTCCTATGACAATTTGAGTTAAAGCAACAATAATGAAGACCATCAATCAATGTGCATTTTTAATGTAATGAAACAGTGAATACGGCATTCTGATTCCTTGGCAAACGGACATTGTTTTATAAATTACTAGAGCTTTTTGGTTCCTAGAATGCATACATTTCTAACTCTTCTTTTTAATCTCAGTTTTGTAATTAACTGAAAACCCAGCTAAGCAGAAATAAAAAAGAACCTCTGAAGGGTTTTATGGTCCTGGTACATACAACCACTTCGCTTGTCATACCTGATGAAATAGTAGTGATGTAATATGCATTCGCTTGATCCTAGGAAAGGACTGCACTGAAAAGCTTATTGAGGATGAGATGGAGAGGGCTAGTACAAATTTCCTCATAGCAAATCCCCAAAGTCTCTGTCTTTGAATAGCCCAGACTAGACCTTTATTGCTGTAATAATATTAATGTACCACCTTTCATCTCAAAATGCTTTAAATCTCTATATATACTGTACAGCTGCATTGAAGTGCAGCCACTGCTGGAGTGGAGTGTAGCAACCAAATGACACACAACACAAGCAGGGGGAAATTTTGGTCAAGACTCTGAGGCAAACCACTGATCTTATGAAAAGTGCGATGGTGATGGGTTTTTTGTGTGTGGATAATTTAGCATTTTAATAATACATAATATCAAATATTTTGGGCCTCAGACTAGGTGAACATCAGAGAGAGTGAATTCACTCTCCAGTAGGAAGACAGATTTGTGGGTCGTCCCACTCATGGTTCCCCGTCACTAAATAGTGGAGCTGGCAGGATTTAGTCAGTTTCATACGTTTCGATGGGAAATTTGCTTACGCTGCCACTATTATGATGCTGCAGACGTTGCTACCATGAAACCTTGGTGTGCCATTGCTGGCTACTTGATTAGTTGAGAGAGAGACTGGACTAAATTCATCACTGGTATAACTCCATTGACTTTTATGGAATTATGCCAGAGATAAATTTGGCCTATTGTATTCTCATGCCAATATGAGAACAATCCCTTGTAATGCCCAAACTGAGGAGAAACTTGACCCTAGCAGTCACTTTTCTACCTGAATAAAAGCCAGATCTTTTGGTGTAGGATTATTTCTGCACTGCATCATCTCCCTGGGATACTTGTTTAGAAAATGAGCTCCCCAAATGCATGCCCTTCAACTCTGGCCACCAACACGGCCCTGGCTTCTACAATCTGACAGTATGCAAATCTCTGCCCTCCATCCAGCTGAGAGAGGTGTGCTGGAGTGATCTGGGTACAGACACAGGAACTCCAGAGTTTCACCTCCAGCTCTGACCTGTGTGTGTGTCTCTCTCTCTCAGCTGAGTCACTTCCAGAAATTTTGTATCAAAATGTGAAAATCTTGTAGCAAAGTTTTCTGCTACATTTTTGGCAAAAAATGAAATGTTAAGTGCAATCAAGACTTTGCAAAACAAACCACAAAATTAATGTTAAGTTTTCCCACCATTATTTTCATGAGCTTTTATTTTATTTTTTTGCCCTGCTCTATATAACTGCATTTTGTCCTGTGCAGAATAGGACATGGACTCATTTCACCTCCTGGGTCCTGCCAGATTTTGCTGTTGGAACGTAGGCTGCAAGCCCAGAGGCAGTAAATCTGCCTGGAATGAGTTACCTGTAGCCCTTGGTCTGTCCGAGGGGTGGCCTGGAGCCAGCTATTGCTGTCCCAAAAGAAGGCAGGGCCAAACTGAGAGCATATGTGCTCATTCATCTCATAGCCCAGGCAGACACTAACCTAGGGCTCCTTGGCAATCTTATTTGTTACACCTCACTTGCCCTTCCCTGACCAATCCCACTTCTAGTGCAAATATCCTGTGTGCACAAGGGACTCGGAGAGTGGCCTTCTGCTCTGGGGAGAGTAAATTTGTCCCAGTATGTTTGTAAAAGGAAAACTTTAATCCTATGTGTTATTGACCAAAGCAGGAGGAGGAGGATTACTCATTGGTTGTATTACCCTGGTACCTAGAGGTCCCAATCAAGATTGGGACCCCATTGTGCTAGGCATTGTACAGGTACATAGTGAGAGACAATCCATGCCCCAAAAACCTTACATTCTAAATAGACAAGATGGTCAGAGGGAGTATTGTTGTTCCCATTTTGCAGATGGGAAACTGACAATGGCAATCCCCAAATCCTGATACAAACTTGTGACATTTGCCCTTGTTATAGCCAAACTGAGATGGAGAAGGGGCATGTGGTTACCCTGTCACCTTGTCCTTAGGCGTATGTGTTCAGTATTTGCTGAGTGGAAGAAGGAAGAGACTGCTTTAGGCTGTGAGAGAGAGGAAGAACTTTTCCGCCTTGTGACAGACTCTTCAGTTGATATTTGAGTGTTCTTTAGTAGCAGGCTACCCCTGATTTCCATAGGATTCATGTAGGTATTCCTGTTTCTACGTGTTGGTTATTTTAAGATCTCTCTCTCCGGCCTCTGCAAAATTACTAATAACCTCTGGTTAAAGATCGACCTGAACTGGATTTGGAGAGTGTTATTTGGGGCAGCTGCTGTTCAGCTCGCCCAGAGATAGAACAAAGTACTTCAACCTCTTTAAAGAGAGAGACGGTAGTAGGTAACTGAGGGCTGCCAGATCTCAGGTCATTGAAGTTGATAGCAAATCTCTCACTGACCTGGGTGGTGCAGGATCCTGACTTAGTCCAAGGCCGCTGGGGTGGAACAGACTATGGCCTTCCTCCCACAAATAGCACCCCAGAGTTACTGGTGTGGACCATTGTAGACAAGAAAAGCTGAGAGACCAACTAGATCCCAGGTGTTGCAACAACCATTATTATAAAATAACTTTTAGTCAAGTTTAATTCCACACACCAACTTTTCATTGCTGCCTGGTAGTACTCTGTCTGTGAGGCTGAAAAATGAGGAAGCAGCTTTTAAAAAAAAAAAAAAAAAAAAAAAAGAAGAAGAAAAAAAGTAGTTCATTGCCACTGGCTCCCTGTAGTTTGACCCTGACCTCTTGGCTTTGTTCTGCAAACTACTCCACATTTTAGCCAGTCACTAAGCACGTCAGAGTTAATGATTAACTCTGGTGACTGAGTCAGGAGGGTGGAGTTGCAATTTAGCCTGAAACATTGGCCGTAATGAGAGTCAACACATTTTCATTCATAAAATTATAACTTCTGTTTTTATTTATATAATTTGGGTGATGGGGGGTGCAGTTAAATCTATCTAAAGTGCTCTTCACCTTGCTGGATCAGGACCTTAATTATTCCTCTGTATATGTGTTTATATCCTTGCACGTTTGCATCAGTATATATTTACTGGTGATAACATACAGCAAGGAGTGGCTCAAAAGATTGACCTAAAAAAAAAAACTAGACCCAATTTTGCTGTCCATTACCTGTTTGAAGTCAAGGGGTAGCACCAATGTAACTGAGGGACATGGCCCACTTACGTGGTAATGTGCTAACCAGGGAATTTTTTGACAGGTAAAAAAGCTGAAACTAAATCTTGTTTTCCATACAGTAATAATCTAAATTTTTATCTCAACTTGCTTGGCGAGCTTATGTGATATACAGCTTAGAGGACATTCCCAGACAAAAAATTTAGCTTACTTAAAATTAAGGTTGCTAAACTGTAAAACAGTTACAAAAAAATACATACCAAGACTGTACGACTAATAAAACCTAAGTGTTTAAATGTATGTTAATACTCAGTTAAGGTGATGTAGATAAGAATGTAACTTTTACGGTTCATGCAGTCTTAAAGAAATCTAGACATGCCAACAATCAAGCATTCAGAAATATCCAACAACCCTTAACTCTGCCCATTCATGAGAAGGAGAGAGCCATCGACAAACATATCACATAACTTTGAGTTACACAAAGTTCACAAATTAAGTATTTTAGTTTGAGGTGGGAGTGAGAAGAAGCGCTAGGATCTAGACGCAGACCGAGATCAATCTTTCAAAAAGTTCAGGGGGAAGTTAGGATCTTGGTGAAAGTTTGGCTTCAGATAGGAAGTTTGGATCCTGATATGGATTGAAATGCAAAGCACATGCCTGCATTTTGAGAGCATTCAGACTCCCAGTTCGGGTTTGAGCCCTTCTACACACATTGAGTAATATTTTCAAAAACATTGGAGTATGATCAGTAAATAACACATTAGCATGGGCGCCCCCACTGTCCATAATTTTGGTTCTCCTGTAGCTGCAGGTTTGGCAACATAATCTGAAGCAGCCTGGCAGCCTCTTTGTTAGTGTTTGTAGGAGCATTAGCTGAATAGTATCACAGTTACCATTGCTCTCCATGTCGAGTTTAAATTTTTCCAGCCTCGGAGCTGCCTAAAATGGGGATTGTGTTGGCTTCCTCCACAGCCTCCCATTCACCCTCTCTCCACCTCACCCCAGTCATAGTTGACTCATCAGAGAGTTAATTGTGTTTCTCTTTGGTAGGTGGGCTTGGGTAGGAAGACATGGGATTTTTTCATTGTCTCAGGCAGGTTTTCAGCCTGCATTTGAACAGAGCCTCCTCAATCCCTGTCTGCGCCTCTGTTCCTCCCTGTCCTCACCCCATACTTAAGGTTTCTTGCAGGCATGTAAATGACCTCTTGAAGTGGGATGCCTTGATTTCATACAGTGGCGTTCTTCATTTGTCCACTGAGAGAGCCATTTATTACAGTGTTTTCTATCTTTTTTTTTTTTTTTTTTAATTTCAAGTATGCCCTGAGATCCCCAATTGTGGGGCTGGGTATTGACAATCTACATGAAGCTTTGCTACGGACAAATAACTTTTCTTTCTCTTGCCCAGCATCATAGCAATGAAACTAAATGACTTGGTTAAATGGCTTAGAAACAATAAGTAACACCATTTAGTTGTACAAATTGCTTACAATTGCTTGAGAGACAGTGGGATACACAGATACAATTGTTATCAAGGTTCAGACAGCAGAAATTCAGCTAATTGTGATCCAACTTTATAGAAATGGAAGGTACCACCTTTTACTGTGATCATGTAATAAGCTGAGCATTGTCAGGCTGGACAGGTACTTTGTGGACATTCCATAGATGACTCTCATCAAGTAGGTCCTACAGATCATGTTGTTGGAGATTCAAAGGAAGCATTGATCCCTTGGAGTCATACTTAAACTAATACTGCAGCATGGTTGTCACAGTCAGGGTTGCAATCCAGACCAGTGAGGGGTTGGGTCATCACTTGCTCTGTAACCTTGGTGGCCTCCCAATGCTTTGTTGTTGTAGCTCCCAACATGGGTCGCTCACAATCAGCCCACCAACATATGCAGGTCGTGCCCCAAGTGTTTGTGTGCTAGACAGCCCTGAGTCATCAGCTCTGACCCCAGCAGCCTGTCTCCAGCCCCGATCTGGCTTCCATCAGCCTTGGTCACTACTTGCAGGGTGATCCGAACAGACTCCCAGTCCCAAATTACCCCAGAACTGTGTGCCCTGAGGGAATAGTCGGGTCATTTGTTCCTCTAAAGAGACAAAAACACATCACAGCTTATTAACTTAACTGCGGTGAATACATCCTTTCCTTTAAATGCCGCACTGAGTTGGTTTATAGCAAAATAAAACATTTATTAACAATAGGACATAGGGTAAGTGATGCTAAGTGAAAGGAATAAAGTTAGAAAAGACTTACAAGCAAATACAAGTGAAAACACTCATCTAAAAGTCTAAAATTTAATCTAGCAGGATACAGGCTTTGTTCAAGGTGGTTCCTCTCACCACTCGTTCTTCATCCCAGCCATGGCTGTCTTTCCCTCAGTCAGGACCTTCCACTAAACTACAAGGTGCTGGCTTCCCTTGTCGTCTTATGGGAATGATCTTTGCCTCCGCAGGTTTCTCACCTATATTTAGTTCCAGAAACTTCAACCCCCCCTTGGTTGAAGCCCCCATCTTTTTCAGCTTGCAAGAGCTCTGTTCCCTTGTGTCTGTCTAATGATGGCTCCTGTCCTTGCCTGTATCTCCCAAAGCTCAATGACTTTGTTTCATGAGGCAGGATGATGATGTCATGCTATTCTTCCCTTCCTGTGCGCTGACCACCCCCCTGTGTGATTCCCATGTAAAGGGGGATTCCATTGTTTCTGATTCCACCAGGCTTTATTTACATCGGAGACAGGTACATAGGAGATAGCTGTGACATCCCCTCCTCTCTGGACAGACTGTACAGCCTCATATCCATGAGTAATCATAATTCTTTATATAGTGTTAATACATACATTTCACAATGATATTAATCACCAATGTGTCATTAGCTTTCAGGAAAGACCTCATTCGATACACTTTTATAACACAATAATATTGTACACAATCAGTGGATTCAGTTGCTTATCGCTTGAGGTTCAGCCCTCCTCTCCCCCCCGCCCCCCCATCTTTATAGATCAGTAAACCTTTGAAAGGGATTCTTTTGAAAAGTAAAACCCAGACCAAGCTTCTCTCTCCTACTGGCTGTAGATATGCTTCTCTTCTCTCCCCCCCTCCCTCCGCTAGCTTAATCGCTTTGTTTATCTGGCATGCCAATGCACCTTCATTGTCTTTGCCTGATGGCCAAGCTGGTGCAGACATGTTGACCCCCAACCACCTTGTGAGCTTTGGTTCTGTTTACCACATATGTAAATTGCAATCCTATTGTCTCTGGTCAACCCTGCGTCATTTGTATTCAAGATCTGGGCAGACTTGTGTACCAACTCCCACTGACATGCCTGGCTTGAACACATTTTAGTTATAATTCTAGCATATATTCATAACTCTTAGTACCCATCATGTACATACATCACGCAAGAGTATTAATGATCAGTGAGTTACTAGTATTCAGATGGTACCTCGCAAGGCATATTTTGTACAAAAGTAATTACAATAGTGTGTTGGGTGTGACTACAGGGGTACTTAGTGTCACAATAGTTTTTGGAGCTGCTGTGCAGCTGGAGATCGTGCCAGTGGTGCATATAATTGTTTGACTGAGTTTTTGATGTATTGCACTTGTAATTTCGTAGGCGTCTGCTGTCCATAGGGGCTGCTGCCAATCTGTGATACAAAGTTGTCACACAGGGTCCAGAGGAGGCAGCACACATTGTGCTTTCTCATAGAAACTTTACTTTTGTTCTTTCTTGTTCTGTTGTTTCTCTTGATCTAACATAAGTCATTCAGAGTAATGGTGTGTGGTTGCTCTTTGATTGTGGAAAAACAGAACACTGCCCATGTAGTGTCATTAAATATCTAATGGCAATTTTCACAAGGGGAAGTGTGTTTGATGCAGTGTCTTGGTGAATGCCAACTTGACATTTCAATGCGACACTGCTCTTCCTATCTTAAACCATTGCATAGGGATTCTGGTGTGCTGTCAAATGGCTGTCACATTCCACCCCAGAGGAGGTTGATTTTAGTGATGGATGAGTTGATCGCTGTGTATGGTTTGTGTAACAGTGCGGGATGAAAGACCTTATATGAGTGTAAAACATTACTTATTATTTCATACTATTTGGCAACAGTACACCAAGCAATAATAAGAATTCTTTGTTAAAAGATACAAATGTTAAAAGTAATCTTTTTGGTGCATCAAACTTTGCATGACAAACACGCTAATAAAGTATGTGAATGAATAACTCTGGAAAGCATAGAGATGCTAAAAACAGTACGTTTTCTTAGTGTGAAATTTCAGTGTGTCACATTCTGAACAAAGGTCTCCTGCATTGTTTGTTACATATTAACTTCTCTGGCAGGCAAGCAGCCTCTAGCCTCTGAGAACTAACTCTTACTAGTCACAAGGTGATGCAATTTGTAAAACATTACACAGCAGAAGCGCAGAATGTGGCAATGAACTTTTCAGTAAGGGTGTTTCATTCGTACAGCATTTCTTTTCAAGAGTCTTTAAATTGTTAATAAAGAAGCCATTGTTTCCCAGTCATATGGCAATTTTGCAATGAAGTCTTTTACTAGGGGCCTGTACTGAGCTGCATAATCCATAGTAGGATGGTTTTAATAATCTCAAATGAAAAGAGAAAAATGTTTTGAACTTTTCATGAAAACAATAGGCATTTTGAAAGACTGAAATTTGCATCTGACTGTCGCTCTTGATATAAATTAATTTTCAGAGTTATTTGTGAGATGATAAAGACTGTGATTTAAGTCTTCTACCACCTTGACTTTTGGATACCTGCTATCCAGGAGGTGTGGGAGCAGAATAGAAAGAATCTGGAATGCAGATCAATCTTTTGTATCTAATTCGGTGGTAGTTATGCACATGTTCGCTAGCACTGGAATTTTGTCTCAAAATGTTTCCTGATGCTGTGTACATATCTGGTACCAAGCCGTGACTCAGCACAAAGAATGAAGAGGACTTTGTGCATGGAAAAGAAATTAAAAGAAAATAGTAGGCCTAATATAGATATATTACTTTTAGTTCTGTTGATGCTTTATCTTTTCTCCATAAAGCCTCAGGTATTGTTGGTTCACTTGTTGCCTCCCTTCGAACATGGTGAGTAAAAAGGTTATGCCTGCTCTAGATTGGCCAAACAAACCGTGCTGAAACTGTGTTTAAACAGTCTTTAGAAACAGTTCAGCTAACCTGCTTTCTCTGCCAGGTAAGATGAGGCCCAAATGCCACCTATTCTTAGGGTGACCAGATGTCCCGATTTTTATAGGAACAGTCCCGATATTTGAGGCTTTTTCTTATATAGAAGCCTATTACCCCCCCACCCCATCCCAATTTTTCACACTTGCTGTCTCATCACCCTACCTATTCTGCCAAGTTTGGGCATTTCTAAGCACTAGAGAAGAGAGGTTAACAAGCTGGGAGCGGATCAGACAACAAGCTCTGTTCGTTTCACCTTATCCCAGAGGTCATCTCTGTCACTGGTTCTCAACCAGGGGTACGTAGAAGTCTTCCAGGGGGTACATCAGCTCACCTAGATAGTTGACTAGTTTTACAACAGGCTACATAAAAAGCCTAGCAAAGTCAGTACAAACTCAAATTTCATACAGACAATGACTTGTTTATACTCCTCTATATATTATACACTGGAATGTAAGTACAATATTTATATTCCAATCGATTTATTTTATGACTATATAGTAAAAATGAGAAAGTGAGCAATTTTTCAGTAATAGTGTGCTGTGACACTTTGTATTTTTATGTCTGATTTTGTAAGCAAGTATTTTAATTGAGGTGAAACTTGGGGTACACAAGACAAATCAGACTCCTGAAAGGGCTACAGTAGTCTGGAAAGGTTGAGAGCCATTGATTTATGTGATAAATGGGCTTTTGAGATGTGTGTATATATACACAGAGAGAGAGAGAGAGAGAGAGAGAGGCTATGCTGAGCTAGAGAATTTTTTATTTTTTGTATATTTTGACCTCACAATAGCCTGTGTGGCCTGCTTTCTTGGCCTGGCTTCTGTCTCAGATTCCATCTGAAACAGTGGGCACATTCTCACGGGACAGCTGGTCCCTCCTGCTGCTCATGCTGCCACAACTGCACTTCTATTTTTAGCTCACTAACTCAATCAGAACTAGCATGGGTATGTCTACTGAAGCTGAAAATTACACCTCCCAGCTCTGGTGTAGACATACCCTGTGGTGTATAGAGCTGTGTGACTGTAAGGCTGTTTTCTGTCCACTAATACACCTTTAGGAACACACTGAAATATTACTATTCACTTGTCTAAATAGTATCCTTCCCAGATCTCCCCTAGGCAAATTATTAAGTATACCTGTACTGTGTAGGGCCTCACTCTTCTCTTATCAGTTTAACTCCATTGACTTCATTGGAGCTACTCCTAATGTACACTGGTGTGATTGAATTAGGTCAGTAAGTTTGTGTGTGTGCGTGTGTATATATATATATATATATATATATATATAATCACAAAACACTGTGGTAACATGGAGTGAAGACTGCTGACATCCATTCTTAGCTAGCACAGTCACTACAAATGCAGAAAATCCTGAGCTAAGGTTCTTTCACAAACTTTAGAAATCACTTCCCCTGTCATGCGTAATATTTCCCAAATATAGGCACCAGGCAGGACCAGGATCCTGCTGTGCTAGGTGCTGCACAAACACAGAACACAATGAGGGTGTTTGACTTAAAGAGCCTACAACCTAGGTAATACATAGGAAACTTGAATGAAATCCTGACCTCACTGAAATCATTAGGAATTTTACTATTGACATCAGTGGGGACAGGAATTCACTTCCTAACTCTGGCTAAGTATTCATTTATATATACTGAGTGAGTGTGGAGTAGATGCACTTTTATAAATTAAATATAAAACAAGAAGTTGTTTCCTCATATATATGTATATATGAGTATATATTAGGAAAACCTCCTCTTTAATTTTAAGCAGAGCTTTTTGAGTGGTTAGTGCAGGAGACTGCCATTGACTTGTGGAACTTTGGGCAAGTCTCACCGTCTTGCCGTGCCTCAGTTTCCCCATGTATTAATGTAAATAGTGGTGATAGAACTGACCCATTCCACAGGGGTGTGGAAGTCCTGAGGCTTCATTGGATTGTAAAGCACTTTGAGTGCCACAGCTGTGTAAAATAATCATATAGTGAGAGATCTCTTGGATTGCAGTGAGTTGAACAGCACAGACACTCAACATCTCTGAATAACCCACTTGAAAGAGGAGGTTACTTCCGATTAATAAAATGTTACCGACCATTTTCTTGTGTGTGAAATAATCCTTCTTGCGCCACGAACTGTAGCATATATGGTCCCCTAGCAAGGCCTTTTGGATAGGTGTTACTTTGCACCTATGCCATGGTGCTTAGGGATAGCTTGTTAGCTGTACAGCTCCCAGTGAATTTATTTGCCTCTTGATGTATCATTTTAACTTCTAATAGGAGTGATCTCACCTTATTGCCCTTTACTAACTTCTGCCTTCTCAGGTACGTTAATATAGATGTTTACCTGCTACAGCAAACAGTATGCAAATCCCTAAATCACTGGTGTGGTGACTTCACTCTGAGCAGACTCTCCCATTCTCCGTTTTCCAGTGACGCTCTCATTTGCTCCTGTGCATACACCTGTGAGCTGTTGGCAGCCCAGTCAGTTACAGTGTGGAAACCTCCCAGGCTTTGGGTCCTTCTTTCTCACGTGTGTCTCACCTGCAGGGAGTTCTGCGACTTGATTTTTGGAAGTGCTGAGCACCCAGAACTACATTTGGAGTCAATGCGAGTGCCCCACCCCTCTGAAAATCAGGCCCTCTGCTTTTTATTCCTAGCCATTTTACAGCTATTCAAATAAGGTCCTTAAAACTATTTTTGCCTGCAGCCTTGTGCTATGATTCCTTTAGTGCTTGCTCAAACTAAACAGGGACATACTGAGTCAGTATTTGGATGAGTCCTCTTAAAATATGCCTAGATGTTGCAAGAAGTGGTGGTTTGAGGTGGTACTGAATCAGTATCCCAGCGTGATGTTGGGAACTGGGTGCTTTGGTCTTTAAAATGAGTTGTGAATTTAGGAGTTGCCAGATCAAAGGCCTATCTAGTCCAATGTCCTATCTCTAACAGTGGCCAATACCAGGTGCTTCAGAGAGAGAAGTAAAATCCAGGCTGGACAATTATGAAATAACATGCTCATGGGAGTAGTTTCTTCTAGGGCTGTCAAACGATTTAAAAAAAATTGTGATTAATTGCAGCTTTAATCGCACTGTTAAACAATAATAGAATACCAATTTACATTTATTATAAATATTTTTGGATGTTTTTCTACATTTTCAAATATATTGATTTCAATTGCAACACAGAATGCAGTGTACAGTACTCACTTTATATTATTTTTATTACAAATATTTGCACTTTAAAAAGACAAAAGGAAATAGTATTTTTCAATTCAACTCATACAAGTACTGTATGTAATGTAAAAGTGCAACTTACAAATGTAGAATTTTTTTCAAAACTTCACTCAGAAACAAAACAATGTAAAACTTTAGAGCCTACAAGCATGAATGGGCATACGAATGTTTAGCATATCTGGCACATAAATACCTGCCAATGCTGGCTACAAAAGTGCCATGCAAACACCCATTCTCACTTTCAGGTGACATTGTAAATAAGAAGTGAGCAACACTATCTCCCGTAAATGTAAACAAATTTGTTTGCTTAGCGATTGGCTGAACAAGAAGTAGGACTGAGTGGACTTGTAGGCTCTAAAGTTTTACGTTCTTTGGTTTTTTATTGCAGTTATGGAAAAAAATTCTACATTTGTAAATGTCTGAACTCCTCTTGAATTCAGTATCTTGTGTCAGTGAATTCCACTAGCTAGCTGTGTACTGTTATATCCATTTTAAATTTACTTTTTAATTTCATTGACTATATCCCCTTATTGTTGTACTATTAGAGTAAATTAGCAGCCCCAATTTACCTTTACTGTAGCCTTCATTATTTTCATGTATCGTTATCATGTCCGTTCTTATGTGTTTCCCATCTAAGATGTCGACCTAATCTTTTTAATCCGTCCTACTGTTAAAATTAGTAAGACATGGAAAAACTACCATTGTCCTTCTTTTCACTTTAGCTATAACTTTTTGAGATGGGCTAATCATGGCTGAACACACATTTGAGATGAGAGTATGCCACCAACATGTTATAACATTACAATATTTTTAGTGTTATTCTCTATTGCTTAAAGCAGAGTACCCTCTTGTTTGTTTTTTTTCATCATGATCATGCACTGAAAATAGCTGTTCATTGAGCTCTCTGCGATGAAGCCCAGGTCTTTTATGTCAGTGGTTAAAGTTGATTTAGAACCTGCCAGTATGTGTGAATAGTTCAAATTGGCCCTTCCTGATCAGTTTTGTTCCTTACAGATTCCTTGGAACTTTGGTAAGAAGGAAAGGGGTGTAACCTTGATGTCCTGACCAAAGTCCAACAGGGAACTAAATTCTCTCTGTGGTTTCATCTGGAAAAGCTATTCCTCACTTCCTTGTTGGTTGAGTGGTATTGCTGCTGGGTCTCACCCCAGAGGTGACTGCATGTGAGTGGTGGATAAAATGACTCCCTTGTTTGTACATCAGTTTGTTTATAAAACCCTTTGGGATGGAAGGTGTTGTAAAAATGCAAGATTTTTTTTTTTGAGTGTTTTAATCCATGCTGCTGTATTAATACTGCACTGAATCAACAGCATCTAAAACAAAACTCAGTCTTAGCCATCAAAAAGTGCAGTCAGGTCTCAGCGAGGTTTATACTGATGTAGAGAGCAGCTTGAATGGCCAAAATGGTATTTGAGTTCCCATTAGTGATTTCAAATTGAGATATTCCTAAAGAGTTATAAAACTTCAGTGCCATGGGTCAGTAGAAGTCACATGGATCTCACAATATCACCTGGACCGTGTTCCTGGAACCCTGTCACTGGTTCAGCGCGAGTACAGTGTCAAAATGGCTTGAGAGAGAGAGCACTGATGAATTGCATGCATCTCTCTCAGCCAGTTGGAGGAGGACTGGCTGGCTCTGAATTAATGATAGACTATGGAGCCTTCCATCTCTTGGCTGATGATTCTAATTCAGCACAGGTTAGAAATGACTGAACATGACTATCACCCTTTTGGTGACGCTGGTGAAATGAGTTAGGGGTCTTAGACTAGTTTCCATTGGGAAAGAGTCTACATTGCTAAAACCACCACTACCAAAACTGACCCTAACAGGTACCCTGGGCTTAGCAGTTTCAGATTGAGAGGCCAAGGATGAATGGACCATGAATAACAAAGTACTCTTTCAACTCTAGGGCAGGGTTGAGGCATTCTGCCAAGCCAGTGGCAGATTAACACATGGGCCTGAGGGGTCCTGGCCAATTTGGGGGCCCCCCACAGGAACTCTGGAAGCTGTGTAGAAGTGGGGGACCCTCTGGCGCTGGAACTGTGGCCCTGCCCTCTGGCCAGGCAAGAAGCCGGCCGTGGTAAGAGCCGCCCAGGTAGCCTGGGCCGCTGTGTGGAGCCCTGAACCCTCCACCTGCCCTGGGCAGGGGCTATGCTTCACGGCGGGGGAGTTAATCACCTTACCAGCTCCCCCCGCTGTGAAGCACAGTCCCTGCCACCACCACCGCTCCACACCTGCCTGAGGCTACTATGCCCATGTTAAAAAGTAGGGGGGCCATGGCCTCCCTGGTTCCAGTGCCTCATGGCCCCCAGGACGTGGGGGGCCCAAATGTTATTGGGGCCCTGGGGCACAAAGAAGTCATAATCCGCCTCTGTGCCAAGGTGTACTACTACTGCTCATTCTGTACCTATTCCATGGTTAAACAGAGAACACTGGTCTCCAAGGCTGTCTAGCTAGCTGGCACCTTGCATTAGCATTAAGCTCCCCTTTATATTTTAAGGGGAGTTTCCATTTCTTGGGAATATCCTCACTTGTGAATTTCTCGACTTTTTCACTCCTCTGCTGTGTCCTGCACTTAAGAGACCTTTCTCTTTCCTTGGGATGCGTGGTTGGTTGGTTTGTTTGCTTTCCTTTTAAATTTTCTGTCTGACCCCCTCCTTGTTTTTAGGATGCACACTGTTGAAAAGAGAAGTGTTTGCATGAGTGATACAATCAGGATGTTGTTGGATTTTATTATTGCCTGCACGACTGTGGAAGCTGCTGAAGCTGCTCGGGAGTAGAAAGTTTGGAAACGGCTATTTTATTGTGCACTTGGAAAGCTTGAGAGATGGAATTATCATCTTCGCTAGTCCTAGGACTGCAGTGAGTTTGTGTCCACTGTGGAATGCTGCAGATTTAGAGCTTTCTCTTGTGAGGTCATTGGTCTTGTTGGAGTCAGAGGGTCGCAGTTCTTTTTCCATGTTATATAGGAGCAGGAAGCAGAGTGGGTTTATCTGCATGTTATAACTCAGTTTTCCTTGGAGGTTGAGTGGCTGCTGGGATTAGTAATGGGATACAGAGCCTTTCATCTTCTCCTTCAAGCCCATCCCAAGGGAGGAGTGAGTGTAACTGAAAGTTACCACACATTAAAGGCTATTGGATGGCCTATGCAAAATGAGTTTGGTTGGTTGGTCTCACTGTTGTCCCTGGAGGACAAATGTCCACAGAAAAAAATCATCACTGTCTTTGGCACTGAGTGGCCCCCTTGTTAATAGCAAAGGGGCGAAAGTTTTGAATAGACCATAGAAACTGTATTGCCCTTTCCGGGTCAAGGTTGAGGCACATTTGTGTTGTGCAGGGGAAGCTTTCTCTCCTGCTGTTTGTGCTGTATCAGGATTCTGAGTAAAGAGTGACTGCTGGCTGAGATTTTTCCAAAGTGACTAGTGATCTCTCTGCCTCCATCTTTGGATGCCCAATAAGAGGCATTGTAAAGGGGCCTGTTTCTCCAGTGGCATGGGTCAGTGCTTTCTGAAAATTGGGCCACCCCAAAAGGCCTAGAACAGAGGCACCCAAAATCACTAGTTACTTTTGACAACCTTGGCCTCACTCTCCAGCTAGCAACGCACCATCTTTCACAAGCGCTAATTCCTTAAATGGATCGGGGTAGGCAACCTATGGCACGCGTGCCAAAGGCGGCACGCGAGCTGATTTTCAGTGGCACTCACACTGCCCGGGTGCTGGTCACCGGTCTGGGGGGCTCTGCATTTTAATTTAATTTTAAATGAAGCTTCTTAAACATTTTAAAAACCTTATTTACTTTATATACAACAATAGTTTAGTTCTATATTATAGACTTATAGAGACCTTCTAAAAACGTTAAAATGTATTACTGGCATGCGAAACCTTAAATCAGAGTGAATAAATGAAGACTCGGCTCACCACATCTGAAAGGTTGCCGACCCCTGAAATAGATTATGGTAATTGGGGAAATAGATGGGCACTGTTTGCTACTGATTACCCAGAGCCACATTTATCATTGTAGCATCTTGCCCAGCAATGCACAGCTCCTGAGAGTAAGTCTTTAGAAAGGCAAATCCTTCCTCCGTGCTATATACATGTAAATTGTTAACAGATTTTACTGTGAGTCTATGGCAGCTAATCCACATAATTGTATTTGGAAAGAACATAATGGCACATCGTTTGTAGGTTATACAGTACTTATTGTGCTTGTTCTGGCTTTGAAGTTTGTCAGTATGTTCTGTATGGGTTTTAGACAATGCAATAAAAGCCATTTTAAAAGAGAGATTCTCCAAACCAGGGGTGAGCCATTAGTCTGAGAGAATACCCTTCCAGAGAGGCCGTACAGGTGGAGACCCAGGCTGCAATAAACAGGGCAGCTGTAGTTAACACTCTTTATTAGTACTAGTCGTGTAGATTTTAAGTGTGACATTCATCTAGACCTATCAAAGCATTTTACAATCATTAATGAAGTATTATTCACATTTAATGAATTGGGAAACAGGACCAGAGGGATTAAGTGACTTTGCCCAAGGTGTCACAGCAAGTCAGTGGCAGAGCTATACCTCTCAAAATCCCCAAGTTACCTATATTCCACCCACATTTGGTGTCTCCTTCCTTTTATTGTTGAAAATTAGTTAAATGAGAAATGCATAATCATGTGACCAAGGTTAAACAGAATTATTTACACCGAAGGAATAGATTCCATGCATTTTAACGTTCCTGCTTTTTGTCCCCCTCATTTTGGTTCTCTGACACACGTTGTGTTCCACATTTACATCTTCGCAAGTTGAGAGGATTGGGCAGAGGTGGGAAAAGAACCCCGACATTCTAAGGCTTAAACCTCTGTTCTAATCAGGGGTCTACAACACCTTATTGACGTTATGTATATGCATAAGATTGCTTGCTCTCAAATTCAACTATTATGAGTTTGCCTTTAAGTCTCTCTCTCTGTATTTCTTAGGTGTTTTTAATGTGCTTCTCACTCTGGAATCTAGGAGCCTATCCCGCCAAGAGCAGAGAGAGAAATCATTTTAATGTAGAAAATTACACCTGAGTCAATCTGGCACCATGAACAGAGTGTTCAGATAGACAGCTGATAATATACCATGTAAGCAATAAGGAAGTAGCAGCTCTACTGAGTGCAATGGAAGCTTTTACAAAGTCACCACTGTACAAACAAATCACCCTGAAATTTGAAGTTGATGGCAGATAGGCCTCTCCATAAGTCAAGCTGAATTCAAAATTCTTTATTAGTGTGACAAGTTACATAATGCTGCTAAAATGTTAAAAAGACACAAACCTTGGGTATTTGTGAAAAGTAGGTCTAGTACATTAAAGCCCTAGCCATGGACCAGTTATTGGGCACTGTACAAACATATAACAGTAAGATGGTCCCTGCCCCCAAAGAGCTTACAATTAGAGATAGTCAAAAAAATGTGACAAAATAGTTTCCTATTGAAATATGCAGCTTTGTCAACCTCAAAACATTTCATGGGAAAGTTCCGATGTTTCGATAATTTTTTAATAGGAAAAAGTGTAAACTTTTTGGACAGCATGGAAACGTTTGTACTTATACACATGTCGTCAAATATACAGTTATAATATTAGTGTTAATTTAATGTGATCTATTTAATATTAAAGTTAAAATGAAATAAGTCCAAACAAAATGACCACCTTTTGAAATTTTCTGACGCTACTGAATTGAAATGTTTCCGTGGTCCCAAATCAAAACATGTTGGAATTTTGATTTTGTGGGACATTTCAAAATGTTCATTCTCAATTGGGACCTTGTTTTTAAATGTTGGAATTTCCCATGGAACAGAAGTTCCAGTTCTCAAACAGCTCTGTTACAATCTAAGTATCCAGAATCCCATCAGGCTTCATAGTCAGGTTTTGGATTTTTATCCTATCTCCATCGGTCATTCCTGTTCACCTCTGACTCCGGCTCTGTCTGAGCTGGGGGGTGATTCCCCTGCCCATGGACACATGCTCGCACTAGCGCAATATCTACCGGTGTTTGGTGGGTTTGTATTTTGCACAGCTCAGCCATGCTTTCACTGCCACTGCAGCTACACAGCTATTCTCACTAGCTCAACGAGACCTAGCGCAAGTGTGTGTACATGAGCTGGTGGGAGTCACACCCCTAGCTTGTAGTGTAGACATATCCTAAGGGGCACGGTTCTTCCAATGTAATGCTATCTCTGGCCTTTGTTTTTCTCAAACATCTCTCCTCCCCCCCCCCCCCAGGATTTTTTAATGGAAAGTCTCCATCAGGTATCATAGATTGGAGGACTTAACATTTCTCAGCTCCCTTGTATTTCTGACAGCGGAGCAGAAAATGTCTCTCCATCTCTGTCTCCTTTGCAACACTGCTTCACAAGTTTCAGAGTAGCAGCCGTGTTAGTCTGTATCAGCAAAAACAACAAGGAGTCCTTGTGGCACCTTAGAGACTAACAAATTTATTTGGGCATAAGATTTTGTGGGCTAAAACCCACTTCATCAGATGCATGGAGTGGAAAATACAGTAGGCAGGTATATATATTACAGCACATGAAAAGATGGGAGTTGCCTTACCAAGTGGGGGTCAGTGCCAGGGCCGGTGCGCCTCCCCCCAGCCCTGCGGCAGCTCCCTGCCCCCCCCCGCCCTGAGGTGCCCCCCCGCGGCAGCCATGCGGCAACTCCCCACCCCAGCTCACCTCTGCTCCGCCTCCTCCCCGAGCACGCCGCCCCCGCTCTAATTCTCCCCTCCCAGGCTTGCGGCGCCAAACAGCTGATTGGCGCTGCAAGCCTGGGAGGCTGGAGAAGTGGAGCGGCGACCGTGCGGCAGCCCAGCCCAGCCATGCTATAAAAAAAAAAAAATTGGGGGCACCGCTTTTTGGCGCCCCCAAATCTTGGCGCCCTAGGCAACCGCCTAGTTTGCCTAAATGGTAGCACCGGCCCTTGTCAGTGCTAACGAGCCAATTCAATTAAGGTGGAAGTGGCCTTTTCTCAACAGTTGACAAGAAGGTGTGAGTATCAGCAGAGGGAAAATTATTTTTTGTAGTGACCCATCCACTCCCAGTCTTTATTCAGAGTCTGTTTTTGAAGTTTTTTTGTCGAAGAATTGCCACCAACAAGAAATTGCAGAACTGGAATTAATTTGCAAACTTGACACCATCAAATTAGGCCTGAATAAAGACTGGGAGTGGCTGGGTCACTACAAAAAGTAATTTTCCCTCTGTTGATACTCACACCTTCTTGTCAACTGTTGGGAATGGGCGACATCCACCCTGATTGAATTGGCCTCGTTAGCACTACAAAAGTAATTTTCCCTCTGTTGATACTCACACCTTCTTGTCAACTGTTGAGAATAGGCCACTTCCACCTTAATTGAATTGGCTTCCCCCCCCCCCCCAATGAAGCATGTATGCAGGCAGTGTAGATTTTGGTGGTGTTTTTTGCGTACCATTTGGTTCTCAGGGATAGTGTACATGTAGTATTTGTTTGCAGAACTGGAAGTGCAGGATTTCTATAGTGGGGTTTTTGTCCCAACTCCTATACTTAGAATAGGTCAACTGAATTTAAAGAGCAAAGTTTGGGAACCAATTTAAGATGTTATCAAATTATTTTAATATTATATTGGTGGATTGAATTTGTACATTGGATGGCTTTTTTGGTGTAGAATTTAGTGACTGAAATCCTCTGAATTTACTGTGGGGCCCAGATATAAAATAATTTAATTTATTGCTCATTTGGGGGGGGGGGGGGAAGGAATGTTGTTTTTTTCCCCCCCTGAAGTTGACTTGTAGAGCCTATGGGTGAAATTTTGACCCCACTGAACTCAATGGCAAAACTTCCATTGAGTTCAGTGAAGCCAGCCTTTCACCCTGTGGCTTGTAGCATGTTCTTAATAAATGTACATACCTTTGGCGAGAGTCTGATCAGATGATTTTCATAGAGCAGACATTTTATCTCCATTGTTTAGTGGGAGTCCTCTGGTTGGTTATTGGTGTATACATATAGCTGGACAAGGTAGGGACGGCCTCTGTTGTACAGGACCAGCACAATGGAGCGCCAGTCATGACTGGAGACTTTGTGTGTCACTAAACTGCCTGTTATTAAACTTTCGATTATATTGAAAAGGGAGGGCTGGGGTTTTTGATGGTGTCTCATGCTTTCTTGTTGGGAATATTTTTTCAGTGGCATGGTACATTGGTAAATGCCTTCCCACCAATTTCCTCTAGCATACTTTGTTTTTTTCAAACTCAGTGCCATGTTAGAAGCATTATCCCTCTATTAATCAAATAGGACTGTTTAGCCATTACAGAGGGCAGTTCAAGGCAGCAATGTGTTTGGTGGGCAGTCCCTAAATTAAAACTGGTTTCCCAGGGGTCTTGTTTGTAAAGACTTCTCATGTTCCATTGTGTCACTGACTTCAGAAGTAGGTTGAATGCAGCAAGGGTCACGGGTCACTTGAAGGTTTAAACTAGTGTAAATGGTGGAGTCTCTGTAACTTGATGTCTTTAAACCATGATTTGAGGACTTTAATAGACCCCTAACTTCTGGCAGAGTTACTGAAGGAGCAGGGGGTGAGGTTTTGGCCTGCAATGTGCAGGTGGTCAGACTAGATGATCATGTTGATCCCTTCTGACCTTAGAGTCTGAGTCTATAAGTGACAGCATAAAAAAATGGACTGTTCTACTTTAACCATGCTGCTCGTCTTTCTTCTAAGCCCTTTGCCCTGGGGGTGAAATCCTGGCCTCATTGAAGTTAGTGGAAAAATTCATTAACTTCACTGGGGCTAGGATTTTAGCCAGGGACTCTAAGAGCATTGTCTCTGACAAATGATTGTTTTACTGAGTATATGGCAGCACCACTGTCATTCTAAGTACCAGGTCAGACCATGCAAAATGAGGGCCTGTCATTAGTTGCAAGTCTAGGCTTTCCAGACTCTTCATTAGGGATGATTTTTTAGATGCAGAAGAGCTTGTTCTTGGGATAGTTTTAGATGCTTTTTGGGCACTTTCTATCTACTCAGTGGTGATTTTTCAAGGGACCCACATTTTGCTATGCAATACATGATGAAATATACAGAAAGGTACTTTCCCAGTTATGAAAGTCTAATTCAATCGATTGGATTCTGCCAGTTGCAAATACTTTATATTAGGGGAGGGGCATGTTTGTGGTGGTAACTTGACAGAGTTGGAAAATCAGTGCAGTTTAGGTTTGAGAGGCTTCACATTTGATTTTAGAGGGGCATCAAGGTAAGTAGTGTGACAGGAAATGAAATGGAGTGGGAACAGAATCCTTGCTTGCTTTCCTAGCTGTGAGAGAGGGATGGGTACCCCACTGTGAAAATGCTGATTGATTAGAGAGGCTTCTTTCTGCTAACACTTTCCACATGCCACTTTAATCATTGCAATTTTCTTTAGCTCCATCAGTCTTTAGAACACCTGTGACTATCATAACTGAGTCACATCTCACTGTGCTACCTTTTTACTGATATGCCTCAGTAGTGGGTCTAATATGTATTTGGCTTAGGGAATGAAACTTCTTTATGAAGGCATAGAAAAGCAGGAGACATTGTATGGAAGTTCTCTGGTGTGTGAACTTAAGGTGCTGTTCTATTAACACTTTAAAAGGTACCTTTTTAAGTCTGTCATGAATTGCAAAATGGCATGCAAGCCTAATTGGGCCTTGTGGTATGAGCTCAGTTTTTACCACAGTAAGATTCTTCAAGCAGGGCCTGAGGTGTGCATAAAGCACGTAAGAGGCATGCGGTTCATTTGTTCTCAAGCTGGTGGGGTTCACAAAATGTCTGTTGCTGTTAAGAGCAAGACCCAGTCTTTCAACTCTGCCTCTTAAGGGGCCACACACACACACAAAGCACTAGTTAGGACTGCATTTCTTCAACCTGCTGCTGTATATGGAAGGAGCCATAGGCATTAATTTTAAATGAGAGAATAGATTGCCTATGCCAACCTCTTGCCGCGCCCCCCTCCCCCCCCCCCCCAAAAAAAACCCACTGGAGCTACCATGCATCACAGTGACATTCATTGAGCTCCCTACAAACCTTTAACAGTAGGAACAGTATTTGTGAACACCCAGGAATAACTCAGTTACTGCGGTCTTTGAAGTACATTCTCATTAAATGGAGGTTTCCGGTGATTACAATTTTGTATAAACTGTTATTGCTTAGTTTGTCTTCTGCTTGTGTCTGGGCTGAAGCAGCCAATGCTGTCCAACTTTTAAACAGAAAAAATTTCAGCCACATTTTTAGAAGGGTATTTGAGACTGCCAACTCAGCCTTCAAAAGTATAAAGGTGCATTAGGTGCTAAGGCAGTTTGAGGCATCAGCAGATTAACAGAAGTTGGAGTACAGGTTTGTTGGTCAGTAAACAAAACATTTTAATTTCAGCTACTCCTATCAGAAGTTAGATTAGTTAATACTGTCTAAAACACAATGTAGTAGCCCTTGCCTTTCCTAAACTCAAAGGTTTTTGACCTGTTTGAGAGAGGAAGCTGAAGGCTCCTCCTTCATCTAATTAAAATGCAGGCCTACACTTTGAAATAGGATCTCAGTGCCATTTTTAAGTTCTATAAGTAAAATAAATAGGCCTGGAAGGATAAGATTGTCAGTAAATTATGATGAAATCAACACTTACAGAGAAGAAAAGTGTTGAATCAGAACTTGGTTCTGATTTAAGGATATTTACTTTGTAAATTGTGATGTTGATTTGGGTTTTAAAGCTTTGACAGAGGCTGATATTCAAAAAGTTACTGTCTGACCTTTCCATAATTCCCAGCAGTGCTAAAAACAATCACTGCCCATCAAAGCTATAGAAAAAAAGTACATACAGCTATAGCAAAGTCAGGTACTGAAGTGCTAACTGCAGGAACTCTCAAAGGTCCCCCGGCCCTACACAGCCAGATTCCAGTGTGATCAGTACATTCTGAAAGCCAAGATGTTTTTCTTGCAAAGCAAGTACAGTTGATTAGTTTCAGAGATCCAGCTGGATTCACACTGATGCCATTTTTAGTCACTTTGCAATGGTTAGTTACCTAGAAGATGCACTGTAACATGTGTCTTTTACAGGTCCAGTATTTTTTCAAGATTCTGGACAACTGACAGCAGAACATGGAACTATCTCCAGTTTCTAAACGAAAGACAGACAAGGAGAGACGTGTTCATTCATTTATTGTCCAATGTTTTAACCTGACTGAAATACAAGAGCAAGAGCACTGTGCTCCTGGCTATTTATTACATATGTTAGAACATAGAGTTTTGCACTTTAGACAACATTTAACACCATTCTATGGGGTACTGCATTGCTTTTTATAAAGTTCAAAATAAAGATTTATTTTCAAACAAGTGACTTTGGTTTTTTCATACATTACACTTTTTCTTGCAGAAAAAATAAAATTGTACAACTGCATAAATATAAAATCTTCCACCATGAAAATGGTTAAAACATTCAGTAAAGACATTAGCACCACACCATGTGATGCTGCCAGCAGAAAAAAAAGAATATACAAAGCAATAATTATCAGTCATCAGTGGTTGGGAAAGCCTGACTCAGGTTTCACACAACATACTGGAGGATGAGGGTGGAAAGAGCATTCACTACAGAGCACAGAACACAATCACCTTTTTTATTTATTCATAAACTCAAATGAGTTTCCCCTGCCACCCCTTCAAATAGAATACCCTTACACCACAGGAAAATAAAAAGGATCTATGGAGTGCTGTCAAATAGTCTCACAGGTGGGCCTTTATCTTTAAAAGGAAAAAAAAAAAAAAGTACCATGCCAGTTCTAGTCCCATTGAGTATTTACACCTCGGCAGCAAAATCTTTGCTCACAGAAAGTAGAAAACAGATACAATACATGGCTTGAAAAATGACCAGAGTATGTACCTATAGGACTGTACACTAAATAAAATACACAAGGCAGCAATACTTAGGGGCCAGAAACACTGCTTACTACAAGTCAGTTATGGAATCATAATTTACAGTAAAAATGGGCATCTCCCAAGGCTCAATTTTGTTTTCTTTTGTCATTTACAGTAGAATAAATATTTTGTCACTATTGCTACACTTTAAGTTTACATTCTAACCTAGTAATGCAGAAAGCTAGTGTAAAGCATATAGATTATGTGTAGGTCCCATACGTATGACAGTTTGTTCAAGACTAGTAGGTTTTTTGTTTGTTTTTTTACTTTTTAAATGGCTAGGAGGGGAGAAAAGAAAATTGTGCTTATGATCAGCTGCTCTTTATGTCAAATTTCACTTCAAAACGTCCCTGAAAACGGTCTTTGTCACTGTAACCGATGTTCTCACCGTAGACCTTGCATTCCACACGCACTTCCGTGTCATAGGTCAGGTTAGTGAACTGCACTGCCATGAGAGGCTGGAGATATTTTGGCTGAAGCAGCTTGCCATAGTATGGATAATATTGTAGAGGAAAGCCAGCATAGCCAGCCATCCCCATAATATTCAATGGTGCCGATTTTGTCAACGTCTTCCTCTTTCTAAAGGGAGGGGAAAAAAAATCACTTGGACAAGCCCCATTGTAAATATTCCCACCACTGTATACCCATTCAACCTAATTATCTGAACTGTACTTGGCCATCACCATGTGACTTCTGTGCTGGATAGTGCAATAAAGTCATCTTCGTTCATTCAAACGAATTCAGTATCCCTGAGGACAGGTGCACAGTAGTAGAATGGGGGCAATTAAATAATCAATTGACATAATCCAGGATGATTTTTCCTATTTACCTTTTATTAGGGAAGTAGGTTCCACAAAAACACTCAAATTATGTCACCACAGAACTTCAAGTTGTTTTCCAGCAGCTTGGTAAGATCAGCATTATTGTTCCCTGGCCACTCATTGTTATCTACAGCAGAGGGTACAGGAAAATCCTGAATTCTAATAATTATTCCCTCTTAGAACTGACCCCAGAATTGACAAAGCTTGCTGTGCCTCTGGGCAGCTTAAATCTGTCCAAAAATTTTAAATTGAACAAAAAATAATCTGCCTTTTTCAGTTAGCATTATTCTCTACAAATTCCTGCTTGAGTAAATGAATTACCCAGGGGAGAGGATACTGCTACTTGGAAGAGACCTTGCTTTTGAGGAGTACATGGCTGAAAGGATGGGGGGGGGGGGGGCACGAGGAGGAGAAGAGTGCCTTTTACTTATTTCTAGGTCACCCATCCCAGAGATCAGGTCAATGACAACATTCAGTCATCATTAATTGTTCACTAACCTTTGTGAAATGAGTTGCCTCAATCCAGTTCCTAAGGGGAAGATATCCTTATCAAAAGAAATGGGGGGGTGGGGAGGGGTCATTTGTCAGCAGAAAGGTCAAGGAGTGAATGAGCACCAAGACTTGACTCCTATCTCAGGATTGAAGCATGCTCACCTTTTTAAAATATCCTTTTAAAGTCAATCTGCACCAATCTAAGAGAACTGGGGCCAGAGAAAGAAGCTCCTGGATAATAAACAGCATCACTGAATGTATATGTCCCTCCCCACAGACATGGCTTAGAAGCCTGAGTCTCTGCTTATACAAAACTGGTATGGTGTTGTAGGTTATGGTTTTGGCTGGCTCTGCCCTTTGATGGCCTGAGTTCATTACACATTTACAACAGTTAACTTTGTAGGAAGTTTGATTTCACAAGAGAGACTGATCACGTGTCAGGAAAGGCATGGACACTCTTTCCCACTTACCTTAGCAAAGCAATGACAGGGAGGACATATGGATTGTATTTTCCCATCATCTCAGGAGGGAGGCTGTCATTTGCTGGAGGCTAAAAGAAACCAGAACAAGCAAGTGTTACATTTCACACTGGACAATCTCTGCTCTTCAGACTAACTCCATTGAAAACACGCACATTGATTAGTTTCCAGCATGTCTTCCTGAAGTTCAGAACTGTGCCAACAAGTAGCCCCATCCTTGTGTGTCAAAGTCCGCAGGGGGTGGAGGAGGGAGGTGAACTACTGGCAGATTCATTGGGAGAGCCAGATTTGCTTCTAGGTCAAAGTTTCAAAGCCAGCTCAGGTTGCAATGATTTTCAGTCATTACTGTGAGCAAGTTAAGTGGCCATCTGAATCTGCCAACAAGAGAAGCTCTACAGACAACTTCCTGAGGGGAGCAGGGTAGATGCAGTTCAGGGGACTTTAAAAAAAATAAAAAATAATAATCCTCCTCCTCCTGTTAGTGAATTTAGTAAAAGATAAGGCTTGACAGCCCGAGAGAACACCCCCTCCCCCAATAAATGCTTGTGGTCAAAGGACAAAGCAAATCTCCTAAAGGTAGTCTGGAAAAGCGTATGATTCACACATAATGGAGGAATGGCACAGAGCCCACATGGGAATTTGCTTTCTAGGTACAGTGCCAGAGAGTCAGCTGGAACTTGAGTGGTTGAATTGGGGAAGGCAACTGGCAGTCCTGAACCAAGGTGATGGTATCAAGAGACTCGATTTGCAGCGTGCTTCCATAGCACCTATCACTGAAGGCTCTTACAGCACTTTTCCAGGAATTTAAGCCTCATGTCTACCCTGCAAGGTAGACATGAATATCTCCACTTACAGACAAGAGTCCAGAGTAAATGGCTTTTCCAAGACCAGTCCTCTGCTCCTGCTATAAAACACTTCCCCCAAATTAATAGGAAGGGAAAAGAAGCACTTGCCTTTGGTTTGAAGCCTAGAACTCTGTTGAGCTTGACGACAACACATGGTTTTCCATCTTTGTATCCATAGCTGGAATCAAGCATCCCGGAGCAGTTTCCAGCCAATCACGTCTGAACCTGCAGACTCTCTTCTGACCTTGGTCATTATTAAATGGTCCTCGGTTTTATGTAGTCGCCAGGTTCATCTGGGTGGGGGGGGGGGGGGGGGGGGGGAGAAGAAAAGAGGCAAAACCAAAACACTTACATGCAGCATGAACTCACACTTGAAAGCTTTGAAAAGAAAGGCAAAAAACTCCTGTGAGCATTTCCCTGGGATTGGAATCCTTTTTTTTCAGGTCTAGTAGTAATCAAAACAGAGACAGACACCACCTTCTACAGACTGACTTCATGGATCTGCACCAAGCCATTCAGTGACAAGTGCTCTACCGATCATGGCAAGTCTGTTTTCTACTGGGCCTTTTTCCTCGAATGGATGTGTGTGTGGGCTGCTTCTCTGATTTTTATTGGTGATGTTTTGGGTCACAGGAGAGATTGTCGGAAATGTATTCTCCCTCCAACACACACATCTCCCTTCAAGTCAACACTACATGCAGTCCATTATAGGTGCTTTGCTGAATTACATTAGAAGGAGAAAAGCTGTCGCCCCCCCCCCCCCCCCTTTAAGTGGCTCAGAATCAAAAGTCAGGGCTCTCTCCAAGAGTTGATATCACACTTAAATCAGAACAGGGAGATGCATTTAGAGCAATGCTTTAGGTGTTAGCTGAAGCCATCAACTGCAGAAGGGAAGGAACGTTCTGACTCCGACCTGAGGGGGAGGTGATCAGCAGGTGTAAACTGGCATACCACTGAAGTCCATGGAACTATGTAGATTTACACCAGCTGCATGATCTGGCCCCAAAAATTAGACTGCAAAGGACACAAGTGTGGATTCTGTAATTGAGATGTTCTGGTAGAGGGTGGGGATCTGAAACAACTTACAAGCATTTCAAGCCCACTTCAAAAACAAACCTACCGACCATCCGTTGATCATTTGACACCTGTTCCATTTATGTCAATGGAAAGACAATGACTGGAGTTTTAGGCCTTTGGACTTACAGAAACAAATACGCGTGGGCTAGTGTTACTGGAAAGGCTACTTTCTATGCATTTGAGCCCAGTGATCTGGTTTGGGTCAAGACCCAGAGCAGCCAACACACTGTCTCTACTTAGGAGGAAAATATTCGGCTGGTGTCATGATTTAAATGGCTTCTGGTAACAACCTCTCCTCTGTCTGTTGGAGGAGAGGAGAAGGAGCAAGTCTAGAAGAAATGCTTTGAATACAGATTTACCTTCAGACCATGTGGAGAAGGAAAGGCAGTCCAAAGAGATTCAACAGTGCTTTCGGTGTCTATCTGTAGTTCGTTATTACACCCCAGGGGCCATGGAAAGGGACACTTCCCCACATTAACAGCTTTTGGAAACAAGGATTCAAATCCTTAACTTGATTTGGGCACATAGGGTGGAACTGTCAAATTTGCTCAGCACTGGCCTAACTCTGCTCCTATTGAAGACAACAGTAAAACCCCTATTGTCTCTGATGGGAGCAGAGGAAGGCCAATGCTCAGTGCTTTTCACAATCCCACCGATAAGCTTGTCAGAGTTGGACAGCGAAGCTCACTGTCTAATGCATTCTACTTGGACAACAGGCAGTCATGAGCGACTTCAGGACCAGCTAATTAACCCGAGAGTGTCTAAAGCTAATCATCATGCTGTTAGTCACTAGGAAAGATGCTCTACAGGGCTTATACCAACACTATCAACAATGGCCAGTATTATCTTGATTCTTGATGGATGCAGTTAGGAGAGGGGTGGCTAATACTGCCTCCCGTTATGTGAAAACAGTCAGAACTTCATATCCAGGAGTCTGCTTACCAGGGCAATTGTCAAAGTCTATACTGTTGTCTTGTTGATCATTGTCGTAGCTCTTCAAGAATTTGTTAAGGCCTGCCACATACTCTTCATAAGTTTTAGGATCAGAAATACGAAAGGAAACTTCTGTCTTTAGTACTCGGGGGATTACTGTCAGTCCTAAGAGACAAGAAGGGGAAAAAGATTAACAAACACCCAAAAGTCACATGATTTCAAGGCAACATGTATAGTGCATGAAACAGTCTGTTCTTCTAGAAACTGCCACGACTCAAATTTCAGAGTCTGCACAACCAACGCACACCAGTTTTTAGCTCACTTGGAGGTGATGTGCTTAAGACACAGCTCAGTCATTGCTTCCAATAATGGCCCAAAACACTGTCCCAACATTAGTGGCAGGGGCAGCGTTTTGGGTCACTGCACAAGTTTTGTTTTTTTTTTAAATATACTCTCAACATTCCAACATGCAGTACACAGCCTACTGGACTAAGGCTTCATTTGAATCCAGCACGGTTACTTCCCCACCAGTTGTGTGCACTCTAATCCAGCACAGACCTGGGTCAATTGTACAAGATGGAGGCTGGAAGCAGCCTGATGGGGATTAGCGTACAGTCGAACAAGAGCGGATGGTGCAGGGCACAAGCATGCTGGCTCAAGACACCTCCCAAACACTCCAACTCAGGAAAGCATTCCAAGTAAGTATGTGCTTACGTGCTTTCCTGAACTGGGCCCTAAGGTAAGTGAGGAGCAGAGTTGTCCTAGGCTTGAGATACCTCAAATGGATTCTAGACATGGGGTAAAGTTTCCAAAAGTGCCTAAATGAGCTAGAAGCCAAGTCCCACTGTGTTTCAGTGTCATTTAGGTGCTTTTGAGAATTTTATTTAATAGTTACAATGCTCTGGCAGATAGAACAATTCAAGGCTTGGAAGATGGTGAGGTTTCTAAGAAAATGCCTAGAATCCACTAGGAAAAACACAGACTTAGGAAACAAGGCAGGTTAATGAGTAGTGCTAGCAGTCCAAAGCCAAGATTTTCAGAAGCAACTAGTGATTTGGGGGTGCCTCTATGCTAACAGAGGGAGACATGGGCTAAAGTTCAGATACTATCTGAGGGAACCGAAGAATCCACTACTCTGTTTCTGCCCTTCAAGAACAGCTCCCGAGCCTGGAGATAGATGGGTGCATTTTCAAAAACACGCACACTTGGCTTTTGGGTTACGGCCTTCGGAAACTCTGGCCCAGAAGGAGAGGTAGAGCAAAGAAGACTGATCATTGTCCTCTCACATCTAGCAAGAAAAAATGGTCTGGGTGTAACTGCTCTCAAACCTCAGCTCAAAATGCTTCACACCTTCCCTGGCACACTACTAATTCATGAAGAGGGATGTGTACCCCAGCCTTGAATTAAACCAAACTGGGAAGATCTATTTTGAGATCAGGACAAAATCTCCCTCCCATGATGAATGATGGAGCACAGGAGGAAAATCTGTACCAGATAAGGTTCCATTCTTTGGTTAAGTAGAAATTTAATTTTTACAAGCTTTAAATGGTAATGTTTCACTACTAAGCATTGGTTTACACTTAAAAATAAGATCAACCTGGCTATGTCGCTGAGGGCTTTGAAGTCTTTGCACCCTGAGTACTAAGGTTAGGTTGAAACAACCCCCCAGTGTAGAGGCAGCCAGGTTGACAGAAGCAACAACATTGTAGCGCTGCAGCCCCACAGCTCCAGCTGTGCCACTGTAGCACTTGAGTTGGAAGTTAGGCTATGCCGCGCTGCAAGTCTGCTGTGATCCCAGCAACATCACATAGCTGTCTGCCCTCTGATCCTACACTATGTGCAAGTGGGGGCAGAATCGAACATGAGCCAGGCATCCAGAACACTTCTCCACCCAGCCCCACATGGCCTCTGCACTTTAGAACCCTCACCTCCCTCCATCTCCCCCCTCCTATGCTGTGCAGGAATGACTAGGCTAGCCACCAAGTGAAATTTACTCGCATGAGCTCAGAGCACAGTCAAATCATTATCTGTGCTCTCTAGAAAGCATTGTGCTTTCCCCCTTACTCATCTCTTCTGGGCTTTGTGCACAGAAACAGCGCTGATTGCCTCTTTGGTCAGACACATTTCATTGAATGGGGTAAATGGGAACATCATCCCTTGGTTAGAACACGGCTTTGGGAGCCAGAATTCTGGATTCCATAACCAGCTCTGCTCTATTACCCAAGGGGTAAGGATATTGGGGGGGGGGGAGGGAGAAGGGGAGGGAGCAGACGCAATTAATATACGGAAGTTACCCACACAGTCGAAGGGAAAACCATTCCTTTAGTCATTACAAAAAACTCTATTAAATATTTGCACTCGCATGAGGTCCAGGTCACATTTTAATTGAATGCCTTGATGCGTGACTAATGCTGAAGTTTAAAATAATGGGAACTAGAGTTCATGCTGCTTTTGCGGTGGCCTCTGCCGCAAACTGTGCGATCAATAGGGGTCCTGGTTGCATTCAGTCTGTTGCCTTCGCTTTAGCGAGCACAGCACAGCAGCAGAGTGGCATCTGCTTTGACAACTTTCAAACAAATGTTTTGCCAACAACAACAATTTCTTCCAGTGCAGGCTGAACCTACTCAGCTGCCTACATGGGCTCACAATTCTATCAGGTCTTTCAAAGCCAGTTGAGTACTACTGCTTCGGGTCCCCTCCCCCTCCCAAAGTTGGAATTTGTAACCTAGGAGACAAAGATTTGCTTTGTTTCCCTGAGGGCAGCCCCCAGCAGCCAAAGATAGCTAGACAACCCATCAGTAGAGCTCATGGTTTCAAGTTTTATTTCAGGAAGCAGTTCTAACCTTCTCTCTTCGTTTTCCCTTTCATATATTTTTCCCTGGGCTGGGTTTTGTTGCAAATTGAGAACTAGATTACCTTCCCCACTAACAGAATTAAATCCTACCAAAATTACAATTGTTTGTACGAGAGCCTGACAATCATTTGTTTTCTAGGAACCGTTAACTTTGCTATCCACACAAAACCCTCATTGCTAAATATAGTGTGATAGCAAGTAGTTTTTAACCCCCTCCCTCCCAGTCCTCCTCCTTGTCAGCTGGTGAATGTTAACACTAGTTATTTAAGGTGGCCCTCTGTATGTGGGCTTCAGGCAACACCATTAGCTTCTCAACTGATTTAAGCTTGAAGAAAGTCTCACAGCCCCTTCCTCCCCCCACCCAGGGAACTGAGAACACAGATGAAGCATAACAGAATATTGTGAAACGCCTTTGTATAGAAGCTGTAAAGTACACGCTACAGTCTGTCATTAGACAATTTAAGCCATTTATTTTATTTAGGGCACATGACTCACAGCAAAGTCCTGCCCCCCCCCCTTTTGTACATCTTCTGCTGAAGCAAGGAAAGGAAAGGAAGAAGAGAGAAGACACACACTGCAACCCCCACATCCAATATGAAGCTAAAGCCACTGAACAAAGGGATGACAATGTAGCTGCACGCTAGTGGTCAGTCAAGCCCACCATTTGAGCTCACTTTTGACCACAAGACACCCACACACATGAGAAAAATGGTTGTGTGTGTTTCATTGTTGACCACCCACACTGAAGAATCCCCAAGAGAATAAGATTGGGCAGCCTATAAGCCCTACATCAGTGGTTCTCAACCAGGGGTACGCAGAGGTCTTCCAGGGGTACATCAACTCGTCTAGCTATTTCCCTAGTTTTACAACAGGCTACAGAAAAAGAACTAGTGAAGTCAGTACAAACTCCAAATTTCCCCATACAATGACTTGTTTATACTGTGCTATATACTGTACACTGAAATGTAAGCACAATATTTATATTCCAAGTTATTTTTATAATTGTATAGCAAAAATAAAAGTAAGCAATTTCTCAGTCACACAGTGTGCTATGACACTTCTGTCTTTTCATGTCGGATTTCGTAAGCAAGTGGTTTTTAAGGTGAGGTTTTAAAGTGAGGTACACAAGACAAATCAGACTCCTGAAAGGGGCACATTAGTCTGGAAAGGTTGAGAGCTGCTGCCCTACATCAAAAAAGACACCATTGGCTCTTCTGTCCAACGTCCAATATTTAATGGGAACCTAGAGGCTAGTACACTAGGGAGGATAGGATGGGAGACCAGAAATTATTCCTAATGGCTCATCCTGTGGCCCCAGTTCAGCAAAGCACTTAAGCACATTTTTACTCCTGGGGGAATTCTGCACCACTGCGCAATGCAGAAATTAATGTGCGCGGAGAATTTCCCTTTTCCCCTCCACAGAAATGGGCTGCAGAGATATTGGCTACTAATAGGAGCCGATGGACCCGGAAGAGCTCAGTTCAAACAGAAGACAAGGCCGGGGCAGGAACTGCAGGGTTCCCAGCAGCTCTAGTTCCCAGCACACCCTGAAGGAAGGAGGCAGTGGCGCACAGAAAACCCCGTGCAAGCCTGGGACCAAGCATCAGGCTATTTCTCCCTCTAGATCCCTGGGCTCTGGGGGGAAGAGGGTGCGAGTGTCTGGGCCAAGGGCCCCCTCCCCCCCCCAGGCTGGCCTCTGGGAGGAGGGGGTGTGATTGTTGGGGGGGGGGGGGAGGAGGGGGAGGGGAGGGAGGGCCTGCACCTTGCCTCTGGGGGGATAGGAGATGAGAGTATCTAGCCCCCCCAGCTGGGCTCTGGGAGGGGTAAGGGGCAGAGAAACAGGAACTGGGTTGTCGTAGGGTTTCTGTAACTCTCTACTCCTGGGGGAATGTGTGTGCGCGCATCTGTATTTTTACAGACATGCTTGCTTACAGGTATTTTGAAATAAATTACCAAAATAATTGAAACGGACAATTATATAGTGTTATTTTGACAAATACAATTTGCAGAATTTTAAAATATTGTGTGCAGAATTTTTAAAATAATTTGAAGCAGAATTTCCCCCAGAAGTAGAAATTCCTACGTAACATTCATTTCATTAGCACTTACGCACATGCTTCTCCTTAAACACAAGCTTGTGTGCTTTTGTCATTTGGGACCTTAATCTCTCGTGCCTCATTTTACCTATCTGAGGAATAGGAATACCACTGTTAAATAATCCTCACATTATCCCTGTGAAAATTAAGTCACTGGTTTTCCCCTCCCCCACACCTCACCCATGTTACTGACACAATGTTGAGGCCCAAACTTAAGACTTACCATTTCCCACTTTGTGTGCCATCCCTCTAATTTTTGCAAACCTACAACCACTCAAAATAAATACTTCAATCCTCTTAAAGAGTGGGCAGCATGGCCAGCAGCCCAGCCCTCATGAACATCCCTGCAAGAGATCAGTGTGCACACCTGGGATGGGAAGCAAAATTAAGGGCAAGGGAAGAAAAGCAGCATGTCTAAAGTGCCGGCCTTTCCCCAGCAGAACAACTCAAGAAGGAAACGTTGTAGTTTGGAAATAAGGCTTTAAATGAGGAACTTTGGCTGCAAGAGTGTTCATAATTCCGTGCTATTTCCAGTTAAAGACAATCCAGGGCTTTAGAGGGCACATTTTTAAGTGCAGATGGATGTGGCATACACAGATTCACAAGACAGTCCTACAGTCATACTGAGCAAGCTACCACCCTCAAGGTCCTGTTAGTTTAGTAAGCTTAAACAAAACAAACAAACAAACAAACAAACAAAAACCCCACACCAAGATGGAACTAATTTAAAACCCTGATGTGCTGGTGTCACTCCAGTCTTCTAGCCACCCCCTCTGAGGAAAATGCGTGCACTTTCTCAACATATAATGATATCTGCATGGCTGAGTGACCAGGTGCCCTCTGCAGTTTGGGCTTCACGGATTCCACTCTTTAAGAGGTGAGAGACAGAGGGAGAAGATGTTACTTGCCTCCTGCAGAGAGTTGTCCCCAGGACAGCTGCAGCCTCACCAGCTAAAATATACTGACCTCTATTTCATTCACTGCTGCTATGTAAGCTAAGTGAGCCAATCAGTCACTATGGACCAGAACAGCCTTTTCCATTACACCACCTCACAGGCACAGGAGGGAGCCATTTTTAAAGGGGCAGGAGCCATTTTTAAACACTATGATCTGACAGAAGAGTCCCTTTCTGCCACAGTTTCTGAAGAGGGTCTTTTCTCTGTGAGGTGTGGAGTGGCCTTCGCCCCCACCCCAGCCCCCTGCAGCCAAGATCAAACAGCAAGAACAGAAATACACAGCCAAATTGGTATTTTTACAGCATACTACACTGAGGTTTAAGACAAAACGTTCTATTCCATCATACAGATGATATCAGAATTTCTACCCAAATACCGCACTTAAATAGGGCTTAGAATTCCATATACATTTTTCTTGTTGTATTTTTAAAGTCAATCAGCGTTTGCTGTAGCTGCAATGTTGGACATTTGAATGCCTTCGATTCCACCACAACCCCCAAGAAAAGCAATATTTTATGGAGAGGTACAAAATTGTAATTTAGCCTTCGAGTGAGCATAATATCCCTGTTGTGTTAAATGCATGCAGTAATTAGCATATTAATGCCATCTGGTAAAGAAACTGAGCTATACCCACGTCATTATCACCCAGTAAATGGCAGCATGACTTCTGATTTCATAACAGCAATAGCATTTTTACAGAGCAATGAGGCTAATGCACAACATTCATATAGCATTTTCTTCTGAAGATCTTAAGTGCTTTAGAAGGACAAGTTTTATTCTCCCCTCCCCAATCTGTAAAATGGCACAAAGGGGTTAAGTGATTTGCCCAAGGGGTCACAGCCAGAGACTGCGATAGAAGTCTAGTTTTTCTAGCTCCCGGTCCTGTAACCCTGTCATTCCTGGATTACCAGTACATTTAATAGTTAAAGTTGCTGGGACCCTGTCACTTTGTATCACTTTCCCCACATACACCATAAAAACTCCTGGGCACATGCTGTTCACATACTGATTTGTATTTTATGTAGCAGTGTCTGCAGTGGTTCCAGTGAGAGGCAATTTATGTTTTCTATTCTCCCTCTCTCTAATACATATTGTTCACTTTCCTGTTTGACAGGAGTACATTTTATTCATCACCACTGTGATAAGATCCAGTGAGATTTTGTACCTGGGCTGGTCAACTTTCATGGCCATTTTGCAAAGTTGATGTGATATAAACGCTCACTTCCATAACTGAAAAGGTATATTCAGAGGCCAAACTAGTGGCTACTGCATCATGGTATGAGGAGGTCTGAGGCTGAGAGCTACACTTTATTTCTGGGCTTGCATGAGGATGGAAAGGCTTCAGGCATAGGAACATTCACCCCCTACCAATGTGCAAGTGACCTCTACTGTCCAGTCAAGGAAGAGCAAATATCAACTGGTTCCAAGAGCCAGAAGGATGCTTGCCCCAAATTCAGGGTCTTTGACACTAGTGCACTGAATGGGTTAAAAGTCTTGGGCTTGAAACACCCATAATAGGGGGTGGGAAGGAAGGAATACAGATTTATAGGACAGTCCATTTTGACTGTAAAGAAAAGTGTTGTCATGTTGGTCCCACTGCATGCCCAGGGAGTCTAGCCTGCATGCTCAAATTCCCAAGTCTTCAGAAAAATCAATGCCTGCAACCTTTGTGTTTATAGAAATAAAAGTAGATTTATTTTTAATGACACACATTAAAATGGTGTCTTGAAACCAACCCACCTTCCAATTATTTTATTTTCGAAGGTCAATTTGTGCAACATCCAGTCAACATTTTTAAAAACTAATCAATGCTCTACAGATTAAGGTTTTATGAAAAAATTTCAGCTCACAGTTAATCTCAACTCAGAGGTAAACCTCCAAAGTTACTATTAAAGTGAAGACACTGACAAAAGTTTAGCTACAACAAGTAGATCATGTGATATCAGACTGTGCAGCAAGTCAATATGGACGTAACCTGAAAATCAAACTCTCTGCGCATCAAAATTTCTCCACCTTGTATTTTTCCATGTAGTGTAGTTTCATGGGGCAAACATTTTTCTTCTTTAAAAGCAGGTTGCTCCACCAAAACTAATGCATATGGTATGTAGTGCCTGCTCTCTTAAATTATACAAGTAGCCATGCTTAATGCATAGACTATCCATTTTCCTCTCTAGTGCCCTACCCCCCCCCCCCCCAAAAAAAAAAAAGAAGTGCTGCTGATGTTGACCAAAGCAATCAGTTCTCTCTTGCAAGTGTCAAAGCCAGATGGGTTCAGGCCAATGTTTCAGCACCTGGGGCAACATTTACCCCTTCTCAAGCATCATAAAAATAGTTTGTTCCAAGTTTCATCCTTTGGAAACAACTTCCTTTAAAATGTTGGTGGTGAGGCTTCTGGAAGATCTGCCTTTTGATTTTTGCTTGGAGTGATATTGCATAGGCTAGAACAGTAGCTCTCAATCTTTCCAGACTACTGTACCCCTTTCAGGGGTCTGATTTGTCTTGCCCCAAGTTTCACCTCACTTAAACTACTTCCTTACAAAAATCAGACATAAAAATATAGAAGTGTCACAGCACATTGTTACTGAGAAATTGCTTACTGTCTCATTTTTACCACACAACTATAAAATAAATCAATTGGAATATAAATATTGTACTTACATTTCAGTGTGTAGTATATAGAGCAGTATAAACAAGTCAGTCTGTATGAAATTTGAGTTCATACCGACTTTGCTAGTGCTTTTTAGGTAGCCTGTTGTAAAACTAGGCAAATATCTAGAGGAGTTGAAGTACCTCCTGGAAGACCTCAGGGTACATGCACCCCTTGGCTAGAATAATAGTCCTTGCTTAGCTAGAATATAGCTTAGCCACACAGTTTACTACTGCACTGCTAACCCCCTGGTGGGGCTGCAGCATGCTCTCTGACACCAGAGCCTCACAATTGTCACTTAAATACCACTGTTATTAAAAGCTTCTGAGCTGTTTTTCAGAGCAAGCGGTGAGAGACAGAGACAAATCGTTACCATCCCCAATGCCAAGCAGCCTCAAGGTCATTTGTAATGTGGGAAAGCAGCAGTTGCAAGACTCCTCCCCCTACACTCTCATGGCCTACCAGTCACTGACTTTTAGCAAGAGCCAGACAGCATAACAGACTGGATATGACAAAGCCGGGAATCTGCTGCATTGCCAAGGCATTCTCTCTGCTTTTACCTCATGCAAACTGTTCAGAGATGCTGCCTAATTGATCTCTCTCTTTAAACTGCTGCTGTATTTCATCCAGTACAGACAGGCTGTTCATTTGCTACAGTTCATTCAAACAAGAACACCAAATGCATGTATGTATATCTGTCACACACACACACACACACACACACACACACACACACCCCTTTTCCTCCCCAAAATTTCCAAGACACTATGAGCATTAGTTATATAAGTGTCTAAAGACTCAGATATTGGTATTATTTCCCAAATTGTCCGTGGTCACCATTGGATATCAGGTGGCAGAGATAAAAATAGAACCTAGGAGTCCTGACAGCCGCACTCCACCCGCTTACCTACGGTAACATCTAAATCACATTCCATTAATTTGTTTTAATATAAAACCAATCATGCACACGCAGATCTCTCTCACTTCAGCAAATGTTATAGCTGATGCAACATTTAATTCTCATTAAGACTCAACAGCAAAAAAAACAATGCTGTAAACATAGGTTGAGAACATACCCACCACTTTTAGACATGCTTGACTAATATTCATGATAAGGCACCAGTTCGTTTTAGACGTGCCACAGCAATGGAATGCTATTCCATCATCACTCCCAGGTGAGTAATAAAATGATTGTTCTTGAAATGATTTGCACAGTCAGGCATGGGCCTGTTATTTAAATTACCTGGGGGTGCCACTCGATCCTGATATTTGGGTTCAAATTCACTGATAGTGAGCAACATCACTTGAATGGTCCCAATGAATATGCCTGCCAGGCAGCCATAGAAGATCAGGTAGAAGAGAAGGATCTTAACTGCAAGAGAACAGAGAAACAATCAAGCCCTTGACGCAGCCATGTTTCAGCACAAAACTTCATCCTTTTCAAGCACTGAAGGAAAACCCAGCATGTTTAAGTGTGACACTGAAATTGCTCAAGAGGACTGAGCTTGGTTACTACAGTTAGCAAGTGACAGACTGTTATTTGTATCACAGTAGTGTCTGGATGTCTTAGTCATGGACCGGGGCCCTATTGTGCTAGGCGCTGTACAAACACAAAGCAATTTTCTGATTTTAGTCACATAGTATTTAATGTTAGAATGTGATGAGCCAACTTTTTAATTTAAAAGACACGTGAAGGTTAAAACTTGTGACTTGTTACTGGATCCACCAGGAAATATCACTCTGTGCTGCATTATAAGCGACTGATTTTCAGTGAAGCTTGAGCAAGCTTGCGTGGTAGTAAGGACATCCTTAAAGTGCCTGTCCTTAGGATGCTCAGCACTTCCACAAGGCCCACTGACATCAGCCCCTCACTAGCATTAAGCCTTGGAGCTGGAAATTCCAAAGGAATTAGCAGTTCAAATCCAACTGAATTCCACCAGGAGTTGGGTGCCTAATTCTTTTAGTATCCTTTGACAACCCTAATCTTCAACTGTGGACCTAATTCCACACATGAAAGTCAATAAGAGGTTGCTAGAAGCAAAATTAGGCTTCATATTGGCTATTGTCTAGTTGATTCTAGGTGCTGAAAGCCACCTCTGTATTACTGTAGTTTGTCAATTCCTATATATAGGTCTGTCATCTTACCCTGGGGTTACGTTCCGCAGTCAGCGCGTAAAGCGAAAACCACATATAGTCAAAATTACATTGAGCATAATGGCAGGCGGAATCGCACGCACTACAGGAACAGTATTTAAATTGTTATTTTTCTTTTTGTTTTGTTTTTGTTGACTGTGTAAAGCTGAATTCGCGCATGTTAAATGCGCGTAAGATAAAAACCACACAGCATTACCACATCATCCAGCTGAAGCAGCCAATTATATAACCAGATTTTTGATTTAAAGGAAAGGGGGGACTGAAATAACCACATAAGAAAATAAAAAGGAACACAACACTACTCAGAATCTGGATATCAGTTACTGGTTTACAAGGATTATCTCAGATGATTAACTGCATAGTAACATGCTGTACTAGGCATCACCAGGCAGCCTACAGGAAGGATAAACCAGCCCATGCCAAGCAACTATATGCTAATCAAGGGAACAGTAACAAGCACAAGCAAGTGAACTAGAATTAGAGGCAACAGATGATTTGAGAAGAGATGTATTTGACTCCAGAATGCTCTAAGCTGATGTCACTTTAAGCCAGGTTGCAGCGCTGTGGCTTGTGGTCAGGCATAGCGCTTAAAAAAAAAAAAAAAAAAAAACAACCATCTCCATGAGAGGAATAGCTCCCAGCACTGGTGCACTGTCTACACTGCCACTTTACAGCACTGAAACTTGCAGTGCTGGGGGGGGGGGGGGGGGGGGAGGATTCCACACACCCCAGTGAGAAAGTTGCACCGCTGTAAAGTGCAAGTGTAGACAAGCCCTAAAAACAAAGACTCTCTGAATGTCTGGAGTGAGACTAGATGTGGGGGAAGGGAAGGACAGAATGTGCAAGAGAAGAAAGCTTTCTTCCTGTGCTCAATTACCATAGAAAAGCAGCCCAATTCAAATACAATTCTCTTCTCCTTGGCTTTAATTATTTTCAGTCTCTCAAAGAAAGAGCAGCAGGAATGGGAGGGACAGACAATGGAAAAAACTAAGATAGTTGGGCCTTGTCCTCAAACTTCCTCCTTCCCCACTGGGGTGGGGTAGCAGAAAGTTCATGAAGTTAAACTCAGCAGCACTATGTTTTGGCACTCTCAGAGTTAATCACACTCTTTGGTATCCAGGCAGCTCTAGGCAAATGGTTGTGATGTCACGAGAGATTTGGAAATTTTTTCCAGACCAGTCAAAGGAGGTGCTGTTGTAATACACCAAACAAGAGTGCTGCTGTCTGCAATGTGCTTGCTGCCTTTGATTTTTTTTTTTTTTTTGGAATCACATCAAATGGGCAGTACCAGGAGGTAGCATTGACAACATCCTGGTTGGGAGATACATTAAACAGCGTAAAAAGACATCTACAAGGTACACAGCCTGGGTTATAGAAAATATCCAGCAAATCCACTGACAAAGCACAAGGGCTTACATGAGAAACAGGTGCCTGCTACAGGTTGGTGTGTAATACATAGGCCAGACTCTCAGCTAATGTATACTTGTCAGACTTTGGCTGACTTTAAGGGAACTACACCAATGGGGATCTAGCCCTAGATATTTAGGTACAAGTTCTTTGTGGCAGGGAGCACATTCTACAAATCTGTAAAGCCCCACACAGATTCATGGTGCTATTTAAAAAAAAACAACCCCACAGTAAACATATTTAAATTCTCTGCTCACGCATAAATATATAGTGAGAGCCTCCTATAGTGTGTCCTAATGCTTCTGCCTGCCAAATCTAAAGATGGCAACTCCACATCCGGTTGATCAGTCAACAGGGGCTGACTTCAACAATGAGGGTGGCAGGCCAGCTTTGGTTGGCAGCAACTGTAAGACTGACTAAGGCTTTTAAAATTCATATATAAATAGACAACTTTCCAAGTACTATTTGTAATAGTACAATATGTAATCAGTACATTATACAGGATACTTCTTGCTTATACAGCTATATGAGGTAGTGTAAAAACCATTGGTTTCCCAAGTTCTGATGTAAACTCAGCTTCCTTTAACCACCCACCCCACTCCCCAAAAAAAGGAAGAACAGAAAGGATGGGTAAAAAGTCTTTCCAATTCTACAGTTTCACAATTCATAAACTTAGCCCAGGTTTGCTGGTTAAAACCCAGCTAGGTGAAAATGAGCCCAAGGGCAAAATGCCCTCTCCCCAAGGACAACCATGCCTAGCGCTTCAGTTCTGAGAGATGCATTCCTTGTTTAAGACAAAAGAGGCGTCACCGCCATCCTTGATGCTTGGTTGTTTAAAAGAAAAAAAATCAGCGAACTGAAATATTTTAACAGTATCTTTTTGTAACTTTGACGGGTGGTGGGGGAGAAGAAACACAGTGACTAACAGCCACATGCTAGGTCAAGCTGGAACCAGAGACACCATTTCTCAAATTATAGATCACTACGCATTTCGTGTTTGTTTTATTGTACAGAACTGGAGCTGCTTTCCTCCAGGGTCAACTCAAAGTGAACTAGAGCTTGCAGACTATTAGAATCCAAAGGAAATAGATACTGCTGTACTGTATAGAGAACAGAGAGAGGGGGAGAGAGAGGAGCCAAAAAGATGGAGAGAGAGGAAAAACTGGGAAGTGATGCCCTAGGATCTTCACAATGCCCCTTGTATCTATCTGGTTAGTGCAATGCAGGCTGTGATGCACCTAGAAGTGGGGGTCCTTCTGGCCTCTGACTTAGGAGGAGGAGTGGGGAGAACCACACCAGGGAGAAGGGAAGGAGGCGGCTATGGATTTGAGCCATTGTGCACCTCATGGTCTCACTCAAGTTATATTTAGTTGCTAGGAGACTGGCTTGAAGGACTTGCTCATTCCCGAGTCTCCCCTGCTTCCTCCCCACCCAGCCCTTTCCTTTCTCCCAGGAGCTCAGGCAGGTTATTCCTCCAAATAGAGACAGGGGGAAAAAACATAAATAAAACCCAAGAGGACCATCAACACATCCAGGAAAATCAAACCCTAAATGTCCTACCACTGGATGGCCTTGCCCAGAGCACCCAGTGCCTCCGGTTACCTCCTGCTTTGAGGTGTCACCTTGACTAACCTTGAGCTCTGATGCATTATTAACCCTTTGCTTCCCCAGCCAAGCAGCCCCACCGAGCTTGCTGGATTCCAGAGGGTCTCTCTTTGTAACAGAAAAGCCTCTACACCAGTTTCAGAGGCCAGCCCTGTAACACTTTTAAACAGAGGCCCTTCTCCTGGCTCTCTCCACAATTTGCCCTCCTCCAAAGACACCATGCCAGCCGCATTGGCTCCTCTACAAAGGGTCTGATGCAGAGGAGGATGGTGGGAAACAGCGAGAGGTATGTGTAGGGTTGTTCGCCCCCGCGCTCACAGCCGCCCACCCCACCCCTACCGCAGTCACGACTCAGATTTAACTACATCAATGCCCTTCAGCATGACCTTTTGCAGGGGGAAAAAAAAGACACCAAAGCAGCTTTCTCCAGCAAGGAAGGAGCTCGGCCTTTCAGATTTCAAACATCGCTGACAAATCTAGGCAACAGGCTGAACAACCGGGTACGGACAAGACCAAAAGACGAGGCAAGGTTCCTCCTCTACAGCAGACACCACACACACAATCGCTTTCCGCCTGGAACAATAAGCACTTTATCTCCCAGGGCGATACAGCATCCCTTCCCGAAAGGAAGGAAACCAGCCGCCCAAAAACCAGCTAACAGCTCAAGGTAACACCGTAAGGAACCAGAAATTAAATCCACACCAGCGTAATCAAGTCTGGGGTGTGTTTTTTTTTTAAAATCATCATCAACATCGAAGCAGCATTTAAGACCAGTGAAGAAAGTTCGAGGTGTATTGTTTTAATCCTGATGCGAGAGGGATTGTCTCTAGTTTGCTCTAAACCGATTACAATGAACAAGGGAATCAATTCCTTGCCCCCACCCGCCTTTCGCCACCTTTCTAGCTCGAGTTATTGCGGGTCCGCGTTAGCCTCTGCCGGGAGCAGGGGCCCGCAGCCTCCTTCCACGCACCCACCCGAGACACGCAGCCCGCACTGGGTGCGGGGGAGGAGGCAGGGCTGCGGCAGGGGCTGGCGCACACGGAGACCGGCTCAGGGAAGCACTTACACCAGCTGCCGCCGGTCCTGCCCAGAAACTCCTTCTTCTCCGAGTTCCAGATGAATTTCTTCCAGTTGCCATCGCCTTCCTTCGCTTTGCCGCGAGCCATGAGAGAGAGATCGGCCCCGCCTGGGCGCAGAGGTGACACGGGAAAATCCTCGTCGCCCCCTTAGAGCAGAGCGGGAGGGGGGGGGGGCTGCCTGCCAGCAGGTTCCCGCGCACGCCCCGGCAGCGGCTGCTTTGCAGGCGGGAGGGCTGCGGGCCGGTCCTGGCCGCGGGGCAGGTGGGACGCAGACGGGCCGCCGGCTCCCAGGCACAACGAGGGGCCGCTCACAGAACCGCACTGGCCAGGGACATAGGCTCGGCTAGAGCCGGGCACCGCAGCGTGCTATATTGCCCGGCTCCCGGGGGCCGACTCCGCCCACCGAACGCCGGCAGCCAATGAAAGCGGGATTTGGGGTGGGGGCGTGGCTTGGAGGGCGGGGGGGGGAAGCACGTGGCTGAGCTGCAAGGCGTCTCGGGTTGTAGCCTCCCCCCGCGCGCACCTGCAAGGGAGACAGGGCGCTAGGGGAGACCCCACCTGAATGGCGGGGCTGAGCCCTGCCGGGGGAAGGGGCAGGGTGCCCCGGGCCAGAGCTGCGCAGGGCGGGGGGAGCGGTGGCTCGAGTAGCCGCCAGGCTGAGCCCTGCGGGCGCCGGGGAAGGCGATGGGGGCGGGGAGAGAAAGCGCTCAGGGGGCCCCTGTAACTCAGCGAGGCGGGGTGTGGCTGCAGCCCTGAGGCCGGCAGGGAAAGGGGAGGGGGGTGAGCAGAGCAGGGTGAGGGCCATTTAAGGAGGCGGCTTGGCACAAGCTGCTAGACAAAGGGAGGCGGAGGCCTGAGGGGGGGTGGGGTTGGGATGGCTGGCGCCAGCCGCACACCTGAGCCCTTGTACGTAAAGGGGGAGGAGGAGGAGCTGGGGAGAGGGATAAGGGGTCAAGGGCGTGTCCAGCTGCAGACGGGAGCTTCGCTGCGAAGGGGGAAGGGAGAGGGAGAAATGCCTTTCCTGCCATTTCCACACCTCCCCCAGCACCACCATCCATAAACTTGACAGCAGCTAATCCTGCCATGGGCTAATAGTGCCTGAGCCCCCTCCGCTCCTTCTTTGGGCCCCACATGCCTCCAAAGCATTCTTGCAAACCTTTGGCTCCCACCTGCTGGCTGCCCACAGCTACCACACAAAAGTACCGCCCCCCAGAAGTTCCTTCCTTGCATCCGCTTCCCTCCCTGGCCCTGGGAATCCCCCTTCCCATGAATATGCAAATACAGGATAGCAGCCCACTCAGCTGGAATGAGAAAAGGGTCCTACCCCCTGAATCTAAGCCAGGAACTCCTAGGCTTAGGTTTTTATATGGTGCCTGGCACTGGGGTATTTAAGTTATGACTCATGAGAGGTGGGGGGTGACGACATAGTGGGCATCCTTCATCTCTGGCAGCAGCTGCAGGCTGGTCTGGGTTTAGGAGAAGGCCAAAGAGGGGTGTATCTGCTGACAGCAGGAGGAAAAATGCCTCACCCTTTAAAATCATTTTCTCTTTGCTATGCAGCCTCTGCTGCATGAGCCTCTACTTCTGCAGCAGCCCTGCTGCTGAGTAGAGTGTATAGTAGAGCAAAGATACACTGGGTACCTTTCTTTCTCGGTTTCTCCTCCCATCTGTCTTTCCTACCCTCCATTCTAAAAATCAAAATCACACTGCACTCCAGCTCACTCAAGGGTAAACACAGCTATTGCATATTTAATGCAAATAACATGCCCCATGCTGTTTGTGCTGGGAACACCTGTTAGGAGGAGGAGAAAGGCAGAGCCTGCCCCTGGGCAGGGATGGGTCCCTGCTTTGGGGGTGGGGGAGAGAAAGGGGCTGTGCCAGCTACAATGTCTGCAACAGGATGGTAGGTATGGCAGGGGGTTAGGTTGACCAGACAGCAAATGTGAAAAATCAGGATGGGGGTGGGGGGTAATAGGAGCCTATATAAGTAAAAGACCCAAAAATCAGTACTGTCCCTATAAAAATCAGGACATCTGGTCACCCTACAGGGGGTAGAGTCTGCAATGAACAGACCAGACCAATGGGTGGTAGTGATCAGGAAGAGATTGGGGGAGGGGATGCCATCTGAGGCGTGTGAGCAAGCAACAAGGACCAGGCCAGAGTATTTCCTCCCAGTTTGACCTTCAGGAACATATGCACTATCTTCCTCTTTCTTCCCCCTCAGGGACCCTGGAGAGCACATGGTCAAACTAAGCACAGCCAGGGAGAAGAATGAGCTGCCCACAACTACTGACTAGATTTGTTTGTTTGTTTTTCAAAGCCATATTGCAGCTTGCTGGGTACTTGTAAGCTGAGACTGGATAAATAGCTCACAGAGAACCACCACTATGGAGCAGGTGAGGGCCAGCAATCACTGCCCATACCCCAATGCTAGGCCAGTCACCCTGTCTATCCATGCCCAGCAATAACCATTGGCTCACCCGTAGCCTACCCCACCATTTACTGACCACCACCACACTCCTGCCACCTATCTTCCCTTAGTAATTGGCCCTGTACTCAATATTGCCAGGCTCCCCACCAAAACCTAAGCATTAATTTCTGGCCCATCACTCTGGATACTCACTCCTTTACTGTATTACCGATAGCTAACACCACCACTTAGCTCTATATACAAGCTTTTCCTCCTTAGGCCTCAAAATGCTTTACAAAGGAGGTCAGTATCATTGTGGCCATTTTATAGATGGGGAAACAAAGGCACAAAAAGGTGAAGTGACTCACCCAATGGCCGACCCAGATACAGGACACAGGGCCCCAGAGTCTCAAGTCAGCATTCTGTGCTTCATATGTTGCCTCAATAACCTAGCACCCACACCTGCTCCAACCAACTTTAACTCTGCCCTCTAGTGATACCGTGGGGGGGGGGAGGGAAGAGTATCAAAATTAAACATGTCATTAAAAATCAATTTAATCTTATTATGGAACCACAAATACCAATAGCCCTTAATCATAAACATGGTTATTGCATGGTGTCACTGTGGGCAGAGTTAAGGTGGTTTGGGTGCCTTAGATGTACATTTCATGCCTTAACATGTTTCGATTTCTTCTAAATAACCTTAACTCTGAATTTCCTGTGTTTGTAATGCTTGGGTTTGGGTAATTACAGCATCCCTGTACATATCTGGCCTACTGGTTAGAGCACTGGACTAGGATTCAGGATACTTGGGTTCCATTCCCAGCTTAAGCCACTGGCCTGCTGAGTGACCTTGGACAAATCACTTCACTGCCCCATGCCTCAGTTTCCCTATCTGTAAAGCACACTGAAATCTACTTCTGAAAAATGCTATACAAGAGCAAGGCCTTATTACAAGGAAAAGCTTTGTTAGTTTAGCAGCATCAAGCAGGACTGTAGAAGCCATAATGGCATATCCCAAACCTAGAACCAAAGGGAAACAAAACTACCCAGAATGCATTTCAAAAGACCAGGTGGATGAGGAATCTTGTATTGGACCAACTTCTGTTGGTAAGAGACAAGCAAACCTTTTGAGCCACGCAGTTCTTAAGCTTGTCTCTCTCTAATATCCTGGGACCACCACTGCATAATTTCAAAAGGCACACACCTAACTTTCGCTCCAAGGCCTCCAATCCTGCAAACATTTATGCACATGCTTAAGTTTATATCCATGAATAGTTCCATTGGGTTCAGGATCACTGTTGTGTAAAGTTAAGCAGCTGCTTCCATGTTTGCAGAATGGGGGCCCAAGTTAGGTACAAATTCACCCGTCCCCTGCCTGGCCATTCAGATTTTGCCCAGACAGTCTGAGCACACAACTATATGATCTGATTTTCAAAAGAGCGATGAGAGCCTACAATGACCTTTGAAAATGCGGAGGACAAAACGTGCAAAGATATCCACCATGTCTACAAGTTTAGCTGCAGGAGCAAGGAGTTTTGGAAACCCACTTGCACACTACCTAGGGAAGAATGATTTAGCAGGAAGGGATTTACTCTCAGTTTCATGAGAATTTGTTTCTTATTTGAATGGGGTGAAGGGAGAGGGCTGAGGTGAGGCATCTTCTTGCAGTGAGAGAGGAGAAGGGATTCAAGAGTTGTTCTCACTTGAGGAGATGGTACAGGTTGTCCTGCAGTGAGAGGTGGGAGTGGGGAGAAGCAGAGTTTTGCCCAGAGAGGTGATTATTCTGCCCTTTGGGCAGGGAAAGTGCCTTGCTCTCAGTGAGGGAGCAATGTGGATTTTACTGCTGGAGGAAGTGGGGGTAGTTTTGCCACCTGGCTAACTCCCGCCCACAGAAACCCAAGTAACTTGCACTGAAGTGAGGCTGGTGAGGTAATATCTTTGATTGGCCCAAATTCTGTTGGTGAAAAAGACACGCTTTTGAGCTTACAGAGTTCTTCTCCAGGTCTGCAAATAACTTGCATTACACTCTAAGGCCGTGGCTACACTCAAAACTTCAAAGCGCTGCCACGGGAGCGCTCCCACATCAGCGCTTTGAAGTGCGAGTGTGGTCGCGTGCCGGCGCTGGAAGAGAGCTGCAGGTACTCCACCTCCACGAGGGGATTAATTTACAGCGCTGGGAGCACAGCTTATACTGGCGCTTTACAGCGCTGTAACTTGCTGCGCTCAGGGGGGTGTTTCACGCCCCTGAGCGAGAAAGTTGCAGTGCTGTAAAGCGCCAGTGTAGCCAAGCCCTAAGTCTGAAAGGATGGAGGGGAGAGGGGAGCAGGCTAAGGTGGAACCTCAAACTGCTAGAACAAGCACTACTTAAAAGATGAAAGTGCGTAAAATGCCCTTAAGTAGTTACCATTCATGGGCTGCTGCTGCAAACAGGCAGGGACGGGTCTCATCTGTCTGGCAGGCCTAGAGCAGGAAGGGGCAGCTGCTCAGAAGCCTGGCACCATGCCCATACCACACAAAGCAGGTGAGAGAAAGAAACAAAAGGAGCCAATCAGAGCCACCACAGTGCAAAAGGCCACAAGCCACATGTGCTGTGTTCATTCTCCCAGGAAGAACTAGGGAGACACAGGGCCTGATTCTCAGTGACACTGAAGCATTTTACACCACACCAGCAGCATAAAGTAGCCACAGAGTGGCTAGAAATGGCCCCTGAGAATGTCCCTTGCACCCCAGTCAGTGTAAAGCCGGCATATAGGCTGTACATCAGCCCTAGGTGTAAGGAGCATCATGTCTGCACCACACTGCGCTGTGACTGTTCCCTGATTCTCTGCCTCTGGTACCTATAAGGGTCCATGAGAAGCAGAGCCTATGTTTTGGAGCAGGACAGAAGCTGCTCTAAATTACATCAGGGTACAGGCAGGTCTGCATAGCCCCAGAATACAGAGTGCGCAAAAGTGGCTTAAAAAAAAAAAATCTTTGCTCCCCATTCCTGTCCCAAGCACAAGAATGGCATATCTGAGAACCAGGCCCACAGACGTGCATTTAGTCCTCTGAGCACAGAGATTTTATTTATGTAGGTTTATTAAAAGTGCCTATCCAAGCTCCAGGCATCAAAGCAGGGAGGTGGCAACTAGTAATTAGATCAGCAGAAAACCATCAAGGAACCCAGTTCTCCTCTTGCTTATGCCAATTTTACACCTATGCAATACCGTTGACTTACTCCTAGCTTAGGCCAGTCTCAGCAGAGTCAGGTGTATTGGCTCAGCTGGGCAGAACTGTTCAGGCTTCGGTTTCCAATTCAGCACAGAACAGGAGGGTGCAGGATTCACAGCTCTGGAAGGTACGAGTGTGTTGTGGGTGGGCAGGCAGGATTTTGGGGATGCAATAGCACTGTATGGAACAGGAGAGAGATTCACTGCTGGATGTTAAATAACCAGGCTACGTCACTGGGACTGGGTATTGTTCCTTTGGCTGAACACACACGCACGCACACACGTAGCAGAAACCCAAACAACATTCTGATCAACGCAATAGAAAACTAGGATGTAGTAAATAAGCGGTTTCTCCAGACAGATTCTTTTTTTGACAATGCAGGAAAATAGGATTTTTGCCTCCTCACTGAAAATAGTTGGATAAAAATATAGGAAACCCACCCCATTTTGCTTGGCCATCAGAAAGTGAACATCCCTCAGGGAAAAGCATGTCTCCCAAGGAATAAAGTATGAAACTGGGAAAAATACAATGCATTTCATTACAGCTGGCATTCTGGAGCCTCTGTGAGGATGGCAGCCAACATACTGATTGATAACTTAAGCAATCACCATGTGAACTATATAAATAATGGCAAGGAGGCTGAAGAAAGCCTTTCACTTCTAGTGCATTGGTTCAATTCATCCCAGATTTGGTAGAAACCATACCATCTGAAGTCTATGTGGCATGAATGGTGGATCTCAGTTCAATTCCTACAGGATAAAAGGCTTCACCACAAACCCCACTGCAGACACTAATTAGCCTCCATGCATAGATGCTGGAACTAGGGGTACTGGGGGTGCTGTCCCACCCCCTGGCTTGAAGTGGTTTCCTTTATATACAGGGTTTAGTTTGGGTCAATGGCTCTCAGCACCCTCACTATACAAATTGGTCCAGCACCCCTGCCTCCAAGTTTGATTTTTGCTGCGGAGACAACTAAGACTGGCTGGCACATGGAGACTAAACTCCCTGGTCACTCCTAAATGGGGTGTAGTGGTGAGGCATACAAGCAGCAGAAAGCTTAGAGGAAGTCTGCCTTGCTGCTGCCTATGCGGTTATGTACAGAAGACTCCAGTTTCCAGGGACCATCAATCTGACTCCTTTCACCAGCACTAAACCACTTAAATTTGGGAACAAAAAACTAAAATAAACCTCTGAAACCTGATCTAACAGAGGTTAAAAAAAGTGTGTGGGGGGGAGAATGGTTTCTGTCATGAGCTATCAGGCGCTGACTTATCCAAGCAGCCCACACAGGGACTGGGGATGGGAGGGGTAAACCAGGGCACAACTTGTCTCTAAACCTCTTGTAATTGTTCAGTCAGGAGCACAGTAGGATGGCAATGTGATTTACAAACCCTTTCAGAGACTTTTCCTCCCAGCAGGCTGGACACCAGCAGCAGGAGGTTAAAAAGAATGCCAATTATAGTTAAAAAGCTTTATTTTCAGTTCTACCCATGGTAAGAAAGAAGAGCTCCCAGTTCTTAGCTTGTGAACTCTGAGAATGCTGCAGAACAGAAAGCTGGCTTTGACTCTTTGTCTGTCTGTCTCATTAGCCTGATTCCCATGCCATTCTTTAATGATCTGAGTTGCTTGACACCCTGATGGAGGAGCCGGGGGGGGGGGGGGGGTGAGGAGAGAAGAGAGAAGACAGTAAGATTTGACTGGACTGCCTGCCTCTTGAGATGTCATCATCTAGTTCCCATAGGGCAGCACGTCTTACATCATCTCATGTTGCCGCCAAGAGGATTCTGTCTCAGAGCATGTCTAGACTGCAATCATGGGGTCTGACTGCAGCTCACGTAGACATACCCGAGCTAGCTTTAAATTTTGCTAGCTCAGGTACCAGACTGGTGCAGCCGTAAGCAGCATGCACTTCAGCTCAGGCTACGCCAGCAAGTAGTTACCCAGGGTTCTAGGTGGGCTCATACAGCCTGCGCAGACGCGTGCATTGCTGCGGCTTCACTACTCTGGGACCTGAGTAAGGAGATTAAAGCTACCTCAGGTAGGTCTGCTTGAGCTGCAGTTGCACCCCTGCTTGCACTCTGGACATAGCCTTGGCTACATTTCTCTGAAGTGGATTTGGTGTTGACGGAAGGTGATGAGTTGACTGGCCATGGGATTGAAGTTCTCTATGCACTATGGCCCAGGCAGTGGTCGTTTCCCCAAACACAACACCTGTTGATAAGTGGCCTCATCTCAGTTCTGAAGGAGTGCATGGAATATGCAAATAGGGCCAGATTTTCAAAGATACTGAGGCACCTAGAGATACAGCTTGGTGCCTGGTGGGATTTTCAAAAGCATCGAAGCAGGTTAGGCACCTAATCCCACTTGGCACTATCTGTATCTTTAGGTGCTTCAATACCTTTGAAAACTTAGCCCATAGACAGTCTCTGTGGTCCATTCAGTTCCTCCTTGGCCTCTCTGCTGAGACAGCTAGCAACAGAGCCAATTAGTGCCAGTTGCGTGGTGGTGGGTTTTTCTTTACCTGGATACCTGCCCACTATGAATTGGACTGAGACCACTTTATTTCACAGGGGTCACCATGGGGACGACTTTCAGGCACTCCCAACCAGAGCTGAATAAGAACCAATAACCTGGAAGCAGAAGGAACTAGATCTTATTAATAAACCCTTCAGTCATGAGTTTAATGAGAACGCAGCAGAGGAATCAAGCAAATGGTATTGACCTGCTGCTGTCATTTACATGGGACATGCCTTGCAGTCATTTAGATTGCAGTGGCACCTGGAGGCCTCAGCCAGATCAGGGCCCCATTGTGCTAGGCAAATTCTATTCTTGCATTTAACTTTTTCTATTTGAAACTTGGTTCCTTATATTTATGCAATGGAGGGTGTAGCATGTGGACCAAGACTGGGATTGAACTAAATGAGAATTTTGGCTGTTATTTTGCTTTCAGGAAGGAGGCTGGGGGTGAACTACCAAATGCAAATCAGTTCTGCTGCATGTTGAAGCAGAGCCTGGACAGGCGTAATTGAGGGCTTGCTCAACTCCAGGTGGGGGATTTGAGAGGATTCCTTACTTTTTTCTAAATCCCTTTAGGGAAAACAGTGGTTATCAGATACTATTTGTCCTTACAAAGCTACTACTGCTACCTGAAGCTCAGAGCACTTAAAACAACTTCAAAATATCCCTGGCTAATTGTTGTTATAATACTAATTTTGTAGTTGGTAAATTGAGGCACTGAGAGATTAAGTGACTTTCCCCAAGGCTACCTAGCAAGTCAGTGGCAGAGCACATTAGAATCTTCTGCTTTAGCCACTGACTACACTTCTACATTTATGCAATAAATTCATCTACAGTTACTGACTGAATCTACACTTTGACCCACAATTCTCCATCAGTGCAGCTCCACTGGTGATAGTGTAAGCAGGTCTCAGATTTTTTTTAAAATCACCATGAGATGAGAGTGTTAAAAGCCTTTACACCTTGTCTACACTACAGCTTTCACCTTTCCTTCTCCTGGCAGAGCCACACTGCTAGTGACTGACTCAAGCACCCAATGCAACGTGTATCCCACTTTTATGAGCGCCAGCACTCATCCAGAATGTTACCGTCTCCATTTTGGGAGCTACAACAAGCACATAGCTGGGATGCCTTATTTGATGGGTGTGGCACCTATCTAGGCTTTCATACCACACCTATCACCATGGTATTTGAGCACTTGTCCCAGTGTTAACAGCAACATTAAATAATGCATACTAACCAATGTAACATTAGATGTCGACTAGAGACTGGCATATACATGACACCCATATGGCACAGAAGGGACCCTTTTGCCACCAAGCTAGTGTGATCCATAGTGCGAGAGCTCAATAAAATCCAACTAACACTTTTGTAAAAGAACTTTCCTCAGCTCTGTTGGTGAGAGAATACTGAGAAATTAAGATGCATTTTCCCCCCCCCTTTTTGAGGGAAGACTTAAGACCTGGTAAATGTTTGGCCACTTGGATGGTTTGGGATGCTGCATTCCTGTGATGAGTAGCTGGCCATATTTCCTATATGGATTGAAGTTAACCCTTTTCCAAGTGGTTCTCTCAACTAACATTAGTCTGTCTCCTGGAAAACACATGTTCAGCAGGTCTCCCTCTTTTTTGACTCCACTCTGTTAGCTATTAAAATAGCTTCTCACTCCAGCCCTGGCCCAAGTCCACTGGGTGTCTAGGACTCAGAATAAATGTGTTTATACTGAGAGATATGCACCACATAGGGGCAGGGAGCCTCTGACCACTTCTGTCTGAAAAAAATCTAGAGCACCCGAAAAATCACTGTTAGTTCAGTTCTGTGCTTATCTCTCAGAGATCAAGTTCCCAAGCATCTGCCAAAGCGTGTTTCAGTTCCTGTTACACCCAGAGGTTGTACTGACACTGGAAAGCCACCCAGATCTGTTCACAATATACTTACACATTTCAAAGTGCTTTTAAAAGGTGGATAAGAGATTTGTCCCCTTTAAATGGATATGGGAACCGAGGGACACAGCAAAATGATGAAAGCAATGGGAACAGAAGCCAGAGTTCACTCACAGGCCAGTTCATGGTAGTGTGTCACCAGGTGAGAATTGCCACATGATTCTTGGGAGGCAGCAGAAAACAGAGCTTCAGCCAGAGCCACACAGCTGACTGCAGCTGGCTGAATGGTGCTGCTACAGGACCCAGGAACAGCAGGAAGGAGAAGTAAATATATAATTTTGTTCCTCTTTAGTGCCTTCCATCCAAGGTTACCAAAGCACTTAATATTAGTTAAGTCAGCCTCCCAACCCCACCACTGTAACGTGGGGAGGTATTATCTCCACATTATCAGTGGGAGAAACAGACCCACAAAAGGGGCATGACTTATGTAGGGTCATACATCAAGATCATAGAATGTAGGCCTGGAAGGGACCTCAAAAGGTCAAAGTCCAGCACCCCACCCCACCCCCCATGCTGAAGCAGGACAAAGTAAACCTAGACCATCCCCAACAGGTGTTTGTCCAACCTGTTCTTAAAAACCTCCAATGATGAGGATCGCACAAACTCCCTAGAAGCCTATTCCAGAGTTTAAACACCCTTCATCATTAGAAAGATTTTCCTAATATATAATTTAACCCGCAGCAAAAGAGATTTTAAGTCCATTACTACTTCTATCTTCAGTGGACATGGAGAACAATTGATCCCCGTCCTCTTATAACAGCTCTTAATATATTTATCAACTGTTATCAGGTCGCCCCCTTGTCTTCTTTTCTCAAGACTAAACATGCCCATTTATTTTAACCTTTCCTCATAGGTCAGGTTTGTAAACCTTTTATCATTTTTGTTGCTCTCCTCTGGACTCTCTCCAATTTGTCCACATCTCTTCTAAAAGTGTGGTGCCCAGAACTGGACACAATGATTCAGAGGAGGCCTCATCAGTGCCAAGTAGAGTAGGACAATTACCTCCTGTATCTGACATTTGACACTCCTGTTAATACACCCCCAGAATGATATTGGACTTTTTTGCAGCTGCATCACATTGTTGATTTGTATTCAATTTGTGATCCACTATAACTCCCCAGATACTTTCCTGCAGTACTACTAGCTAGCCAGTTACTCCCCATTTTGTAGTTGGGCATTTGATTTTTTTCTTTCTAAGTACAGATTTTCACTTTATTGAATTTCATCTTGTTGATTTCTGCCCAATTCTCCAATTGGTCAAGGTCATTTTGAATTCTAATCCTGTCCTCCAAAGTGCCTGCAACCTCTCCCAGCTTGGTGTCACATCTGCAGATTTTATAAGCACACTCCATTCCATTATGTAAGTCACTAATGAAAATATTGACTAGTACTGCACCCAGGTCCAACCCCTGTGGGACCCCACTAGATACACACTCCCAGTTTGACAACGAACCATTGACAACTACTCTGAGCATGGTCTTTCAACCAGTTGTGTACACACCTTATAGTAATTTCATTTAGACCACATTTCCCTAGTTTGCTCATGAGAATGTCACATGGGACTGCATCAAAAGCCTTACTAAAAATCACGATGTCTCATGGTTACTTCTTCCCCCCCATCCAGTAGGCCAATAACCCTGTCAAAGAAGGAAATTAGGTTGGTTTGGCATGATTTGTTATAAGGAATAGCCAGCATGGATTTGCCATAACCCTATTATTCTCCAGGTGCTTGCAAATTCATTATTTAATTATTTGTTCCAGTATCTTTCCAGGTATTGAAATTAGGTTGACCAGTCTATAATTCCCCAGGTCCTCTTTGTTCCCCTTTTTAATGGCAGATACAATGTTTGCCCTTCTCCAGTCCTCTGGGACTTCACCCATCCTCCATAAGTTATTAAAGATAATTGGTAACAGTCCCAGGATAATTTCAGCTAGTTCCTGAAGTACCCTAAAATAAATTTTATCAGGCCCTGAGAACTTGAATACATCTAACCTATTCTTTCCCTGTTTTGGATTGCATTCCTTTCCCCTTGTTAATATTAATTATGTGTAGGGTGACCAGATGTCCCGATTTTATAGGCACCTATTACCCCCCCACACCCCGATTTTTTACACTTGCTATCTGGTCACCCTAATTGTGTGGAGTACCTAGTCACATTCACCTTTTTAATGAAGACTAAAGCAAAATATGCATTAAACATCCTAGCCTCCTTAATGTCTGGGTAGTTAAAGTCCCCCATTACTACCAAGTCTTGTGTTTTCAGTATTTCTGTTGTGTATTCTCGAAATCCACATCCTCTTCTGATTTGGTGGTCTGTGGTAAACTTCTACCATGACATCACTTCTATTTTTTGCCACTTGTATTTTAACCCAGAAACTGTCAACTGGTCTTCCTCCCACCTCCTCTGAGATCATGAAGTGCCAGGAATAGAACCCCAATAGTGCTTTAGGCCATCCTTCTCCTCACGTGCCATGGACCCTGGGAATCTTAGTTCCCAAATACTTCAGATTGTGTCATGACTCCACTCCACCTCAGGTCCTGTCTACACTGTAGTTATAACCAAGGAAGTGGACTTTATGATATAGAGAGCCCATGGCCTTAACCTGGTTAGGACGACATAATGAGGAACACTACATTATTGCTTATAACTGGGTTGTGGACTATAGCTTATAACCAGGCCCTCTGACTGTTATATTCACACTGCAGAGAGGGCCTCTCAGCCTACTTTCACAGCACACATGGACAGAGACTCAGAGCTGAAGACTTTTTTTTTGGTTCTGTGGGTGGTGACTGTTTTTTGTGGCTGCAGCCTCACTATAATCTTCATCCACCCTGTCCTACCACGCTTTGCAACAGACAATAAGAATATTGTACAAGAGGATGAAAATAAACATCAGCTACTGAACACAACCAACCAAACAGCACAACTTGGAAGTTAACTATAAACCCTATGTTGCCATCTTGCCTGCCGTGCATTCCGCACTCCACAACATGGATCTGCCTGCCTTGGTATCACAGAATGGTTATCTAAGTGATGGTAGCCCCCCAGATCCCTAATCAGAGAGGGGGGAAAAAAGCAGTAGCTAGACCACCCCTTTGGCCAGTGCAGGATTGTACCCTACATTCTATTCACCATTGTCATGAATCTCTTTACATCTGATCACCCCAGCTGATACTTGTGTGCCAGGGAAAAGAAGAAAATCTGAAAAATGGAGGCAGGGAAGGAAGGGGAGGTGAGGAGGTGTATTGTCCAGTGCAAATACAGTTCCATGGAAAGCTTTTGGAAGAAGCAGATTTTAAAGTCAGAAGGGACCATTAGATCATTTAGTCTGACTTGTGTAACACAGGCCATAGAATTTCACCCAGCTACTCCTGCAGTGAGCTCAGTAACTTGAGTGGGACTAAAACATATAATCAAGCATTTGCTGCAATCTGATTGCCCTTAACATGTTATTTGTTTGTGTTTTCTATAGATACTAAGCGTTTAATAAAACTGCCTTTTCTACTTGTACAGGCAGATTCTGTTTAAACAGAGGCACTGCTGCCTTGTTAACCTAGCTTTGGAGATGCTCATCATCAGCATCAAGAAACAAAGCAAAGGAGGTACGCGCCATTCCTCCCCATCGGGTTTTAGCATATCAATCACAATGCAAATACGAAATTGCTCCTAGACACAGACACTTTGATCCCCTATCACCATGGTATCTAGGTACTTGATGTATTAACCATGGCACTGCTTGTCTACCTTGCCCTGCAAATAATGTTATTGAAACTGAAACTTCAAAGCCCAGGAATATTACAGGGGAACCAGAGAAACAAGCACTGGAGTGGAGTCAAAACAATGAACCGAGGGACAGCTTCAATGTGGTTATATCATTAATGGATTTGGCCCCTTTCTCCCCAGGATGGGGAGTTTGGTGTTGGAGAGTCCTGAGACCTTCAAACAATAACATGGAATTAAGCATCAAAAACCAGCCAACCAGAAGAATGTAAAATAAACAAATCAGATAAGGATTAGCTAGAAGCAGCTGGTTTAACAGCTGCACACAGAATGGGTTGGGTGCCATGGATAGTTCATTCTTATAAATGTTTTACTCCTTTATCAGAGAAAACTTAGCACTTTGCATCTTCAGAACTCTTTGTGAACACCAGTAATACCTAGAATTTATACAAGGTTTTTTCAACTGTAGATCTCAAAACACTTTACAAAGGAAAATTATTATTGACTACATTTTCCCAACATAGAACCTGAGTCACAGAGGAGAAGTAACATCCAAGGTCATGTGTGTGGGGGGGGGGGGGGAGGGGAAGAGAAGGAAAGGGTTGGTTTGTTTTTTTAAACATACACCTTGTATTAGCTAATGCATTAAAATTCTAGTGTTGCCAAGGCAGTTGTCGTTTTAACATGTGTTAGCAGGTCAGAGTGAAGCTAAAGTCAGAGTCAATGGCAAAACAAGGATTAGAATCCAAGTCTCCCAATTCCCACCCCTGTGCTCCTATCTCACAACCAGCTGAGAGAAAAGTAATTATTATTATTCTAAGAGAGAGGTTAAGGCGGTAAAATGTGGGTCTGGATGCCAAAGTTTAGAACTGTTTGGATCCAGTGTCTGTGACCAAGATTTGGATTCAAATTTTGCAAATGGCTCCAATCTCTAACTAAAATTTCAAACACCCCTGGAGTTCAGAGATGTTCACATCAAGGGTGTGGGTTTTGACCCCTATCGATTTAGTTTCCCCATTTTTAAAATGGGAGAACTAGGACAGAGACCAAGACTAACATTTTCAAAAGAGAGGACTCGGATTTTGGGTGCCTTCATTTGTGAATGTCTAATTTGAGACACCGAGGACTTGATTGGCAGAGGTGCTGAGCACACACAACTCCTGCTGCCATTACCTGGAGCTGTGGCTGCTCAGCATTGCTGAAAATCAGGGTCAAGATCAGCACCCAAAATACATGGACACTTAAAGTCACAGTCCGTAACAGAGCTGGCTGTGATTCTGGCAGACTAGGTGACAGCTCTTGCCAAGGCTTTAGGACTCAGCCAAACACTGACAAACTCATTGCTGGAAGCCAGTCAATTTCACCTGTGTGTTAGGATAGTTAAGATGGGTATTGGACTTATAACAATGTGTTTAGACTTTATGATATACTTCTAAGTTGTTGCATGCATTAATCTCAATTATAATTTCTTTATCACCAGCTATATGGTAATATTTAATGTTTTGCTGTATAACTAAAAAATATTTGCTCTGAAATTGTGAACCCAGTCAGGAGGGATCGTCTCCTGCCCATCAAGAAGGGTTATTAAAACTAAGTGAGCCATTGTGGGACATCACAATACAGAGACTTGGTTAATTGCCCCCTTGCACCCATGAAGCGGCTTGAGTTCTGGAAGAAGAAAATAAAAACAAGAATTTTTTTCCATCTTTTTTGCTGTTTGGATTCTCACGGGGCCGAGGAGCTATGCAACAGAAGCAGAGATCCCAGGGTCAACCTGAGTTAGGCCTAAAAGGCATTCAGAGCCGACAGATTACTACAACTCTGTCACCTTTCAAAACCCATAGACTGCAACTCATTTGTGTATATATGCTTGCCTGCTTTAGCTCTGTAATACCTCACTTTTCTTAGTTAATAAATCTGTAGATAGCCAATCCTGTAGTAAACTACAAGCATTATCTTTGGTGTGAGATCTCAGGTACAAACTGAGCTGGGGTAAGTGACTGGTCTCCTGGAACTGGGAGTAACGTGAATATTTTGTGATCTTTGGTGTATAGCAACCAATTATCACTAAGTCCAGCTTGCCTGGGTGACAAGAGAGTCCCCTTGGGCATTCCAGTCTAACTGTGACTCCATGGTAAGACTCTTATAGTGCTTCAGGAGTTCACATTTGTTACTGGGTTGGTAAAACCTATTCATAGAACTTACAATCAGTTTGGGGTCTCTCAAAGAAACTTAAAATCATAGAATATCAGGGTTGAAAGGGACCTCAGGAGGTCATCTAGTCCAACCCCCTGCTCAAAGCAGGACCAATCCCCAACTAAATCATCCCAGCCAGGGCTTTGTCAAGCCTGACCTTAAAAACCTTTAAGGCGGGAGATTCCACCACCTCCCTAGGTAACTCATTCCAGTGCTTCACCACCCTCCTAGTGAAAAAGTTTTTCCTAATATCTAACCCAACTTCAGTGGGAGTGGGCCCCAGCTGGACATACATGATCTGTAATGAGGGCCACTCTGCTGATGTTTGCAGGTATCCATAAATGTCACTGGATCAGCAGGAATTCCTGGGGGCCAGAATCCCACTCCCCCGCAAAAAACAAAAAAAAACTGCTACATTCCACTCCCTGGTAACACTGCAAGAATCTGAGAAGCCCCATAAAAACAATTTAGGGAGTCATTAATATATTAGGACTGTATCCTATGTTTCTACTACAGCACTCTACATGCAGGGAATCTTCACTGGCAAATAAAATAAGTTGCAGAGTAGGAAATTCAACCCAAGTCTCTGACAAATATATTGCAATTGTTCTATTCTCTCATTTGCCAAGGGAGTGGGTTGGGTTTTGTTAGACATAAGTAAAATATCATTAGTTTGTAATCATTGTCATGCAGGAAGGGTGGTAGCAGAGATTCTGACAAATATTGATGACACTTGGCAAAGCTGGGCCTTCAGCTGAAACAGCCAAATACTAAAATAAGTTCGAGAGTGCATGCGCTACACTCAGAGATAGAAGCAGGTCTGAAACCTTTATTCTACCAGCCTTGATAGAACTAGGATATGAAGAACTTCAAAAACAACTCTTAGCGCTAGCTATGGGCCTGATCCTCAAATTACAGAGTTAAATCAGTTTTTCCCCCAGTGTTGGGGGGAGGAGGGGATGGCTGTTTTGACCTGGGGTTGTGACATTAGAGAGATGGGGGATGATCTAATGTAAAACAAACAACTGATACTCTACTTTAAAATTAAGGGCTTATCTATATTAGACAATCTGCACCTGTTTAACTAAATCAATTTAAAATGGATTTACACAAGTGCAAACCCCTAGATGCATTGAAGCCAGGTTAAGCCTCACTTAAAACCAGTTTAGCTTAATTCAATAACTTACTTTTACACTGATTTCATTGCGCAACCTTTCCAATACGAACCAGGCCTCAATGTTCCTCCAGTTTTCAGAATGTGTATGCATTTAAAATCCCTCACAAATAATAAATAATGAAGGGTTTATCATTATATAGTTAATTAATAACCCCTCATGCTGGGGCTAAGAACTTAGTTAATAGATGCTAGTAAAGTACTTTGAGATCCCTGTGCTAGGGAAATGTGTTAACACTAAAGCAAATTGTGTAGATATAGAAATTTAAGTATTGTACCTTTAAAACCATTACAGCCAATATTCAAAGTGAGAAGAGAATATGCTCCAGGCTAGAACTGAATTGGGGAACAGCGCACAGGTGGCATGCAGGATGGGTGATGGGAAAGCTAAAGCAACCACCACAGAGCAGTTCTGATCAGACCCTTAATATGCTGTCCTATTTCTTTTAATCTTTTATTTCATTCTCTGTCTTTGCATCATATTTTTCCTGTTCTATTGAAAGAGTAAGAGACTAAGATATTTATACAGCACCAATCACCAGAGGCTGCAATTGCCTCTTTCCCCTGACTCCCATGGGAATGCTGGGCACCATCATGTGCTCAGGGTTTCACAAACATAAAAGACACCACAGTCCCTGACCCAAGAAGTTTACAACCTAAGTTAGGCCTAGATCAGATGTATATAATACACCAGATGGAGGGTCAAGCTTACTGGGGTGGAGGTATTTTTGATCTGAATTAAAAAAATATATATATATTCTAAGAAACAGTGGCCGTGAGATCCTGTTAAAGAAAACAAGCCCAGACCTCAGGCCGTGGCCCCATGAGCACTGAATGTAGCCAACCTCTAGGCAAACAAGCCTGATCAAGACTTCCTTCCACCACCGCCAATGAATGGCCCCATCAATCTCAATCACAACACACATGCAATCCAGTTACCCATCTTGTTAGCATAGATGGGGCCTTAACTGTATTCCCTAACTGAACTAAAAACTTGGACATAACCAAGCCTGGATTTTGTGACAGAGGCACTTTTCCACTGGGAACTGGACTGAGATCACTAAATTATTTTTACATAGGCTAAACAGCCATCAGATGGTTACAACTTTCAGTCACTACTGCCCTGGGGTGTATACCCCATTATAAAATCCTCTGAGCCAGCCAGTTCTATGTATATGAGCATATTTGACCAAAATCACAGCATCTAATAGTCAGTGTTCACAGATCACAACATTTAATTTTGCACCAGCTCTTGGTGGTTGGAAGACGCGTCAAAGTTTTCATGGACGGACAGCTTTGAGTGTCACTCCTGTGGTCAGAACTTTGGGAACATTAGTTGAAGGTTCCACCTTTACATTCCCACTCAGCAGAATCATCCACAGTGCAGCACATGGAGTGGTGCTCCCAGCATTGGGATACATGCACAGAAGTCAGTGCTGCTGACTCAACTGATAGATGTGCATCTGTGGATCCACTGAATCCATGTTAATGACACTAAGTACAACTGATCTATCCTCCTTCAGCATCACCTTCTTTAAACAGATGCATGTCCCAAGACTAATTCTTAAACTGGAACAGAGAATGGCAGGTTTCACAGTGAATCCATAGTTTTTAATTAAACATGGGCCAATGTGTCTGCAGATCTGACTGAAAAGTGCAGAGCAGGAGGCAATAAAGCAAAGCTATGATTAAAACTGATCAGTAATTCTTACCACTTCTGATTTCAGACTGAGGTTTCCAGTTTATGTCTGCGACCCTTTGATAATTCCACTTTAATTTGTCACTGTTTTAGTTAGAAGATAACTGAAGTGGCAATTTTCTGCCAGCCATTACGTATTCTTTTAAAAAACAACCCAAGATAAAGGTCAAGGAGCCCTAAGCCCATATTTAGGCTCCCAAATAAGCAGTCTGATTTTCAAAAAAAAACTTAGCAGCCCAGTATCTCCCATTGTTTTTAATGGGTGTGGATGAGAGCTCAGCACTTTTGAAAGTCAAGTCATTTATTGAGGTGCCTAAATATGGACCTTGGAGCCTAACTTTAAGTACCATTTTGTGTGTGCAAATATTGGCCTCAAGCCTTCAATGAGCCAAACTTTGGACCAATTCAAGGTGCCCTTTCCTCATGGTCTCTATTCACACAGGGATGAGAAATACTCAAGCAGCAGCAGCCGCCATGATTAAGTGGTTGGTAGCAGGATTCTAACATGGTTTCCCTTACCATTGTGGAGAAGGATATAGGTATATACTCCTTTCCTTTGACTAAGGGTACATGTACACTGCAGTCTCAGGGTGCGATCGTGGCTGTGTAGAAACAGCCACGCTAGCTTGGGTACCAGAGCAACAAAGCCACAGCAGCATGGTCTTGAGCTCTGGCTAATCATTCAGGCAGCTAACCCGCACTGAAGCCTATGGTGCTGTGGCATCACAATGATTAGATTAAAGCTAGCTCAGGTATGTCTACATAACCTTCAGTGAAACCCTGTTATGGCAATGTAGGCATCCCCTAAGCACTGTACTAGCTAGATTGTTTGATGGGCCCAATCTATACTAGTATTTTTCTCTCAACCAGTCCCCACTATTGCTCACTCCAGTTCAGCTCCACCAGTGTTAACAATGCCAGTGTAGACAGCCAGGGCAGACCCTAATGTAGTCACAATGCACTGGCACAACACAGGGCTTACCAAGTGCAGCATACTTCTGTGTTACTGAATTAAGCTACATAAGGCATCTCACCACTTTGCACCAGTGCACTGTGACGAGATCAGTTGTTGGCGCCAGTAGAACTACATCAATGGAGTTACTCCAGTGTGACTCTCGATGTGGAAAGGGCCTATGTAGGAAGATATTTGTGCTGTTTCTTTAAAGTAGCTTTAGGGACAATCCTGCTTTCCCTTGGGCTTGTGTCACAGGGCACTCCCCTTGGGCAATTCTGAGGACTAGCTCTGTCCAGTTCAGCACCCCCTTTCTTCTCTTCCACCAACCTCAGCTCTTCTCCCTCTCACAGCATTGCAGCACAGCAGCTTTGTGACTCAGCCCTCCAACCAGGTCACACTGTGATTCCCCTCCCAGCAGGAGGTGGGAGTCCTTCAGCATCTTTCTGCTCAAGCAGCATCATGCAGTCCTCAGGCCTACTGCCCTGACCCCATCACTCCTGCAGTGACCCAGGCAGTCTTCTAGTTCACTACCCCAAGCAGTACCACTCTGCAGTGATTGGTAGGGGAACCCAGGCCCACCATCTACTCAGGGTTCCAGTCCAGGGCCCTAGGGCAAGAGCTTAAAGTCCACAGCTGCACTCACCTTACTGCTCTAGTCCCTAGACTCCTTGCTACTGTGTTTCTCCAGTCCTGCTAGTCAGCCCCCTCTCTCAGGTCCACTAGAGCTCAGCCGTTCTTATCCTCAACTACTTCCTTCTCCCTTACTCCAGGGAGAGAGACTACAAGCTTCTACCCCCACACTATTTACCAGCCTCTTGGCTTTATAGAAATTCCCACCTGTTCTCTCAGAGATGAGCTTCTTTCTAATCAAGGCTCTCCCTCACTTGGTGCTTAATTGGCTCATTGGGCCCACCTGGCCTAATTCAGCTCTCTCAGGGCCAGTGTGGGGAGTCCATACCACCACAGCTTGTCTACACACAAAAGTTGTACAGCTTTCACTATACTGATATAGTTAAACCAATACAACTCCCATAGAGTGGATGCAGTTATACTGGTGTAAAGGGTGCTTATACTGCTATAGCTATTATTATATGGGAATTGGAATAAGCTGTACCAGTATAAGACACTTTTATACTGGTATAACTGCATTCAGACTAGACTGTACTGCTATAATTATTTTGGTTAAAAAAAATCACATCCCTAATCAACAAAGTTATAGTGTATGTAGACCAAGGCTTAACCTAATAAAGTTCCTTGTTCACTGTTAGAAGAAAAACTCTTTTCTGTGTCTCTGCAGCATTATTGTATGACACTGCTAAAAGGTTTGAGAAGATTAGAGATGGGACATTGTGAGGCTGGTCAGAAGGTGAGATAAGTCTGGAGGAAGGTTGGAGAGGATTAAGGAAAATATATAGTGTGCATGGAGGGGAAGGAAAGATGGTGAATGGGTGGGAAGAATTTTGGTGGGACAGCAACAGAAGAAAAGGAGAAATTGTGTGTGGGACACAAGAGACTCGCATAGACACAGTGACTGACAAAAAGAATCCCAGGGGAAAAAACTACAAGAGAAATGATAAGAACAAGAGAGCCAGTGGAAGTCTATCGGAACTTTGAATTTTTTTTACAGAGGATATTATGGCGAAAATAGAATAAATCTGAAGAAAAAATCCTGGAAGGAAATTTTATTGTCAACTTTACAATAGCAACTCGCCTTGTCCCAGCTAACCTAACTTCTGGTGTTACCATTCCCTGCTCCACTGTCACTCCCACTCCACAGAATGAGTAAGGGCCCAAATCCTGCAAGGACTGAGCACCCTCAGCTTTCTGTAATTCCCATGGGAGTAATGACTGCAAGATTGAGGCTGGGATTTTCAAAAGGAGTTAGGCGCTCAACTCCCACTGACTTTCATTGAGAAGTGGGTGCCTACCTCTCTTTGGCTCCTTTGAAAATCTCCACCTGAACCCTTTATACAGTGCATGAAAATAGTGATAATTTCATGGACAACTGTAAACAGGATGTCACGTTTAAAATATTTCCTACAGTTTTGTTCCACGTTCTCAGCCAAAGATGTTTGGAGACCCCCATTCCCCACCTCACCCCTATCTACACTAATTTAACTTCTCTCCCATGACAGACACCAGAAAAGGCCCCCCTTGGGCTCAATCCTGTAGTCCTTACTCAGACAAAATCTCCGGTTGCGCCAGTGGGAGTCTGGGACTTGTCTCTTCGGGCCAGATTCTGCCATTCTGATTCATATGGACTTATACCTTACTCCACTGACTTCAGTGGGACTGCCTGCAGAGTAAGGTACTATTGAAGGGTGGCAGACTCTGGTCCTTCCATAGCAAATCAAAGATGGTCATGGCACATTCTATCTATCTTACCTACTTACATGATCCCCATAGTATCTGAGTGCCTCACAGTCTTGAATATATTTATCCTCATGACACCCCTGTGCGGTAGGGCAGTGCTGTTATCCCCATTTTACAGATGGGGACTTGAGGCACAAAGAGGCTGAGTGACTTGCTCAAACTCACACAGGAAGTCTGCGGTAAAGCAAGGAACTGGACCCAGGCCTCTCAAGTCCTTGGCTAGTGCTGTGACACTGGAACATCCTTCCTCTCAGTTTGAGCAACGATTATGAGATGAATGGTAAAGCAGTCCATAGGCAAAAAATAATTCAGAAATTAACAAAGTGAATACTAGAAAGGTCTCAGTACATAATCCCCCAGATCACACTCTACAATGCACACCCTATTTCAGCATCTTTCCTCTTTACTCCTGGCAGGTCCATCTGCACAGGCAACCTGATCATGGCTGGGGAGCCTGTTACAGTACGGTTTGTTTTGGCTTGACCACATGAGACCAAACCATGTTTTAGCAGAGAATTTGGCCCTAGGACTGTAACACAGTTAGGGGACTACTTTTCTGTAACACGATCCCCCAGCACTGTAGCTATGTCTGTGTGAATGGGTCTTTTGGTATTATAAACAGAGAGGATGGATGATCTAGTGGTTAAGATGCTAGCCTGGGATTTGGGAGACCTGAGTTTAACTCCCAGCTCTGCCACAGATTTTCTGTGTGACTTTGGGCAAGTCACTTAGTCTCTCTGTGCCTCAGTTCCCCATCTGGACAATGGAGGTAATAGCACCGCCCTACTTCACAGGGGTGTTACAAGGATAAATACATTAAAGATTGTGAGGTGCTAAGATACTACACTCACAGGGGCCATGTGAGTACCTGAAGGTACGTCTACACTAATAGTGGAGTGGAGAGTACATACACTGGAAGCACAGCTAGCAAGGGTATAAATAGCAGCGTAGGTGATAAGGCACAGCTTAGGCGAGTAGAGTGCCCTACACGCCTGAACCCTTAGGGTATATATACCCTACATGGGTCTCTAATGCCTAAGCAGTGCTTCCCACGTCTACACTGCCATTTTTACCAATGTAGTGTCCCTCTGCCTGTTCACTGCCAGAGCCTTTCCCTGCCTCAGTGAAAAGCTCCAGCAGCGGAGATAGTCTTCAAAAGCTCTCCACTGCCAGAGCCTTTCGCTGCCACATGTAGCTACACATTGCAGTGACAAGTGTGGACACAGCCTGACTATCACTGCAGCATGTAGCTACACATGTAGTGCCTGTACGCTAGACACCACTGCCAGTGTAGACAAGACATTAGACAAGATGCCTGACTTACAGCTCTGGAAACAAGTTCCTCTCTTGATACATACAGCAGACAAAGCTTTCCTCACCCTGTCCTACCATGTCTCCACTATGGGTCAGAGGACTGTTCAGTCTCTGTGGCCCATTCAGTCCTTGCTATGGTGGACCACAGTGCATTAGAAACTATACTGAAGTCACCCAATGACAGCCACTTGAATCCACTACCAGTCTGGGTAATTTGAACCAGTGAGCAGCAGGTCCCAAGCTTTATTGGTTCACATAACACCTTCTTAAAAAACTGTTGTGAAGTGAATGGATGGAACATTGAACTCCTGTAGCATAGTTTGGGAACGGCTGATCTAGAGGGTCCATCTCCCATTCCCAGTCCTGTCCCATTCAGTATTTTAACTATCTTGTGAGCAGCCCTGAATCAGACACGCAGTATAATGGTGAAGATTATTGGCATCCATGCAGGGCTTCATTTCCTCACCAGGAATAGAGACTCTGTCTCACAAAACTTCTTCAAATGATAGTATAAATGTGCATTATAGAACAGCCAGCTAACCCCCAGCCACCACTATTATTTTATTCCCCTCTGAGCCTCGGGGAGCCACTCTTATCACCAGACACAGCAAGGCTGTTTAGTTTCCTATTACAGCTTAGGACCTAAAAAGTCACCAACTCCAGACTATCATAAGGGTGATGGTTGAAGTTCTAATTGTGCCGTTTGACCAGGCTTTAATAAGACTCCCCCATTGTTCCCTTTGTTCAGCCAATCATTCACCATTTATTGCACTTGCCAGCCAGCTTTACAAATATGAATAAGCAATCAAGATGCCTTTAATTAAAAAGACACCTATAATTCAAATAAAAAGTGGATCTATATGAGCTGAAGGGAGGTAGTGGGGAATCATTAAAAACTTAGCAGAAAGAGGGAGGAAAAAAGCTTCCAAGAAATTTATCTGCATAGCGATGTAATTAAGCTTGAATAACATGTAAACTCATTCAAAAAGAAAATGAACATCAAGATGAGCTGAAGCTAACAACCAGCTGGCTGGCTCTTTGAGAGTCAAATCCATTAGCTCAGAAAGAAAAAGGCTTAAGAAAGATACATCTTAAAATAGGAATGAAATCCTCACCAACGGGTATAACATCGTAAAGCCTCCACTTCATTTGCATTGCATGGACAGGTTCCTTCACTCAAGGGGATGCCCCTCCAAGGTGGCAGTTAAAAACATGGGCTTTGCTGCCTGAAATTAAAAAGCCAAATGCTACCCTAACCAGAAGCTAGTGGGCACTTCCTCTCCAAAAAGAACCCTACCAAGCCAGGACAGGACTCCTTAAGGTGAGCTGTCACAGGGCACTGCTGTTTGGGACATTTTGCTGCCAAGTGTGTGCTGATCTGCTGATGTTTATACACAGCTGGGGTGAGCGGGAAGCAGGCCATCTTGGCTTTGGGAGGAAGGAAGAGGAGAGTAGACAAGGGGGTATTGTGCTTGGATACTTCACAAGCAAGAAGTAGCTCTTTCCCGCACCCCAGCACATCAAAGGGAAAGATTCAGCCCATCTCTGGTACAGTATTGGTTTAGGCTGGATTTTCAAAGGCATCTAAAAGAATTAGGCTCTCAGTTTTCACTAATCTTCAGCGGGAGCTGTGTGCGTAATCAGTCTAGAGCTTGTCTACATTTAAAAGGATTTGCTGATATAGAGCAGGGGTCTCAAACTCAACTGACCATGAGGGCCACATGAGGACTAGTACATTGGCCCGAGGGCCGCATTACTAACACCTCGCCGCCCTCGGCCCCACCCCCACTCCACCCCTCCCATGAGGCCCCGCCCCTGCTCTGCCTCTTCCCACCCCTTCCCTGCCCCCATTCCAACCCCTTCCCCGAAATCCCCACCCCAACTCTGCCCCCTCCCTGCCCCCAGGGGGTGCAGGAGGGGCATGGAGTGTGGTGGGGGCTCAAGGCAGGGAGTTGGGGTGTGGGGTGCAGGAGGGGTGAGGGGTACAGCAAGGGGTCAGGGTGCAGGGTGCGGCAGGGGGCTCAGGGCAGGGGGTTGGGGTGCAAGAGGGGTGCAGGGTGCAGCAGGGGGATCAGGGCAGTGGGTTGGGGTGCAAGAGGAGTGTGGGGTGCGGCAGGGGCCTCAGGGCAGTGGGTTGGGGTGCAAGAGGAGTGCGGAGTGCGGCAGGGGGTTCAGGGCAGGGGGTCGGGGTGCAGGGTGCAGCACGGGGCTCAGGGCAGGGGTCGGGGTGCAGGGTACAGCAGGGGGTTGGGGTGCAGGAGGGGTGTGGCATGGGGCTCAGGGCAGTGGGTTGGGATGCAGGAAGGGTGAGGGGTGAGGCAGGGGGTCGGGGTGCAGGAGGGGTGCAGGGTATGGCAGGGGGTCGGGGTGCAGGGTGCGGCAGGGGGCTCAGGGCAGGGGGTTCGGCTGCAGGAGGGGTTCGGGGGGCAGGATCTGGCCTGGCGCGTACCGGGGGCAGGGCAGGCTCCCTGCCTGCCTGCCTGCCCTGCCCCCGCAAGAGGCTGGAATGTGGGGAAGGGGGGGCGGAGGGGCTGTGTGTTTCTGTTGCTTGAGGCACCGCCGCCAGCAGCTCCCATTGGCTGCGGTTCCCTGTTCCTGGCCAATGGGAGCTGCTGGGGGCGCTGCCTGAAGCAACAGCCACACACAGCCCCTCCGCCCCCCCTTCCCCACGTTCCAGCCTCTTCCCGGAGCTGCGCAGGGCAGGGCAGGGCAGGCAGGCAGGGAGCATGCCCTGCTCCCGGTGCACGTCCGGCTGGAGCCGCTCTGGTAAACACTGGGGGAGGGCGGGGGGGCTGCGAGGGGCTCGCGGACCACAGAAAATCACTCCGCGGGCCGTGTGTTTGAGACCCCTGATATAGAGGTACCGGTAGAGCTATATTGGCACACCCTCTTAGTGGAGACACACTTTATATCAGCAAGAGTGCTTTTGCTAGCGTAGCTTAAACCAGTCCCCCAAATGGAATAAACTATACCAGCAAAAGGACTTTTTTGCCAGTGTAACTTCACGTACACTAGGGCTTTTATGGGCACAACTATGTCAGTTAGGGGTGGGATTTTCTTCATACTTCTGCTGGTAAATTTACTAGCATAGGCCAGCCCAGGCTTTAAGCACCCTGAAAAATACCAGCCCTAATCTTCAGAATCTTCCTAAGGCAGCGTTTCTCAAACAGGGGTTCGCAGACCTCACTCATCAACTCCTCCCCGACCCTCCCTTAACTCTGCCCCATCCCTTTCAGCGCCTCCTGCACACTGGGGAACAGCTGTTCCGCGGTGTGCAGCAGGTGCTGGGAGGGAGGGGGAGGAGCAGGGACGGGACATGCTCGGGGGAGGGGCAGAATCATGTCCAGGGTCACTGGCCCCACTGATCAACTCCTCCCCCTCTCTCCTAGTGCCTTCTGCATGCCACGGAACAGATGTTCCCTGGCATGCATGAGGTGCTGGGAGGGAGAGTGAGGAGCAGGGGTGGGGCACGTTCAGGGGACGGGGCATGCTCGGGGGAGGGGCGGAAAGAGGCAGGGAAGAAGAGGGGCAGGGGTGGAGTGGGGGCAGGGCCTGGGGCTGAGCGGGGGACTTGGAGATCCGCGAAAAATTGTAAATCAAAATGGGGGTCCTCGGGATGCTAAAATTTGAGAACCGCTGTCCTAAGGAATTAAAAGAATCAAATGGAGTTACACCAATGCTGAATTTGATTCTCTCTGTTTTTTTCCTGAGGAAGTCGCTAAAGCTATCAATCACGTTTAAATATACTGGTATAGTATAATGGCAAAACTTTCTAGTGCAGACAAGCCCTAAGATACAGAGAGGTCAAGTGATTTACTAAGGAATTCAGTGATTCTGCCCCTAAAATTCTGAAGTATTGACTCCCAGTCCCCTATTCTAAGGACTATGAGCAGCATCTCCCACTTATTTATAGGGATACAGTCAACTGCTTCTCTAATGTTTTGAGTTCAGTTTAGTGACAGATTTGATTTAGTTCAGCATTACAAGAGGAACTTCTTTAATGAGATGATCTCTTCTTTCTCTTTGATCCTGTAAAATCAGCCATGTCGGGATCTGGTTTAAACATGGTCAACCCCCTAACATCTGAGCATGCAGCATTGGAGTATGGGATACCCTTGCTATGAGAGAGCTTACTCATCAGAATAGGGTATGCCAAGAAGGAAGACAAAAACAAGATTAAATATTTAGACATAGAGATGCCTTTTATTATGTATATTTAGACAAGGAAAATTCAATAGTAACCAAAGCTATGCTGCCCTTTGAATACTGAGGATAAGCTCCGAGGTTCTAAATGGAGGATTTTAAATGGGAAATAAACTAAAGGATCTATGACAACAAAGATTTGTCTTACCTATATATATATTTTTTTTAAAGCAAGAAATGTTCCAGAAAATAAACACTTGACACAACGGGGACCTGGTCCATGCCTGGAGCTCCTACGTGCTACCACAATATAAATGAGTAATAACAAAAAAACCCTCTCATTTTAAAGGAGGAATTATTTTAAAATATAGTGATACTTCTTCCTGTAGCACCCAAAGACATAGTTATAGCATCATCCAGCAACCACAATGTAATGATGGGTCTGTTGGCATTTCCATTAGAAAATGTTTTATGCTGGGTTTTAGACATAATAAAGCCCATAAAATATACTTTGGTCTTATTCACATCTCTATAGCTGTGATTTGGGTGCCATTATTTGCTATGAACTGTATACCAAGTATATTATTTCTGGTATGGTAACTTAAAATTAATTTTAAAAAAAAATATCAGCACAGACATGACTGAACTTTGTTTTAACCACTTCCCTGCCAGGGGCGGCTCTATGTATTTTGCCGCCCCACGCACGGCAGTCAGGCAGCCTTCGGCGGCACGCCTGCGGGAGGTCCGCTGGTATCGCGGATTCAGTGGCATGCCTGCGGGTGGTCCGCCGGTCCCGTGCCTTCGGCGTCCCCACCGCTGAATTGCTGCTGAAGCTGCGGGACCGGCGGACCTCCTGCAGGCATGCCACCGAAGGCTGCCTGACTGCCACCCTTACGGCCACCGGCAGGCCGCCCCCCCGCGGCTTGCCGCCCCAGGCACGCGCTTGGAGCGCTGGTGCCTGGAGCCGCCCCTGTTCCCTGGAAATATGCTGCAGAGCTTCACTTTAGCCCAATCCAAACCTGTGGTTAATACAAAGCTTGATCTCATCAACAGTACAAGACAGAACCATTTTTTGTTTCTTTGATTGGTTGGCATGTTTGTTAAGTGGGTGTTGCAATCAGCTGCCCGCACATGGTTGATCCCACAGTGCAGATGGGACATCTGAAGCAACATCCTCTTTGGAAAGCACACAGAGCGAAGCAGCTCACAGGCAGGACTAGTGGAAAATCACAGGCATGCAGTATTTAAGTGTATAGAGCACCATACAGCAGGAGAGCTGTGCTAAGCAAGTAATAGGTTCCCTGCTCCAAAGGGCTTCCGTCCCACAGGTATTGGCTGGTACAGGGCAGGATAATATAAGACAATGAAGTACAAAGAGGCAGCTCTCCTGGGAATGCATCATGGAAAAGACGGGGGTTTATGGAATGCTTTGAAGGAGGAGCAAGAGAGAGGGGCTCCCCCAGGTGCAAAGGCAGCATGGGAACAAGCACAAAGTGGGATTTTGAGGCCAGCATTTATGCTGTTCCCCCCAGTGTCTTGGTCTTTCCCAAAGGAAAAAAGGAGCTTCTGTGTTTCACCCCTTGTGCAGACTATTCAGCAGTGTAATCGGAGCCCATTAATCTGTCCCTGCAGTAAACAGTCTCCAGCTAAACAGCACAACAAAAACCTGCCCACCTATCCCATTCACCTTGATGAGGCGCCAACCATAAGACCTAGTTGGGACCACTAAAAACGTATCTTTAACTGACTTGTTGAGATAGTTGGGCCGGGACAATTAAATAATAAGACTGGAGTCCAGGCTCCACTTCCGACATTGTCTTCAATTGTCCCTTTTCCACCCTATTTCCCCAGCAGACTCCCTTTGCTTAGTCCTCACCTTCAGAGCAGGAATCCCCTGTCAGCCAGCCGTGACTGGAAGGAGACTGGGGCCTTTTCCTGCTCATTTATCCCTAGTGGAATTTTCCCTCTTGGTAAGAAATGAAAAGGTCACTTCATTCTTCTCTGTCTCTGCATTTCCCCTCCCCCCTCCGCTATTACTTACTTATCTCTGTGAAGCATTTAACTGGATTCACAAGTCATCCCTGTCCAGCCCTGATAGACCCCTGGCTCCTGAGCCCTGCCTTCTGCTGCCCTGCATCAGCTTCAGGGCTATTGGCAGAGCAGATGCATGAGGAGGAAGGGACAAAGGCCACGTCCCACAGATTAGGGTTGCCAACTTTCTAATTGCACAAAACCGAACACCCTTGACCCGCCCCTTCCCTGCCTCTTCCCTGAGGCCCCGCCCCTTCTCTGAGGCCCAACCCTCACTCATTCCAGCCCCCCTCCCTCCATCACTTGCTCTTCCCCACCCTCACTCACTTTCACTGGGTTGGGGGTTGTGGTGAGTGAGGGCTCCAGCTGTGGGTGTGGGCTTTGGGGTGGGGCCAGAAATCAGGGGTTCAGGGCACAGGAGAGGGTTCCAACCTGGGGCAGGGGGTACGGGGTTCGGGCTCCGGCTGGGCAGTGCTTACCTCAGGCGGCTCCCGGTCGGCAGGGCAGCGGGGCTAAGGCAGGCTCCCTGCCTGCCCTGGTTCTGCGCTCCTCCCGGAAGTGGCTGGCATATCCGGTCCCTAGGCGGAGACACAGCCAGGCGACTCTGCGCACTTCCTGCACCCGGAGGCGCCACCCCCACAGCTCCCACTGACTGTGGTTCCCGGCCAATGGGAGCTGTGGAGCTAGCGCTCGAGGTGGGGGCAGCACGTGGCGGGACATGCCAGCCACTTCCGGGAGCCACGCAGAGCCAGGGCATGCAGGGAGCCTGCCTTAGCCCCACTGCGCTGGAACCACCAGGGTCCCTTTTCGACCAGGTGTTCTGGTAAAAAACCAGATGCCTGGCAATCCTACCACAGATCTCTGGCCTCCTGCCTGGCAGGACTAGGCCTCAACCCTGGCTATACACAGGACTGGCCTTACGAGGCGAACTGAGGTGGCTGCCTCAGATACCAGACTGTGGGGGGGGCGCCACTAGGACCCAGAATTGAGACCTTTCAAAGTTTTGGCCCAAGCAAGGGGGCATGGGGGCATCATTTGAGCTCCCTACCTCAGGTGCCAAAATGTTGTGGGCTGGCCCTGGCTATACATCATTGTCACACAAAACACTCAGCCACTTTACATATGTAGCTCTCCTCTCCTACTTCACAACTGAGGGGTGGAGGGAAAGCGTTGTTACTGCAGCTTGAGGCAATGGTAAGGTAACTTAAACTTACAATAGCATCAACATTCCTGATGGAGTGCAAGGGGAACATGCCACATAAAGTGACTTCTGCCCTGGCTTTTCCCGCCTCAGCTGACCTACTGCTGAATTCAAGGGGCCACCTTTAGGGATGTTTGTGAAAGAGGAGTTGAGGCTACAGGCACATTCAACACTTTACCTCTTTGCTGAGACAGTAAAGGGGACAGCTGTTGCCAGCTGTGATCATAATTGTTCTAAGCGACAGATGCTTCTCCATTAGGAACTGGACTGACATTCCTACCACCTCATTTCATATAGGCCAATGGTTACTGACATGGTTGCAGCAACCTAAAGGTGAATGACTCCATGATCATTTTAAGCAGAGCCTCTCAGTTTTGCTTGCTTGAAGATCAGTTCTGTCTTGGGGACTAATGTAATTATTTCAGGGCATTAAACTTATCTGAAAGCTTTTGTGGGAAATCAAACTGTCCTCTATGTTCTCAATCCCCACACAAGGCCACAATTGTACGGGCTTATATTTTGTGGTGGTGCAACCATCTAATTGATCCCACAGAGGCTTTACCTTCAAGCGAGGAAGATGGTTGCTGCGAGTCTGAATCCCAAACCTTTCAGGAAACAACAAGCCATATTTGTATCCAAACATTTATGAACATTAGTTGGCTCTCCCAAGGCTCATGGGGGGTGAGTGTGTGTGTGTGAGTATTATCTTCATTTAGCAGATGGGGAAACTGAGCAACAGAGAGACCAAATCAATGGCAGAGCTAAAAAGACAGCCTAAGTCTCCTGCCTTGCACTCTGCTGCTCAAGGCCCTGAAACAAATTCTCAGACTGAGGTGCATGCCCACAAAAAGTCAGTCCCTTCTCAAAGGATTTTAAGGCTCCTCTCCCCCCAGTTTTTTTGCTATTTCCCCAACTTTAAGCTTTCTGCTAAAGAAAATGTCTTTCTCTATATTATTTGTATTACCATAGTGCATAGGAGCCCTAGTCGTGGACTGGGACCCCTTTGTATGAGGCGCTGTACAAACACAGACTGGAACGATGGTCCCTGCTCAGGAGCCTTTTGGCAGCGAGAGAAAAGGTAGGGACAGTAGCCTGCCACCTAATAGGTTTCCTTCTGTGTGAGGAGAGGACTGGCTCCAGGACTTGTGAAGAGAGGGAACTCACTAGGAGGCTGTGGAGGGTGACAACACATGCCAGGCCTGGTGGGGGGTGATCCCTGGGTATGCACTCAGCCAACTTGGTGGCCTTTTCAGCAGCACAGCTGCCTGGTGGCTTCTGCAGGGTTTCAAAACCACCCCCAGGAACTCTGGGACAGACCCAGAAAACAGGGACATTCCCAGTTTTCAGTAACATATGGACACTGTCCGCACAGGTCTTTGTGAAGTTCTCCCACTGTGGCAGCTCTGCAGGGGCTAGCAATGGTGACAGCACCAGTGAGACCAGTGCCAATGTGTTTACCACTATGTCATGGAGGGCTGCTCTGAGCAAGTTCAAATCACACAGTGGTAAAAAGGCCAGTGGCACATCTACACTAGCCTTTCCACCATTGTGTCAGGGACCGTGATGTAGGCAGAGATGAGGATCAGCATCAGAGTCAAGTGCCAATTACAGGACTTGAACTAGTGATTGAGGCTGAGGGTCAGAGCTTGGGTCAGATACCAAATTCCAGAGCCAAGGGTCAAGCCAGAATCAGAAGTTGGAGCCAGGGGTCAGAGCCAGGAATGGTTACTGATGGTTGGAAATGAGGCATATGGGCAGGAACCGGTGGAGAGGCAAGGATCAGGCACAGAGCAGGCACATGGTGGGAACCAGGAGTGAGGCCTGACCAATGTAAGCTCATTACTTAGCTCACCACTTCTTCATAGGAAAGTTGACCTGCGTCAGCCTTTGTAACCTGAGCTGAGATCCCCCAAACACTTCTCAGCAACATTTCTGAGATGTAGAGGGGAAGCAAGAAAAAGTGCTCCCCGGAGGAAAATATACAGAAAAGAAAAAGTGAAATATGGAGAAAAGGGACCAGAGAGAGAGAAAATGGATGGACAGAAAGCCTCTGACAAAGCCAGGTTAGGAAAGACTGAATTAATGAGCATTTGGAAAGCATTCTGAAGCTGAGAATTGCTAAGTGCTACTGTTGTTGTGAACAAGGAGTAAACAAAAGGCTCATCTTGGGAAAGGGGGGGGGGGTGAAGCATAAAGAGGACACTCTATAAAGAGCCCCAGCTCTGGTTTCTTAGATTGCCTGTGCTTAATTATGCTAATTATTCAGTGGAATGCCAACATTCTAGGGCCCTGTCTACTTTGCAACTTTAATAAGCTCAGTTTCTAACCAGTTGCTGGCATGGCTGGCTCTAAACACAGCTCTTCTCTGTACATCAGTAACCATGGCAGCTAGTGGGCAGAGGTGAGACCCCCAAGGCCTAGCCTGGCACCTGGTTATCTCCCTGGACACTTCAGTGCAGTTGCTGTGAGTGACAGGACCTCCACAATCATGCTGATATAACTGGCCTGGCTGGTCTGAGTCAGGGACGGATTTACACCTTATGCACCCCTACACACAGCATCTTCAGCGCCCCCTGCCCCCGCCTACAGCTACCTTCGATGTAACTCCATTGGGTGTGTCCCTACCTGTGGATGGCTGTGTAAGTGCAGTGCCTGTCAGAGGCTTGTAGCTTGACATTAGCATCAAGAGAGAGATTCCCAGGCTAGTGGGTTTGGAGGGCTCTGCGATCCCACAGTCCAGTTTACACCCCCGGGACCCCGTCACAGTAGGGCAGAGGATATTTTGCTTAGCAACATCAGGGCAAACCTCTTCTCTTAAATGGTGTTTGTACTAAGCAAGAAAAACATTGCTAGGGAATGAGTTACATGAAATATGTAGGTGCTGGCTTGTTCTTGCAACAATGTACCTGGCAACCCATTTTCCTCTGCACTCAGCTCACCTAGTAACTGGTGTAGTGCAAGTAAATCCTGAAACATTTCTCTCCCAGCACCTGCTGGGAACAGGGGCTTTGGGTAGCTTCCAGCTGTAAGGCACTGCATTGTGGGATGGGGCTAGAGGGACCCGTTGAGCAAGAGTCGTGACAGTTGAAGTTTCCCATCCACATAGTGTTATTAGTTACCTTGGCCCAGGAACAGGGCTTCCTTGTGCCAGGCTCTGGCCAAACACACCGGAAGACATGGTACCTGCTCTGAAGAATTTACAATCTACATTGGGCAGAAACTATTTGAGATTGCAGCTGGTCCAGAGCTAAAGACCTGGTGCATCACCAAACATTACAACCAATGCTGGTAGAGGACCTGGAGCAGCCAACTCTGCATTGAAAAAGGTACTGTACAAATGTTGCAGATGCAATGCATTCCAAGCAATGGTTTATTGCACTCCTTTCAGTATTAACCTAGAACCATGGTTGCATGTTGTGACACCCATGTGATGGGATGATACCAGGTTTACCGGGCAGAATGGAGGGAAGGGAAATAGTTCTGCATTTCAAAAATCAAGCTGGTCTGGCGTCTAGATGGCTCTGGGGCATAGTAGTAGGCTGCAGTCTGTCCCTTCTAGCATCTATATTTATTGACCTGGATTGTAACTAGGTTGACGGTTCAAATCAAACACCGGTTGTTAATGCCTGGTTGTCGTTAGCATCTGATGGTCAATTTGGTGGTCTAAATGAAGTGAGTTTTCGGTCTCAAATGTTCACATCACAAAAGCCACCCTCACCATCCATCCCTAGCTATTTTGTCATAGACCCCAAGATTTGAACAGGCTGTTGAGACTCCATTGTCTTGAGAGGAAGCATAGCCCAGTGATTAAGGTGCTAGCCTAGGGCTAGCGAAACCAGGGTCCAGGTCCAGGTCCCTGCTTCACCAAAACTTCCTGTGGGCAAGCCACTTAGTCTCTCTGTGCCTCAGCTGCAAAATGGGGATAATAGCACTTCCCTAGCTCACAGGGGTGTTGTGAGGGCCCAGGTGCCGGCTTCTTCCGGGCCCTGGGGGTGCTCAACCCCCTGCTCTGGCCCCCGCCCCTTCCCCTCCTCCGAGCGCGCCCCGTCCCCGCTCCCTCCCAGCGCCTCCTGCATGACCTGAAACAGCTGACCGCGGCGTGCAGGAGGTGTTGGGAGGGAGGGGGAGGAGTTGATCAGTGGGGCTGCCGCTGGGCAGGAGGTGCTGGGGGGAAGGGGGGGAGCTTGCTGCCGGTGTATGCTAAGCACCCACTAACTTTTTGCCCTGGAGCACCCACAGAGTCAGCGCCTGTGTGTGAGGGTAAATACATTAGAGTGTGTCTACAAAAATTAAACTCCCACAGCTGACTCAGGAGCATGGGGCTATAAAATTACAGTGTAGACATTCAGACATGGGCTGGAGGTTGGGCTCTGGGCCTCCATGGGGGGAGAGCGTCCCAGAACTTTGTCTCAAGGCCGAATGTCTACACCACAATTTTATGACCCCACAGCCTGAGCTCAGGTCAGCTGACATAGGCCAGCCATGGATGTTTAAGTGCAGTGTAGACAGACCCTTAGAGACGATGAGCTGCTCAGACATTGTGGTAATGGGACCTATAGAAGATAGATTACTTCTTACACTGACAGCTAGGCATTTCCTACAAATCACAGTTTACATCAGTAGCTAAAATCCTAATGCAGACAAGCCCTGGGTTTCTCTAGAACAGGGCTGGCAAGACAGCATGAAGGAAGCTTGATCTATGGCTACCGATTCTATACCTGCTTTGTGGATAAATTAAGTCTCCAGAGGCTGCGAACATGTCACTTTCACCAACACTAAATTCACATTAAAAGACGTGTCCTCGAGTCTTTTTTTCTAGTGACTGAAGTATCCAAGAATCCACTGATGTAACCTACTGAAGGAAATCTTAGGGTATGTCTACACTACGAGAGTAGTTCGATTTTACTTAAATCGAATATGTGGAATCGATATTACAAAGTCGAACATGTGTGTCCACACTAAGGACAGTAATTCGACTTTGTGAGTCCACACTAACGGGGAAAGCGTCGACATTTGAAGCGGTGCACTGTGGGCAGCTATCCCACAGTTCCCGCAGTCCCCGCTGCCCATTGGAATTCTGGGTTGAGCCGCCAATGCCTTCTGGGTAAAAAAAATGTGTCGAGGGTGCTTTTGGGTAATTGTCGTCATCCGTCCGTCACTCCCGCCCTCCCTCCCTCCCTGAAAGCGCCGGCGGGAAATCAGTTCGCGCACTTTTCTGGTCAGTGACAGCGCGGACGCCACAGCACTGCGAGCATGGATCCCGCTGCGACCATCGCTGCAGTTGCGGCCGTTGTCAACACCTCGCAGCTTATCATCCACCTTTCCCAGAGGCAGATGCTGAGAAATCAGGCGAGGAGGCTACGGCACAGCGGTGAGGGCCTGAAGTCTGAGAGTAGCACAGGCCTGTCAGAAAGCACGGGACCCAGCGCCGAGGACATCACGGTGACAATGGGTCATGTGGATGTTGTGGAACGGCGATTCTGGGCACGGGAAACAAGCACGGACTGGTGGGACCGCATAGTGCTGCAGGTCTGGGATGAATCCCAGTGGCTGCGAAACTTTCGCATGCGGAAGGGGACTTTCCTTGAACTTTGAGTTGCTGTCCCCTGCCCTGAAGCGCAATGACACCCGGATGCGAGCAGCCCTGACTGTCCAGAAGCGAGTGGCCATAGCCCTCTGGAAGCTTGCAACGCCAGACAGCTACCGGTCAGTGGCGAACCACTTTGGTGTGGGCAAATCTACCGTGGGGGTTGTTGTGATGCAAGTAGCCAACGCAATCGTTGAGGTACTGCTCTCAAAGGTAGTGACCCTGGGAAACGCGCAGGTCATCATAGATGGCTTTGCCGCGATGGGATTCCCAAACTGCGGTGGGGCTATAGATGGAACTCACATCCCTATCCTGGGACCGGACCACCAGGCCAGCCAGTACATCAACCGAAAGGGCTACTTTTCAATGGTGCTGCAAGCACTGGTGGACCACAGGGGACGTTTTACAAACATCAACGTCGGATGGCCGGGCAAGGTTCATGACGCTCGTGTTTTCAGGAACTCTGGTCTGTTTAGACGGCTGCAGGAAGGTATTTACTTCCCGGACCACAAAATAACTCTTGGCGATGTGGAGATGCCTATAGTCATCCTCGGGGACCCAGCCTACCCGCTAATGCCCTGGCTCATGAAGCCCTACACTGGCGCCCTGGACACTGAAAAAGAACTCTTCAACTACCGGCTGAGAAAGTGCAGAATGGTGGTGGAGTGTGCTTTTGGCCATCTCAAGGGGAGATGGAGAACCTTACTGACTCGCTGTGATCTCAGCGAAACCAATATCCCCATTGTTATTGCAGCTTGCTGTGTGCTCCACAATCTCTGTGAGAGCAAGGGGGAGACCTTTATGGCGGGGTGGGAGGTTGAGGCAAATAGCCTGGCTGCTGATTACGCCCAGCCAGACAGCCGGGCGATTAGAAGAGCCCAGCAGGATGCGCTGTGCATCCGGGAGGCTTTGAAAGCTAGGTTCCTGAGTGAGCAGGGTACCCTGTGACTTTTAAGTTTGTTTACAGAGAAGCTGAACCTGCCCCCGTTTCTTTACCCAGTAAATGTTCAGTATCCTCTCCAGTTACATACCCCGTTCACCCCGTTCCCCCCCTTCCAATACACGTTTAAAAATAAAATCACTTGAATTTTGTTAATGAACACCGTTTTCTTTATTACTGTTTTCTCGGTAAAGTGTTGAACCTGGGACGCAAACTGTGGTGGGGAGCGGGTGTAGTGTAGTGATGCAAAGGATGCTTCTAAACTCCAGGAATGACAGGCTCCGCACTGGTGGACTGGTTGTTTCAACGGAGCCTGCCACCCCTCCTGTTCGGGACTCTGTGTGTGGGGGCTGTGACACTTTGTGGTAGGGGGAGGACGGTTACAGATCCCCTGCTGTGTGGCTCTGTGATCCAGGATAAGGACCGCTGCATAACATCTCTAACTGCCCTCCCCCGCCACAAAGTCACAGAGTCCCCCACCCCCCCCAACACAAAACATGAAAACCACCTCCCAGACTGACCAGGGTAACTAGTGACTGCAATGTGTGTGTGCCCTGCTGCTGAACCTGCCCCCGCCTCTGTACCCTGGTAAAGGTGACTGTCCGGTCCAATTACCAACCCCCTTCCCCCCCTTCAGACAGACTCTCCTCTAAAAGAACATGATGGAAACAGTAATTAACAGAAACGTATTTTTTATTAGCAACTACACATGAAACTGGTGGGTGAAACTTGGACGGGGGCTTGGGTGAGGCGGGAAGGAAAGGACTTATCAAATTTTGGGGAATGAGAGCCTTCTGGTACTTGAGCAGTCTGCAGGGGTGGAGTGAGAGTTTTCACGGACTCTGCCGCCCCTCCTTCTTTGGACTTTGGGTGAGGGGGGTATGGGACTTGGTGGCGGGGGAGAGCGGTTACAGATAGACTGCAGCGGGGCTCTGTCCTCCTGTCTCCGGTCCTGCAGAACATCCACAAGGCGCCGGAGCGTGTCCGTTTGCTCCCTCATTAGTCCAAGCAGCGTTTGAGTCACTTGCTGGTCTTCCTGCCGCCACCTCTCCTCCCGTTCCATGTGTGATCGGTGCATTTGGGACAAGTTCTCCCTCCACTGGGTCTGCTGGGCTGCCTGGGCTCGGGAGCAGCCCATAAGTTCCGAGAACACGTCCTCCCGTGTCCTCTTCGTCCTACGCCTAATCTGCGCTAGCCTCTGGGAGTGTGATGCCAGGCTAGGTCGGGAGACAGTCGCAGCTGTGGGATGGGAAAAAGGGAGTGAATTCCTCAGAAAGATAAATTTAGTTGTGAACAAAGAACATAGTCTTTCTCTGTTAAGAAGACCATGCACAGCACCTATCACATGCGCACTCAGGACAAGGTTGAATTTTCGGCCTTCGCATTCAGTGCCTGGGGTCTTGCAGTGCAGATCAGAGAAGCGGGGCAGGACACCGGAATTTGTGTAGCAGGCCGACATGGTAAGCCGTAGACTTGTGGCTGCTTAAAACTTTAATAATAGCACTGGCCTCCTTTCACGTTGAAAGCAATGCCAGTCCCTGCTGCCAGCAATCCGGCAAGCATGAACTCTGCCCCTGTCCCACCCCCTCGCGGCTGTCCCAGGGAAAGATCCCTGTATGCTGCCCCTCTCCCGCCTCCACCGCGTGGCTGTAAACCGCCAGTTACAGTTCTGTAAAGGAACAGGCAAGCAGTCCCAATACTAACATTCCCCTACCTAATTCAAAGCAGGTCACCATGAGCGACATCACTCTGATGAGGATTTCAGAGACGGAGAAAGAAAGGATGCTTCGGGAAAGCCTGCAAAGACCAGGGCCGTATGCCGCCATGCTCTGCAGGGCAATGATCCCGGAGTACTTGCTTGTCTCCTGGCGCGGAAACGTTTCCTACTACGGAGGACCCAATAAGGCCGCTCTCCCCAGGAACCTGATGCAAAGGCTTTCCAATTATCTCCAGGAGAGCTTCGTGGAGATGTCCCTGGAGGATTTCAGCTCTATCCCCAGACATATAGACCGCATTTTACTGTAGCTGCACTGGCAGGGACTAAACAGTAGAGCGGCTTGGGCAGAACAATCATGCTAGACCGGACATTGTTAGATTTTTTTTCAGTAGTTGCACTGCCAAGGACTGAAACGTTAAGCGCCTAGGGCAAAGTAATCATGCAAAACCCATTGTTAATATTGTTAATATTCCTGTTCTGTTAAAAATAAATGTTTACATGTTTAAAACACTTACTGACTGATCCTTCCCCTGATTTTGTGTCCGGGTTAACGCCTGGGGACGGTTGGTAGGGGATCTCTGTAAGGGTGATGAAGAGATCCTGGCTGTCGGGGAAATCAGCCTTGTAAGCGCTGTCGACTGCCTCGTCCTCCTCATCTCCTTCCTCATCTTCCCCGTCCGCTAACATGTCCGAGGAAGCGGCCGTCGACAATATCCCATCCTCAGAGTCCACGGTCAGTGGTGGGGTAATGGTGGCGGCCGCACCTAGGATGGAATGCTGTGCCTCGTAGAAACGGGATGTCTGGGGCTGGGATCCGGAGCGTCCGTTTGCCTCTTTGGTCTTCTGGTAGCCTTGTCTCAGCTCCTTGATTTTCACGCGGCACTGCGTTGCATCCCGGCTGTATCCTCTCTCTGCCATGGCTTTAGAGATCTTCTCGAAGATCTTTGCATTCCGTCTTTTCGATCGCAGCTCGGAAAGCACGGACTCATCGCCCCACACAGCGATCAGATCCAAGACTTCCCGATCAGTCCATGCTGGGGCCCTCTTTCTATTCTGAGATTGCACGGCCATCTCTGCTGGAGAGCTCTGCATCGTTGCCAGTGCTGCTGAGCTCGCCACGATGTCCAAACAGGAAATGAGATTCAAACTGCCCAGACAGGAAAAGGAATTCAAATTTTCCCGGGGCTTTTCCTGTGTGGCTGGTCAGAGCATCCGAGCTCGGACTGCTGTCCAGAGTGTCAACAGAGTGGTGCACTGTGGGATAGCTCCCGGAGCTATTAGCGTCGATTTCCATCCACACCTAGCCTAATTCGACATGGCCATGTCGAATTTAGCGCTACTCCCCTCGTTGGGGAGGAGTACAGAAGTCGAATTTAAGAGCCCTCTATGTCGAAGTAAATAGCCTCGTGGTGTGGACGGGTGCAGAGTTAATTCGATGTAACGGCGCTAAATTCGACAAACTCCTAGTGTAGACCAGGCCTTAGTTAAGAGAAGGCTGCCTTTGTTAAGGCACTTATCCTATTTCCTTTAGAATTACATATTGTATTTATACTGTATGGTACTTATACAAATAGGGTAGTGGACTAACGGAAAAGGATGCTGGGAAATCAAGGATACATAAAAAAACCCCTCAGATCCTGTGATTTTTAGGGCTGTCATGGTTTTTACAGAATCCACAATGCAAGTAATAACATTGTGTCTCTAGTCGTGCATCTTTCATCCAAGGGTCTCACTTGACAAAATCGTTAAAATTAAACTTCACGACCCTTCTGCAAGATTCAAATATTATTCTCACCTTATTCAAATGGGAGATTGAACACAGAAGTTAAGCGACTTGTTCATGGGCACACCAGTAGTTCTGCCTACAATAGGCTTGTTCGGGGAAATCTGCAGTTCCAGTATTACCAGTGCAGCTCCACCTGGGCAAGCAATGATGGAAGTGCTGGTGTAGACTTTGCTCTGGTGGCCACTGGCATATTAAACAATGTGTCATCTAGACTTAATCTGACACAGGGTCTGGCTATACTGCAATCAGAAGTGTGACCTGTAGACGTACCCAGGCTAGCTTTCATCTAGCTAGCCTGACTAATAATAGCAGTGATGCCACGGCACCAAGGGCTGTACAAGCCCACCTAGGACCCTCAGTATGTACTTGAGCAGCTAGCCTGAGCTGCAGTCACCTTCTAATTGCAGTGTAGACCTACCCAGAGTGGCTAAAAACAGCAGTGCTGTGTGGACACTACAATTCTCGAGCAGTGGAGCTTCACTAGTGGTGCTAGTGAAATGCTGGGAGACTGCCCCCAAAAGTCTGAGTAGATGCAGTTAATCAATGGGAGAACCAGGAAGAGAACCCAGAATTCCCAACTCTTGGTCACATGCTCTAGTCCCTAGCTCCCTCCCCCCATTTCTTGTTATATTGTCTATTCTTTACTTACTTTCCGTTTACAATCAAAGCACAGGGCTAACATCTGCTACGTTGTTTTCAGTGTAAACTAAAAGACAGTTAATTTTCTGTTTGGTCTCCCTGAAAAGAGCTTTGAGAGTGTAGCCACCATGCTGCTGCCACCCAGTTAATCACCCGGCCATGGAAAACAGCAGCACTAAACTGTGATCCCTAGACCCACCCACAGCCTCCAATCACTGCAATGAGGTGTTTACTTCAGAGACCTAGCTTGGGCCATTAAACTCAGCTATCAAAAAATAAACACCCAAATGGAATCAAGGCACTTAATTTAAACAAACAAAGCTTTCTGCTCCCTTCCCACCCCTGCCTTTTACCAGCCTGAGCCTGGCCTCTTTATTCCCATTTTCTGTCTAGTCTAGGAGGAGACTGGACTAAGGTTTTCCATACATACCAACTTGTCCCTCTTTAGCTGATATGGGTCAATACTGGGACAGTTTAGTCTGAATTCTAGATGTCTGGATAAAGTGGGACCCGGATCCAATCAAACTCGCTTGTTGTTTTATGAAGACAAATCCTGACCCATGTGGTTATGTAAATTCAAAACAAGCCCCAATTTAGCCCATCTCCAGGTAAGAGGGAGGAGCCCTGCTGAACAGAAATACTGGCATTTAGTCTCTCCAAATAATCATGCCCTACAGATTTCAAAGGTAGTTAAACATTTGAACTTATTGTCTCCTTTAAATGTTGCCTTTACACATTGGCAAATCTGGCTTTTTCCTGCATCTTCATTCTTGGATATAGATTTTTTCCCCCATTTGGGAAGTGCTTTTAGTGCTGCAAATTATGCACAACAAGGTGTTCTCTTTCCTCCTGACACAATAGCTGGAGAAAGCTTGGGCTTGGCCAATTGGCCACCTGTGTAGCTGCACCATCTGCATACCACCGCTAGCATAGAAATGATTTACATCTGTGCAGCTATACTAGTGGCTGAAATCCTAAGGTAGGCAAAGGCCTCAGTCTAGTCGCAGCATGGTGCTTAGATGCTCAAGAGAAAACCTCAGTCATGTTTACCTCTAGCAGTGAAACATCTCTAAAGGTTATAAGATGACTGGGTCAATAAGTGTTATTGCATACACACAGAGGGGTTAGCTAAAAACATAAAATGTTCTTGCGGGAAGGTTGCAATGTAACACTACTTTATTTCTTAGAATTCAGAACAATAAAACACAAGAACCAACAGAGGGAGACAAAGCAGGCTGCTCCCTAAAACAGAGAGGCACAACTTACCCTACCTTACTCTAAGCTGGCTATCTGTCTGCAGACTGACTCTACGTCTAGGCCCATATGGATTGCACATTTCCCGACAGAGCCCGCGAGCAGGATCAGGACCTGACCCCCTCACCTCCCCCAACACACACTCAAAGTGATAGCTTGCAATTCCACCACAGTCCTCAAAACACCACAATAAACACAAACAATGGGGGAACTTAGGGTTTACCTCAGTTCCAGCAGTGGGAACCAAAGAATGGGTATGCAGGAAAGGCAGCAACACTCTGCCCCCAGTGCTCCCATCCTCTGTTACTTTTAGCAAGACTAGCTGACTCCCTGATCTTCCTCTCAGTGGTACCCCTGCTCTCTGCTCAGCCCCTTCTGCCTTCCTTCAGCTTGGGGACCCAACTCTCCCTTGATGTGCAAAAAAATGGGTCAAATGTCCTGGAAATGGTTTAGGGGGGTTCTCTTTAAGTAAAAATTTAAAAGCGACAGCACTTCTCAAGTCAGCAAGGTGCGATGGAACTGCCTATGCTGAAAAGTTTAGTATAATGAAGAGCTGCTGCTGTCTCCTCTTCTAGTGGAGATGAATGGGGCCTGAATAACTCTACCAGTCAGCCATTCGTTTCTGAGGCCTTGGCTACACTTGCAGATGTACAGCGCTGTGAGTTAAACCTGACTTCGTGCAGCTGAGTAGGGAAAGCGCTGCAGTCTGTCCACACTGACAGCTGCCCAGCGCACTGTCGTGGCCACATTTGCGGCAATTGCAGCGCTGTTGGGAGCGGTGCATTATGGGCAGCTATCCCACAGAGCACCTCTTCCCATTCTGGCGCCGTGGGTTGTGGGAAGGGGGCATGGGTGCGGGGGATTCTGGGTCCTGTCCCAATGCCCCGTGATGCATCGCTTCGCATCCCAGAAATCCCTTTGTTTCCGTCCACCTTTGGCGCCATCTTTCAACGGTTTCTGTGCAGCGCGATCTGTCTGTGGGAAATGGAGTCCGAACTGCTGAGGCGTATGCTGACGAGTCTCGCCAGCACGTCACGTTTGGCTGTCGAACTATTCCTTAAGATCCAAAGTGACAGTGAGAGGGAGGGTGAGGAGTCCGACGATGCTATCGAGCCGTGTAACGCGTACGACACAAAATTGCTTGTGGCATTCACGGACATGCTCAGCACCGTGGAACGCCGCTTTTGGGCTCGGGAAACAAGCACCGAGTGGTGGGATCACATCGTCATGGAAGTCTGGGATGACGAGCAGTGGCTGCATGCATGCATGCCTAACCCTCCTCTCCCAAAGAGCCCGCACCGAAAAAATTCCTTCCCGAAAAAAAAACCCCGCTTACCGGGAACCTGCTCTTCTGTTTGTCCTCCACCAAGTACCGGCCGCTGCAGCTGGCTACCTTCCTCCTGGCTCGAGAAGAGCTCCTGGCTGCATGGCTCCAGGGATTCTGGGCTGTCTCCATCCGGCCCACCACCATCACTCCCGTTTTCCTCCTCCTCCTCTTCCTCCTCCCCCCCCCACACCAGCTCTGAAGTGTCCATGGTGGTGCTCGGAGTGGAGGTGGGGTTAACCCCAAGTATCGCATCCAGCTCTTTGTAGAATCGGCAGGTCGCGGGGAGCACCCGAGCGGCCGTTTGTGTCGCGGGCTTTGCGGTAGGCACTCCGCAGCTCCTTCACTTTAATCCTGCGCTGCAGGGCGTCCCGGTCATGGCCCCTTTCCATCATGTCCTTTGATACCTTCCCGAAGGTATCGTAATTCCTACGGCTGGAGCGCAGCTGGGACTGTACAGCTTCCTCCCCCCGAACACTGATGAGGTCCAGCAACTCGCCATTGCTCCATGCTGGGGCTCACTTGGCGCGTGGAGGCATGGTCACCTGGAAAGATTCGCTGATAGCACTCCACACCATGCTGGGCTGAGCAAACAGGAAGGGGATTTTTAAAATTCCCGGGGAATGTAAAGGGTGGGTCACATGGTTGGTTACCTGAGGCCAGGGCAGTAGAGGTTGAACTGATGACCAGAGTGGCTAGAACAGGCATTGTGGGATACTGCCGAATAATTCTGGAGGCCATTCACAGCGCATTGGGCGGCCACACTGGTGCCGCAGCGCTGCAGCGGCAGCGCAATACTCGCTATTCCTCTCGGGGATGTGGAGTACATGCAGCGCTGCAACCACGGAGATACAGCGCTGTAAGTGCCTTGCCAGTGTGGATGGGGAGTGAGTTACAGCGCTGGGGGAGCCTTTACAGCGCTGTAACTCGCAAGTGTAGCCAAGGCCTGAGAGGACTGACTGAGGTCACCTCTGCTCACAGTTATGAATGGCAGATGCAGTTAATGATAATTAGTGACTTACATTTGCCCAGCCTCTTTCATCCCACCCACAGCAGCTGTCTAACAACACAGAGCAATGCTACATTTCTGGCCCCATGCCACTGTGAAGGAGAATGCTTTATATCCAATCAGAACTGCAGGGGGAATTTAGGAAGGAGAAATGCAGTTAGTGGATTTAGGATTCAGCCAGGATGCAAGTTACCGCGCCTTCCAAAGATTCCATGAGGTTTTTACTAAACACCAGTGATCAGAACCTCAGATTTACATATCACCTGGAAGATGGCTCCTCCAACAATACAAGGCCCCCTAGCACCATGCTGGGGTTTCACTGATTCACACGTAAGATTGCCACTTACTGATCAACCAACCCTACTCTGTCCATGTCATAACTATAAAGGGAAGGGTGACAGCTCTCCTGTGTACAGTGCTATGGAATCCCTCCTAGCCAGAGACTCCAAATCCTTTTACCTGTAAAGGGTTAAGAAGCTCGGGTAACCTGGCTGACACCTGACCCCAAGGACCAATAAGGGGACAAGATACTTTCAAATCTTGGGGGGGGAAAGGCTTTTGTGTGTGTCCTTTGTTTAAGGGGTTGTTCGCTCTTGGGACTGAGAGGGACCAGACATCAATCCAGGTTCTCCCCATCTTTCTAAACAAGTCTCTCTTATTTCAAAATTGTAAGTAAAAGCCAGGCAAGGCGTCTTAGATTTACTTTGTTTTCTCAACTTGTAAATGTACCTTTTACCAGAGTGCTTATCTTGTTTGTTATACTTTGAACCTAAGACAGAGGGGATTCCTCTGAGCTCTTTAAGTTTGATTACCCTGTAAAGTTATTTTCCATACTGATTTTACAGAGATGATTTTTACCTTTTTCTTTAATTAAAAGCCTTCTTTTTAAGAACCTGATTGATTTCTCCTTGTTTTAAGATCCAAAGGGGGTTTGGATCTGTATTCACCAGGAGTTGGTGAAAGGAAGGAGGGGGGAAGGGTCAATTTCTCCTTGTTTAAAATCCAAGGAGTTTGGATCTGTATTCACCAGGGAATTGGTGAAAGGTTTCTCAAGGCTTCCCAGGGAGGGAATTCTTAAGATGGTGGCAGCGGACCAGAGCTAAGCTGGTAGATAAGCTTAGAAGTTTTCATGCAGGCCCCTACATTTGTACCCTAAAGTTCAAAGTAGGGATACAGCCTTGACAGTCCAGCACCCTAGATTTTCTGCCTTGGACTCTCCACTCCCATCCAATTACTGACAAGGCTCCACTTTAGTTGATGAGATGTGATAGGATCATAGCCAGAGGCAGTATGACTGCAGTGCAGGCCATTAAATGCCCATTCATTGCTACAGAAGAAAGCAGTCCCATTATTAATAAGGCCCCATTAGTCTCGAGGCTAACTTCTACCACTGGGATTTCCTTGAGCAGGGCAGTAAAAGCAATCAAAACCTAACCTGCCTTCAAGATGGTTTTCACTGGGGAGATCTGGATGTGGGAAGTATTTCCAGATCTGCATTGCTTAACACTCATGGGAAACATGCAGCCAGTAGCTAGACTCATATGCGGGCTAGATTTAAGCATGTGTTTTTGGTTCAAGGCGCTGTGTTCCCAGCTGCTAAATGAAAAACACACTCCTCTAATTTTCTGTCATCTGCATGCCTGTGGATCACCGCTGTCACTGAAAATATCTCAGTGAAGCAGTTATGTTTGTGCTGGAAGATCAACCTATCCCCACCTGATAATCCAAAAGACTGATCTAGGATGGGTTAACATAGAAAATGTCCAAAAATATCAGACATTTTAGAAGGTCAAAAGGACATGCAACACCTGCGCTCCATTTTCTACCAAGTCCTGTCTACATTCACAAAGATAATGGGTTCCTATAAAAGGCGCTAAATGCTGCAGCATTTGGTGGCATGCATTTCTGTGATGCGACTTGAACAAACAACATCAAATTTTATTGAACCCAAATTGATTATCTATTCTCACTCCCTTTTTCTGTCACTTAGCCAGTTTCTAATCTATGACAGTATTTTACCTCTCACCCCATAACTTCTTAGTTTCCCTAATAGCCTCAATTAATTTAGTTAAAGCTTTTTTAAAGTCCAAATAAATTGCATCAATTAGTTCTTGTTTAATCACACTTTTGCTGAGATGATCTAACTCATTAATGAGGCACAGTTTTCCTTAACAGAAGCCAGGCCAGTTTATCCCTGTCACATCCTGGTTCTCTGGGTGCTTCATAATTCTATTTATCATTTCAACCAAAGTGACTACTTAGGAGCTGGAATGGTGCTTTGGATGGGATTGTGTTGCTTCAAGGAGAGAAAATAAAAGGTATAGAATCATACATTTCCACGTGGGTTGAGAGGCCTGCGTGGCATGCCACCTAGGCCCTGCCATGGCACCATTCAGCAGTGGCATAGTCAAGGTTGAACACTGCTACTGAAAAGCAGGTGGGTAACACATATGATAAGATCTAGCTACCACCCTCAATGATTTAGCACCTTTTAGCCAAGGATCATCCCCCTACATATGGATTCTGCCCATTTTACTAATTAGGTAATTGAGGCACACAGAATTGAAATGAAAACCCATATCTCCCAAATCCCAGTCCTTTGCTCTACCTACCAAACAATACTGCCTTGCATTGTAAAGGAGGTTCTAAAGAAAAAAGAAACTAGGACCCAGCTGTAAGTCAGCGTAAACCTCCCCAGAGAATATCCCATGGAACAGAAGGCCCCTAACACAGTAGAGAGCCAGGTTTGATACCTCAGCGGCAGCTTTGGGTGCAGGGACATTCCAGAGCAAGAATAGGGGGCAGAGCAGAGGCAGGGCCTGGGCTGGGCCCAGTGAAGTGTGTGCACATGGCTGGGGCCAACCTGCACTCTGGTGATTCTGCAATGGCGCATCAGGACCATTGAAGCTGGGGTGTGATTTAGGGAAGCCCTCAGAACTGTTCTAGCTTGTGCCAGGAGCTGAACTGGCCCCCAGTAGCTCCTGCATAGAGGAGGCCAAGCTGCCAGACCTCAATCCCTGAGCTGCCCCTATGAGACAATCTAAGCTACAAGACAAGACAAAGCTATCTCAGGGAAGGTTAATGCACTAGAAGAGATAAGGGGATGGATGGCAGATGTCTGCTGATTGAGAGTAATGCTTTGTTTGCTTCTCTTTGAAGTGTGGATTAAGGGGAAGTCAAGCACTGACTGCTGTAAAACATTAACCATTTGAAACAGTGGCATAAAGCTAAAATCTCTGTGCTTTCAGGAGTTCTGGGGAGCTTAGGGGGGTTGATCAGGAGATACGCGCGCTGCAAATTCAGTTCAGGTCAATAGTGACCCAAAGTCAGTCCCATCTGATGACTGTTTGTGGCCTGCGAGACGTGAGTTGGTCCCTCAATCCGCGCTTGACTGGGGAGATGCCCACATTACACAATCACCATCATACTCCGCATTTGGTGACAGTCCCAGCTAAGAGGTCAAGGGCTGATTGGGTCATAGAGGGTAGGTCTACACAGCAATTAAACACTCCTGGCATCCCCGGGTCAGCTGACTCGGGCTCGCAGGGGTCAGGCTGAGGGGCTAAAAATTGCTGTGTAGACATTTGGGCTTGGTCTGGAGCTCTAGATCTTTGACGCTTCCCTCTTGTGGTGTCCCAGAGCTCAGGCTTGGGCCCAAGCCTGAATGTCTATACGGCAGTTTTACAGTCCTGAGCCCTGCGAGCCCGAGTCAACTGACCCGAATGAGCCATGGGTGTTTAACTGCTGTGTAGATATACCCAGAGACTGAATGACCCTCTCACCCTTGTTGCCTCCAGGGCAGGAACAAGGCTTCAGTCTCCCAATCTAAGAAAATGGGGATAAAAGTCCATACACCTGAGGAGGAATGTGAGACTTAATTCATTAATGTACCTCCAACACATGTACAGGCCACAGATAAAAGTCCAAAATACTGACTAGCGCTTTCCCACCACGCACCTAACTCATCTTCTGTAATTCTCGCTTTTGCTGATAATATGCTGCCGTTTTTAAATAGCCCTTTCCCTATCCCAGTAGTTGGGCATTCCAGCTCTAGCAAATTTAATTTGGCTTTGTCTACGCTTAAAAGGGTTTGCTAGCATAGATATACGGTAAAGTTACACTGGCAACCTCCCCTAGCAGAGACGCAACTTATACTACCAAAAGAACTCTTTTGCCGGTATACCTTAAACCAATTCTCCAAATAGAATAAGCTATACTAGCAAACAGACTTTTTTGCTGGTATAACTATGTCTACACTAGGCCTTTTGCTGGCAAAGCTATGTCAACTGGGGTGTGGTTTTTTCCACACTCCTAACTGTGATAGCTATGCTGATAAAACTTTCTAGCGTAGACCTGATCTACTTGAGCTCATTGATTTCTGTCTCCCAGGACATACCAGGGCACGTAAGAGGCAGGCATGAATAGTTTATTCACCACACGTACCAGCAATCAATCACTGTGACAAGACCAGAGCAGAAGAGCACCAAAGGCCAAACCTACATGAGGAGGTCTTTTTTGTTGTTGAAAAACAGGAAAAGTTGCACTTGAACTACCAACGGAGGAAGCTCTAGTGTAGCTCAGAAGCAGATGTTTTCATCACTGTGTTTAACATCTGTTTGATCAAAATGGCTAAACAAACTGTTGGAAGGAATCCAACTCTTTCTATTCTACACTGCAATCAGAGATGTGAGCACAGTTCGCATACCCGAGATCACTTTAATCATTATCTAGTTAGCAGGAACACCAAGAACAGTGAAAGCTGTGGTAGCACAGATCCAAGTGCAGGGTGGCAGCCCAAGTAAGTATCCAGGTTCCTGGGCAGGCTTGTACAGCCAGTGCTGAAGCCTGTGTTGCTATAGCTTCACTTCTACTGGTGCCTGAGCTAATTAGATTCAAGCCACTCACCTGCCCGATTGCTGTGTAGACATATTCTAAAGCTCAGAGAGTTCTCACTCCACATACCTGAGTCCTCCAAGGAAGTCCTCCAGCCAAACAGGGAAAACAAGACTTGATATGCCTGATTCGTCTAAAATAAAAAGCAAGCAGAGAAAAACAAGCAAGAATCCTACCCCCCCTCCCCTGAAAAAAAACACCCCTATAGAAAAAACAGAAACTTTCAGGTCCTCTTTATAAGTCATAAAATAAGGCTAAGATTTTGTCCCGTGTATTTTTAGTAAAAGTCATGGACAGGACACGGGCAATAAACAAAAAATCATGGAAGCTGGCACTCTGTGGGCAGAAGTCATGGAGGTCACGTAAAATCACGGAATCCATGACTTCCGTGACCAACTCACGTAGCCACCAACAAAACAAGGTAACAAGCCCAATTTCTATGTATCAGGTTGACAGTGGGAGACAAGTCCCTGTGTTAAAAAAGGAAACAAAGGGACGGAGAAAACGTACTAAATTGGAGAAGACTGGATACAGTAGTTATCCTTCTGATTATGTTAAATATTTTTCTTTCATTATTTTGTGGCAGCCTCTATTTTCCTTTTTGGCTAGTCAGTTTTCTGCAAAGGGAGTACTTGGCTATTGATTCAGTAGCCAGGACTGAGTATACGTTCTTGTTTTGTCAAGGCCCAACGGTGGGTGGGGGAGGGGTAGAGGAATCGTCTCACCTTCCTTTTTCCTGGGCTTATATCACCTATGGCTGCTTAGCCTCACAGCTTCAAAGCACTGCAGTGTCATACTGAGATGAGAGGGAAGGGCTGCAGAGCACCCTTTAAAGTGGGGAGGCCCCATAGGTCTCTTTCTCCCCCACCTGACCCTCCTCTTCCTCTCTCAGGCACCCCATGAGCCCTTACATCCACCTGCTCCAAATCTGAGTGAGTGGTGGTGTGACCAGGCACATGGAGTCACAGTGCCACGCAGGTTTGGCCCAGCCAAAAAGTGCTCAAGCTATGGCCCGGGTGCCCCCGCCGCTGGCTCTGCAGCCTCTGATGGGAGGTTAGGTCAGTGTATCTGGGACGCTTTTAACGAGATTTTCTCACTGTCATTGTTATGAACTCAGATTACACGTACATCTTAGTTTATAATGCTCAGAGGTTGACTTCAGTTAGAATTGTGGGTGCTCAGAGAAGCTCCTGGTCTGAATTTACAAGATCTTCGCTTGCTACTAAATAAAGCCCACACCTGCAGGGTAAAGACACAGTTTGTATTTTTGCTGTTAGCTGAGCTTGTGGGGTTTATATTATGGTTTCAAATATTAGTTCTCTTGATACAGAGTCCTAAACACACAAAGGATAGACAACTCTCTCTTTAAGCCTAGCTCAGGACTTATCAGGTGGCTATTATTTACACAAGAATACAGGGTTAAAAAGAGCTTTTAGTGCTGGCAAATTGAGGCCTCTGTCTATAGAATAAGCTGTGTGACAGCAGTTCACTGCTCCACACACTCCCCCCACCACACACACACACCTGGAGGAATGTGGGTTTTCCTGGAATTGAGACAATATTTCACTCTCTATGGCTCATCATCAGTCCTTGACCTCTCTACTGAGAGCATCAACACTGGTGCAAGATGCGTTGGTAGTTTATAAAACAGGTATTGGCCAGTGGGAGCTTGACTGAGACCAGCTAACCACCTCGTACAGGGCACCTAATAGTTGTCACTTGGTAACAACTGTCAATCACTGCCATCTTGAGCTGGATTCAAATTAGCAGTCTGGTTCTCATTGGTCCCGTACAGATATTCAGGTTCTGGAATGGTTTCTAGTGTCAGTGTGATCAAGGAAACAGTTGAGGTTCTTGGAGTTTTTCCTTACTGATCAAATTAAGAAGGGAGTGGAGGTGGGAAATCAAATGATTAATGCTTTAGAAACTATAAAGTGTTGCCAAATCTCATGATTTTATCACCAGTCTGGTGATAGTCAATATTTTCTTTAAAGTCCCAATTCCTGGAGCCACATGGTTACAAGATGCTCTGCTTTCATTTTAAAACAAAACAGAACAAAAACCCCTGCAAATTTCTAGCTTTTATGATTGTGGAGGAAAGCTTGAAAAATGTGTCCTGAACGTATCCAAAAGGCTCACAAAAAGAACCCAATATTTATTGTTACTTTTTAAAATCCCATGGTTTTTAAGCCAATCAACATTTTGGAGGGACCTTGCATGTCTGGGGCTGGCAGTACTGAATCCATAATACACTCCCTCGGCACATATAGGCTTTGTCTTCACTACCCGCCGATCCGGCGGGTAGCAATCGGTTTATCGGGGATCGGCTTACCGCGTCTAGTGAAGACGCGGTAAAATCGATCCCTGATCGCTCTGCCGTCGACTCCGGAAATCCACCTCGGCAGGAGGCGGCAGCGGAGTCGGCGGCAGCGCGGCAGCGGTCGACTTTCCCGCGTCCTCACCGCTAGGTAAGCCGACCTAAAATACGCAACTTCAGCTACGGTATTCACGTAGCTGAAGTTGCGTATCTTAGGTCGGACCCCCGCTGTAGTGTAGACCTAGCCTTACACACACATTCCTAGGCATTCATTTGACTGATTTAGACTGTAGAGTGACCAACTTGAGACAGCTTCACTCTAATTTTCAGGTGGTGTCCAGCACCCACAGCGCCCATTGACTTCAGTTAGATTTGTGGGTGTTCAGCCCATTTAATAATTTGGGCACTCAAGTATTGAGGCACACTAAAGAAGTGGCCACATTTGAAAAATTTAGCCAAGTCTAAGTACAAGGAATAGTGCAGTTAGTACAGTGAAGGTAAATACTCCTATGCAGTAGATGCCTCTTTAAATAGCAGTCACTGTACCTGAGATAGTTAAATAAATATTTATTAAATGTGGGTAGGTATACGCATAGATATCATCCCCTGGTAGGTTATGTATGTGATAAATTGGATTGTTCACGTACCGTTGACCACCTCACCTGCATTCTGGCCCACATCCTCAATAGGAATTAGGCGCCTAAATGTCTTTGATCCAGCACGGACTAATATTAAGCCACTTAGCTGTCACAAAAGAAAATCAACTTGTTAGAGAAATTATTCCTTTATCTTCAAATTATACTGACTAGCACCATTTGATCCAGCCCCAGTCACAGGTTTAAGCACCATTATCTCATTATATAGAGAGAGGCTAGCAAGCAAAGCTCATGTTCATTAGAAATGGTAGATTCCCAGCATCCCAGTGGAATACACAATGCTTGGTTCTAGCCTTGAAGGTCCCAAGATTGTAAACCATAAAGATGCCAGACAGATATGGTAAAAGCAATTTTAGAGGCTCTTAGAGGGGAAAAATTATTGCTAGAATTGAACTCATCTCAGACAGCCTGGCTTTACAAAAAATTAGTCCAAATAAAATATTTGAGAGCTCTCTCAAACATTTCTAAAATAAAAAATGTGATTTATGAAGAATACATGATGGTGTAGTCTACATGTTTTATTGTCACTCCTTTAAATATACATAGTTTACAGCTTTGCCATTTGTGAATAATACGGCCACGCATGACAATTTCAGATCAGTTTTTAGATGAACAGAAGATAAGCACGCAAAAGTTTAATGGCTTTTCTGAACATCTTTAGGTGTGCATATTGGACTGGAACAGACTGCAAGCACAAGCTGTTTCATGAGTTTTCTGGCTTAGGACTTCCTGCTCTGGTCAGAGTACTGGGAAATCAAGCTCTTTCTGAAACTCATAAGTGCAGAGGGGCATGAAATTGACAAATAATTAGAAGTTAAAAGAATTCACAAATCTTAAAAAGAGTTGTTTCACTTTGAAGTTTTGACGACGGTTCATAATAGTTTTATGTCTGTAACTGCAACTTCCTATTCCAAAGCATATTTAAAATGAAAAAGACTTTTTTCCCCTAAATGTGTGGTTTTAAATTCCAATGCTATTATGTTTTCTGTATACTGAACTTTTTACCTTTCTGATTGCTCTCCCTGACCCTGAGTCTGCAAAGAGTTGCATGTGTGTAAAGTGATTCACACACAAGTGTGCAGAATCAGGGATGAGAGCTAAGCAAAAAATGAATTATTCTATTATTAAATTTTGTAAATAAGTATTCACAACTGTGTTCCAGGAAAGCTTGAAAAATAATCAGCTTGCACTGAAGCAAGAGAAACATCATGTGCTGCAGTGAAAAAAAATCTGATCTTCATCACAAACTTTGGAAATTAGTTTTCAAGCAAGGAGTCTGAAAAATCTGCAAATTTGGTGGCTGCAGACTTGACATGAAATCTCATATTTCATTCTGAATGTTTTACGTACCCCCTAATTAAGTCAATAGTACCCTTAATTATTCACAAAGAAGAATTTAAAATGAAGAGTTGGAGCTTCTGATTGGTTGTTTAGAGTTTCAATTCAGGTCAGTATTTACTACAATGTGTATCCGCTGGAAACCACAATGGCTTGGGAATAATAATAGGGGCAGTGACTATAAATTACAAGGCTATGAATATGCCATGCTCTGACATAATAAATCACAAGTTGAGAGCTCTCTTGGTTCATGACATCATCAGCATTTGAAGTTCTATTTATAAGCTACTCTACTGTATACAGTAAGAACTTTCCCAGGTTAGAACTGATTGCTTATTTAGAATTTTATTTTAGACATCTGGTCTCTTTCAGATGTGCTGATCTATTTATAGCAAAATGACTGCAGTACATAAATATTGATAGGGCAGCATGGAGTTATAGTTATGATGCAGGGGCACATTCATAGCCCACTGAAATAAATGGGAAACTTTCCATCAGGCCCATAATGACAATCACTTTTTTCCCAAAAAAGTTTTCTTCCCACTTCCATAAAAAATGGTCTGAAATTTTGGATTGGAAATACATATACATATCGGCACAAAGGCTCTGATGAGTAAAGGCACGGTGAGGATGGAGATGAGGTAAAAAGAAGGGGACCTAAAATAAAAATCCGGTATAATGTTATTTTGTAAGTCACAAGAGACAACACTGGAACCACAAGCCATTTAAAATGAATGATCAGAAAAAGAAGACCTAAACCAGGAGAGTTCTGGTCCTTAGATACCAGACAGAGACCATGATATGGGCAGCAATACATCAAATGATTCTACTGACAGATGAAATAAAATCAGGGCTGATCTTTATTTTCAATGTAAATCGTTTACAACAATACAAGTGAAGAGGGCACCAAGTTTATGGAGAGTGTAGGTAAACTTGGGGGGCTGTCATGAGGGTCATACGTAAAGTGTATCAGTTGGAATTTGCTGGCAACATTCTCCTGTGTATTCAAGGCTCCAGAGAGCAAGACGTTACAAACATTGTTAATCCTATTGAAGAAAGACATTGCAAAATCCTCAGGCACAGAGAGATTTTAGCAAGAAAGAAAAAGAAGGAGAGCCCCTGAGGTTTACAACTATTTAATTCAATCAGAGAAAGGTAACAGGTGTTTAGTTAAAACCAACTTCCTATCATAATTAGCTTAATTATACCAAAATACATTTTGTTTATATTCATTTTTAACTGTGGCCATCAATGTTTGACATGCTTATAGCGTTTAAAAAACACCAAACAAAACAACACCTCCCCAATATCCGTTCCATCAGCTTAGTCAGTCCCTTGCTCATAGTGCTTAATATTAGAATCGATTTCCACTAGCAGGTCTCTGAATGGCAATCAAGCCACCATAGCTGGCAAAAAGCAGGGTCAAGAGGTCTGATTAACTCCCCTACAGGTCAAAGAAGGCAGTCTGTCCAGTATATCAGCAATAAACTGTTGTACTATTAGACTATGCTGTTCACATCACATGCCTGCTGGAACAGAATTAGATAGGGCCAGATTTTCAAAAGAATTGAGTGTACCCAACTGTAACTGAGGTCAAAAGGAGCTGCCGTTACTCAGCAGTCCAGCCACCTTTAGTACCAAAGAATCAGTATCACTAGTTAATGTTCCAGTGAAGATCACAAAAGCCGAGTGTCAAACAGGTGAAAAACAATATTAAAAATAAATCAAATTATAATTAAAAAAAAAAAAAGCAGGTAGGTCCACATGAGACAGCAACTAATGCACTTCCATATCTTTACAAGATCAAGACAGCAACCAGCTGAATTATTGGAGTGGCCCATTTCTTAAAGGGAACGTGCAAAGGACTTTTCAAAAACGGCTTCATCAGTGAACTAGCTCTCCAGTCAGCGGAGTCTCCTTACTGCATAGCTCAATTAGTTAGAAGTATGACTGACCAGTGTGCAGTTTTGGCTGCACATTTGCTCCTTTTCAAAGGAAGAATGAAGTATACTGGGCGAGGTTACCAGCACTCTAGCAATTCTAAAAGCAGCAGCTCTGTAATGTAACGTGGAAGCATCGCTTGAAACTTGGATAACTGTGAAATTGAATGGGCAGGTGCCATGGAATATTACTATCCTGCTTGCTTCCTTAGGATGAAGGAGCTGTCTTGAGGAGAGTGAACAGGCAGTTGATGTTAGTCCAGAAGCAATCCATACCGAGAACTCTCTTTGGGGAGTGGAAGGAAAGGCCAAGTGGGCTCAGATGTCCCTCCTGATCTTTCTGGAACAAGTAGCCCTCAGGCTTCCCCAGTGCATTTCACTAGGTGCCTCAGAATGTTGGCAGCTCATCAGGGGGATGGGCAGTCTTTGGAGATGTACCTTTGAGCAAATGGCCCAGGTCAGGTGTCATTGTCCTCACTAGAAGTCAGAGCTTATTTCTCCTCATCTTTAAGAATAAATTACAGTGACATTTCCCAAGAGCAGTCCAGGACTAAGAAAATATCCAACACGAAGAAAAAGGTTTATTCAAAAATTGAGAGAAAAAAACAAAAAGATAAATTGTGTGAAACATCCTTAGGTCTCCTACCCAGCCTCGCCTAGGTAGGCCCCAAACATTTAAGAAGAAAGAAACTGGAGAACCAAATGCTCGTGTCCTTTGAGAACCTGGATTTGTTCTTCAGACTGTTCAAGTCCCATCCTTCTGTTGTCAGTCTGCATCTCCCAGCTTCTGATGTCAGCCACCTCCTCTTCTCAGGAGATGCCTCCCAGTTACACTCTTTGGTCACTTTAAAGCATGATGTGTGATCCCACATTACCATATTGACTAGAGTGTCTATCCTCCTTCAATGGCAGTTTTAAAGGTAACATGAATATATCTCCTTCCGCTTCATTCCCTGTCTTCTCAGTAACTCTGATCTATTTCAAAGATGACTTGAGGAGTGGTATCCAATCCGTTAAAATGACAGATAACTGAGAGCATCATTCAGATGCTGGTAAGAATTTTTACCTTCCAGAGTCCCAGTTTCACAGTGAGTTGTGTCAGTCCTGTTTATATAGGAAGGCAAACACACACATGGATTATGCACACCATTAAAACCTGAATGAAGAATCTCGCAAGCATCATACACACTGAATTTGCCACTGGAAATTGAGACTGTCACTTAACTATGCCTGGAGTTTGTGTTAATCGTTGTCATTAAGAGATCTCAACTCATTGTGCATAGGGTGGAATGAATGTTAATAAAACCTCTCCCTGTTCCAGCAGTCTCTTGGATACAACTATCTTTTAAAACACAGGAAGAAACATCCTTGCCCTTCTGATAGAAAATGTTAATGACCCAGTTTAAATCATATGAAATGCACCAAGATACCATGCTATAGGCGGCTTAGGATTGTGCAGAAAGAACGACAACAACAAAGGTTGAGGAAAGAAAGGACTTGCTCAGTATTTCATCTGCAACACTTACAGCTGTGAGCATGGAAGCAACAAACAAAGGCTTTATTTATATTTTTGGCTTGTTTGTTTAAAAGTCAAGAATAATACAGATAATTTCATCTTTCTAACTGGGGCGGGAGTAGAAGAGGCCTGCCACCTTGCTATCTAGGTGCTAAACCAAATGATGAAGTAACCAATGTGTCCAGAACAAGTGATATTTCCTCTCTATCTCCTGGGTTAAAGAGGTGTTCAAATGGGTTTTGTTGATCTGATTCACTGTTGCATTATTCTAGTTTTCCACCAGTGTAATTCCTTTATTTCAGTGGAGTAACACTGGTGTGAAACAGGAGCAAAACAGTGGTGAATCAGAGCCAGTGTCTTGGAGGGTCTGTTAGTGGACATTTTGATGAAAATGTGACCCACGAACAAAGATGTATCTTAGGTTTGGGTTTTAACATAGTCTAGTTAAGGCTCCATCAGAGTCCCAGAATAGAACGCTTTGCTCTCAGTCCTTGATAGTCTAAACGTGGCTCTTCCTAGATGCACTGTCCTTGTGGAGCTGTCAATAGTTGTCTTGCAGGATCACAAAGGGAGAGGTCTGTGAGCTTTGGAAGGGTTTGTAAATTAGGACCTCTAGTTCACTAGCAACAATGATTGTTATAGATAGTGACCAGAAGTTGTTACTTCTGACATGTGTTCAACGTCCTGTGTGGAAAAAAAACGAGGAGTCCTTGTGGCACCTTAGAGACTAACAAATTTATTTGGGCATAAGCTTTCATGGGCTAGAACCCACTTCGTCAGATGTATAAAGCAAAAGATGCAGGAGCAGGTATAAATACATGAAAGGATGGGGGTTGCTTTACCAAGTGTAGGTCAGTCTAATGAGATAAATCGATTAACAGCAGGATACCAATGGAGGAGAAATAACTTTTGAAGTGGTAAGAGAGTGGCCCATTACAGACAGTTGACAAGAAGGTGTGAATAATAGTAGGGAGAAATTAGTATTGGGGAAATTAAATTTAGGTTTTGTAATGACCCAACCACTCCCAGTCTTTATTCAGGACTAATCTGATGGTATCCAGTTTGCAAATTAATTCCAGTTCTGCAGCTTCATGTTGGAGTCTGTTTTTGAAGTTTTTTGTTGAAGAGTTGCCACTTTGAGGTCTGTTATTGAGTGACCAGAGAGACTGAAGTGTTCTCCTACTGGTTTTTGAATGTTATGATTCCTGATGTCAGATTTGAGTCCATTTATTCTTTTGCATAGAGACTGTCCGGTTTGGCCAATGTACATGGCAGAGGGGCATTGCTGGCACATGATGGCATATATCACATTGGTAGATGTGCAGGTGAACAAGTCCCGGATGGTGTGGCTGATGTGGTTAGGTCCTATGATGGTGTCCCTTGAATAGATATGTGGACAGAGTTGGCACCAAGGTTTGTAGCAGGGTTTGGTTCCTGGGTTGGTGTTTTGTTGTGTGCTGGTGAATATTTGCTTCAGGTTGGGGGGCTGTCTATAAGCGAGGACTGGCCTGTCTCCCAAGGTCTGTGAGAGTGAGGGATCGTCCTTCAGGATAGGTTGTAGATCCTTGATGATGCACGGAAGAGGTTGGGGGCTGTAGGTGATGGCTAGTGGCATTCTGTTACTTTCTTTGTTGGGCCTGTCTTGTAATAGGTGACTTCTCAGTACCCTTCTGGTTCTGTCAATCTGTTTCTTCACTTCACCAGGTGGGTATTGCAGTTTTAAGAATGCTTGATAGAGATTCTGTAGGTGTTTGTCTCTGTCTGAGGGATCGGCGCAAATGCGGTTGTATCTTAGAGCTTGGCTGTAGACAATGGATCGTGTGATGTGGTCTGGATGAAAGCTGGAGGAATGTAGGCAAGTATAGCGGTCAGTAGGTTTCCGGTATAGGGTGGTGTTTATGTGACCATCGCTTATTAGCACTGTAGTGTCTAGGAAGTGGACCTCTTGTGTGGACTGGTCCAGGCTGAGGTTGATGGTAGGGTGGAAATTGTTGAAATCTTGGTGGAATTCCTCAAGGGCCTCCTTCCCATGGGTCCAGATGATGAAGATGTCATCAATGTAGCGCAAGTAGAGTAGGGGCGTAAGGGGACAAGAGCTGAGGAAGTGTTATTCTAAGTCAGCCATAAAAATGTTGGCATATTGAGGGGCCATGCGGGTACCCATAGCAGTCCCGCTGACTTGAAGGTATAAATTGTCCCCAAATCTGAAATAGTTGTGGGTGAGGACAAAGTCACAAAGTTCAGCCACCAGGTTTGCCGTGACGGTATCGGGGATGCTATTCCTGATGGTTTGTAGTCCATCTTTGTGTGGAATGTTGGTGTAGAGGGCTTCTACATTCAGAGTGGCCAGGATGGTGTTTTCTGGAAGATCATCAAAGGATTGTAGTTTCCCCAGGAAGTCAGTGGTGTCTCGAAGATAGCTGGGAGTGCTGGTAGCATAGGGCCTGAGGAGAGAGTTTACATAGCCAGATAATCCTGCTGTCAGGGTGCCAATGCCTGAGATGATGGGGCATCCAGGATTCTCAGGTTTATGGATTTTGGGTAGCAGGTAGAATACCCCTGGTTGGGGCTCTAGGGGTGTGTCAGTGTAGATTTTTTCCTGTGCTTCTTTAGGGATTTTCTTGAGCAGATGGTGAAGTTTCTTGTGGTAATCCTCAGGGGGGTCAGAGGGTAATGGCCTGTAGAATGTGGTGTCAGAGAGTTGTCTAGCAGCCTCTTGTTCATATTCCGACCTATTCATGATGACTACAGCACCTCCTTTGTCAGCCTTTTTTATTATGATGTCAGAGTTGTTTCTGAGGCTGTGGATGGCGTTGTGTTCTGCACGGATGAGGTTATGGGGCAAGTGATGCTGCTTTTCCACAATTTCAGCTTGTGCACGTTGACGGAAGCACTCTATGTAGAAGTCCAGTCTGTTGTTTCGACCTTCAGGAGGAGTCCACGCAGAATCCTTCTTTTTGTAGTGTTGGTAGGAAGCTTCCTGTGTGTCAGTGTGCTGTTCAGTGGTGTGTTGGAAATATTCCTTGAGTCGGAGACGTCGAAAGTAGGATTCTAGGTCACTGCAGAACTGTATCATGTTTGTGGGGGTGGTGGGGCAGAAGGAGAGACCCCGAGTTAGGACAGACTCTTCTGTCGGGCTAAGAGTATAGCTGGATAGATTAACAGTATTGTTAGGTGAGTTAAGGGAAGCACTGTTGTGGCCCCTTGTGGCATGTAGGAGTTTAGATAGTTTAGTGTCCTTTTTCCTCTGTAGAGATGTAAAGTGTGTGTTGTAAATGGCTTGTCTAGTTTTTGTAAAGTCCAGCCACGTGAGTCAGTGGCTTCTGTCCAGGTCAGGTAATTGCAGTACAACAATCACTATCCGAACTGGCAATTTCAGCAGATGCCCCAGGGACTGAATGGGTTAGCAAAGGCTGAACTATTATTTTGCCTTCTATGTGTAGTCCCTTCACGTGACTACTGAGGCCTGTTGCTGTCTGTGCTCTACCTTTTGTGAGCATGAAGAGAGGACTGTAAGTTTCAGGGCTGTCTGAAAATTTTAATATGCATTAAGGTAAAGGCAAAAAAGCAAAGCTGTACTGCATGTGATTCAACTAGAGATTTCTGAACCAGAACACTGAATCTCAACATCCCTAAAATATGGATCCTAGTGGAGAGCCCTGTACATGCTGTGGACATAGCTGGTGTAAAAGAGCATAGCGCCCTTGAAGTCAATGGAGTTACACCACCTCAGGATCTGGCTCTGTGTGTCCTAGTCACTATCATGGGGTGAACAAAAAGCTCTGGATCTGAACTATGGGCCCATCTCTAATTTTAAACAGGCAAAAAATAAATCTTGTTCTCTTATTTCTCTGAGATACACAATGCCACACCCTGGAAATTTCCACGCCAGGACCAGAAGAGATTGTATTTTAACAAAGTAACCTGATATTTAAAGCTGCCTATTCTGAAACAGCTGTAAAGAAACTAAAACAAAAGCTACACAGGGACAGAAAAGTGAAGAGAACCATTCTGATTAATGAAAGAAGTGTCTAACAATAGATAAATCAATCAATAACTATGTAGACGCTAGTGGAACAATTGCCAACCAGCCTGGAAAGTTTCTTTCTTGCGTAACAGAGTCAAACTCTAAGTGCTTTATTGCTCAACGGGGTAATTTTCTTCTTAAGCCTTAAGCTTTGCATTTTGCCTGTAATTACTGACTTTTCAAAAATGTTGGCCCTTTTGTTTGCATTTTGTTTTCTTCTTTAGATGAAAGAGGAGAAAATGGCAAATGAAATTGACTTGATAAGTGAGTTGTGGGTGCCCTACATTGAAATACCTGTGAATGGCAAAGAAAGAAGAATGTGTAATGGGACCTATTTTGAAATCTGAACTCCTAGATTATGTCTCCCAAAGAGGTGAACATGTACCTGCTGGATTTATGAACTGGCACTCATGGACACACATCAGATAAGTGCACAAGGAATGTATTATTTGCAATACAACTATCGGCTCCACTGTGCTTGGAGCTGTATGAGACACACCCATACTGGCTCTGATCAAGCTAGTGCACTACAAACACAATGTAGCTGCAGTCGTATGAGGAGCTAGATGCCCAAGTACACGCCCCTTCTGCCGCTTGTGTCACTGCAACAATACCTGATTTTTGAGTGCTAGCATTATCACAGCTAGCACAGGTGTGTTGCCTTGAGCTGGGAATTTCACCCCAGCTCAAAGTGCAGACTTACCCAGAGTTAGAGTCAGAGTCCCTGTCCTGAAGAGTTTACAGTCTAAACAGACAGACAAGGTGGACAAAGAATGGGAGAGGTAAGTGACTTACCCAAGGTCACACAGGTCAGTGCCAGCTGGGAATAGAACCTATAGCTCCTGACTCCTAGTCAAGTGCCTAGTCCCCTACACCATGCTGAATGTGGGGCTTACACACACTCTGTGGGTGGGCCCACTCATTTGTCATGGGTAAGCATAGGCGAGTCATCTGTGTCGTAATAGTCACATAAGTTATCCCACTGAGTGTAAGTTGGTCAGAAAAGCAGGTATTGGTGGGTGTCTGTGCCTACAGCTCACGGTGCCGGGCAGCGGCATGGCTGACCGCGGCATGTGGAGGCCTCCACGAACATGTGAGGATTATTGGTCTGAATGGAAACACAGTAAGGGCATCCGTAATTTATTCCATAACTATTATACGTATGGGGAAGCACCCTCCTGTGAACAGTGGAAAATAGACGATGGCAATTGCAGAAAGTGGGACAAAAAGGCAGTGGAACCTGCACCAGTTCAGCATGTAGATGTCTAGAAATAATTATGTTAAACACAGAGAGACCAGTTCTCCTTCTCACTCACATGTAAATCAGGAGTAACTTAACTGCGGTCAGTCCAGTTATACTAGTGGGAGGGGAGACGTGGGTCCAGAAGGAAAGGCAACAACTGTAAGAGTGAGAGATAATGTAGTGGAAACATTCTCTTATATGCTGTGTTCTGTTGCTTTCCCCCCATTTCACCCCATGTCATTCTGTCAGCATATAATTTACATTCTTTTTACATAACTCACTAAATACTGAATCACTGCAACTCTGCTTTGCCACAGACACCCATTTAGGCAAGCATTCTGACCAATTTACACTTGATGTGTAAGTCATAATTCTGCTGAATTTGACCCAGAGATTTAAATTGCAGATGGTTCATGTGTTACAACTTCTTGCTGTTCAGAGCTTCCCCACTGTGTAAAGAAATCAAGATACAGGAACTATTTGATAGCAAACTGTCCATTTACTAGACTGTCAGAAAAATATATCCACACTTACCCTAATGCTGGCTAAATAATACTCATAGAAGAGTTATCAGGTAAAAAATAAAGATGATTTGGATTCTGAAAAGCCTGAAATGCCTTAAGAGACAAGTTGGGTGAGGTAATACCTTTTGTTGAACCAACTTCTGTTGGTGAGAGAGATGAGCTCTCTAGCTCACACGGAGCTCTTCTTCAGGTCTCTTCTTCAGGCCTTAAGGCAGAACAATGGGAAATGTTCAGGCTAAGGAAGATGCTAGTAGGTGCCCTGAATGGCTCAGAGATTGGTAGTAGGATGTGGAGTGTCTCACCTCCAAGTTATCAAGTCAAATATGACACCAAGATCAGTAAAGACTGAAAATCTTACGAGGTTCAGGTTGTTTGGTGGCCAATATGAGAAGCGTTAGGGTTTCAGTCCACTTTCTAGTAGACAGGAGGCCACATCATAGAAGTTCACATCATAAAAGGCACTCTTAGCAAAAAAGATGTGACTGGAACAAATATGGAGACAGAATTTTTTCTCCTGCCTCTGGGTAATTGATAAGGGCTTGCCTACATGGGGAAGCTATGGTGTGGTTGAGGTAGGTATGAATTTAAAGTGCTATAGCTATTCTGGAATAATTCCCTGTATGGACCCACTTATTCCAGAATAAGAGCTTATTTATCTGGGGATACTTGGGAAAGTAAATCCAAATTAGTTTTTAAAGTACATTAGTTAAACCACATTAAACCCCCTGTGTGGATGCTCCTATTAAGAATTAAAGTGACCTTACTTTGATTTAGTTTAAATCACTTTGGAAATGAATTAAACTAAAACGAAATTAAGGCCACTTTAATTCTGAATGAGCGTCTTCTCACACAGGTTCAGTGTGGTTTAACTAATCCACTTCGAATTCACACCTCAAGTTTGCCTGGATTATCTTTCCTGAGTGTCTCTGTGTAGCTAGAACCTAAGAATGTCCACACGGGGAGCTATTGTGGAATAGCAATGCTGGTCAATTCCCCTGTGTAGATAAGCCCATTGGTAGGATGGTGGGTAGAAACTCACACTGGCACTGCCTCTGCTTTGCCCGGTCTGCTGATAAACAGATAAACACTGATGACTGTCAGTGTGGCACCTATTAGGCTGCCAGTTCTAAATAAAATTAAGTAAATAATTAAGAGCGAGTAAGTGACTGTGCATGATATCTAGGGTGGACTTAAAAATGACATAATCGTTGTACATGATGCCAGTGCATCCTGACACTTTGCTGCTGGGGGCAGTCCTCATACTGCCAGAAATCACCACAATAAAGAATTTTCAGGCACTTGCATGTCACAAAGCCTCCCATTCTGTCTCTGGCCCTGCTGCCGTCCTCCCCGAATCCACCGAGGAGACATAATGAAGGGTGGGTGTGGGTGACATTATTTTTAGGCAAAGGGGAAAGCTGACCCTTTTCAGAGAGCTCTTCATATGGTGAATGGCTCCAACACCATTCAAAAATGAGCTCAGGGAAACACTTAATGAGCAAGACCAGTGTGCACAGAGGGGCTGTAGCCCCAATCTTCAGTGGAGTTACTCCTGATTTTCACCCGCATAAAGGAGAGAAGAATCAGGCCCATGGGGTGTGTGTGCACCTTAGAATAGTGCTTGTCAACCTTTTCCATACTATGGCCCCTCTTACAACAGGATAGAATTTGGGGACCTCCCTCCCATCTAGCCATAAATAAATGGAGAGTGAGCATCACCCCCTTGAGCCTTGTTTGCAGTCCCCAGTTTGAGAAAACTGTGCATTAAAATCTGAGCCCACCTGCACTAGCCTTTAGAGCACTCAGCAAGAGCAGTTTTACCAAGACTTGGGATGAATCTGAATCAATGAGTTGAAGTTGAGACACTTCATATCCCATTACCAATCCCCTGAGCCCTCTACCACCCTTGCTAGTTTCTCCTCTAAGCTGTTTATTTCCCATAGCCATGAAACTCTTCAGTGGAGCTTGGCAGGCCTTAAATCATTTGATCAGGCTTTTGTGTTTAAGAACTCAAGATTATTTTTTCCTCCTCCTCCCAATCTCGACAGCTCTCCCACACATATTATTTAACCAATACAAGGAAAATCCCGCCTGCAAGCAAGCAGGCACTTAGTTTGTAAGAGGAAAGCTACAGTTTAACCCAGAAGAGACGCTAATCACTGCTCACATTATAATCACTCCATCTAATTAAAAACAAAGAGTAAGTCCCAAATTCAAAAGTGACGTCAATGCTGGTGTGAGTTATGCATTGTGAGCTTACATGCCAAGGGGCCACAAGAGAGAGCAGACAGCAGGAAAAGCAACAAACAGGAGGATGTAGGAGTGCATGAAAGAGTAAGTGCCCCTCCCATCAAAATGTATGTTACACTACCTCACATCCTCATATTGATGGTCTTTCCTGCTATGCCTCCCCCCTGACATGTCACTTATATCTGCATCCCACCATGTGTAATAATCACCACTGAGGTCACTCCTGACAGTCGCCCTCAGCTACTACATAAAATTATGTCTTTTTTTTTTTTTTTTTTTTTTTTTTTTTTTAAAGAGAGGTTCAATCACTACAGGAACCTGCTATCTGGACAGGCTGACAAGAGATGGGACCCAGGAAATGCAGCTTAGCATCTGAGCGCATGGGAGAGGCAGGAGGAAATAGAACAGTGGGCCCTTTTCAGGACCAAGACGTGTGGCACTGTGTGATGGGTTCGGTCACAGAGATCCCCTTGGGACTGTCACCTGATGTGCTGAAATTACCTCTGAGCCCATTTTCCCTGCCAGCTTGGGAGTCCAGAACCCTGCCTTGTTGAGCCAGACATGCTAGCCTACTGCAACACAGACCCAGGGTCTGGGCCATGCCCCCAAAGCTGCAGACTTTAACTAAAAACATCTCAGTGGGTTACCTGTCTTCAGCACCCAGACACCCAGCTCCCAATGGGATCCAAACCCCAAATAAATCCGTTTTACCATGTATAAGCTTTATACAGAGTAACTTCGTAAATTGTTCACCCTCTATATCACTGATAGAGAGATATGCACAGCTGTTTGCTCCCCCAGGTATTAATCACTTACTCTGGGTTTATTAATAAATGAAAGTGATTTTATTAAGTATAAAAAGTAGAATTTAAGTGGTTTCAAGTAATAACAGCCCAGACAAAGTAAGTCAAAAAGCAAAATAAAACAAAAACATGCGAGTCTAAGCAGGGCCGGCTCTAGGATTTTTGCCGCCCAAGGCAAAAACAATTTTGGCCGCCCCCCCCCTCCGTTTTTTAATTACCCCCACCCCCGGCCCCGCCTCAACTCCACCCCTTCCCCAAATCCCCAGCCCTGCCTCCTCCCCCCAGGCTCTCAAGCCTGGGAGGGAGAGCAGCGGCGCGCGAAACAGCTGTTTTGCGCGCCGCGGCCGCTCGGGATCTCCCCCTCCCTCCCAGGCTTGAGAGCCTGGGAGGGAGGGGGAGACTCCGAGTGGCCGCGGCGTGGGCGCCGCTTCTCCCCCTCCCTCCCAGGCTCTCAAGTCTGGGAGGGAGGGGGAGCAGCGGTGCGCGAAACGGCCGCTCGGGATCTCCCCCTCCCTCCCAGGTTTGAGAGCCTGGGAGGGAGGGGGAGACTCCGAGTGGCCGCGGCGCGGGCACCGCTTCTCCCCCTCCCTCCCAGGCTCTCAAGCCTGGGAGGGAGGGCGAGTAGCGGCGCGCGAGCGGCAGCGGAGGTGAGCTAGGGCGGCCAGGGCACATTTTTAGGGGCGGCATTCTGGCGCTGGCCATGCCGCCCCTAAAAATGTGCCGCCCCAAGCACCAGCTTGTTTAGCTGGTGCCTAGAGCCGGCCCTGAGTCTAAGTCTAATACATTAAGAAACTGATTACAGGCAATATCTCACCTTCAGAGATATTCCAATAAGCTTCTTTCACAGACTAGACTCCTTCCTACTCTGGGCCCAATCCTTTCCCCTGGTACAGTTTTTGTTAGTTCCAGCAGACATCTCAGGTGGTAAGCAGGGGTTTTCTCATGACTGGCAGCCCCCTTTGTCCTGCTTCACCCCCTTTTATAGCTTTGGCACAAGGCGGGAATCTTTTGTCTGTGCTTGTTCCCACCCCCACCTCATCAATGGAAAAGTACAAGGATTAAGATGGATTCCAGTATCATGAGACATGGTCACATGTCACTGTAAGACCCCTAGTCTCTATTCTTCCTGGGTTGGCCCACATGTAGACAGGAAGGTTTGCAGGTAAATAAACCATTTACAACCAATTGTCCTAGTCAATGGGAGCCATCAAGATTCTAACCACCATTAATGGCCCACACTTTGCATAATTACAATAGGACCTCAGAGTTATACTTCATATTTCTAGCTTCAGATACAAGAATGATACATGCATACAAATAGGAGGAATATATTCAATAGGTTATAACCTTTGTTATGATACCTTACAAGAGACCTTTCGCATAAAGCATATTCCAGTTACATCATATTCACACTCATAAGCATATTTCCATAAAACATACGGAGTGCAGCATCACACCCTGCTTTAAGGCTTCGTTTTCAATATTTCTTTTTGCTGCACTATCACTGATGTACGAAAGGGGCGAAGACAGAACCAAGATGAATTATCTTCAGCAAATGCCTGATCTGCAGTGTATTATCGGTGATCCTCTGCTAACCCTTTGAACCCAGAGGAAGATCCTTTCCTGCACTGACAGGGAGACGGACCACACGACCCAACTGTTCTTTTCCCGCTTTCCATTCTATGACTACAGTGAGCAAAGCTGGTAGCAGCTGAGGAGTCACATGAAAAGGGATTATTGTATCCCAATCAAGTCCTCTGTTTCAGCACAGAACAAGTGCACAACACGGGTAGCAGCAACTGAAGCTTCCCCCCAGGTAAATGTGCTTCAACTCTATGCAAAAGGGACTGCCTCTAGTATAGTATAATACTATGCCTCTAGTATTGAGACAGTAGTACAGCTTCTATAGTCTACTCAGTCCTTGGTCCTTTCTGGGATGCCCACCAACAAGTGCCAGTTGTGAGATGACCAAATAGCTGTTGTGAAGTGGATTGAGACCCACAAAACTAATATCAAATAGGCTACACAGCCAATCATTCCCAGCCTTTAACAACAGAAGTGCTACTGAGCCAATTCTTTTCACCCTTGTAGACTTTAGCCATGCAGTGTACACAATGCGCTTACCTGGAAGAGCTATGTTAATCTCATTTTGTCAAATCAAAAGTAGGAATTTGTACAGCTGTGCAAGCTATTCAGTGCAATAAACTGGCAGCCAAGTATCTGCTATTAATTTAATTGCTGCTATCCCAGGTGAGAGGGAGATTACTCTCCTGGCTAGAGTCTAAAGTGATAAATGACTTTATGGACCTGAGTCCGATTTCACTTATACACGTGTAAATCAGAGCAATTCCTCTGAAGTCAATGGAATTAAAACAGCTATGAACAAGATCAGAATCAGGTTGACTTTCTCTACTCCTATAGGTTCTGATTTAGCAAATCTCCCGGTATGTGCTTAACTTTACGCATGCAAACATTCCCCTACTAAAGTCAATGGGACTATCTATGCACATGCCTGAAGTGATTGGCTGGGCTGGGTCCCATGTGCTCAGCACTGAGCCCCAAGTGCTTGAAGTTAAACATGTGAGCTCAAATGCTTTTCTGGAGCAGGGTCGCAGTCTTCCCCATTTCTGTTTATGAACCTGAACCTCTCCAGGTCCAAAATCTTTTAAAAAAAGCATTGGCACACAGAAATACAAACCCAGTCAGCAACTAGCTTCAGAGGGAGAAAAACTATGGGAACTCAAAGAGTGACATACAGGCAATATGTCAAAACAAACACACTGGTGTAACTCAGGAGTAACTCCACTAAATCAGTGCTGTTTACACTGCAGCAAAACCAATGTTAGAGCAGAGTCAGGCCCACAAGGTACATGTTTAAAAAAAATCCTTATACAGGATATTCATACCTTAGATAATTAAGAAGAGTCTAGCTGACCTGTATGCTCTGTGTCTTCTTTTTGGTCCTCACTCACCTTGGACTGTTAATATAGGCAGGTCAGTTTCACTTGTTTCTAGTTTATTTCATTTCCGGGTTCTCATGCCCTAGCTCAGTGCTGCTGGGCTTCTGACAGACAGATTTAAAAAGTTTTCATTGAAATTAAAATAGTGAAACACTTCTATTCTTATCAGGGTCTTTACCTCCAACAGCATTTTGTGTGTGAACAGTGATTGAAAGGGGGGCTGGACTGGCAGCGCTGGAGGCTGAAGTTCTCTGCTTATCTTTAGAACCAGTACAGCACCACTGCGAATTTCCCTCTGACCCTGCCCAAACCACGTGGAGAGCTGCTTCTTCGTGGCCCATTCAATCTCTTCACAGATTACCCCTCACAGAGACCAAATCACTCTCAGATGTGATGGTGGTTTTTGAGAGACTGGTTTCTTTAAACCTCCTTCCCCATATTATTTAAGGTTGGGATTTTCCAGGAGCCTAAGGGAGGTGGGTGCTCATTTTCCACTGAAATTCAAAGACAGGTGGGTACCAAACTTTCATAGGCTTCCGTGAAAAGTCCCAACCTAAAGCCTTAATTTGAGACAGACCTTATGGCAGTGTCCTTTAAAGAAAGGGGAAAAGTTTATTCTCTTCCTGCCAAGCCCATCTCTTTCAAGGCCTCAATTTGCCCTTGCAAGAATCTTAGATAGATAAATAATGACTTATGAGTTCAGTGCATCTGTACTTCAGTAGCTTCCAGTGATCCATTGCGCTAGGCACTATATAAACGTCAAAGGAATAAATTTTAATCAACAATTCTTCACAGAGAAGACTGATCACAGTCTTTAGATTGCACTGGTTATCTACAAGGGAAGAAAACCACGTCATTTCTGGTTGAGTTACAAATCATTTCACTCACTGTGAGGTGGAGTGGGGAGAGAGGTGTTTGGGGAGCTTCTGGGTCCTATGTGTTAGTTAGACCCATGAGCCTCCTGAATCAGAAACAAACACAAACAAACAAACAAACAAACCCACACAACAGTGGATCCAGTATCATCCCACTTGATGGAAATCATTAATGCCTTCCTTAAAGTTAGCAAGTTTAAACTTCTGTTTGGTTTTTAACTTTTGTTTCAAAGCTAGAAAAACCTTGAATGTTAGGTTATCTCAAACAATTTCTGGGCCATTGACACGGAACATTCATCAGTGAAAACACTGACCCAATTGTCTTCAAAGTTGGCTTGTTTTGCAGCTCTCATTGAGAGTTTAATCCAGCCCAATATGAAATTGGACCGGAGTGTACATAAAGTTGTATAAGGAATTTCAGGATGTATTAACTGACAAATAATTGAACAGTACATAAAGACATTGGATGTTTAAGGCACAGGTACAAAGGGCAGAGTTATTGAAAGGTTAAGCGTTCACTATTAACAGTATTTCTTGATTTCCAAGTGTTTAAATGCTGCACTGATGCTAGATTTTTTGCACAGAAAAAGCCCCCCTCCCCCAAATGGCCTCACTGAGGGATCACTTCCCCACCACCCTTCAAAGAATGCAGCTGTCTCGGGGTAGAACATGGCAGTTGTTAATAACACTATATAACAGTTTAGTGCAGTAAATGAAGAATATTGTAACTGCAAGGAGAATTTAGGTCTATAGAATGCAATTATTCAAAATGGAATTTGGCCAAGAGTCCGGGGTTTGGGTTGCTATTCTTGAGAAAAGTGTCTTCAGATCTTCAATAATCAATGGTATTCAGTTTTCTTGCTCATTAGAAAGGTGGCACCTCTAGAGGCAGAGTGCAGCTTAATACCCTGCTGAGGTATTGGCTTATTACTGTCTCAGAGAGGAAGTGACACTTGCTGAATCAGTGTCACTTCCTGCTGCAACACCCACATTTTCAGAGGTCTCCCATCCAAGCACTGACCAATCTGAAAACTGTTTAATTGATGAGGTCACACCCAGATATGCTACAGCTGATAGCTTTAGATTGACATAAAGTTATGCCTCAGGGTGAGACCTGCTACAAATCAAGGCACTGAGATTCAATAGTGAGGGACATAAAGTTAATAGCTTATTAACCTGGGGTGAAATGCTTGCCCCACTGCAGTCTATGGGAGTTTTTTCATTGGCATCAACAAGGCCAAGTTTTCACCCCTTGTCTGCACCGCACAGATATTCACACACATTGTGGAAACCCAAGTCCTATCCCAGCTTGCACTGATCTCTGTGCAAAATCTGGGAACAATTCCTGAAGGAAGTGGGGAGCTAGCTCTTTGGTTATTCCAATGGCTTAGTGAGAAATCTGAAGGGATAGTCCCAGAACCTGACACATAGGGCAGCAAACTGAAACAGGTTCTCTCCAGAAACAGTGGTAAGTATGTACGGGCTACCTTCAGAGACTTGCATATTGAATAATTCAAAGTATTTTCCCTTCTCTACTTATAATACTCTATGGGCAGTACCCTGCCCCAGGCTGTTGCACGCACCCTCCCCCTCTCCTAGCAATACGCATTAGCTGTTAATCTCAAGGAGCTCTGTTAATGAAAAACCAGGTCACGTTAGCAACACTCAGTCAGCCAGTTTGTTGGTTTTATTATCGCTTTCCTCTGAAGCCATCAATCCATTCAAAAGAATAAAACAAAGCCTACTACTGGAAAGTTTGGAGTGTCTTGATAGCATTCGTAAACGTGCACTATAATGGACAATCATTATTGACTCTGTGATGACATCTAACTACATACATCATTATAGATGGACCTGTGATATGCCAAGGAGTGGAATATGCCTACCATCCAAGCTGCAAAGTCCTTAGGAATTAAAATGCAGGAGAAGTATATAGAAAAATTATGGCTCCCAATTGGCTAAGAATTGCCTATATCCTCTTATTATTGTTACCTTGTCTCACGCCCCTCGCTCCAGCCTGCTTGTTTGTCACCTGATATGTCTTTAGACTGTAAACTCCTTTTGGGTGGGACTATCATATACTAGGTGTTTGTACCGCACCTAGCACAACAGGGGCTGGTTGGATTCTAGGAATTACTACAATAAAAGTGTTACTAATACTGGATGGTAAGGAACCTAATGTAGCTCCCAAGGATGGTTAATGAAGTATTAGCTGGGTTGATGAAGGAGGACAGGATGGGAAAGAGAATGGCACAGTCATGGCAATTCCTTTTTCTCTCCTGGCACAGAATGCCTGGGAGGGGAAGGATGAGTTTTGTTAGATGCTTATATGCTACAGTGAGGCATACAGTTCTGTGCACAGGGAGAAAAAAGAGGTAAGGTTACATGGAGTGGACGCATGCCAGCCCCTTGGCAGAACTGGTTTAGGACTTGGTTTCTCATTGAACCTCATTGTTCTTCTCTGATTGTCAAACAATGTGGTTCTGTTTCTCTCCATGAATGTAACTCCTTGTGGGTAACTGCAGTTTTGTTGATTCTTTATGTAACCCTTTGGAACTGGCTGATTTTTTGTCATAGCACACTAGTTTGTGATTATTCTCCAGTTCTCACGAACAGCTGAGATAATCAGGTAGCATCTGGATTGTTACCACAATGTATAGTTGGGGTAAACTAAGGTAGGGCTATGAAATAACTGCTATTGTTGCAGTAGGAACTGTGCAATACGGGACAGCGATTTAAGTCCTCATTTCACCTCTCGAGGGATGCACACTGCGCCATTCTTTAGTTTGTCAGCACAAAATTATGCATTATAGCAATTGCAGGCTGGCTTTGGGTTTAACTAGTGAAGTTCTTACAAACAGCCCCTAATGAAATGCATGGAGGGGAGATAATTGTATTTTTGTCACAGAGATAACATGTCATTACACACAAATGGCACAACATGGTTCCTCGTAGCAAGCTGGCCTGATAGTACTCCCTTTCACCAAAATAAGGCAGATTGGAAGATGAATAAAAATGCACAACATGAGCATTTATTTTGTTGAAAGAGAAGAATTGGAGGCAGGGGACCCTGCTATCTGGTCTAACATGCTCTAGCTTAATCCTTCCTTCCCACTTTTTCATCAGACCCCTTAATCCCCTCTATCTCCAGCAGCCAACCTTGCTTCCTCTTGATCTCCTTTATTACATCTCAGATACTTTCCCTGTTGTTCCAAATGTTTATTACCCTTTGACTGAAGCAGATCTGCCTGAGTTCCCTGTTTCATGCTGAGTTTCTAATTTGTGTCCCTAGTGGTTCAGTTCCTTCACCCCAGTGAACAACTTAGCTGAGTAGGTTTATAAATAGTAATTTCTAAAAGAATCAGAGAAATGGGGGTGGTGGGGGGAATAACCACATTGAAGGTTCCTCTGCAGAAGTTTTTAAACTCCTTCATAATGTTGACTCTTCAGTCTCAGGAAGGATGGATGTCTGGGTGGTAAGGCACTGAACTGGAACCCTGGTTCAAGTCTTAGCTCTGCCACAAACTTCCTGTGTGACCTTGGATAAATCACTTAACTTCTCTCTGCCTCAGCTCCCCATCTGTTCTCTCCTTTTCCCCACCATTTGTCTTGTCTATTTATATTGTAAGCTGTGTTGGGAGCAGGGACCATCTATCAGTATCTGTGTGTAGTTCAGCATCCACTACAAGGGGGGCCCTGCTGCTGGTCAGGGCCTCTACCTGCTACTGGAATACAAATAACATTAAAGACTTATCTTTATTGCCCTAGTTGCAATGCAGTAACATTCTTCTTTTGGGACAGTGACCAGCCCTAGGGCTGGTCTACACTGCTGCTTTAAGTTGATGTAACTCACGTCATTCAGGGGTGTGAAAATGACACCCCCGCATGATGCAAGTTACATAGACTTAAAGTGGTGTCCACACCGTGTTACGTCGGTGGGAGAGTGCCCTCCTGTCAATGTAGCGCATCTTCACCAGACACACAACATCGGCACGGCAGTGAAGACAAGCTGTTAGCACCCTGCTAGGGAAGTTAAAAGGATGATCAGGGCCACCCAGAGGATTCAGGGGGCCTGGGGCAAAGCAATTTCAGGGGCCCCTTCCATAAAAAAAAGTTGCAATACTATAGAATAGTATAGTCTTGTGGGGGGCCCTGCAGGGCCCGGGGCAAATTGCCCCCCCTCTGGGCGACCCTGAGGATGATGGTACTTCCAGAGAACTCATTGCTTCCAAGCCTTCTCCTTTAGATTGAGGTAAGATTATGAAGTCAGCTTCTGACTAGAGCGGCCAGTTCATTGTGTCCCCGGTCAGACAGAGGGGACAGGACACAATTCACCAGAATACAAAAGACACTCTTTATTGTGGCTATAGGACACAGATGGACCCCATAGTTCTGTCTGTCTCAAGACTCAAACACTATTATTCCAAATGTAACCCTGGAAATCTTATTTCCAATAACCTCCCACCAAGCATTTATGTGTAGTGGGTGAGAACATAGGATATTCCCTTCCCGAACTTTTCCCAGTTGTAATCTTTTTTCCTACTTGTACAGAACCCATTCATAGCCATCTTTGTGTGCTGCTTGTAAGCCAGTTTTCTATCCAACTCCAGTTTTATGACTTTTCAATGATTCTGGGCCAGATCACACTCTGCAAAACAGAGTGCATTGGTGGGAGAGGGCATCATGTAACGACATCGCCTTATTTTCTGCCCAGTCTTGACTCCCAGTCCAGTGCTCTACCCACTGCACCAAACTGCCTAGCAACAAATGAGAGAGAAAATAGTACTAAGTTGGAGTACTAACCTGCAAACACACTCACTACTGTATGCAGTGCTTACTACTGTAGGTAGGCTCACTGACTTGAGCAGTGCACCCACCTGTAGGTTTTTATTTCTCGGGAATTCAACCAAACAGCAACTTCTACCTACTATGGTCTCCCTGAGCCTACTCCCAGTAATAGGTAGAGCTGCTCAAAAATTTTTCTGACGAAACTTTATGTCAAAAAATACCATTTTACTGAAATCAAAACTTTCAGTGGGAATGTGTTGTTTGAGGAAATTTTCTTTGGAAAAAATTGAAATGAAACATTTTAAATTTTAAAAAATTCCATTATAAATAAAAAGTGAAATGTTGGAGTCAAATGTTTTGATTTGGTCAAAATAGAATGCTGTTCCAATCAAACTGCAGTTTTTGAAAATTTCATATTGCAGAAAATAGATTTTTGTTTTTATATCAATTTGGAATGAAAACAAATGCTGAAATCAAATATTTTTGCAGAAGGAGAGTTGTTTTTTCAACCAGCTCTTCTATTGGCACTATGCCTTGTGGTGGTCCTTGCGAGATCAGTCCCATAATTCAGTTTGGCCTTCCCAGAGCAGTTACATGGAGAGGTTATCTGTGGGCTGCACTTTGGGATTCCACAGACTGTCCCTTGGGCACCTTTGATTACTGACAAGCACCTTCCTAGTATATCCAGGAGATTTAGAGCAACAGGTTCCCCCCCCTTCCCCAGTTTAATCTTTGATTTCAATCCAAATAAGTCTATGTTGCCTCAGTCAATATGCAGAGACAGGAATAGACAAATCATGGCTGCTAATAAGGCAATTTCTGGATGCAAAAGCAGATTTAGGAAATCTGAGAGCTCTGCAGAAGAACAGCTTTTCTCTTATTAGGATGATGCATCAGTACACATTTGTTTCAGTCATACAGTTTAAAATAAACAGATTATAGTTACCAGCAGAGTGACCTGTTGAATGGGTTTATGACATTGCTTTTATGGCTGTCCAGTTTCTTCACTGTCAATAACTTTCCATTGCTTACTCCAAAGCAATTTCTGCTACTGAAAATGGGGTTGAAGGCATTTGTAAGAACACTTCTCTTCATACATTCTGCTTATGTCTTAAGCCGTGACTACACTGCAAAACATACCCATTGCCAGACACACAGCAGATCTGTTTCTGTATTGCCCTGCTTCTTGTGCAGTCATTTACACCAGTGCAAAGTGGGTGTAAAACACTACCAGATCAGAATGGGGCAACAGAGCACTATCTGGACAAGTAAATGGCTTCCATATTTGATCCCTGCTTAGTGGCATACAGAAAGGACACCAGATAGACTCCTAAGTAGTGACTGGTGTATTATGGGGAAGTAGAAAGGATAGGCCAGGGTTAGGATGCTAACTTGGAACATGGGAAACCTGACTTCACAGTTGTGCTTTCCCATAGTCTCTCCATGTGACCTTGAGCAAGTCACTTAGGCCCAGGTCCACAAAGGGTATGTCTACACAACAACTAGACCCCCATGGCTGGCTCATGTCAGCCAACTTGGGCTCACAAGGCAGTTTCACGGCTAGACTTCTGGGCTCAGGCTGGAGCCTGGGCTCTAGGACCCTGCGAGGATCCCAGAGGTCAGGCTGCAGCCAGAGCCAGGAAGTCTACACAGCCATTAAACAGCCCCACAGCCTGAACCCAAGTCGGCTGGCATGGGCCAGCTGCAGGTGTTTAGTTGCTGTGTAGACATACCCAAAGGGACTTAGGCAGGTTATAGATATGCTAGGGGAAACTAACATTATGTCATATTTCACTAGAGTAATCAAGTCTTTATAGAAGAAGGCTGCTTGTCTCTCTGCGCACCCCTTCTTTGCAACTAGTTAATGAAAAGTGTTATATAAGAACTAAGTATTTTCTACAGGCTAGAAAGCCTCTCAACTGAGAAGAAAAACAGTAGAAGTGGGTTTTACTCATCGCCCTGTGTAGTGATTTCTTGGCTATATGGCTCTCCACAAGCCAGTTCCTTTGCATGCTTGTGTGTTTGCCCCTAGCTTACGTAAACTGTGGGGCTTTTGATTTCAAGGCTCTGACTGGAGGGGATTGCTCTAGAATGTGTTTCCAAGGCAGGAAATAATTTCACACCTTTTCCTAAGGACTGTTCAGCTGCAGGGGGTGTGTGTTACAGCTCAAGGGAGTGCTGATTAGAGCTCATTATAATTTGATTGACCTGTGTTGGACATAATTGCCTAACAGAAGTCACGCAGTCCTTTGGGCTGGAGATTTTGTTTCTGTATGTTTCAGATTTAGACACCATTACAGGAATAAACATGAAGTGATCTTTCAGATACACACTCATTGTATCTCCAAATCACTCCTTCTGGCACGACTGCTCTGTCATAGACGTGTTACAATGCAAATGCTAGAGTGAAATTATTAAAGAGCAGACTTATAGATAAAGCCAAGGCAGGAATAATAGCAACTCATACTGCAGAACAGTTTGCTAAGTAGCTGTAGGTGTCGGACATAGATAAGTGGGTGGGATCTGCAAGAAACTCAGCCACACCCTCCTAACATTAAGCAACTCCACTGGCTCCCTATTCATTGCAGGAACCCTTCAAGCAGCCCTCTTGGGGCATAATTCTTCAGTGCCTTGTACCTTGTGTTAGTTACACCTCTGCAAATGGAGTGTAAAAGCTATAAGACACCACCCACCATTCCCTTGTGTTTAAGGATTGCTACTATGTTCTATAGTCACTGCTGCAAGATGCTTATAGCTGGGAAGTGTGTCATTGCAGGCTTCTGAATCATTCCTGTACAATAGGGTTGTATTTTTTTAAAATCATCCTTGATTTGGGAACTTTACTTTAATTAGGGTGACCACATGTCCTGTTATTAAAGGGACAGTCCTGTTTTTTGGGACTTTTTCTTCTATAAGCACCTATTATCCCCCACCCCCATCCCATTTTTTCACAGTTGCTATCTGGTCATCCTAACTTTAATTGATGTGGGGGCGGGGGAGATGAATCTGTTCTAAACCGAGAAACTGATTTCCGACAAGTCTTGGTCATGAGTCCCATGAAAATGAAATTATGATTGTTAATAATGGTACTTAGCTTGTACTTGAGGGAAGGGACCATCCTTCTGTTTGTAAAGCGCCTAACACAACAGGGCCCTGGCCCAGGATTAGGGCTCTTTGGTATTACAGGAATATAAATAATAATCCAAATGGTTGCACTTTATACCAGTGTAAAAGTCTACACAGGGTCCATGACAATGGTAAATCCATGTTGTTGTGCCAGCCTCATTCATGGCCCTTCACTTTCTCTCTCCCCTGCTTTTTCTTCCCATTGCTCACAGATGCCAATTGTCTATCATCTCCCCCAAGCCCCCTCACTATTTCTCCAAAAAGCACGTTGGGCCAGCTCAGTCCTGGCATAAGCTTTCACAACACCCTGCAGTGGGAGTTGTATCCCCTTTACACCAAGGCTAAACTCAGTCTTGCATGTCTAATGTATTTCGGTGGCATTAAAGGAACATCCTTATATTTTCCTCCCCACGTGTCCTTATTTATAGCTTTAACGGTGTGAGGTGAGAGACTCTACTCATTCAGCATCTGCCTCGCCCATCTCCCTTGATATAAATCTCTCTGCCACTGACTTGTAAGCTTTCTTCTGAAGCTCCTGCTGTGGGAAACAGCTTTCCTGTATCTCTCGGCCTCATCAGCTCTTCCTCTCATTTCTTTTCTCCTTTGTCTATTTCTCTCTCCTTAGATTACTATTTTATCACAAACAGTAGGAGATTTAACTCTGCTCAAGGCCACAGTTTATGCAAAAGGTGCAGTACAACCATTAAGCTTCATATGGTGTGGTTTCTGCTTTAAAAAACACTCCAAACCCCACAATCTTGAGTTGTGGAATAAGACTTTTTTTCCCCTGTGTGCCTTACTGCAACGCATATCCTGTACTGCGCCACTGGTCACAGCCTTGAGACAAGGCACAAAGGGAACTCAAATAAACGAACAATACAGCAGCAGAGACAAAAGGCATAATAGCAAGAGGAAGTTTTAAAACAAACAAACAAAAAAAAGAACACGAAACAAGCAAAACTTCCTGCAACATTTAAAGTAGTGCCATGTAAATAAAAAACACAATACAAAATGATAAATGAGTTCTACAGATCTGGGCTGACAAAAGGCCTATGGGGAGGCCAGTCAAGATAATGTACTGACTTGACTTTAAGGAAATGCAGAGCTGGGAATTAAAGGGAAATCACCATAGAGTCTGTTTGTTTAGTAACTCTCATCCCAAAGGATCCCATGGGATTTTATAGGATGTATATTGTAGAGGAGCGGCCTCACCCCTGTGGCGCCTCCTGCTGGTCTCTTCTGGGAATTAGCGCTTCCAGCATCCTGGAGCGCCCCCTGCAGGCCGGTGATCCGCCTGTCCTCTGGCCCCAGTGCCCCTCCCAGACCCCAGTGTCCTTGTATCTGGGGTGCTGCCCCCTGGCAGTAAACCCCTCAGTACTAGGGTCTCCCCTCCCCAGGGAACCCCCACCCACTATCCCTATCTCACCTCAGAATAAGGCCACTGCCAGTCACCAACTAGCCCCCGCTCCCTGGGGCAGACTGCAGTATAGGCCACTCATCACAAGCAAGGTTGGGTTTGGACCTGCTGCCTTGGCCTACCCACAGGCTGCCCTCTGCAACCCCCAGTGCCCCTTGGCCTCCTACTAGGCTGCAGCCTGGGGTTCCCCAGCCTTTCCCCAACCCTGCTCCACTCAGGTACTCTGTCTTAGCTCCCTGCAGCCAGGCCCTTCTCTCTCTGAGTGCACAGCGAGACTATTGAGCTTCTGGCTCCCAGCCTTTTTATACAGGCCAGCTTAGGCCTGATTGGGGCATGGCCCAGCTGCGGCTGCTTCTCCAATCAGCCTTGTAGCTTTTCCTTTGCCCCAGCCCTGCTCCCTAGCTGTTTTAAGCCCTTCAGGGCAGGAGCGGGGGACCACGCTGCTACATATATATAGAGGACTTGTTTGTCCCCTACAGAAGTGAAGTGAAGCCATCTCTGTGGTGGAACACGGCTGTAGCTTAACGGTGCACAGTAACGTCATGTAGCAATTTAAGGGTAGGTCTCTACTACAAATAAAACATGTGGCCTTAATGCTGGTTGGCTAACGAGTTAACTAAATTTAGCTTAAAGTAGCAGTGAAGATCTGGCAACTCAGCTTTCAACTTGGGTTAGCTTCTCAACTGCAATTCTAGACTCCCTGCTCACCCATGGCTGAGTTGCCGTCTCTTCACTGCTGTTTTAACCTGGGTTAAGGCCTCACTTTTTTCAAGTACAGAGATACCTAAAGAGAGAAGATAAAGACTAGAGCAGCTCCAGTTCTTTTTTAGCTTAACTGACAGTTGTCTTAAAGAAACACAGCATGATATTTTAATATTTTGACAGCTAACTAATGAGATACTAAAGAGGAAGAAAGGCAAGACAAACATCTCCCACATCCACATTAGTGCAGAGGAGATACCTCCTTTTGGGAGCACTGTGACTTTTGTAGTTCACCCTCCCTCCCTTGTCTGCACCAGGTAGGTAGGGTGACCAGATGTCCCGATAAAATTGGGACTGTCCCGAAATTTAACCCTTTGTCCCGCGTCCTGATCAATGTACGATCGGGACACCATTTGTCCCGATATTCAGGTAAGGAGGTAAGTGGGAGCAGGGCCGGCTCCAGGCACCAGCAAAACAAGCAGGTGCTTGGGGCGGCACATTTCTAGGGGTGGCATTCTGGCGCTGGCCATCATAGGTGCCGACTCCGGGGCATAGGGAAAAAGTGCCCCCGCCGCCCCAGCTCGCCTCCCCTCCGCCTGCTCCCCTGAGCGCGCCGCTGCCGCTCCGCTTCTCCCCCTGAGAGGGAAGGGGGAGAAGTGGAGTGGCAGCGCACCCGGGGGAGCAGGCGTAGCGGAGGTGAGCTAGGGCGGGGGGCCCGCAGGAAGCAATGGGGGGGGGGAATGCGGCACGCCCGGGAGAGGAGGCGGGGCTGGGGATTTGGGGAAGGGGTTCGGAAGGGGTGGAGTTGGGGCGGGGGCGGGGGTAGGGGGGCACGAAAAGAAAGGGGGGCGGCCAAAATTTTTTTTGCTTGGGGCGGCAAAAATCCTAGAGCTGGCCCTGAGTGGGAGGGAGGCGCTGACTCCGTGGGTGCTCCAGGGTTGGAGCACTCATGGGGAAAAATTGCAGCCAAGCTCCCCCTCCTTCTTCCCCCCTTCCCCCAGCACACCGTGTCCCCGCTCCTCCCCCTCCCAGCGCTTTAAGTGTCAGGATGCCCAGGTCCTGCCTAAGCCCCAGAGTGATCCATAAACCAGGAACAAATACTTTTCTACCCCACCACCTATGGGGTCTGATCTGTAGGCGTGGTCTTCATGGATTTAGGCCTCTGCCCTGTGCTGATTGGCTGTTTGCTCCAACTCCCCTTGTGATCTCTTCACCTCAGCCTCACCCCACACCTGCTGCTTGTACCTTCCTCCCCTCCTCTATCCCCCTTCATTGTTGTCCTCTCGCCAGTCCCCTTTTATATACACATAGCTAATCACGCCTAGCTAAACCCATCCAAAAAATATTTTAAAAAAACCCCAACATGGCACTAATGTGCCATTTGCTGTCATCACACTGATTCTGCTCATATGTGCTACCTCTTTTCCCTACCCTGGGTATTCCTTGTCTATTCAGATTGCAAACTCCTCAGGGCAGGGATCGGTACTACTCTGTTTGTACAGTGCCTAGCACAAAAGGGCCTCCATCTCACTGGGTCCCTAGGCACAACAACAAAATAAGAAAGTTTCCACATTGTATACATGTGTATACAACACACCCAATGGGTAATAATGCTGAATGTATTCATTGGCAAACACACGCTCACCTCTGCATGTTTTCCATTAGGGGATGGGGGAACTTGTGGTTCCTGGTCACTCCATTGCTAGCCCTTCACATGGCAAAACAAACCCTGGAACAGCAGGCAATTAGCAGTCATATTAAGGAAGTAAGTGAAAGAGGGCTGTGTTTATTCATTACCAGGGCCGGTGCTACCATTAAGGCGAACTAGGCGGTTGCCTAGGGCGCCAAGATTTGGGGGTGCCAAAAAGTGGCGCCCCCAATTTTTTTTTACAGCGTTCCTCCCCGAGCGCGCGGTCGCCGCTCCACTTCTCCCGCCTCCCGGGCTTGCAGCGCCAATCAGCTGTTTGGCGCCGCAAGCCTGGGAGGAGAATTAGAGCGGGGGCGGCGTGCTCGGGGAGGAGGCGGAGCAGAGGTGAGCTGGGGTGGGGAGGTGTCGCACGGGTCCCCAAGCCGGGGGGGGTGGGGAGCTGCTGCGGGGGTGCCTCAGGGCGGGGGGGGGGAGCTGCCGCAGGGCTCCCCACCCCAGCTCACCTCTGCTACGCCCCCTCCCCGAGCACGCCGTCGCTGGTCCACTTCTCCCGCCTCCCAGGCTTGCGGCGCCAATCAGCTGTTTGGCGCCGCAAGCCTGGGAGGAGAATTAGAGCAGGGGCGGCGTGCTCAGGGAGGAGGCGGAGCAGAGGTGAGCTGGGGTGGGGAGCTGCCGTGGGGGGGCGCCTCAGGGCATGGTGGGGGGGAGCTGCCGCAGGGGGGCGCCTCAGGGCGGATGGGGGGTGGGGAAGCGCAAGGTGGAAGTTTCGCCTAGGGCGCGAAACTTCCTTGCACCGGCCCTGTTCATTACCCTATAAAATGTAAACACATTTTTGGGAGATAGGATGTTTTTGTAGGATCACTCTCCCCATCCCTAATGCATTACTCCCTTCCTCTCTCTGGCCAGATACTAATTAGCTGCTAAGTCTTGTCTTATCTCACCTTCTCATTTGCTTTTCATTTTTTAAATGCACTAGGGCCCAAAGTTGCAAGAGAGCTACAATGGAAGGGGGCACATTTCTACTCCCCCTTACTATCAAAATAAGTGGCCTGATTGATAAAGGAGATCAGCATTTTGGGTGCTGAGCTGTTTGGAAAAGCAGACCATAAGTGTCACAACAGGTGCTGCTGAGGACTTACATCTGGCCTCATTTGTAGGTGATGAATGCTTGAAAATCTGACCCATGTATGGGTCATCTATTCCTTCCACATTAGCTACGTTGGGCACCTGGGAAATAGCAACCAAGCACTCACTGTCTAGGCATGAGATTCTAGGAGGAACAAGGGCTGTCTTTTCAAAGCGTAGGTTAGGTAAGCAGTCAGCAGCAGTAAGGGCTGGGAGTGACTCTTGTTTATTATCTGATAAGATTTCCACTTAAGACAATAATAATAGTGATCATAATGGTAATTCTTTGCACTTATACACAAAGATCCCTGCAAGCACTTTACACACATTATTTTGTGAAGCTTTGCAGCACTTCCTGGCATCTCTGTTTTACAGCCAAAGAAACAGAAGCACAGAGCAGGTATGGTCCAGATCAACAAAGGTACTTAGGCATCTAAACCTCAGTTTTAGTTTCCACTGCAACTCCCAGTCAGCTGACACTTAACCCTGTAAGTGCCTAAACTCACCTGGGGCCTAAATTTCTGCTGTAGAAGTTCCCTTTGTACTCATGTCTCTGGACATGTGTACTATTGCCTTAGTCTAGTCACCAGGATGCCTGTACCATCCAATCCATGAACCAGGGAAGATAGGTGGGCAAACACCTCTCTTTCCTACAGGGCCTCAATCTAGTAGGCATGCTCACCCTGTTAGGCCCCATTTGAACTCCATGGCGTGGTGCTGGACACTTTATGATCTTCAGCCCAGTGGTTAAAGCATTCTGCTGGGATATCAGCGATCCAGGTTCAGTTCCCTCCAGGAGGGGAAGGAAGGATTTCAGCAGAGGTCTCCCACTTCTCCGGAGTGAGCTTTAACCACTGAGCTATGCTGATTACGTAACTAGTCATTAGGCCCGAGAAGGTGAGGAAGAATGACTATAACCTGGAGGTTAGGGCTACCCCACCTCCAGGAGGTAGGAGACCCGGGGTCCAGTTCCCCTACTCCTTTGCTTATTTATTCACAATGGAACAGCTTCAACAGGAGAGACTGAGGGAACCCTACATCAGAATATCCCAGAGCTCACTGGTTAGAGCTCTCTCCTGAGAGTGGGAGACCCCTGTGCAAATCCTTTCTCCCCCTAGGCAGAGGTGGTGGAATTGTACCTGTCTCTTACATCCCAGCTGAGTGCTCCATCCACGGAGCTAAGAGTTATAACATGGGCACCACCACCACCTGCTGCTGCTGTTTTGTGTGGAGTCAGGCAGGCTCCTATCATTCCCTCAAGGAATGATTTAGGCACCTCACTCCAGGGAGCAGGTTCCTGGTTCTGGAATGCAAGCAGAGATAGATACTTAAGTCTAGGGTGGCCATATTTCCCAAAGGGAAAAACGAGACAGCATGCAGGGCTGGCCTGCTCTCCTTCCCCCCTCCTTGCAGGGCTGGCCCCAGCTGCTCACCTGAGGCATCCCCACACCCCAGATTGTCACTTCTCACTCGAATCCTGTTGGACCCCTGCTTGAGGCTGTCACTAGTCACTCAAACCCTGCCAGCCCCCTGCTTGAGGCTGTGGCTGGAGCCCTGCCTGCCCCCACACACTGGAACCCTTCCTCCCTCCCCCTCCAGCCCAGCCTCCCCCCTGCATGGGGCTGGCATCTCCGCTTGCCCCCCGCATGTTCCTCAGCGCTGCACCCCACTTTTTTGACAAAAGTGGGCATTTGTCCCGTTTTCTCTTGCCAACTTGATCAGGGACAAATGCCTACTTTTGTCAAAAAAGTCAGGACGGCTGGGACAGGGCTTAAAAAAGAGACTGTCCGGGCAAAAACGGGATGTATGGTTATCCTACCTAAGTCTGGTCTGCAGGGAGACACCTATCTCCAGCAAGGGGTGGGGCTTAGTACACCCCTCATCACCAGCATCTCCTAGAGCCGTGGTTCTCAAACTAGGGCCGCTGCTTGTTCAGGGAAAGCCCCTGGTGGGCCGGGCCAGTTTGTTTACCTGCCGCGTCCGCAGGTTCAGCCGATTGCAGCTCCCACTGGCCGCGGTTCACTGCTCCAGGCCAATGGGGGCTGCAGGAAGCGGCGCAGGCTGAGGGACGTGCTGGCCGCCCTCCCCCCACTCCCACAACAAATCATCCAGCAAAACCAGGTGTGGCAAGGCACCTCCTTTACCTTGCCAGGCTCAGCATTTCCCCCTCAGACAGCAGGGGCCTGGAGCAAGTCACTCCCACTCCACAGCAAGGGCGGTAGGTTTGTGTAATTTTTGGTGGTGCCCAGAACGGGTCCAAGTCCTGCTCCCCCCCCTCCCATCACCTGCCTAAGGCTCTGGGAGGGAGTTTGGGTGCTGGCTGCAGTCTCTGCAGGGTTGCAGGAGGGGGTGTGGGCTCTGGGAGGGAGTTTGGGTGCGGGAGTGGGGGAGGGGTGCAGGCTCTAGGAGAAAGTTGGAGTGCAGGCTCTGGGCTGGGGCAGGGGGTTGGGGTGCAGGAAGGGGTCAGGGGGTCAGCACTTACCTCAGGCAGCTCCCAAAAACGACCCACACACCCCTCTGGCAGTGGACCCTAGGCAGGGAGGCCGGGGGTCTCCGAGTGCTGCTGTCCATAGGCACCACCCCCACAGCTCCCATTGGCCACAGTTCCAATGGCAGAGTCGGTACTTGGGACAGGGCAGCGCACGGAGACTCACTCCCCTCCCCAGCACGTGCTGGCTGCTTCCGGGAGTGGCGCGCTGCGCTGAGCGAGGGCGGGCAGGAAGCCGCCTTAGCCCCACTGCGCTGCTGGTAGTGGCAGGTGGGGCTGGGAGACGCTTCGGGGGAGATGTGCAGGGGCAGCAGGAGGGGCCAGGGGAGAGACCGGGCCCTGAACATTGGTGGAGACGGGCCTGAATATTTCTGGAGCATGGGCACCTCCCTCCCCCCCAGGAAGCCCTTACTTGGACTCAGGTGTCCTAGCTGACCTGAGGTAACCTCTTTTCAGCTCATGGGGAAAGGGGCCTTTAGAATTCTAGGGCTAATCTACGGGCCTTCCACCTTCGTTTGACACTTTGACCTCACTCCTGTCCCTGTTATCTCATTAGTTGTCCCCCAGAATCATTTGGCTTCCAGGTCCTGTGGATCCTCCCCTTAGGCTGGGGGGAGGTCCTTTAGCAGCGGGCAGGCACTTACTGGATCCCAATAGGACCACTCTCTCGTAGCTCTCCAATTGGACTTTGTCACGCAGGAAAGATCGAATTGACATCACTGATATTTCTAAGGTAACAAAAATACCTTTTATAAAAATCCGACAAGCCAGGCATGCTTGCTTCATCCATTATAAGAAAGCAAAAGAGAACATGAAGCCAGGATTTTTTTCCTCTTTGCAAGTCACCTTCAATAGCAAGGCCTGACAAGTCAGTAAATAACACTAAGTACATCCATTATATAGTTAAAATGCCTCCTTGGTTTACTGATCATAATCCTAGAGTTGGCATAGCTTCAACACTTTATCTCAATACAGCCTTGCTAAGCCTAGGTTCCTTTAACCCTCAGAGTACACAGGGGGCTGTAGAGTCCAGGCAGTGTCTTGAGTATGCTGATGTCCTGTTCCCAAGACAAATGGCCCAGACCTCCTTCCACCCACCTCCAACATTGTCTCACCTTCCATCTGCCGGTTGTCTCCTGCTACACTTCTCACACTGCCCAGCTTCCCTCTTTTCCAGATGGAACCTTAACATGCCAGGCCCTGCAGAGGAGCCCAAATGACCCTGTCCCCAAGCCCTCATGACACACTGGGGCAGATTCAATCTTGCACTAGGGCTAGAGACCTGGGGGAGCCTGCTTACTTTTCTTCTATTCTACTGCTGCTGCTGAGGGACAAGGCACTGCCCTAACATATGCTTGGCACTGCCATACTGAGAAATCACTGAGGCACTAGTCCGCTCTGGCAACACCCACACACTTCCCTCCTTTTGCCCACCCTGCCCCAGAATAATTCCTGCACTGGAGCTAGGGTGACCAAATGTCCCTATTTTATAGGGACAGTCCCGCTATTTGGGGCTTTTTCTTCTATAGGCGCCTATTACTCCCCACCCCCGTCCCGATTTTTCACACTTGCTGTCTGGTCAGCCTAACTGGAGCACCCACAGAAAGCCGGCTTTGCACTGGAAGGAATTCATTACGGAGAGCTTTTGGGGTCAATTTGTGACAGCTATGCTGACTGCAACATGGGTGAATTCCCCTTTCTGAGTCTAAGTTTCAGCCCCAAGGATACTCTCAGAATCAGGCCTGATTCAAAATTTGGTGGCCAAAGCTCAGAGTAACTGCACTAATGCTGACCCCCTAGGTATAGACAGCAGGGCTGGCTCTAGGTTTTTTTGCTGCCCCAAGGTGCAGGTGGGGGCCAGAGCTGGGGCAGCAGGGAGTGCGGGTGCAGGGGGGGGGGGAAAGAGCCCAGGGCTGGGGTGGCAGGAGGTGCGGGGGGGGGGGGGGGGGAAGAGCCCAGGGCTGGGGTGGCAGGAGGTGCGGGGGGGGGGGGGAGGGGGAGAGCCCAGGGCTCTTGCGGCAGGGTGTGCGGGGGGGGGGGGGGGGGAGAGCCCAGGGCTGGGGCGGCAGGGTGTGCGGGTGGGGGCCAGGGCTGGGGTGGCAGGAGATGTGGGTGGGGGGAGAACCCAGGGCTGAGTCAGCAGGGGGGTGCAGGTGGGGGCCAGAGCTGGGGCAGCAGGGGGTGTGGGCGGGGGAGAGTCCAGGGCTGGGGCAACACAGGGGTGCAGGGGGAGCCCAGGGCTGAGGTGGGGGGCGGCAAAAAACCTAGAGCTGGCTCTGTTCCTACCATTTACAGCAAGCTGCAGCATGAGGTTTCAGTTCTACACTCCTTCCCCCTCCCTTTCCTGTTAATTGCGGCCGAGGGAATGCTGGGAAATGTAGTTCTTTCCCTGCTCCAGGGCTGGCTCTATAGGCAGGGAGCTAACCAAGGAACTACAGCTCCCAGGGCTCCCTGTTGGTTCTCAGCTCTCATGCTGGATTATTGCGCCCCTGCAAATTTGCCGCCCAAGCAACTGCTTGCTTTGCTGGTGCCTAGAGCCGGCCCTGATAGACAAAGATATGCAGGGATTTGCACTAATTGAGCTAATAAGTTTACCCCCTGCTGGCAATCAGTGCAAACCCTGGCTTGCCCTTTTCTACACTTAGGCCATGTCTACACTGAGAAAGTGCTTCATGGTAGAAAATGTGCTAACATGTTTTTAACTAAACATGATGTAAAATATGACTTGGCATCTTTTATAGACAGGAGCAAGGTGTATTTAACAATGTCCCATTTAACACATTTTTCAACACAACTGTCCTTTACTGTCCTGAAGGCAACATTGTGTTAGTTTCTAACAAGATGCATTTTCTGAGTGTAGTAATGCTGTGAGGGTCACCAGCGGCACAGGTACACCAGTTGCAGTATTGGAGCTATCCCTAACTGTAGACAAGGTCTAACACAGTGGTCCCCAACCTTTTTTGTTTGGCGGGCACCAGATGACAAGCCACGGAGGACCGTGGCGGCGGACAAGCATCCGCTGAAATGCTGCTGACAGGCAGCGTCATCTAGAGGCGTCGCTGCCGAAATGCCGCCAAAAATCGGCGGCATTTCGGCAGCGACACCTCTGGATGCTGCTGCTTGTGGGCGGCATTTCGGCGGATGCTCATCCAGTATGCCGGCGCACTTAGACCCCTTGGCGGGCACCACGTTGGGGAACCCTGTTCTAACATCATCTCAGAGAGGAATACTCCTTTCCCCTGGCTGCCATGGTGTGTGAGGTCAGCCCCAGTTCCATTAGTCCAAATAACCTAGCTCAGGGCTCCCTGCAGGTTGGCCCTGACTTCTGGCATTTAACACAGCACAAACCTGAAATCTCATGTCAGTAGAAAGTCACCCTGCAGTTCAAACGCACAATGGGCTCCTACTGCTGCTGATTATTAATTTGTTGATTGACAAAAAGAATTGCCAGGGATGTAGAGGACAGAGAGAATACAGGGAGCACTTTATTTTAAAGGGTTTAAAAAAAGAGAGAGAGAGATTTCAGCAACTTCCAGTAGGAATTCTTCACAAAAGAGGGTCTGTGCATACTGGCTCTTTAATGCCAACATTTAGTCTCATTATTGCAGATGCTTAAACAGTCATGTCTTAGGCTGCCTTTGTTTTATAGCAAAACTGATCACTAAAGATAACAAAATAGAACAGTATCAGCAATTATGCAAAGGAAATTACAGAAGCAAGCAGTTAATAGAATTACAGACATAATATAAAATGATTGGAGGAAAAGAAAATGCTCAGTGATGTAGAACAAGTATATTATATTACACATGAAATGTTAAAAGAACATTATTAAGGTTGTGAAGTCAAGTACTCAAAAGTTAGGAAATGCCAGAATTAAGGTTGCTTGTGCAATCTGAATTTGTCCCCTTAAGCATATACTTTATGATACAGACTTTAATTGCATGATCACGTATTGTTTTTTAAACAACACTCCTGCTTCATTCTGTGCACAGGATGGATGGCGCTCACTGACTGGGTAGCTATTCAATATTATTTCTTATCCTCATCATTCAGTGCATGGCTCCAGGCCCTATTTACTGCACACCATCCAAACCCTGCTCTGAATACATCATTATTAATTACCTTGTGGGCGTTTCAGCACAGTATCTTAGTTTTATCTTCACAACCTCCCTGTGAGGTGAGGTGGTATTATTATCTCCATTTTACACATGTGGAACTGAGAGAGAGATTAAGGCCAAAACTGTCAAAAGTATCAAATAATTTTGGGTGCCCAATTTGAAATACTTAGCACCTTATTTTTCAGAGTACTTAACATTATATAGCACCTTATGGGCATGTCTACAATGTGACAAAAGACCCACGGCAAGGCCCTGGCTGGCCCGGGTCAGCTGACTCAGACTTGCAGGGCTGTGGGGCTCTAAAATTGTTGTGTAGATGCTCAGGCTGGCACCAGGACTCTGAGACCCCGCAAAGTGGGAGGGTCTCAGAGCCTGAACTCTGGCCCAAGCCCAGATGACTACAATGCAAATTTTAGCCTCGTAGCCCAAGCCGTGCAAGCCCGAGTCAGCTGACTTTGGCTCTGAGGCTCAGTGCTATGGGTTTTTTATCGCAATGTATGTCCAGAGCACAGCTCCAACAGCCTTCAGCTGTGGCGGTGAAGAGCCTAGCAGTACTGCAGCTCAGACACCAGAATCTCATGTCATGTGGGTACCCAGAAAATGAGGAATGCACAATGGCCACCGGTGAAAAGTTTGGTTAACATGACTTCCCCAGTATCACACTTGTAATGATTACACACAAATTGGGGGTGAATGTCTTTCCTTAAAGGTTCAAAAATTAGAAGGCAGATGTAAAACAATGTGACTTGAATGTTGAAAAACCAAGGAGTCAGAAATCAGGAACTACAGATTTAAGTTTGAAAGCTCAATTTTAACTCTGCCCCCTTGTGCTCAAGCTTTAAAATAAGGCCTCTCTTTATACCATTTGAAATGATCTATTGCATAATGCAATTTACAATTCCCTGCAAAGGGGAATTTCTTAAAGACCCTTAAGCCGTGAGTTACAGCATCACATATGTACTTAGTGCTCAGCAATGGGAGACATCTTCCTAGCTTCCATGTCTGACACTCTGGTGTGCCCCTGCATCTCACAGCTATGCCTCTCCAAAGGAGGAGAATAATCCGGATAGTTGGCCAACTCAGGGGAAGCCGTATTCTTTCCTTTCAGAGCAGTTGGACAAAGGTCCCCGGGGGAGAATTGAGCCTGGAAGCACTTGAGATCACACACTGACTTCCACCTTAAAGGTGGAACTGGTTTGGATTTGCCTCCCTGCCTCTCTTCCCCTTCGCTCCTCTTCAACTCAGTGCATCAAGCCAAGGCACCCTTAGAGACAAAGAGCCAGCTGCTGCCCCCCTACTGTGGCCTGGACATCACAGGTCCTTTGCAGTGCAAAGTAGAGCCATGCCCCAGCCACTTGCTCAGAGTGACCGGGCGCTGCTGTCTATTCTCCGTAAAGGGGGTACACCCAGGTCCCCCTGAATGTCGACCTGTTGGTTCAGATTGGACAGCTGCTAAAAGGTGAACCCTGCTGTCTAAAGTCCCCACCGGTTACCCCTAGGAAACGGGAAGGGGTTAACCCACAGACATTAGCTCCTGCCCCACTCTTCTGATCTGGAATCATTTTGATGTTAGATTTGAGAGAGTAAGGCTTGTGGGGGAGTTCAATGATTCTTATAGCCACTGGTTCCAGTAAGAATGTTGTTTTTCCAGCTCCCATTGAGTTCACTCTCACCATTGGGATTTTCATGGCATTGTTCTGTCAACTGCTCCTGTGGGCTTGTACTCTCCATGGGCCCATCCCTCCACTCCCACTCCCACTCCCACTCCCATCTCCTGGATCTTCGCCTGAGGGCTTTGTGAGGGCAGAATATAGCTTTTGGCAGGTGGAAGACACTCTCCTTTCACTCCCTGCTTTTTTGGGGGGCGGGGCGGGGGAAGAAATAAGGCAAATCATCCCAGCTGACAGGTGAGATGCAGCACAGTGGCAGACTCAGTCAAGCCCCAGTGACACACCTGCAGCAAACTCCATAGTCCAAACTCTAGGCCCATGAATCCCCTGCTCCTTCTGCATGAATCCCTTCCAGTCAAACTCCCGGAGGCACTTAAAGCTCCTGTTCTTCCTTTGAAATGGATCAGATGGAACATAGATGTTATCTTTATAAGCCTTTTTAAAATGATCTCCAAACCATCTTTCCCAATCTGCTCCTCAGTATCCCCCAGGCAAACTATCAGTAAGGCTCCACCTTTATAGGCTAAATGCCCCTCCTCAGCAAGAAAAGATGCCAGATCCACACCATTGTCTCTTACAAGTCCAGGCCTCAGGTAGCACAACCTCATCGCTCCTGGGATCGCTTTCCTGGCCTCCCAGCGCATTGGAAAATAATTCCAGAATCCACATTTCCAGCATCAGAAACATGTCAGGGTCCATGGGGCTCCAGCATTATGTTCCTTAGCGCTCAGCAGTGGGTCAAATCTTCATGGCCTCACTTATCTAGGGATTTTCCTTGGGTTATCCCCCTGTTCACTTCCCAACTCCCCCCTCTTCTCCCCCACCCACACAAACTTGCTCTCCACACAGTACTTATCTGTTCTGAGGGGCTCGTCTGAATTCCTGTCCCTTTCCACATTGCCTCTTGACTCTCCTCTTTATCGATTTTTCTCTCTCTTTTCTGTCTCGCCCTCACTTTCCTCCATGTGGCCCTTTGGCTAGGAGACAGTGCACTCAGCTGCTGTGCTGAAGTCTCTGGTCCCTTCTGGGATGGGAGGCCAAGCTTCATCTCTCACTCAGGTGCTGTGCTGGCCTCACAGGGCTGGTAGGGTGGCATCACAACGCAGAGCTGAGATGCCATGTTTGCTGTCTCCTTACATTGTCAACAGGAGGGATAGCTCAGTGGTTTGAGCATTGGCCTAGCTAAACCCAGCATTGTGAGTTCAATCCTTGAGGGGGCCAGTTAGGGATCTGGGGCAAAAATCTGTTTGGGGATTGGTCCTGCTTTGAGCAGGGGGTCAGACTAGATGACCTCCTGAGGTCCTTTCCAACCCTGATATTCTATGACCCGGGCAGGAGTTTTACTCCCTCATGCTTGGATGTAGACTGACTGACTTTTCACAAATTATTTCCTCACTCCTTGTTGGCTTGGATGATGGAGCAGAAAATGTCTGAGCTTTGATCTCTCTACTTTCATGTCAATGGCATGGTCATTTATATTTGGGTTCATTGTGTGCCTTGTATGTCCCACTTTCTTCTTCCAGTTTGTGACTCCAGATTCTGTAGTGTGTTTGACTTTATTTTATTTTCTGTTGTGCCCCTTGCTGTGAGGGATCTTGCCAGTAGGAAGGTTCTGTTTAGGGACTAGTAGCAATCTGGCTTGTAATTTCTGATCCCCCCACCCCACTCCTCAGTGGTTAGTTTATTGTCTTTTTAAGTCTGTTCACAGTTTTGAATATTGTTTAGTTCTGAGGGAGGGTGTTTGCTCTGTAATTCTGGAGATCAGTGGTGTTAAGATTTGGGGGTGCTGCAGCATCTTAGCAGCCATCCATTCTATCACAGTGTCCGTCATTCAGGCATGGAACCCACTCCCCTTTCCTTTTGGGGATCTCAGTGTGCAGCACTCATGGGATTGATGGGGCCTTCATTCAAGCCCATGGTTACTCACTCTATCTACCACCTTTCAGTTAAGTCAGCCTTCCTGGTGACCATTACATGGCCAGGACAACAGGTTAAATTCAGGGCAGGTCCTTCCTACCCTGTCTTTCAGAAGGACAAGGTGTTGGTAGAGCAACAGATTTTTAATCTCAGGGTCCATGGTTCAAATCTCTGTTCAGGCAGTAAGTTTTTAAAAGGGGACTTGATTACTGTCTAAGTACATGGAGAACAAATATTTGATAGTCTAGCACAGTGGCTCTCAACCTTTCCAGACTACTGTGCCCCTTTCGGGAGTCTGATTTGTCTTTCGTACTCCCAAGTTTCACTTCACTTAAACTATTTGCGTACAAAATCAGACAAAAAATACAAAAGTGTCACAGCACATTATTACTGAAAAATTGCTCACTTTCTCATTTTTACCATATAATTATAAAATAAATCAATTGGACTATAAATATTGTACTTACATTTCAGTGTCTAGTATATAGAGCAGTATAAACAAGTCATGGTCTGTATGAAATTTTAGTTTGTACTGACTTCGCTAGAGCTTTTTATGTAGCCTGTTGTAAAACTAGGCAAATATCTAGTTGAGTTGATGTACTCCTTGGAAGACCTCTATGTACCCCTATGGGTACGTGTACCACTGGTTGAGAACCATGGGTCTGGCAGAGAAAGATATAACATGACCAATGGCAGGGAGTTCAAGCTAGACAAATTCAGATTGGAAATAAGGTTTGCTTTTTTAAAAATGAAGATAATTAGCCATCTGAACAATTGAACAAGAGTTGTGGTGGATTCTCCATCACTGACCATTTTTAAATTGGGATTGGATGTTTTTCTAGAAGATCTACTCTAGCATTATTTTGTACTGTGTTATGCAGGTCGTCAGACTAGGTGATCACAATGGTCCCTTTTGGCCTTGGAATCTATGGCTCTATGGTCCTAGCATCCTTCCCATCCCGATCTCTGTCCCAGCCTCCCCACCGTACTTCTCTGTTTCTCATACCATGTACTGATAACTTTTCCCCATTGCACTCTCCATTTTCTGACCTCTGTTCCTGACTTCCCCATTCCTTTTAATTTTATGCAGCAAGACACCGATGCTGCCAGTGCATCAGTGCTTTGTCACCTGAGCTAGGGTCACAGACTGTATAGGGACCAGTGAGCTGCAAGCACATTTGGTCTCAGGTCTCAAGTCCGCTTTATTCCTGACTGGTTTTCCTGGCCTCTCAGCACAATTAGAGAAAAATCCAAGTATTCCCATTCCCAGCACTAGAAATATCCCAGAATCCCTGGAGCTTCTGGCATCACATTCCTGGCACTCAGCAACGAGACAAATCTTCATAGCTGTGCTGATTTAGGGCGCTCCCCAGTCTTGTTCCCCTGTTCGTGAGCACACATCTTGTCCTTCACAGGCCTTGGGTACACTTGCAGATGTACAGCGCTGTGAGTTAAACCTGACTTTGTGCAGCTGAGTAGGGAAAGCGCTGCAGTCTGTCCACACTGACAGCTGCCCATCGCACTGTCGTGGCCACATTTGCGGCAATTGCAGCGCTATTGGGAGTGGTGCATTATGGGCAGCTATCCCACAGAGCACCTCTTCCCATTCTGGCGCCGGGGGTTGTGGGAAGGGGGCGTGGGTGCGGGGCATTCTGGGTCCTGTCCCAACGCCCCGTGATGCATCGTTTCGCATCCCAGAAATCTCTTTGTTTCCGTTCACCTTTGGCGCCATCTTTCAATGGTTTCTGTGCAGCGCGATCTGTCTGCAGGAAATGGAGCCCGAACTGCTGAGGCGTATGCTGACTTATCTCGCCAGCACGTCACATTTGGCTGTCGAACTATTCCTTAAGATCCAAAGTGACAGTGAGAGTGAGGAGTCCGACGATGCTATCGAGCCGCATAACACGTACAACACGAAATTGCTTGTGGCATTCACGGACATGCTCAGCACCATGGAATGCCGCTTTTGGGCTCGGGAAACAAGCACCGAGTGGTGGGATCACATCATCATGGAAGTCTGGGATGACGAGCAGTGGCTGCAGAACTTTCGGATGAGAAAAGCCACTTTCATGGGACTGTGTGAGGAGCTCGCCCCCATCCTGCGGCGCAAGGACACGAGATTGAGAGCTGCCCTGCCAGTGGAGAAGCGGGTGGCTATTGCAATCTGGAAGCTGGCAACTCCAGACAGCTACCGGTCAGTCGCAAACCAGTTTGGAGTGGGAAACTTGACCGTTGGAATCGTGTTGATGCAAGTTTGCAGGGCCATTAATCGCATCTTAGTCAGAAGAACCGTGACTCTGGGTAACGTGCAGGAAATAGTGGATGGCTTTGCACAAATGGGGTTCCCTAACTGTGGAGGGGCGATAGATGGGACGCACATTCCTATTCTGGCACCACCCCACCTAGGATCCGAGTACGTTAATCGGAAGGGGTATTTCTCTATGGTTCTCCAGGCGCTTGTGGATCACCGTGGGCATTTCATTGACATTAACACAGGCTGGCCTGGAAAGGTGCATGACGCACGCATCTTTCGGAACACTTGGCTGTTCAGGAAGATGCAGGCCGGGACTTTTTTCCCAGAGCGGAAGATCACGGTAGGGGAAGTTGAAAAGCCCATTGTGATTCTTGGAGATCCCGCTTACCCGTTAATGCCGTGGCTCATGAAACCCTACACAGGGAGCCTTGACAGCAGCAAGGAACGGTTCAACTACAGGCTGAGCCGGTGCCGAATGACTGTGGAGTGTGCCTTTGGCCATTTAAAGGGCCGCTGGCAATCTCTGTATGGGAAGCTGGACTTGGCCGAAAACAGCATCCCCGCAGTTATATCCGCGTGCTGTGCCCTCCATAATATTTGTGAAGGGAAGGGTGAAAGCTTCACTCAGGCATGGACCTCCGAGGTTGAACACCTGGAGTCTGAATTTGCACAGCCAGAGAGCAGGGCTATTACAGGGGCCCAGCGCGGGGCTGCAAGGATTAGGGATGCCTTGAGGGAGCAATTTGAGGCTGAAAACCAGCAGTGATATCTGGTGCCCTGCACGGGAGTGAAGTGCAGTAGTTCCAATCTTTAGGAATCAGTGTCTGCTAAGCAGACAAGCAGACTTGCAGTGCCTGTTTATTTCCTGGGCTAAGGAGTCTTTTACTTTATGCAATAATAAAGAATGTTTTCAAAGCCAAAAAATCCATTTATTGAAAAGAAAAAAAAATTATTTATTGAAAAGAAACAAGGGGGTGGAGTGGGGAACGGTACAATCACAGATTCGTGTACGTCCTGTCTGGTGTGCTGTGCAGTGAGTGCTGCACTTCATGATAGCTATACTGCATGGTGATGGGGGTTGAGTGCAGAGGATAAGGGTCGTGGTTTTCAGGGCGGGGTGGTGAAGATACTGGTGTTGGAGGCAGCGGGTGGCGTGAAGAACACGGAAGTTGGGGAAAGTGGGTTGGAGGTGACAGTGGGGCACAACGGAAAGAGTTTTGGGACAAGGGCTGTAGGGGGGTGGTGGTGTTTGTGTTTGTGGTACTGCTCCTCTTTCTGCATGGCTACGAGCTCCTGGATAGCGTCTGCTTGGCGCTCTAGGATGCTTATGAGCCGATCCGTGCTTTGCTGCCGGTGCTCCGTGCTTTGCCGCCGGTCCGCAGCATTTTCCTGGCGGATCCTGCTTTCTCCCTCCCTCCAGTTCTGTGCTTTCTCATTCTCTTTAATAGATTGCCGCATCACTTCTTGCAGCATGTCTTCTTTGCTTTTTCGCGGTCTCTTCCTGAGTCTTTGCAGTCTCTGAGCAGGCGATAAGAGGGACGGCTGAGGTCTCAAGGTTGATGCTGCTGTATAGGCAAAATGCAACATTTAACAGAGGCAGCATTGTTTATACCAGACAGAGTAATGATTCCCCCCGCACTTAAGGAGTAGAAAACACACAGGGTCTACACAATAGCATAATTTTCCCGTCCGAAACAGAGCACACATATCCCACGGGAGCCTCAAAATGGTGAGTAAGGGGGACTGATTGTTTCAGGGCTGCACTGTCCTCTGGGTTTCTGTGCCTTGGGGAGAGCCAACAGCTTCAGGGGGCACCTACACTGAACACTGTCCCAACATTTTCCACAGGAGTTGGTCCTGGACGATATCTCGCTGCTGAGGGTGACCTGGGAAGCAAGGGAGGGTCTTCTACTGCAATGCGGCTTCCGCCCTGGCCCATATGCAGCTTGCCTGTGTGCAGCAATGGTTCCCTCGCGGCACAGTGGCGTGGACACGTTAGCCTGGCTGGGACAAGGACCACGGTGGCTCTCCCGATAAACCTGCGCAAGCGCATTGCACACGTTCTGGATGAGACATTCGAGGAGATTACCAAGGCCGATTACCGCGATGTGATAAACCACATCAATGCACTATTCCGCATCTAGGCATGCATGCCTAATCCTCCTCTCCCAAAGAGCCCGCACCGAAAAAATTCCTTCCCGAAAAAAAAAACCCGCTTACCGGGAACCTGCTCTTCTGTTTGTCCTCCACCAAGTACCGGCCGCTGCGACTGGCTACCTTCCTCCTGGCTCAAGAAGAGCTCCTGGCTGCATGGCTCCAGGGATTCCGGGGTGTCTCCATCCGGCCCATCACCATCACTCCCGTTTTCCTCCTCCTCCTCCTCCTCTTCCTCCTCCCCCCCCCACACCGGCTCTGAAGTGTCCATGGTGGTGCTCGGAGTGGAGGTGGGGTTAACCCGAAGTATCGCATCCAGCTCTTTGTAGAATCGGCAGGTCGCGGGGGGAGCACCTGAGCGGCCGTTTGCGTCGCGGGCTTTGCGGTAGGCACTCCGCAGCTCCTTCACTTTAATCCTGCACTGCAGGGCGTCCCGGTCATGGCCCCTTTCCATCATGTCCTTTGATACCTTCCCGAAGGTATCGTAATTCCTACGGCTGGAGCGCAGCTGGGACTGTACAGCTTCCTCCCCCCGAACACTGATGAGGTCCAGCAACTCGCCATTCCTCCATGCTGGGGCTCGCTTGGCGCGTGGAGGCCTGGTCACCTGGAAAGATTCGCTGATAGCACTCCACGCCACGCCGGGCTGAGCAAACAGGAAGGGGATTTTTAAAATTCCTGGGGAATGTAAAGGGTGGGTCACATGGTTGGTTACCTGAGGCCAGGGCAGTAGAGTTTGAAATGATGACCAGAGTGGCTAGAACAGGCATTGTGGGATACTGCCGAATAATTCAGCACAATACTCGCTATTCCTCTCGGGGACGTGGAGTACATGCAGCGCTGCAACCACGGAGATACAGCGCTGCAAATGCCTTGCCAGTGTGGACGGGGAGTGAGTTACAGCGCTGGGGGTGGCTTTACAGCGCTGCAACTCCAAGTGTAGCCAAGGCCAGAGATACTCCCATGTCAGTAGCACAGCATGGAAAAGGGCACTTGTTAGTTCTCAGGGACTCACCTGGGTTCCTTTCCTTTTCTCCCCACATTGCCTCTTAGATGTCTTTAATTTTTAAAATTTCTCTTTTCCGTCTCCCCCTCACTTTCCCCTGAGTGTCCCTTGTGACGTTGTGCAGTCTATATGGTTTTATAAAAATATAAGTGAGTATAATGTAACTGGGATATGCTTCATGCAAAAGGTCTCTTGTAAGGTATCATTACAAAGCTTATAATCTACTGAGTGTGATCATCCGATTTGTATAAATGTACCACTCTTGTATCTAAAACTAGAAATATAAAACATAACTCTGAGGGCCTATTGTAATTATGTAAAGTGTGGGCCATTAATGATGGTTTGGAATCTTGATGACTCCCATTAACAAGGACCATTGTCTGCAGATGACTGTGTTTACCTGTGAGTCTTCCTGTATATGTGTGCTGGCAAGTGAGTAATGAAGTCTTGCAGTGACATGTGATCATGTCACCTGAACTGGAATCCATCTTTAACCTGGTGCTTTTCCAGTGAGGGGGGGTGGAAACCCAGAGAGACAAAGGGTTCCCGCCTTATGCAAAAGATATATAAAGGGGTGGAAGAGAACAGAGAGAGGGTGGAGCCATCATGGAGAATCCCCTAGATAACACCTAAGCTGGAACAAAAGCTGTACCAGGGGAAAGAATTGTGCCCAGGCCTGGAAGGTGTCCAGTCTGAGAAAAACTTACTGAAGCATCTCTGAGGGTGAGATTATCTGTATTTAGTTTGATTAGGCATAGATTTGCGCATTTTATTTTATTTTGCTTGTGACTTACTTTGTTCTGTCTGTTATTACTTTGAACCACTTAAATCCTACTGTCTGTATTTAATAAAATCACTTTTTATTTAGTAATTTACTCAGAGTATGTATTAATACCTGGGGGAGCAAACAGCTGTGCATATCTCTCTATCAGTGTTATAGAGGGCGAACAATTTATGAGTTTGCCTTGCATAAGCTTTATGCAGGGTAAAACGGATTGATCTGGGTTTAGACCCCATTGGGAGTTGGGCATCTGAGTGCTAAAGACAAGCACACTCCTGTGAGCTGGTTTCTGGTAAACTTGCAGCTTTGGGACTAGTGATTCAGACCCTGAGTCTTTGTTAGAGCAGACTGGAGTGTCTGGCTCAGCAAGACAGGGTGCTGGAATCCTGAGCTGGCAGGGAAAACAGAAGCAGGGGTAGTCTTTGCACATTGGGTGGCAGCTCCCAAGGGGGTTTCTGTGATCCAACCCGTCACAGTGGCGTAGTCGAGCAGGATCTGTGCACAGCTGATTGCTTTGAGATACTGGTAGTGATTTTAAGTGAATTTTAAGTGTGGTGGCTGAAGAACAGACAAAGTGGTTACTGGTTTGTTATTTTCTGTTTGCTTATTTCGGGAAAGGAAATTAGGGACAGAAAAGGAAGCAAAATAAGTAAGAATGAAGATCAAAAGAAGCTAAAACTACACAAGTTGCAAATTGCCCAGAAAGACTGAACAATGGGCGCTGGAAATGTCTCCGTTAACTAAGAAGCCCCTGAGCTGAGTACATCTCAGTTTCAGTGAACTGCAGATGGGTGTGGCCCAACCTCTGTCTGTGCTGAAGCTGACTGGAGTGTCTAACCTAGCAAGACAGGAGGGGAGGGGTGCCTGTTCTGGCAGGAGGGTGTTCTCTGTGGTATCCCAGCTCATCAAGTGATGGTCTCAAGGGAAGACAAATGGAAATTGATGTACAATTTGCCTGGGAAAAGGCTGCCCTGGAAAAAGAAAAGGCTGCCCACCAGCCTGGACTTAAGAGACAAAGCAATTAAGACCCAGAAGCATGACCTGGCTGTAATGGAGTGGAAGAGGTGCACAGAGACATGTATCCTGGAGCTGGAAGTTGGGGTCCTGGTGACTGCTGCGGTGGGAACAAACCCCAAGGACTCTAGCTGGAAGCAAACCCAACCTGAGTGAAAGGGGGGGGATTTTGCTGGCCAGCGAAAGGTCTCTCATAGCTGGTAGCTGTGAGCCTACAGCTGGATCAGGGTCTCTTTCCCTTTTGGGGGACACAGGAGTGTCTGCCCCATAGGGGAGCCCAAAAACGAATTTTAGGTATACTGCCTCCGCCATGGTCAGTGTCCAAGTCTCTGGCAGTAAGTTCAGGAGGAGGGTGTGACGTTGTGCAGTCTATATGGTTTTATAAAAATATAAGTGAGTATAATGTAACTGGGATATGCTTCATGCAAAAGGTCTCTTGTAAGGTATCATTACAAAGCTTATAATCTACTGAGTGTGATCATCCGATTTGTATAAATGTACCACTCTTGTATCTAAAACTAGAAATATAAAACATAACTCTGAGGGCCTATTGTAATTATGTAAAGTGTGGGCCATTAATGATGGTTTGGAATCTTGATGACTCCCATTAACAAGGACCATTGTCTGCAGATGACTGTGTTTACCTGTGAGTCTTCCTGTATATGTGTGCTGGCAAGTGAGTAATGAAGTCTTGCAGTGACATGTGATCATGTCACCTGAACTGGAATCCATCTTTAACCTGGTGCTTTTCCAGTGAGGGGGGGTGGAAACCCAGAGAGACAAAGGGTTCCCGCCTTATGCAAAAGATATATAAAGGGGTGGAAGAGAACAGAGAGAGGGTGGAGCCATCATGGAGAATCCCCTAGATAACACCTAAGCTGGAACAAAAGCTGTACCAGGGGAAAGAATTGTGCCCAGGCCTGGAAGGTGTCCAGTCTGAGAAAAACTTACTGAAGCATCTCTGAGGGTGAGATTATCTGTATTTAGTTTGATTAGGCATAGATTTGCGCATTTTATTTTATTTTGCTTGTGACTTACTTTGTTCTGTCTGTTATTACTTTGAACCACTTAAATCCTACTGTCTGTATTTAATAAAATCACTTTTTATTTAGTAATTTACTCAGAGTATGTATTAATACCTGGGGGAGCAAACAGCTGTGCATATCTCTCTATCAGTGTTATAGAGGGCGAACAATTTATGAGTTTGCCTTGCATAAGCTTTATGCAGGGTAAAACGGATTGATCTGGGTTTAGACCCCATTGGGAGTTGGGCATCTGAGTGCTAAAGACAAGCACACTCCTGTGAGCTGGTTTTCAGGTAAACTTGCAGCTTTGGGACAAGTGATTCGGACCCTGAGTCTTTGTTAGAGCAGACTGGAGTGTCTGGCTCAGCGAGACGGGGTGCTGAAATCCTGAGCTGGCAGGGAAAACAGAAGCAGGGGTAGTCTTGGCACATTGGGTGGCAGCTCCCAAGGGGGTTTCTGTGATCCAACCCGTCACATCCCTATGGCCCAGAAACTGTTCTCCCTCTGGGCTGAACTCTGCTGAAAGGAAAGTCAGGCTTCAGCTGTCACTCAGGTCCTGTGATGACCTCACCACTGACTCCACAGTGCTGGGTTTGTGATGATAAGATGACATCACAATGCAGAGCTGTGATGCTCTTTTGGCCATCCATTTACTTCTCGCCTGCCATGAGGGGTGTAGGGGACCGTCACCAGTCTTCAAGTAACTGTCCGGTATAGGCTTCAATTAAGTCCAACAAGGCTTATAACCAAATGCAGTCAAGGAACTCTGGTCTCCTCGGAGTCTGTGAGGGATGCTCCAAAAGACAATAGGTATTTTCATATGTTTTTTTAAAAAGTTTAAAAAAATAGAAACATTTCTGCCTGTGTAACCATATTGGCCCACACTATATTGGGTCATTAACAGAGCTGGGAATCTTTAGATCCACAGCACAGTCCTCCACCACTTGAGCTACCAGAGAAACTGGTAGCAGAAGAAGGCTGTTATCTTCTAGGCAGACCTGCCACTAAACAGAGATGGAGACACACACTTTGCCAGTGGGTTTCACAGCGATTTGCTGAATAGGAATAATGGGTTCAGTTCCAGGTTCTGCAGGGGACTGTGCTCTAGTAGCTACAAGCCCTCTGCCCTAGCCCCCAGAGCTCTCTGTCCCCTTGTCCTCCTACTCCTGCCTCCAGCCCTTGCTCCTGTCATGCCGCCTCACTGTTAACCCCCCGACTCTTACCCATCCTCCCCTGCCTGGCTCCTGCCCCTGCCCCCATCTCGTTCACTGTCCAGATTCTGCCCATGTTCCCTCTCCTGCTCCTACCCTTGAACAGCTCCTGCTCTTCCCAGACCCCTCTGCACCTATCCTCTCTGCTCCAGCCCCTCTCCCCACACTTGTTCCTATCACCCCATCTTCTGCCCCTCTCTGCCCCTGGTTCCCCCACTAGCTCCTGCTGCTCTCCCCCTGCCCCCAGTCTTCTATCTGCTTCCCCTCCTGCCCTACCTCTTTCCACAGTGCTCTGCCTGACAGTCAGGAACTTCCTCCTCCTCCTGACTGCCTGGGCCCAGCAGGGGGATCATTGAGAGCCCGGGACAGACAGGCTCCATTCAGTTGGTTCTGGTGCCTAGTGCCACAGTGGTTCCCAGCTGTGAGAGCAGCATTTGCAGGGAAACTCCTCCTTAGCCCCTGCATTCCCAAGATGGAGTATGCTCAGTATGCTCAGTCGCTCTGTGGGGACGACACATGCACAGTCCAGTCAGCAGGTAGGAGCAGGTGGGGCTAGAGCATACTCATGCAGACAGAATCTTTGGAGAATTTAGCTCCCAAACTGTAGTAAGTCTCTACTGGGCATGTGCAAACTGAGATTTTTTTTTTTGAGGCTTTCAACATGTCCATATTTGAGCAAAATTTCATGGGGCTGCCAAGGCACATTCTAGCTCCGGGGTGATACCCCTTTGTCATATTTCAAATCTCTGCCCCCAGAGTCTGGAGGTGCTGGAGCTTCTGAATGAAATGGTTGTAAGAATTTTTTTAACATGGGCAAAGCAACATATTTTTTCTCTCACCTCATTCTTAGAAACAGCAGACTGTTTTTTTCAGTAAATAAATAAATAAATAAATAAATAAAAATTCAGCCTCAGGCAGACACCCAGCATGGAAAATTTCAGCCTGAACAGTTAAAGGTTAGCAAAGTTATAAACAACTGAAAGCAGAGTCTTATAATGGAAAATGTTGGGCAATCTTAACTATAGGTTAAGGCAGGTAGCACCGCCTATAATATGTATATGTTTGAGAAGGCACTTGTAATAGGTTGTGATCGGTGTCGGTCCACCTACCCGCTAGGGGGCGGTGGGGAGCTACGTCGTCACTGGCTGGCCTGGGTCACGCCTCCGCCAGCGGGAAATTAGCAGCGGGAAGGCTGCCAGCCAGAGTCTGTAGCGCGCCCCTCAGGCAGGGGAGCGCCGGCAAAGGTCAATAGTGCGCCCCTCAGGCAGGGGAGCGCCGGCAAGGGTCAATAGCGCGCCCCTCAGGCAGGGGAGCGCCGGCAAGGGTCAATAGCGCGCCCCTCAGGCAGGGGAGCGCCAGCAAGGGTCAATAGCGCGCCCCTCAGGCAGGGGAGCGCCGGCAAAGGTCCGTAGCGCGCCCCTCAGGCAGGGGAGCGCCGGCAAAGGTCCCAGCGTGGCTCGGCCGGGTAAGGGAACGCAGGCCCACCCTACACCACTGCGTTCCAGCCCAGGGCCCTGACAGTGGCAGGACGAGGGTCCTGCCACTGGATCAGCGGGGTCCTTCCGCGATACAGACTCACCACTGTGCAGCTCTGTCCCTGGGCTACTTCCTACCCGATTGCTCGTCCGAATCCCTCTGGTTCCGCCAGTGCGTCGGGGTAGTCCGCTGTTGGCAGCTCCAGCTCCCCCTCAGGCTCAGGCTCCTCCAGCTCCTCCTGGTCCTTGGCTGCTGGCAGCTCCAGCTCCCACTCCGGCTCCTCCAGTTCCTCTGGGTATTCAGCAGCGGGCAGTCCTGGCAGCCCCAGTCCGTCCTCCAGGTGAGGTTTCCACTGGTCCAGGGCCTCCCCTGGCGTGGCAGCAGGGTCTGAAGGGAGCAGCCCGGGAGTCTGCGTCTGCCTCCCTCCCTGGTGCTGCTCTAACTGAGCTAAGGGCCCCGCCCTTTATACTTCCTGTTCCACCCCTCTCCTTCCGGGGGGTGGAGCGAGCTTGGGCTGGCCCCGCCCACTCAGGCTGAGAGAAAGGCCCTTTACCCTCAGGTTCGGAGGGCAGCCACCCTGGCTCCCTACATAGGTGCTGCAAAAGAAACTCAGATAGAGTGTCAGTTTTAATCATAATAGAACCATGTTAAATCCTGAAAGTCAAAGGCCAATTTAGTAAGCCAAAAAGTAAATAAAAAGTAAAACAAAAGTAGACAAAAGGCTTAGAAGTTTAGTTTCTTCCATCTGTCTTTGCTTTTTACTGCTAGTCACTTGAATATAATTCCTTTCAGCAGTGGAGCCACGGTGGGCTTGTTTGCTCTTGTCAGAGAATAACAGAGTTCTCACTTTTTGTTTGGGTACAGCAAGTCAGATACTTTATTTTCTCTCTATCAATTGCATAGAGGGAGAGAGCTAAACAGGTCTCTCAACACGTAAACAATTACAGCAAGCATTTATACCTTTTGTTACAGACAATAATGAGCAACAGTTGCATTTTGTTTATACATAGGTCATTCTGATATCTTGTTTTGCTCACTAATGTAGACTCTTAGTCTACATTCCATATTATCTACACATTATCTACACAAGGTCGCAACAACTTCTCACACAGTTCTTTCCCACTCGCCTCACACAATCCTCGCTTCTACAAATCTCGCGTTATTAGGGTTACAGTTAGCCTGACTCTTGCTAACAAACTGTCATGCATTGCAATCCCCTTCTTGTCAGTTCTTTCTCTGCTTCCACAACCCCCCCTTTTGTACTACTAGTACAACAAACATTTTCAAATCTCTATTTGCATTAAGTCTTGGAATTCAGATTCTACAGCAGATGCTTCAACCTTAGGGGTTTTGATTGGATGTAATGACAATGCATGATGAGCATGGACATGAAAGGTACTACTATTATTACATCCTTTACATCAACAACAACAACAACAACATAATCCTAAAACTAACTAATAGCAACACAAGCAATAACATTCCCATAGCAATAATATGATGGGGTTGTTGTACAATTTTAGTCATAAAACACAATACATCATACTTAGTACATAAAGTAGACACTCTATAAGCATACTTTTCAACTTGATATATATTTTGAAGCATGTGAATTTGCCCTTGTACTTCAGAGATTTTCTGAACCTCTGGTAACAGTGAAAGCAAATATTGAAATTGATCAGGTACTAAACTAGTCCAATTAAAGGGTATCTGGAACCTAAGGGCTACTTGGAAAATTCTATCTGCAGGCCAGTAAATAATATGATTGCCTGCAGTGGTAATGAGATTAAAATGTATGTCTTGCAATGTGGTGGCTTTAACATACACACAGCTATCATTAGCTTGAAAAAGTAAGTGTCCTGTCAGGGTAGTTCCTTGTCCCCTACTCTCCCAGCAAACGTAGTCATGAAGAGTAACAACTTCTCCTGGCTTCAGTTTATGGATACACTGAAGCTGTGGGGGTTCTAACAGCCAAAATGTCCATTGACTCCCTAATCCCATTCAAATGTCAGGTGTAATCCCAGGAGCACTGACTAAAAATCGATTGGGCATACCAGGTAGTCTAATTTCCCAGATGTCTCGGTGAATTACCCAATCCCACATGCATCCTCCCCATGGACCCGTCAGGATTCGGTATGTGGGAGCCCACCCCCTCCCAACCGGTCCATATGCTTGGAAGGAGCACTGAGAACATCCGCACTTCCACCCAGAAAGTCTCCAAGTATGTCTACATGGCCACAGATCAGATGGTACTCCTGATGTGTCTGTAAGGGCAGTGGGCCAAGCCTGATGCTCTAGATCATTCCGAATGGCCATTAGCTGGTCATTCGGGAAATCCTGAATTTCTGAACATGCTAGATCCCACTGCAATGCCTTCCCAGCCTCAGTGATATTCAATACCATCTCTGTCAGCAACTTCTGGGTCATTGAACTAAGGGCGGAAATAACATGTAACTCACCAACTCCAGCCTGTACCTGGGTTAGCTGTGCCCCAGAAATAAGGCTAGTGGTCTTCTCTAGTTGCCCCAATTTCTCATCATGTTCTTGGTTCTTAAAAATATTCCAAACTGCTGCTGCACTATTGGCCCCATCCCAAAGGGATCCGGTCAAGTCTCTCTTCTTTCTAGAGGAAATAACCCAAGCCCTCTGTTGTGCTAATCTAATGGCAGCCCCCTTTGAACAATTTGGGTATGTAGAGGTAATCTGGAAACTGGATAAGGGCAATGAAAATTTAACAGTCCCTAGTGTAGTGTTAATCACAGTCCATTGATATCCTAATACATCTCTCTTTGGTGTAGTACTATACCATATCTGTTGGTTGAACACCTTTATGTACTTCTGGGAGGCATTGATATTAATGGCATAAGAAGGGGTGTATTGCAATAAGGTACAGGTCACATTATTAGTCACTGGAATAATTTCTATGCAGGTAAAATTTCCAGTGGCAAAACAAACTCTTTGGGTATTCGTTTAATTGTTCACTAATTGGGTGACCAAATAACAATAAAGGCCTCTCTCATTTAACACAGTGCAAATTCCAGGAACAGCCATCATATCTACTTCGCTATAGAACCCATCAATGCAATTACAGATTCTTGGGGTTCACTGGTAGTGATATCATATACTTTTATCTCCACTGATCCATTCTTTTCCATTCAATTGTTCACTTATATGGGATATCCTGAACCTTAAAAATATTTTTTTTTCAAACAATATTTAAATAAATCACTAAAGTGTGAAGGCCTTGGCCATTGGTTTTATCAAATATATGGCATTGTCTGTATTTGGATGTGTTACAGGGGTAATAGTGTAATGGAGGAGATGGCAGGGGCAATGGCAACAAGGTGCCTTTGGTACTTATCATTTAAAATCCAATTAGGGAGGGCAATACATGCTGAAGGACTTATCCAAAACACAGGGCGCAGCCTGTAGAATAAACCCCAAAATCCAATCAATACCACGTTCCCAAGTATGGGTCCCACAAGTTTCTTCCTGCCAGTGTATAATTCTTTGTTTCTTCACCAGGGTCAGTTCTTAATGTCTTTTGTAGTCAGGAATCCATGGACTTTGTGGTTTCAATGAAGCAAGTGTTCCTTCTTCTCTTTTCCTGAACAGTTGTGGTTCAGCATCATACAGGGGAGAGGTTACTAGCACATCACCCTGTAATGGTTTTGCTGCTTCTAGAAAAATCCAAAGGCACAGTAGGTCTGTCAGTGGACAAGGGAGAGGTTACTAGCACTTCACCTTGTCTTTTTTTTTCTTTTTCCTGCTGTCCAGAAGGCACAGCAGAGCTAAAAGGAGAAATAGGCTTATCAGTCGGAGAGTCCTCCCGAGGTGGAGGGGTCTTTTTACAGTGAGAAGCATGGGTCCAGGTAGGCAGTCCTTGGCACTTCACAGCAGTGTTGGTGGTTAACAGGACTTGGAAAGGGCCTTTCCAGTGTGGAGCCAAAGCAGTCCTTCGTTGATGGACTTTACATAGACTCAGTCTCCTTGTTTCAATGAATGGCAGGGCTGCTAGGGTCTTTGGGTAGCACTTCTTTTATCTGTGAGAAAAGAAATCTAACACATTTCATTAATGCCTGGCAGTGTTTTGCAGATCTCATAGTTGCTTGGGCACATTCAGGCCCCCCTTTTCTTGGCTGTCAGCCAAGTCTTAGCTGTGGGCAGTGTCCTTGGATGGGGCCAGCGTCTTATCTTTGGACTGAGCTTGCTAGCTATTTTTTCCAGTTAACTCGTTCTGTTCTTTTTCCTTCTTCCCTTCTTGGCTTCTTTTAACCTACAAAGGAAACTTCCACTCTTCACTCATACACCTTTTCCCAACAATGAACACATACACATTGCCATTATACAGTACATTAGTCTTATTATTCAATGTCTCCCATATACACCCTTCCAGTAAAATAACTTTATTACAGAGCTTTGGAGCAACAAACCAGGACAAGCACACCCACTTTTGAGGAGTCCACTCAGTACAACCTCTGGTGTCCAATAGCTTTCCTCCCTCCCCAGCCCTCTGGCTAGAAATCTGAGGTAGCCAGAAGGATCCCATGTGCAATATGGGGAGTGGGTTAACCTTCCATGTCCTTGCTTCCAAAGACTGTTGGCATGCAAATTTTAACAACAATTTTGGCCATAGAACACAAAAATAATTCCTATTGTGCCAGTAAATGCATAGTACGTTGAATGCTATTCAGCTGGCATCCATTTTCTCTGATGATCTGAAAGACAAAAGAACAGAGGTCTACCCCTTCTGGGCAGTCAGTCATTGCTTAAAATATTTCCTTTATATACACATACTCTTGTTGATTTCAGGCAAAACAGAGGAATTACCCCATATTTCCTTGTATTTGTTTCATAGGCAGCCCAGGTTTCAGTGGCTTCTACCTTAACAGTTAGATAATTTGCATTAGTACAGATGCTTTCTGGCTTGCTTCTAGATCCAAAGCTATCCACAGCTTAAAGATTCTTACTTAAAAAGGGACACAATTAACTTTCCCAGACTTTTGATTGCCTTTTACTTCTAACTTCTGCTTTCAAACACACAGTGATCTGAAAAAGACAGCACAACCTATATTGGTAGGTTTGCATTTCTTTTACCTCTACTACAATATACACTGCACATGTTTTGGGGAAAATGCACATCCTCTCCACAATTCAATTTCCACAACACTAGCCACATCAATTTCTACACAAGGTGTAACTATTTCTTTTTTGAACACCGGGTAAAGGCCATTTACTTAACATATAATCCAAAGGGCTATCCTTAGAGGGTTTTACCAGAGACCCACCCATCTGCCTGCTGACACTCTAACAGAGAATTACACAGAGAACAGAGGGAATTATGGCCTAATAGGATCTTATTACAGGAATTTCTACTAATACTGACCGCTACAGGGGACGGGACAGAAGGATCCCAATTCGACCTCAGAGCTTCATCGCACGCGATGGCTTCCACTCTGAGGAATTACGAATGAGAGGCTCAGTTCCGTCCACACACCTAACGCCCAAATGTATAAGACAGAAATTCATTAACCGGTTAACCAAAACAGAACCAGACCAGAACCAGAACCAGATAGTGTCTCCTTATCCTATTAGGACTCACCTTATCGGAGCACGAACCCCAGGGGCTGCAGTGAAGCAGAGAAAAGGGCCGAAACACCCCGTTGGCGCCGTTCCCAGTTCGCCGCAGCCATCCGGAGTCCAATGTCCGAGCTAGAAGAGTCCCGGCGGAGTCGCCAGAAACTGTCACCGAAATATCGGGTCCACCTAGCTGAGAGCCAGTAACAGCCAGACAGGGATAAGGAAGAGTTGCTTTATTCTGCAGAAGAAAGGAGAGCTTTGCACCTTGGTACAAAGACTCTGTCTTACACACATTTTACCATTCCAATTATTATCCTGGGGATTTGAAATCCCCATGCTTATAATTACTTACTCCTTTCCTTCCACTATGCCCTCAAAGTTTCCAACCTGTTTTCCAATCTCTCTATCCGTTGCCTGCCTGCTTGGGCCCGATCCTGCTTTTCTCGCTGAACCATCCCTTCCATGGGCACCAGCTTTTTCACTACCAATTTAGCTAGGAGGGTGGGCTTCTCAACTAGCCCCCACCCTTCCTGGTCTCTTCCCTTAAACATTCTTACTCACATGGCTACCCGAGTCCTCCCTCATGAGGCTTGCCACCTGGGCAAAACGCATGGCCCATTGGTGTTTAACTATTCAATTTTCGCTTGTGGCAAACACACTGCTCTTACAGCATATACTGAACACAAATAATTAAATTTTGACAAGTCCCTGAAGGACCTGTACTTGCTTAGCCAGTGCTTCCTTTTCTGCCTGGAAGTCCTGTCTCAAGGCTTGCAACTTGCCCTGGGCGTAGGGTTGAGCTGCTGCCTGGTTCATGATCTATGCTCTTAATTGCTCAATTCTAGTTATCAAGTACACAACTCTTCCCTTTTCTCCAACTTCTCTATTGCCCAGTCCTGCAACGACTGGGGTAGATCCACCTGACACCCTTCCTGGTCAACCGGGGTGGAGAGAGGAATGCTAAATCCCTCTCCGGTTCTCAGACTTACTGCGGCTGAGAGTAGGCACACTTTCATACTCACACACGTAAGTCCAGACTGGCCACGTCTGTGTATAACGTTCAGAGAAGGCGCTGTGCAATCTCCAACTTGCTTCCTCTCTTGGGAGGGCAGTTCTTTTACGCCCTGGGGTCTCCTGGGGCGTCTTTTCAGTGATTCCAGTCCAGGCCAGCTGCCTGTGGCTTCTTCAGCGTCCCCAAACCACGCCGGCTCCAGGGTCGCAAAGGCAGACTGTTGGATCTCACTGGACAGTTAAGCTTTGCAAATGTAATCTCAGCACTGTAACTTGTATTGCCTTTGGTTTGACTATGTCTATATTTTTTTCACAGCCAGCTGGGGCCGAAAGCAGTTTTTCTTTGTACTTAGCCTGGTCTGCATTGATTCTTGACCTTGAACGCAGATCAACTTTCTCTTTATCTCTGGACCAAGCTGAATTTCAAATTAACCCGTTCCTTTTCTCAATAGACAAATTGCTCCCATTGTGTGTCAGAGGCTTTTTGGTGATTAAAAGCTCCTCTGAGATGTATGATCTTATCTAGATTGAAGGTACCTTCTAGTGGGCATTGTTTAGATGGATTTGCATGCGTGTAATGATTCCAATTCTCTAAATACCTGCAGGTTGTCGGACCATAATGTACGTACATGAAATAAGCTGGGGTACCCTTAGGGGGTGAGAGGGAATGCTTAGACTGTCCCCCACCCACTTTCCAATCACACACACAGGGAGGATGCCCTGTCTGCGCTAGCGGCGCATAAACTAAGGATCTCTCCCTACAGGGTACTCACACAGGAGAGACTAACGAGGATGGCCACGACCCTCCTACACCTCCCTTCAGCAAAGAGCGTCGGCTAGTCTCAGAGAGACGGCGCCGCTCACTCTCGTTGCATCCAGTGAGATGATCAGACTGTCAGTTGCTCAGACAGAGAGGGAAAGGGGGAGGGAAGATGGGTTCACACACTCCTAGACCCAGGTAGCTTCCTCGCCGGACGATGCCAGGCCGAGTTAGCCCACCGTGGGTCGGATCTCCTAAAAGATCCTCTAGTTACCGGGCTTGCGTTAGAGTAGTTCTGGTCACGAGCCAAAAGACTTCGCAGAGTATTCTGGGCGTCTTCCAGTAACTCTCAATTCACACTGGTGTACACACACACACACACCAAGGCCTCTATCTCCAAATACCACGATGCATCTGTACCTTATGTCCGGACTCAATACACTATGAGGCGGTAACAACCCCTCTTGAGGCGGTAAAAACCCCTCAGCACCGGTGCATACCTATGCATCTCTCTTATGCATATGGGGGCGGCCAAACTAACAGTTCCCCAGAACCGCATACAACTACCTTATTGGGGGCGGCAAAACAATTCCCCAGAACCGCTCTGCATCTGATCTTGCTGCACAGTCAATAAGTTCGGATGGCGTGAGCCCAACAGGGACAGACGGCCCCACGGACAGTCCTCCTCCGACACCCCAATAGAGATTTCAAAAGGTCTCCTACCTCTATTGTGGCGCCATGGGGTTTGAAGGGGAACGATCCGTAGCAGCTGCCGGTGCCTCTGCGGGCGTTGCCATCCCGGACGAGCCCCCAAATTGTCAGAGAATAACAGAGTTCTCACTTTTTGTTTGGGTACAGCAAGTCAGATACTTTATTTTCTCTCTATCAATTGCATAGAGGGAGAGAGCTAAACAGGTCTCTCAACAGGTAAACAATTACAGCAAGCATTTATACCAGGGGTCGGCAACCTTTCAGAAGCGGTGTGCCGAGTCTTCATTTTTTCACTCTAATTTAAGGTTTCGCGTGCCAGTAATAAATGTTAACATTTTTAGAAGGCCTCTTTCTATAAGTCTATAATATATAACTAAACTATTGTTGTATGTAAAGTAAATAGGTTTTTAAAATGTTTAAGAAGCTTCATTTAAAATTAAATTAAAATGCAGAGCCCCCCAGAACGGTGGCCAGGACCTGGGCAGTGTGAGTGCCACTGAAAATCAGCTCGCGTGCCGCCTTTGGCACACGTGCCATAGGTTGCCTACCCCTGATTTATACCTTTTGTTACAGACAATAATGAGCAACAGCTGCATTTTGTTTATACATAGGTCATTCTGATATCTTGTTTTGCTCACTAATGTAGACTCTTAGTCTACATTCCATATTATCTACACATTATCTACACAAGGTCGCAACAACTTCTCACCCAGTTCTTTCCCACTCGCGTCACACAATCCTCGCTTCTACAAATCTCGCATTATTAGGGTTACAGTTAGCCTGACCCTTGCTAACAAACTGTCATGCATTGCAATCCCCTTCCTGTCAGTTCTTTTTCTGCTTCCACACTCTTCTCTGCTTTCAGCTAAGAAACAGTTATTTGCTTTCTGGCTCAAAAGGCATTTTATTATTTCTTTCTCTCTTTTCCTTCCTTTAAAATGCCATAAATATATAGCTGTTGTTTTTGTTTGTTTGTTTTTTCCATTCAGGGTTGTGTTTGGTTTATTTTTTTAAATCAGTGGACCAGCTCCTCAGCTGGAATAAGTTGGAGCAGCTCCATTTACACCAACTGAGGATCTAGCCCTAACAATGGATTTTCTTTATCTTGGAAATTTACAAATGAAGATCTGGAGATTAGGATAGTAGTTATATAACCTTTATTACTTTTTTTATTTTAAAGTGAATGACTTGGCTGATATCAGTTTGTCTATGTTTAGATTTTAAGAAAAGGTCCATTCCAGCAATCATCAGAGGATCTTTATAATAATAATAATACAATTGGCTAAGATTTTTTATAGAAGGCAAATAAATGCTTTTAGAAACTTCAAGACCAAGGTCATACAGAATGTGATCACTTCTTACACACTTTCAGATGTGGTAGCATCTAACATGTATTTTACAGAGTTTTCCAAGTATTATATTTTTTTGAGAGATATAGTGAACTCACAGAAATAAATGAGGAATTAATTCTGCTCCAAAGATCTGATTTAAATATAAATCCTGACTTGCTTTATATGATTATGTAGCTTTTGTGAGGGAGAAACAACTTCTGAGAACACACCGCTGAAAATGTTGTCTCACAGGACGCAGCTACTTCCATAAAATTCAGGACGTTCACTGTAGTTGTAGTGCTGCTAATTCAGGGCGTGATCTTGCCGACCTTACGCATGCAAAACTCCTGTTCAACTTGTTGGGACAGATTCCTAGATAGGCTGGTGCAAAGACACCACGGGTCAGGTGTAAACCTTCCCAGGGGCAGGGGTCATTATCAATGCTGTCTCAACAGGAGCGGCAGTGAACAGTCTAGGGAGGGGCAGGTTGGAGGGATGGAGAGGAGATATGGCTGGCGCATTCTTATACCCTGGAGGTTCCGCATCTTTAAATTTGTCCGGATGCACGTTAGACCAGCCCTGGGGCAGCACCTGGAGTAGACCTGGCTTGTGACTGCCCTTGAATAGAGGAGGAACAATCCACCTCCTCTCAGTGCCTGCCCATCCCTAGGGCTAGCAGAGGGATGCTTTTCCATATACAGCGCACAACCATATAATGTCAGTCTGGATGGCCTCCTGTTTAAATTAAGGGACCAACAAATCAAGAGAAGACTAAATATAAAGAGTCCATGAAAGAGCACAGTGCGAGCAGGTGTCTCCCCTATAACAGACTGCATCCAAGCAGCCTCACAAAACGGTAGCTGCCTCCGCTGACATTCCGAGGCGCAGTACCCAGAGAACGATGTTATAACAAAAGTTACATGGCTCTGTACTTCATACAACTGATTGGGCATTAGCCTGAGTAAGGACTGTCAAATCAGGCCCTATGTCTATAAACCTCATTCAAGGAGACATGCTACCTTCCAGCAGATCACCTTGCAGGAAGGTAAAATTTGCTCAGGGATCTGTTAGTGGAAACTCAGATCCAGTTTGCATCTCCTCTATTCGGGGGAGCGAGGGCTTGTCCCTAACAAATGCCCCATATTCAATGACCCCCATAGGCACAGAGGCCTAGAATACCTGGGGCACAAGTCTGTCCTTGCCACACCCATTTCCTCTACTTCCCAGGCTTCTTTGGAATGCCCTCTGCTCCCAGGGCTGCTGCAGAGGCAGCACAGAGCAGATGAAGCTGGCTCTGTGTGATGCATAGGTGCTAGTTGCACCTTACACCTGCCAGCACAGTTGTAAAGGGGCTCCATGTCAATGCTGGACAGGGCCCACATAGTTCACTCTAATCCTCCTTTCTCTGGGGGACTTCGTACCACTGCAGCGAGGGCTGTGAATTTAGCAGACCCCAAGGATCTGCAGTGCAGTCCAAGAATCTCTGTGGTTTCCAGGCTGTCCTCACTGAGGTTCTCCCATCTGTACTGCTGCCCGGCCTCCCCCTGGCCCATGCTTCCTGTGTCAGGAAGTTTCATGAGGAGACTGTGTTGCCAAGGGCCCATGCTTATTCAGCAGAGACACAAAGAATATATTTACATGGGGTTGTTTTCTTTGTCCAGAGATTGGGATAGTAGCATAAGTCTCTAAACTTTGGCGTGTGTCCTAAGTGAACCTCCAACGCTTTCCAGGTTTGATCATTGCTGATTCTAATTTGGGACCAAATTTTACTCACTTTACTATGGAAAAATTCCCATTGATCTCAGTGGGAGCTTTGACATGAATGAGGTGAATGGGATTTTTGCTCCAAAGCATTTACTATAATGTTTTGACTTGAGCAGTTTGCCACAATTTGGGGTCTTGACTGTTGTTTCTGTTAGGGGGAGAAAATTATGATGGAGCCAGTTATTTCTGTGACAGGTTGGATCACAGAAACCCCCGTGGGAACTGCCAACTGATGTGCCAAGACTACTTCTGCCCCTGCCTTTCCTGCTAGCTTGGGACTCCAGCACCCTGTCTTGTTGAGCCAGACACGCCCGTCTGCTCCAACATAGACCCAGGGTCTGAACCACGTGCCCCAAAGCTGCAGACTTAACTGAAAGCAGGTTAAGAAATGTTCCTGTCTTTAACACTCAGATGCCCAAATCCCAATGGGGTCCAAACCCCAAATAAATCTGTTTTATCCTGTATAAAGCTTATACAGGGTAAACTCATAAATTGTTCGCCCTCTATAACACTGATAGAGAGATATGCACAGCTGTTTGCCCCTCCCCCCAGGTATTAATACATACTCTGGGTTAATTAATAAGTAAAAATTGATTTTATTAAATACAGAAAGTAGGATTTAAGTGGTTTCAAGTAGTAACAGACAGAACAAAGTGAATTACCAAGCAAAATAAAATAGAACATGCAAGTCTATGTCTAAGAAAACTGAATACAGATAAAAACCTCACCCAGTAAGCTCCCTTTTACAGACTAGTCTCCTAGTTTGGGTCCAGCAATCACTCACACCCCCTGTAGTTACTGTCCTTTGTTCCAGTTTCTTTCAGGTATCCATTGGGGTGGAGAGGCTATCTCTTTACCCAGCTGAAGACAAAATGGAGGGGTCTCCTAGGGGTTTAAGTAGACTTTCTCTTGTGGGTGGAGACCCCCTCCTCTCTCCTATGCAAAGTCCAGCTCCAAGATGGAGTTTTGGAGTCACATGGGCAAGTCACATGTCCATGCATGACTCAGTTTCTTACCAGCCAAGCCACATCCCTGGGAAAGCTCCGATGTGGATTGGTGTCTTCGAATTCATTGTTGGCTTAAGTGGTTCTTGATTGGGCACTTAATTTGCACATTCCTTTCTCAAGAAGCTGACCAAATGCTTTACTAAGGCTATCAAGCAAGTATACAGCCAATATTCCTAACTTCAAGTACAAAAATGATACATGCATACAAATGGGAGGAATGTATTCAGTAGATCATAACCTTTACATAGATATGTTACATGGCATATGTAGCATCAAACATATTCCAGTTATATCATATATACATTCATAAGCATATTCCCATGAAGCCTTATGGGGTACACCATCACAATTTCTTTCATGCAATCTTGTTTATTTACAAAGAAAGTATACATTAGACCTGTGTTCCTGAACACTGCAGGAACCAAGGAACAGGAGATAATTTCTTTGCTCACAGTTCTAAGCCCCTTTCCAGCCAGCACTTTGCTCAAGGCTCTCTCTCTCCCACTCTTTTTCCTAAGGTTTCCAACAGTGCTAACTGTGTCTGGTGCTTCATAGAATCATAGATATATAGGGCTGGAAGGGACCTTGAGGGGTCAGCAAGTCCAGCCCCCTGTGCCGAGGCAGGACCTTCGCTGACAGGCGTTTGTTCAACCTGTTCTTAAAAACCGCCAATGACAGGGATTCCACAGCTTCCCTTGGAAGCCTGTTCCAGAGCTTAACTACCCTCATAGTTAGAAAGTTCTTCCTAATATCTAACCTAAATCTCACTGTCTGCAGATTAAGCCCATTACTTCTTGCCCTACCTTCAGTGACCATGGAGAACATTTGATCCCCGTCCCCTCTATATCAGCCTTAACATATTTGTCAACTATTATCAGGGCCCCTCCCCAGTCTTCTTTTCTCAAGACTAAACATGCCCATTTTTTTAAGTATCAGGGGGAGCTGTGTTAGTCTCCTGGAATTGACACCTCCACGTCCACCCTGATCGAATTGGCCCTGTCAACACTGGTTCTCTACTTGTGAGGTAACTCCCTTCTCTTCATGTGTCAGTATATAATGCCTGCATCTGTAATTTTCACTCCATGCATCTGAAAAAGTGGGTTTTTAACCCACGAAAGCTTATGCCCAAATAAATCTGTTAGTCTTTAAGGTGCCACTGGACTCCTTTCAGTTTTTTTAACCTTTCCTCAGAGGTCAGGTTTTCTAAAGCTTGTATCATTTTTGTTACTCTCCTCTGGACTCTCTCCAGTTTGTCCACATCTTTCCTTGCTGATTCTCTGTGTCCTTCTGTGATGTGCCTGGCTGCATCTGTGCTCTCTTTCATGCACACACACACAAATTCATAAAAACAATACCCAGCATCCCTGCCTTTGCATTCAGCCCACAGTGGAGCCCCTCTACCAGCATACTTCAGATTCCCGACTGGCCCTGTCTGGCCTGTGTTTTGGGTGGTGGCTTCTGTTGTTTCAGCTATTTATTCCATCAAGTAGCTTGATTGGTTTCTTATATTTATCCTGAACTAAGGGTGGCTTTCATGTCCACTAGCTTCAATGAGATTTCACCCAACCCCCAGCAGAACAATACTATTTAGCCCTTTACAGGCATGCTCCTGTAGTTCAGATTCAGGGCAAACTTCCATTGGCTTAATAAAAGTTTTACTTAAATGAGGACTTCAGGGTTGGGCCTGCCTTCTTCAGCGTGCTCTATCGGATACGATAAAGGTGACCTGGAAGAGCAAAAAATGGGCTAGGATTTGTTTCCTTATAATGTAAATCCTTAAACAATTATATATTTCAAAACAGAATCTGTACCTGTGTTACTAGTGCCACCACAGATTCTTAAAACTGAAAGAATGTTAAAGACCTAATTTACTTTTTTCCACTATTCATGTTGATTGTTTACTTGTTTTGCTCTTCCCACAGCTGGGACAGTAAAACTAGTTCAGAGGTTCTCAACCAGGGGTATGTGTAACCCTGGGGGTATGCAGAAGTCTTCCAGGGGGTACATCAATTCATCCAGATATTTGCCTAGTTTTACAACGGGCTACATAAAAACCAGCAGAGTCAGAGCAAACTAAAATTTCATTCAGACAATCACTCGTTTATACTGTTCTATATACTATATCAGTGGTTCTCAAACTATGGGTTGTGACCCCAAAGTGGGTTGCGAGTTCATTTTAATGGGGTCGCCAGGGCCAGCATTAGACTTGCTAGGGCCCAGGGCAGAAAGCCAAATCCCGAGCCCCGCTGAAGCCAAAGCTGGAGTTTTTAAGTGAGGAGAAATGTGGGGTTTACAAGACACATCAAACTCCTGAGGGATACAGTCTGGAAAGGTTGAGAATCACTGAACTAGTCCACTGGATTCACTATCTGTTTAGTTAGTTTCACTTCCTAGTTCTGCTCCTGTACCCACTGCAATGGAAAGGTTTAAATTTGAAATAAAAATGTCAATGAAATGTAAAAAAACTTTGGACTGTGTAAAACAAATAATTTTTTGTTGATTGCAGGGAGGAAGGAATTAGCTGTGCTAAAGTAAAGCTTGCCATTGGGACTACTTATGTAAATAAAGTTGAGAGAGAGTGCGTGCGTGTATGCGCAAGATCTAGCCTTAAGTTAATAGCACTGCTTTAAATGTATAGTGGGCCTACTCATGACTTTGAGGTGCTGCGTATCTTGCAAGGTCAGATTGTAGTTCTTAAAATACCAGATCATCTGAATCATTATTCATTTTAAAGATCAGTGCATATGAGACCTGATTATTAAAAGAGTTCCTTTTTCTTTCAAGCACCTGCAGTTTTCTCTTACTGACAGAGTTTTTCTTGTGGCGTATTATTATGATTATATCTGACAAGGTGCATTAAAGTGATGGCTTAGACTAATGAGAAATTATGTTAGGTCACATTACTATTTTTAAAAAGAGCACAGATGATGCGACCCTAAAACAGACCAACATAAAAGGAAAAACTGAAGTCCCAGCAATTCCAAGGTGCTTTTACTTGAGGAAAACAAGACACAAAACTCTGCTGTGATTCCACTCAGCCACTCCTGTACAAGAGAGTGAGTTGGGCTAAATCCTGCACGGCTTTGGCTACTGCAAGTTGAAGAGTATGGTTCCCTATGGAGGTAGCCACTCACTATCTCACTCACTGGTAGCATGGCTCCAAAGGTGTTACTTGAATTCAAAGCCTGAACTCCAGGGAACCTTTATGGAGAAGTGGTCTCCAAGCGGAGTGGACTCCCTCTCTAGGGATGGGAGACTCTCCTCCTTCATTTTAATATCACTGTTTTTCATCTACTATTAGGCATGTCTGCAGCAGCTGTAACTGACAGGCGTAAGCTATACCAGTATACCTTTACACAAGTATGACAGTGTCCGTGCTAGGGGGTTGTACTGCTTTAACCATATTGGTTTTAAACCACTTGAGCTATAGAAAAACTCATTCTCTCTCTGTCTAGAATTGAGCTGGGTGAACTATTTGCAGAAAACAATGCATTTGATGAATTTAGCTCCTTTTTCTGTTTCCTCCTCTGATTATCTGCAAACAGATTTCAATTTTCACAGCTGAGTTCATTATTTAAAATTAATTGACAATTGGTTTATTTATGGGAACATTTGCAAGTGCAAGCTAAACACATAAGAGCTAGGCTTTTAAACTGATAGAAATGAAGCTTGGTTCAAATCACAGCACTAGCAAATCAGTGGAACTTTCTGTGTAGAACAGGCCTCAGAACTTATTTGCGGGCTATGGGATTGATACAAATTCAGTGCAGGAGAGCTCATGGGCCATATTTTCAAAGGTATTTAGGTGTCAAAGGTAGGTGCCTCAGGGCTCTTGGAAATCACACTAGGTGTCTAGCTGCACCTAAGTACCTTTGAAAACCTGGTCTCATGCCTTTTTTGTTTTAAATTGCTGTAACATGCCAGGCAAGCTGGCCATGCTTCCCGATTAGATGAAAAATTGGTGGAAAGCAAATGAAAGGGGTTGTAAATAATGAAGCAAACATTCCCAAATACTTTTTTCATTATTCACCCAGCTCTAGTTTAGAATTCTCCACTTCCAAATCCCTTTTTAACCCCCAAACCTTGGCCATTCGATCACTTCTGAATGCCCCTGAGAGGATACGCAGTTGGCGATTCTGATCGGCTGCTATAAACAGTTCTTTTAAGATCCCTTGCTAGTCCCTTTGCTGAGCATTCACAGTTGCTTCCACAAAAATATCAACTTTAACCTAGTGACATTTTCACTAAACCAAGGGGATAATGCTGTGTCACACCATTTCACAACCTGGAGAAGTGCAAATCGAAGCTCCCAAACCCATTCCCAGCAAGTGTTATAAAACTTTCTTGTGATTTGAAAAAAGTTCAGTTTTGTCATTAGTGTGTGTGAGTGAGAGAGAGAATTTAGAGCTAGGGAAAGCTACTGGGGACACAACCCTGGAGAATGAAGTTCAGGCAGGCTCAGCAGAGAGGCCTGGGAGTGAATGAATCAGTGAAACTGACTTACTTGTAATACTGCCCTCTGGTCAGAATTCTCCAATTTCTCTTGTGCCTTTGATTATTCTTCCCCATGTGAAACATTTTACATTTATCCTTGCTGAATGACATTTTATTGATTCCAGCCCATTTCTCTTACCTTTCAGGATTAAGCTATATTTTAAGCTCGGTCCTCTAAGGAGTTCACTGCTGCTTCCTGGTTCTGGTCCCTTATCAGCAGATTTGATAAGCACACCTTCTTCCACTGGTTCTTTTAGGGTTGTTAATTAATATATTAAATCATAGGTAACCCATCAATAAAATGTATGGATCACTCCATTTGACATCTCTTCTCAGCCTGGACACCACCATTACACTAGTAATTACACTGGGTCCATTTTCTGTTAGCCAGCTGAGTATGCACTGCACAGTAATACTACCCATATATACCATAAATAAATATTGAAATAATCCACTTCTGCCTGTAATGCTGGCAGGGCAATACAGCCTACAGATGGAATGAAATTAGATGCATCGTCTTCCCAGTTATCTGGGTGGGGGGTGGGGAAGGAGAACTCTCCCTCAACTCAGATTGTGATCCTGTCAGCTCACATAAAGTAAGCAGGTTCAATCTTGCTCAGGATGGCACATCTCAAAGGAAACCCCAGGAGCTGGTGATTTAGCAGAGGGAGATCTTCTCATTGAGTCAGGACTGATTCATAGAATTGAAGGACTGGAAAGGACTTTGAGAAGTCTAGTCCAGTCCCCTGCACTCATGGCAGGACTAAGTATTATCACCATCCCTGACAGGTACTTAAAAATCTCCAATGATGGAGATTCCACAACTTCCCTAGGCAATTTATTCCAGTGCTTAACCACCCTGACAGTTTGGAAGTTTTTCCTAATGTCCAACCGAAACCTCCCTTGCTGCAATTTAAGCCCATTGCTTCTTCTCCCCTCCTCAGAGGTTAAGGAGAACAATTCTTCTCCCTCCTTCTTGTAGCAACCTTTTATGTACTTGAAAACTCTTATGTCCCCTCTCAGTCGTCTCTTCTCCAGACTAAACAAACCCAGTTTTTTCAATCTTCCCTCATAGGTCATGTCTTCCAGACCTTTACTCATTTTTGTTGCTCTTCTCTGGACTTTCTCCAATTTGTCCACATCTTTCCTGAAATGTGCCGCCCAGAACTGGACACAGTATTTTGGTTGAGGCCTAATCAGTGTGGAGTAGAGCAGAAGAATTATTTCCTGTGTCTTGCTTGCAACACTCCTGCTAATATCTCCATAAGGCTTGTTACCCTGTCAAAGAAAGCTATTAGGTTGGTTTGACATGATTTGTTCTTGACTAATCCATGCTGACTGTTACTTATCTCATTATCTTCTAGGTGTCTGCAAATTGATTGCTTAATTATTTGCTCCATTATCTTTCTGGATAATGAAGTTAAGCTGACTGGTCTGTAATTACCCGGGATGTCCTTATTCCCCTTTTTATAGATTGGCACTATATTTGCCCTTTTCCAGACCTCTGGAAGGTCAAGACTATAATGGGGTTCAAAATAGAACTAGATAAGTTCATGGAGGATAGGTCCATCAATGGCTATTAGCCAGGATGGGCAGGGATGGTGTCCCTAGCCTCTGTTTGCCAGAAGCTGGGAATGGGTGACAGGGGATGGATCTTTTGATGATTACCTGTTCTGTTCATTCCCTCTGGAGCACCTGGCATCGGCCACTGTCGGAAGACAGGATATTGGGCTAGATGGACCTTTGGTCTGACCCAGTATGGCCATTCTTATGTTCTTATGTAGTTCTGGGGAAAAACAATAACACAAAATATGGAAAAGGCAGAAGTGCTAAATGATGTTTTTGTTTCAGTTTTCACCAAAAAATTTAGTGGCACTTGGACATCTAACTTAATGAATGCCAGTGAAAATGAGGTAGGATCAGAGGCTAAAATAGGGAAAGAACAAGTTAAAAATTACTTAGACAAGTTAGATGTCTTCTAGTCACCGGGGCCTGATGAAATACATCCTAGAATACTCAAGGAGCTGACTGAGGAGATATCTGAGTCATTAGCAATTATCTTAGAAAGTTATGGAAAACAGGTGAGATTCAGTAACCTTATAGGGAGCACTGTGGCCCTGTCTGTTGAATGGGCTGTCAAACAGAGGGCTTGTCCACTTGTGGTCATTAAAGTTCTCATGCTGCTTTTACAAGAGCGGGAGTGCTAATCCACAGGGGACTTTGGCAAGGACATTGGCTTCCCAGATTTTCCCCTGCAGTTTCAATCAGATAAAATAGTCCTCACTTCTTGCCCTAAATGTCTGAGTAGTGTTGCTGTGTGCTGTTAGAGACTGTGTATGTTTCACTCCAGGAGAGATTCCATTTCAATGGAGGTTAAGTGAACACTTAATATAGTACTTTGGAGTTTGTACAATATATCAAATAGATAAGCACAATAAAACACTTTGGGATTCTTCTTGATGAAAGACCGTCTATCTGTTTGATTTATGACATACTGTAATAATGTCCATTGTGAGTGGGTTGTCTGGTACTTGCATAGCTCAAGATTAGTGAAGTAAAGAGCTTGCTAACTTATTAAAATAAAAGATCATGAATAAGAACAGCACTTACACTTACACTAGCTAGGCATAAACTGGTCACCAGCTGTGGTCAGGAAGACATTTCCTTGGAGGGTACAATGTTGCATATCAGGAGTATGGTTTCCTCTGAATCATCCAGCATTGACCATTGTTGGAGACAAACTCTTGTATTAACTGGACAGTTAGTCTGTTCCGGTATGGCAATTCCTGTGTACCTAGAATATTGTGACATTTTGGAATGCATGCACTCAAACATCGGAATGTGCTGTAGCCAGTTTCTTGGAAGCCAGGCAAATATAAAAGAAAGAAATCTGGGAATGCCGCCTTAATGAGGCAATCAGAACATTTGGGATTCTGCATGAAAGATGATTATAGGATAAATGATATTTAGATAGCATCATGTGGCTCATTAAAAATGGAATAAACTTAATTCTGTGAAGAATGTGTTTGTTTACAAGGTTGAATCAACTTCTTAAGTGAGAAGAAAATCTACTGTTAAAAGTTTATAATCTCAGTTGTTTTAAGAACTAGTGATGTAGATCTGCAAGGTGTCATATCTACACTTTTCTATGATATCACTATGAAAGGAAGAAGCTGCAATATACACGCTTCTTTACTCCAAAGAATTTGCATTTAATATTTTTTTGAAGTGCAGTTGTAGTCTGAAAAATAGCCATACAAAAATGACCACTTCTTACTCAACAGCTCTGCTCAAGAGTGTATTGGAATCAAATCTGCTGATTTTAGCTGACTACAATAGGGATTTTTTCTTCTTCTCCTTTTAGCTCTACAGTACTAAGAGAATGCACTGGATTCTATTCTTTCTTGTGCATCACCACATGTAATTAATTACGTATTGATTTCCAATCAGCTACACCTGTGCAAACTCATTGCAGACAAAATGAAAGTAGAACTTGGCCTGCAGAAACGTTAAGACGGGTGTTGATGTGCAAGAAGTAAAGAACACAGCTTGATTTTTGGATCCACTGGGGATTTTACAGAGCTGCTAGGTGAAAAAATAAACATCTTTTTACATATTAACTGAGCACGTTTGATCACAAAGCCCCATGATGCTATTTTTACACAATCAAGTTTCAAAATAGAACTTGCACTTGCAAGTGAATTTAGTGCTGGTGGAAAGGTTATGGATAAATAGCCTTGGAAAGAGAAACCCTCAGTTTACTCACAGAACAGGTACAGCATGGCCAGTAGAAACTTCTCCCCTATTCCCATGCACGCAACACAACAATGTAGAGAGGAAGGATGGCTTAGTGGTTAGGGTGCTGACATGGGAGACCTGGGTTTGATTCCCTGCTCTGGCACAGATTTCCTCTGTGACCCTGGGTAAGTCACTTAGTGCCTCATCAGTAAAACAGGAATAAAACTACTTTGCTCTCTCACAGAAGTGTTGTACTGATAAATATACTAAAAATATTGTGAAGCACTCCCATACTATGGCCAGATAAGTACCTTAGACCTTGTCTACATGGGGATTTTACATCACTGTAACTACAGTTAGTTCACCTTACAGTGCCGTGTGTCCATCCAAAACCTGTTCTTAAAGCAATTTATTTAGCATCTTAGGTCACAGTAAGTAAGTAGTAAGGAGTAATTTCACTTTGTAGTGAGTTTGTTCATGCTAAGGTTCATGTGGACCAATTCCTAACCTCTGCACTTCTGGCAGTCCCAGCTAGTCCACACTACATTGCTTCACACTTGGATTGACCTGTATTGGTACCTGCATGCATTCCAATGCTCCAGAGTCATCTAGTCCTGGAGTAACTTCTCTGTTGAAACGGTGGCTGCATTTTTGCAAGCAATGCCACCACTGAACCCAACATTGCTGTGGTGTATAGTGCTGCAGAGAATGTGGCAAGCACCCAACAAACCACTGGTGCTCCCATGGCCCCACATATGCCACAGAGTCCAAACAGGAGGAGATTTATCAGGGCAGCCAAGAACTCTCTGATGTGGCAGATTTGGATAATATGTGAGAAACCCATGTGGACAGCCATATAGAAACCACTTTGGAAGAGAGCTCTGCCAGCACCCTGCCCCACATTGCTGTGGAGGGGAGCTGTGTCAGTAAGTGTTGTGTGCTTTTTTACAATGCAGCTGCACAGGGGCATTTCAATTACTTTTTCTAGGTATAGGCTGTCTGGCACCATGTAGGGCAGAGCTATGAGCCTCTCTCTGGCTGCTCAGCATTCAACCCCTTCCCGCCCAGCAAGCTGTACACGGTGTCCACACCAGAGACTTAAAGTTTTATATTTTTATATCTCCGCAGTATCTAATCCCATAAACCACGCAACCCCTGACCACCCTTTCCATGTCTGAACCCCATCCCCTTCCCCCAGTTCGGAGCTGCTTCCTGCCTGCTCTTCATCCCCACTCTAGCCACCACAGGGTCCCCCTTTCTCACCCAAAAAGGCATCCAGGCCAGACAATTAATATTTCTCTACAGTGTGAACTCATACAACCACTGGCCACCCTTTCCATGTCTTCCCTCCCCTCCCCACATGAGCTACTTTCTGCTTGCGTTCCCTCACCTCTCCCAGACAGTCAGGGGGGATTCCCCCCCCAACCTCCTTTTGTTCAGGGTGTCAGCATCTTGGGGGTTGAAAAATGAAACACACTGCATATAAGACATTTTCATTGTAACCCCAGAAATGGAAAGCTTAAAAACTCATTAGAAAAGGCATATTGGCTCACGGTTTCATTAGCGCACTCCATTAAAAAAAAAAAATTTCTCACCAACAGGACATCCTAAAAAAATATTTTGTTTCAGTGAAAGGTAGTTTCTGAAATGAAATAGTCCAGCAGTTGCTGAGTGAAATTGACATTCCTGAAGTGCAATCATCGTACTGTGATGAACAACAAAATACGAATCTGGAATTATGATGGGCAGTGTCCAAAGGTTCAGAGGGCAGGAAAAGTGCCCGAGTGTTCAGCTCCTTTCTGAGCCTTGTACACTCTCCATCCTTCTTGTCTCTGCAAAAGTAGGCCAGAAATTCAATAAGGCCAGACTTCTTCCATGGGATTTTAACACTTCTAGTTGAGCCCAGAGTGCAGAGATGTACAAAAAAAGAGGCCATTCTAAAAGAAAGGCAACTAAATGATTTTGAACCTAAAAAAAGGGGGGGGGGAAGGGGTTCATTCAAAGTTTAGAGGAGGGTTTGGGGGTCAGATGTTACTTTCTCTGAACCAGTTTGGCCATCCCTAAAACCAATGAAACCCAGTCACCATTTCCAACCCTTTGTAAGACTCAAGGGTGATTCATTGTTGTGCTGCACCTTGCTCAGCTACTTACACCAATGAAAAGTGAGTGCAGCGTGCATGTAAAATGCTACCAGATCTGAATGGTAATGTTTCCCAGCCCTTCTGTAGTGGTGTAAATGTTTGCACCTTGTGCAGAGGGCAACAGAGATGGTCTCCACTAGGGGGCCTGATTCTACAGTCCTTGCACATTGCAAACTCCCATTGAAATCCATGGCAGTTTTGGCCATGCAAGAAATGCTGGATGGGGCCCCAGTGTCCTGATCCACAGTCCATTGACGTCACTTGGAATTTTTACTTTAATGGCTTTGGATCAGGCCTAGGTAAACAGTGAGGTTCCAGCCAGAAAACAGGGCAGAGAGCGGCAACTGTCTGTAGTTTGTTTATCCTAATCATGGTGTAAATAGATTTGAAAGCTGGGAAATGGGATGCTTAGACCATGCCTCATGAAAATGGTTTTGAGACGCTTTACCAATTGCCAGCCTTTTATGGAAAGAAAAACTGGAATAAGAAAAAAAAAAAAAAAAACCTCCAGTGACATCCTCTGGTTCATGGTAGTAGATGAAAGTAGGTGGGGAGATTGGTCAGTTTTGTATAATTCCAGAACTGCATTGTGTTCTCTGCATGCAGCTGTGCTGTTTGTGTTTCTCTCGAGGTGACAAAAGCATGAATAATGGTAGCAAGGTCCACAGCCAAAAGAAAAGGATGCCAAGCACAGATGGTAAAACACAGTCTTGGCAACGGCTAGTACCGGGATATCTAGGAGCAGTGGGGAATCTAATAACACTCCTTGGTGGCAAGCCTCAGTAAGAAACTGCAGGCACCCTCCCTCAGTCAAGGGGGCTAATATAATTTCTGCCAATTCTTCTGGACTTAGCCAGACTCTCAATGGAAAGAGAAGAGCTAGAATGTGAAATGCACTCGGGGGCAGTCTGCAGTGAGTACTCTGCTTTCAGCTGTTTAAGAAAAGCTATTATTCTCTCGTGAACATGTTGGTTATGAGGCTTATATTTTTTGTACTCTTATCTTCCTCACATTTGTTTTGCTGTACATCTCACTGGGCTGTCTGACAAGAATTTTCAAGTAGATTCCTGGTGGGGTTCTTTCTAGAACAGGGGTAGGCAACCTATGGCACGTGTGCTGAAGGCGGCACGTGAGCTGGTTTTCAGTGGCACTCACACTGCCCGGGTCCTGGCCACCAGTCCGGGGGGCTCTGCATTTTAATTTAATTTTAAATGAAGCTTCTTAAACATTTTAAAACCCTTTTTACTTTACATACAACAATAGTTTAGTTATATATTATAGACATAGAAAGAGACCATCTAAAAATGTTAAAAAATGTATTACTGGCACGCGAAACCTTAAATTAGAGTGAATAAATGAAGACTCGGCACATCACTTCTGAAAGGTTGCCGACCCCTGTTCTAGAACATACCAGATCTGCAATAACATATCAGACCATTGGCCAACCAAGTCTGGTACCTTGTCTCTGGAATGGGGCAATGCATAATCCTTCAGAGGAAGAATACCCATAGTGTACACGGACAATGCAATGTTGGACATCAAGGAGAAAATTCCTCCCTCACCCTTATGTTGATCAGCTAACATCCCCTGTACCTGTCTCTCCTTATGGTTTTCAGGCTTTGCTCATACACCTTATCAATTCTATGCAGTGTTTGGTGACCCCTATGGGGTATCACCTTTGGGTTTGGGGAGTGCCCCAGGCTAGGTATCTTTGTCCACTGCCTCCCCACCTATTTCTGTCACTCAGCAGAGAACAGAAGTTGATTTTCATTGTCTCGGAGACTGTGTTGTCGTGAATTGTTCCTTCAAAGAGACCAAGACCCAAACATGTCGTTAATCAAATGAAATTTTGTCAAAAAATACCAGGAACTCAAAAATAAAAAAAAGACAAATGATACCAGAAAATACACCTATATCTAAGACTCCCTAAGCTCATCCAGCTAGGCCCATGCCCTTGAAGGTAGAGAAACAAAGTCAGAAAATAGGATGGTTATGTTTCTCGAGTTCTGGGTCTATCTTGCAATGTCAGAAATTTTCAGCAACCAGCTGTAGGTTTAATGAGTTGCCAGAAGCCACTCCAGGTGCAGTGCAGGTTTGTCAATTATACTCTGCAGGCCACTTTGATGTAGCCTAGGGTTACCATATTTTAATTTAAAAAAAGGAGGACACTCCACGGGGCCACGGGCCCCGCCCCAATTCCGCCCCTTCCCCGCCCTTTCCCCAAAGTCCCCGCCCCAACTCTGCCCCCTCCCCTGAATGCTCCGCCCCCTGCTCCTCCCCCTCCCCTGCTTCCCGCGAATCAAATGTTCGTGGGAAGCCTGAAACAGGGAGGCAGCAGGTAAGCTGGGGCTGGGGCTGGGGCTGGGGCGGGGCGCGGTGCGGCCCAGTCCGGCCCCCCCGGCAGAGCGGCTCCCTCTGGCGGCTGGCCGGCCCAGGCCAAGAGGCTCTGGCCCCGGTGTCTCCCGCCCGGCTCGGCTCGGGCCCTGGGGCGCCGGCCCTGGTTCCGGCCGAGCGGCTCTGGCCCGCCCTGGCCCCGGCGGCCCCAGCAGCCCTGGCCCCAGAGGCCGAGCACCACCGGCCCCAGCGGCTCCGGCCCCAGTGGCCGAGCACCGCTAGCCCCAGCGGCTCCGGCCCCCGCCCGAGCACCGCCGGCCCCAGCGGCTCCGGCCCCCGGCCCCAGTGGCTCCAGCCCCCGGCCGAGCACCGCCGGCCCCCGGTGGCTCCGGCCCCTGGCCGAGCACCACTACCCCTCCCTCCCTATTTTCCCGGACATGTCTGGCTTTTTGGGATTTCCTCCCGGACGGGGATTTGAGGCCCAAAAAGCTGGACATGTCCGGGAAAATCCGGACGTATGGTAACCCTAATGTAGCCAGATGTGACCTTGCTCAGTACTATACCAGGCATTCCTTGTCGTACCATTTGGACAATAACATTTGCTCTTATCACATACAGCATCTTTGTTCTGGTCCAATATATAGTGGATGTTTCATTTTCATCCAAGCCTCCATTTCTTTTCCTGGGTAAAGAATTTTAGTTCCTGTCCCCATAGGCCGACACAGGTTCTCCCCCTCCTTTTCTTTTTGGTTGTTGCCAATTCCTATCACAGAAGGTCAGAACGAGGGACTAACATTTTGTTCTGTGTTTGTACAGTATCCAGTACAATGGAGAGCTCCTCCATTATGGGGCTTCTTCGTGCTATGATAAGGCAAGTAATAAATAATAATATAATTTATATATCTCTTCTCATCCCAAGTAAAATTAACATCTCTGCACCCCAAGAACGGCTGTCTTCCCATGACTGTGGGATTCTTTTGAATGGTATTTGAACTTGCACTCGCCAGGCTCTGTGTCAACAAGGCAATTTGTCAGTATCTTTCTTCTGATCATAATTTTAAAAAATAATAGTTTCAATACATGTAGAATTCCCCGTAACACCTAGGATTCGAACACACATAGGATTTCTCAACAGAGAGTAATATCTGGTCTGCTACAAGGTATAATGCTCAGAATTTCTTGGCAATAACATGTGGCTATACATAGTACATGAAATAATAAACAGCTGCCATTTCATTCAGGTAAACAACAAGGTGAGGCATGGCTTGTTTTGATCAGAGTATTGTGAATGGATACATGGTCTCTGTCAGATCTCTGCTGAGATCTGTGATAGGGATAATCAGTTTTTTCTCATTGCAACTGGCAGATGGGATCTTTTTAGTTAGGGTGACCAGATAGCAAGTGTAAAAAATCAGGACCGGGGTGCGGGGGGTAATAGGTGGCTATATAAGAAAAAGCCCCCAAAATCGGGACATCTGGTCACCCTATTTTTAGTGTATAAAATTCTACTTGAGTGAAATTCACTAGTGTTCAGAGGCCTATGCTACCCTTAAACCCAATTTCAACTTTCAAAATAGGGTTTAAGTGGTGCACAGGCTTTGCAAAGGGATGAATTTCATCTTTGATGAGAATGGTGTGGAGTGAGCAAATCAGATTTATGAATAGTATGAAGCTATGAAGGAACACAAACAATGTGGTGCCCTTAGAATGTTGCAATAAGTGAAAGTGCTATTAAACAGATTGCACTGGATTTCCAGAAGTGCCGAGTCCCCCAGGGTGCTATTGAAATCCATGGGAGCTCCTCTGGAAATCAGGCCCTTAGCAGTTTATTTTCCTCCGATTAGCCACACCCAAGGGTCATTATGTTGGGGTGGGAGTGGAGGGTATAATATAAGAACCTACAGCACAGATGGGCATAGGAATTACTGAACAATAAATATAATGGAAATAAATGAATGAACACTAGATAGGGAACTGGATGCGATCATATTTCATTTACTTTCTCATTCACAAAGTGGGTGTAGATTCTCTGCTGTGGATCAGTGCTGAAGGTTATCACTAATAAACAGCTTACAGGCTTCTTCCCCTCTTTTGAAATGTGGTGTAATGTACCAGCTGGTATGATGAACATGACTGCCCTCTACTGAAGAGAATCAAAGCAGCTGAAGACTCAAGAGTTTGTGATGGTAGGAGGGGCTGCAAAGGGGATCTAAGTACACTTAAGGCAATTCAGCTTTAGCTCAAATGGCTGAGCTCTGTCTTTTGGAAAGAGAAGGTCCTTGTGCCCATGCGTGGGTGGTTTCTGTAGATATATGACTATGGATTTACTACAAGAGCACCAGGCTGCCCAGCTGTCCCCTCTTGTGTTTAAAACAGGAGGTCTTGGGTTGACTGTGGCTAAATAATGGAACATGAAAAAAAGAAGATGGGGAACTTCAGTCCAAGGAATGTGCAAAATGATGCTGTGAGTGGACACTACCTGTTTCTGGAACAGGGTAACCGTAAACATTCTCATATGTGGTACTGCATCTAACAGGAGTGTTTGGGTTAGTTTCTGGGTGCAGCAGTAGCTGAAAGAATGGGCCAGTTGCTCAGCTGGTATAAATCAGTGTAGCTCAGCTGAAGTCAGTAGAGTTACATTGATTCCCCCCAACTGAGGATCTAGTCCTACATCTCTTTTCTCTCACATGGCACGGATTAAATATAGCAGTGATTCTCAATCTTTTCCATACCTTGACCTCATAGAATCATAGAAATGTAGGAGTGTAAGGGACCATGATAGGTCATCTAGTCCAGTCCCCTGCACTGAGGCAAGACTAAGTATTATCTAGACCAGTAGTGGGCAACCCGCGGCCCGCAGGCTGCACGTGGCCTGTCAGGATAATCCACTGGCGGGCCATCAGACAGTTTGTTTACATTTTCACGGCCGCCCGCAGCTCCCAGTGGCTGTGGTTCACCATTCCCAGCCAATGGGAGCTGTGGGGAGTGGCAGCCAGCACATCCCTGTGGCCCGCGCCGCTTCCTGCAGCTCCCATTGTCTGGGAACGGTGCACTGCGGCCACTGGCAGCTGCGGCTGGCCGCGCAAATGTAAACAAACTGTCTGGCGGCCCACCAGCGGATTACCCTGATGGGCCGCCTGCAGCCCTCGGGCCGCAGGTTGCCCACCACTGATCTAGCCCATCCCTGATAGGTGTTTGTCTAACCTGCTCTTAAACACCTCCAATGATGGAGATTCCACAAATTCCTCAGGTAATTTGTACCAGTGCTTAATTATCCTTATAGTTAGGAAGTTTTTCCTAATATCTTACCTAAATCTCCCTTGCTGCAAATTAAGCTCATTACCTCTTGTCCTGTCCTCAGTGTATAAGGAGAACAATTTATCACCCTCATTTTTATAACAGCCTTTTACGTACTTGAAGACTGTTATCATGTCCCTACACCATCAATCTTCTCTTCTCCAGACTAAACAAACCTATTTATTTCAATCTTTCCCCATAAGTCATGTTTTCTAGATCTTTAATCATTTTTGTTCACATCTTTCCCAAAGTATGCTGCCCAGAACTGGACACAGTATTCCTGTGGAGGCCTTATCAGTGCTGAGTAGAGTTGAACAATTACTTCTCGTGTCTTGCTTACAATGCTCCTACTAATATATCCCAGAATTATGTTTGCTTTTTTTGCACCAATATTACTTTGTTGACTCATATTTAGTTTGTGATCCACTGTAACCCCCATATCCTTTTCTGCAGTACTCCTTCCTAGGCAGTCATTTCCCATTTTGTATTTGTGCAATTGATTATTCCTTCCTAAGTGTAGTATTTTGCATTTTTCCTTATTGAATTTTATCCTATGTGTTTCAGACCATTTCTCCAGTGTGTCAAGATAATTTTGAATTCTAATCCTTTCCTCCAAAGTGCTTGCAATCCCTTCCAGCTTGGTATCATCCACAGACTTTATAAGTGTACTCTCTACACCATTATCCAAATGATTTAGGAAGATATTGAATGGAACCAGACACAAGACAGATCCCTGTGGGACCCCGCTCCATATGTCCTTCCACCATGACTGTGAACATTGATAATTACTCTCTGAGTATGCTTTTCCAATCGATTGTGGACCCCCCTTATAATAGGTTCATCTCTAGGATATATTTCCCTAGTTTGCTTATGAGAAGGTCATGTAAGACAGTATCAAAAGCCTTACTAACGTTGAAATATACATTTACTGCTTCCCCCCCATCCACAAGGCTTGTTACCCTGTCAAAAAAGGACATTAGCTGGGTTTGACATGAATTGTTCTTGACAAATCCATGTTGGACAATTACTTATCACCTTATTATCTTCTAGGAGCTTACAAATTGATTTTGATTATTTGCTCCACTATCTTTCCAGATACCAAAGTTAAGTTGACTGGTCTATAATTCCATGGGTTGTGCTTACTCCTGTTTTTATAGTCATGAACTATATTTGCCTTTTTCCAGTCCTCTGGCATCTCTGTCGTCCTCCACAAGTTCTCAAAGATAATTGCTAATGGCACAGAGATAATTTTCAGCCAGTTCCTTAAGTATTCTAGGATGTATTTCATCAAGTCCTGATGACTCTAAGACATCTAAAACTTGTCTAAGTAATTCTAAACTTGTTCTATCCTTATTTTAGCCTCAGATCCTACCCTATTTGCACTGATGTTCACTATGTTAGTCTTCCAATCACTGCTAACCCTTTTGATGAAAACTGATACAAAAAGGCATTTAACATTTCGGCCATTGCTGCATTTTCTGTTATTGTCTCTCCCTCCTCATTGAGTAATGGGACTACTCTGTCCTTGGTCTTCCTCTTGCTTCTAATGTATTTGTAAAATGTTTTCTTTTACCCTTTATGTTCCTAGCTAGTTTAATCTTAATTTTGTGCCTGGGCCTTTTAACTTTGTCCCTACATGCTTGTGTTGTTTTTCTGTATTCATCTTTCATAATTTGACTTAGTTTCCACTTTTTGCGTGACTCTTTTTTGAATTTCAGGTTGTTGAGGATCTCCTGGTTAAGCCAGGATTATATCTTACCATACTTCCTATCTTTCCTCTGTGTTGGGATAGTTTGTTCCTGTGAGTTTAATAAAGTTTCTTTAAAAAACTGCCAAATCTCCTGAACGCTTTCCCCCCTTCCCCATGCTATAAGAGCAAAAGGTTTTGGTATCCCTTTTCTATAACGAAAGGGAGGGTAGTCCCAACTCTACAAACCTGGTTGTGGCTTCCAGGTTGAGAGCCCGAGGACTATAGAATATCCTATCCAATACCAGAATGATGGGGAGAGGGTGCTGAATAAACTCGGTTTAGTTTTGATTCCAGGCCTTAAAAGGCACTGAAAGAAATGAAAATAGAGCAGCCTATTCATTAGACACAAAATCCCCCCAATCAGATGGAGTGGAATTAAATTATCTGTCACTGGACAGAGAAGATTTAATTATGGTGGTACCACCTGGACATCTGACCTATTTACTTCCTTCTGTATAGCTGGTATGCTCCAGCTAGATGCTTCTTATGGTTAGAAAGGGGAATCTGAAACAGCTTTGTTGGGGATGAAGGCATTCTGAGGATTTGCCTGATGGACAATTTCCCGTTGAAGTGAGGAACTGTGAAGAAATGCCACATTTCTGAAGTTCAGAAGACTGGGATAGCTCAAGAGAATAGTAATGGGCTATGGAGCCTCTCTTTCATCTGTGGGTAGCTTATCTAGCAAAACAGGAATTGCCATACTAGAACAAACCTGAGTTCCATCTAGTCCAGTATCCTGTCTCCAACAGTGGCCAGTACCAAATGCTTCAGAGGAAGGTGCAAGATACCCCACAGTACGCAGATGTGGGATAATCTGCCATCATGATGTTCTCATCCTGACCCCTAATAGTTAGAGATTGCCTTAAAACCTGGAGCATGAGGCTTTTTATTTCTTTGCATTAACAATTAAAACTCTGGATATTCTTGTTATCCATATAAATGTCCAATCCCTCTTTGAATCTTGCTAAATGTGTGGCTTCAAAAATCCTGTGGCAGTGAGTTCCACAGTCTAATTGAGCACTGAGTGAAAAAGTATTTCCTCTTACCAGTTTTGAATTTGCTGTCTTTCATTTTGAATTTGCTGTCTTGAATTTGTTGTTGAATGTTCCTTTGTTGTGAAACAGGGAGAACAGAAACTCCCAACCCACCTTGTCTAGACTTTTCATTATTTTATTTGATTTTATCATGTCCCCTGTTATTTCCTTTCTAAAATAAAGTCCAAATCTTTTCAATCTCTCTTCATGAGAGCTTTTCCATCACCCTAATCTACTTGTCACCCTTCTCTAAATCCCTTCTATTTCTGCAATATCCTTTTTGAGATGCACACGGTATTCATGGTGAGGCTGCACCACTGATTTCATAATGGTATTATAAGAATTTCTGCATTATTCTCCACCTGCTTCTTTATGCATTCTAAATGGAACCCTTCATTGCGCTATCCACAGTGATAGCCAGGTCCCTTTCCTCAGCTGCTACAGTTAATTTAGACCCATGTAAGGTGTATGAATAGTTCAAATTTTCCTCTTCAATGTCCATTACTGTGCATTGTGGCAGGGGCTCTCTCTTTGTTCTGTGTTTGTACAGTGCCTGGTCTATCACTTGGGCTCCTGGATGCTACGAATAATAAATAATGATAATTTATTGAAATTGAAATTCATCTGCCATCATGTTGCCCATTCCTCTAGCTTGGTTAAGTCCTTCTGAAGTTCCTTACAGTTGTAGCGCCCCTCTTCACCTGGTTACCTCCTTTAATGGAAATCTGCTTCCAGGTTTTGATGGACAGGTCTGGGTTCTTTTGGATCCTGCCACCTACTCAGCAGGGTGAATCTTTCCCCTTCTTTTTCTATGAAATTATTTGGCGGTGCCTCCACCCCCCTCGCTCCTTCCTGGCAGGGTCACCAGGGCAGCTTGGGCGGAAAATTCTAACTACAGGGTAATCCCCACTTACTTGCCAGATAGTTGGAGACTTCCAAGAAATAACACAACACATAAAAATATATTCAACACAATAATTATATTAAACAGGCACCAAATACAACATAACAGGGTGAAACACTATTTTTAGGGTCACCGGTGCCCACACTGAAAATACCCGTGACTTGATGTAACAAGTGTAAAACCAGTGTCCTGTTGATACACGTACTTTGCTGGGGCCCTTGATGATCTATAAAATTCTCTGCAGAGGTTTAGCAGTGTGGCTGACTGGGTTCAGTACAGCCCAAAGGACCCACAAGTGGGAGGAGGTGGTGAATCCCTCCACAGGTATAATAAGCAGCAGGTTATAAAATCCTCAAACCCTTACTCCCTGGCTTGAGGACACAGTTCAGGGAGTAGGGGGTCCCCAAAACAAATTCCCTGACTAAGTAACTTAAAAATGGTGCACTCACAAACTCCATGAATGATCTTCAGGTTTGAAGATGACGCTGGACTCTTCAGTCACTGCAGAGGGGCTGCTGTCTGCTGTCAGGGATCCTCCTCAAGCAGGAATCAGGCTGCATTGGTCCCAGGATTTCCCCTCACCACAAAGGGGTGCAGGGCTCAAGGTGTAGGTTATACAACTACCCTAACATCCAAACTGTAGTCTCCTAGCCCAGCCTCCAGTCACACACTCAGCAGGCAGCTTCCCTGGACTAGCAGAGCTGACCATGTGGTGACTAGTCTCACCTAGGGAGCTGGGGGTGAACCCAGCCTGGCTGGGGAAATTTCTCAGCAAACGCTACCAATTGGGACTCATCCGTGGGGAAGGAAAACCCAGGTGAGGGATCGGCTGTCAGGTCCCTAGAGGCCAGTTCTCAGGGGGAACCCTGCTTGCAGGCCTGGGACTCACCAGCTCCCCACTCTCCAAAAAGGCTTCTCCCCTCTCCTGAACTCCCTGGGAGGGACATCTCACTCCCTATTGGTTGCTGGGCAGACTCTGAGTTTGCCTTGGCTCCTCCGCCCTGAGCTGCCAGCAGACAGAGCTCCAGGAATCTATGTAATCTCCTTGGGGGTTACACAGTCTTCTCTGGATTCGACTAACATTAATAACTTTGAGTTATCTGCACATTTTGCCACTGATTCCTGGATCTTGACCTTAGCTTGTTCCCAGGACTTGGTATTTGTCTTCTGACCTTGGCTCTGATTCCTGGCTCCCAATTCCTGGCTCCAGCTCAGTCTCACTCAATGGACTTGGAAACCTGGCTCCTGATTAGGGCTCCGACCTTTAGGCCTGGTCACCTCTGTTTCAACCATTAGGCCAGCCTTCCTGACCAGGAGGCAAGACTGCCCACAGCCTGGTCACAAACACTAAGTTCACTAGAGTTGCCTCTCCAGCCCATCAGAGTGATCAGGCTGCACCATGAATCACAAGTCAGGAGAGCAGCCTCATGCCATTCATGGGCATTGCACTCTCCCTCAGCAACTATGATTGTACCAAGTAAGTGTTGGTGGTGTTGTTTCAATTTTACAGATGAGGAAACTAAGGTGCCGAGAGGTGAAGTGACTTGCCTAATGCCACACAAGTCAGTGGCAGATCTGGGGACAGAATCCAGGCTTTCCTCCACTCTAACCACGACACAGCACCGCCTCCTCTGTATCACTGCCCACATTACCTGCGGCACCGCCAAGTAAGTGCTGTAAATTCCCAGTAATTAGAGCCACTACTCCTTGACGTAGGTTCCTCTCATTGAGCTGCAAGGAGCTGAGAGTGTAACGTAAACCTGCAGTGCGAAGTTACTCAAAGGTCAGTATTTACCATTGTGCTAGGCAAGCCAGAAACCTGATTAGCAGTTGCCTGATCCAGGGAGTGTTCTGTGTGGGTGTAGAGTTGAAGGGCAAACAAACCAGAGCATTTTTAGAAAAGTAAGCTCCTGAAAACCTTTGTGTTCTAGTCGAAAACTGGCAGTTCAGCCTGGAGAAGTAGGCAGCACAATCTTCCATTAAGACAGCACTACCAAGCTTAATTAACTTCCTTCCTTCATTTAACTGGAAGAAAAGTGTCAGTGAATGAAGTGATACCATGTATATCATTTCTCAGAGTTCTTGCGCTTTCCTCACCAATGAGGGGCCCTTCAAAGACAGGCTCAGTCTGATTTTGCTGTTTCTGCCCTGGTGAAAAGGAAGGCCGCCTCACAGCGTGCAGTATTTATTAAGTGAATACAGTGTGTGTAGGTTTTTACACTGTATAATACAGTGACTGTAAGTACACCCTAATTACATTGCAGTTGCATTGTAATTATGCTGTGATGACACTGTTCAAAATCCCAAATATCCACTAATTCATGTACTTGGAATTGAAAGTATAGGACTGAGGCCTGGTCTACAGTAGAAAATTAGGTCAGTTTAACTATGTCTCTTAGGGATGTGGTGTTGTAAAGCTGACCTAAGTCCCCAGTGTAGACAGTGCTAGGTCAGTGGAGGAATTCTTCTGTTGACCTAGCTATCTCCTCTTGGGGAGGTGGGTTACCTAAGATGACAGGAGAACCCCCTCTCCCCATTGGTGTAGGTAGTATCTACACTGAAGCGTGACAGCAACACAGCTGTGCCGCTGTTGAGTTTTAAATGGAGACAAGACCTGAAATACTTAAATCACTGCATTATAACTATCCTCATGTTAAACTTCTTGCAAAGTTTTATGATTAAAAATCAAACTATTTGCATCTACCCCAAGAGTTTGGTAATTAATATATGCATTTTTGGAATCCAGGTACATTCAAATACACTGCAGTTTACACTAATTACTTTGTGGCTTTATTTTCAGATACATGCAACCTCCACAAAATGTGCAAGAATGATAACTTTGTTGTAATCACAGTGTAATTAATTTATCTGTGTTCTGAAAAGATGTATTAAGTACAAACCTGAGGAATAATAAAGTAATTCAGTCATGTAGTGGCATGAATTAGTGGTCGGCAGGATCACGTTATAATTACAGTATACCTACAAAGTAAAAACAGTCATTACACAGAGCATAACAGATCTTTATAAATTTGCTTTTCTCAGTCCTTTTTCTTTCTTTCTGCTTTCCTCTTTAGTATCCCAGGAAAACCTTAGTTATTGGGGAAGTTTTTCATGAAAAGTGAGTCTTACAACCTTCTGGGTGCAGTCGAATAAGCAGAGAAACTGTTCCTTAAGTCCACTCCTTTTGTGTCCTTCCATCACAGGCCCAAAGTGGTTCCGTAGAGGTCAGCTCCTGCATGTTGGTGCAATGTTGTGCCACGCTGCTGCAACTTCATCATGTACTGATGCTACATCACAAAGCAATGGGTGGGGCAAAGAATGGAGAATTGAGTCAACCTTTGAGAGGCAGTTGAGAACTTTAAGAAGAGCCAGAAAACTGTCTCATGTTGTTCATCTAAAAATTAACCTCAAATTCACCAGGATGTCCTCACAACCCTCTGGCAATTGGGGATCTATTAACTTCTAGGCTTCCAGGCTTATTTCAAGAGCTGATCCTCAAAAAAGTGTTCAAGTATTGGAAAATTATGGGGAGAGGGGGAATTTACACTCCTGCACAGCCTCCAGATTGTTCACTGAGGCCTGGTCTACACTACGAGTTTAGGTCCAATTTAGCAGCGTTAAATCGAATTAAGCCTGGACACGTCCACACGACGAAGCCCTTTTTTTCGACTTAAAGGGCCCTTTAAACCGGTTTCTTTACTCCACCTCCGACGAGGGGATTAGCGCTGAAATCGGCCTTTCCGGGTCGGATTTGGGGTAGTGTGGACGGAATTCGACGGTATTGGCCTCCGGGAGCTATCCCAGAGTGCTTCATTGTGACTGCTCTGGACAGCACTCTCAACTCAGATGCACTGACCAGGTAGACAGGAAAAGCCCCGCGAACTTTTGAATTTCATTTCCTGTTTGCCCAGCGTGGAGAGCACAGGTGACCACGCAGAGCTCATCAGCACAGGTAACCATGATGGAGTCCCAGGATTGCAAAAGAGCTCCAGCATGGACCGAACGGGAGGTATGGGATCTGCTCGCCATATGGGGAGACAAATCAGTGCTAGCTGAACTCCGTTGCAGTAAACGAAATGGCAAAATATTAGAAAAAGTCTCAAAGGCCATGAAGGACAGAGGCCATAACAGGGACGCACAGCAGTGCCGCGTGAAAATTAAGGAGCTAAGGCAAGCCTACCACAAAGCCAGAGAGGCAAACGGAAGGTCCAGGGCAGAGCCGCAGACATGCCGCTTCTACGCGGAGCTGCATGCCATGCTAGGGGGTGCAGCCACCACTACCCCAACCGTTTGCTTTGACTCCATCAATGGAGAAGCACGCAACAGGGAAGTGGGTTCAGGGTACGAGGAAGATGATGATGAAGACAATGAAGATAGCTCACAGCAAGGAAGCGGAGAAACCGGTTTCCCCAACAGCCAGGATATGTTTATCACCCTGGACCTGGAACCAGTAACCCCCGAACTCACCCAAGGCGTGCTCCCAGACCCTGAGGGCGCATAAGGGACCTCTGGTGAGTGTACCTTTGTAAATATTACACATGGTTTAAAAGCAAGCATGTTTAATGATTAATGATTAATTTGCCCTGGCAATCGCGGCCAGTACAGCTACTGGAAAAGTCTGTTAACGTGTATGGGGATGGAGCAGAAATCCTCCCGGGACATCTCCAGAAAGCTCTCCTTGATGTACTCCCAAAGCCTTTGCAAAAGGTTTCTGGGGAGGGCTGCCTTATCCCATCTGCCATGGTAGGACACTTTACCACGCCAGGCCAGTAGCACGTAGTCTGGAATCATTGCATAACAAAGCATGGCAGTGTATGGTCCCGGTGTTTGCTGGCATGCAGATAACATCCACTCCTTATCTCTCTTTGTTATCCTCAGGACAGTGATATCATTCACGGTCACCTGGTTGAAATGGGGTGATTTTATTAAGGGGACATTCAGAGGTGCCCGTTCCTGCTCGGCTGAACAGAAATATTCCCCGCTGTTAGCCACGCGGTGCGGGGGAGGGGTGAAGTGATCATCCCAGAGAATGGGGTGTGTGGAGGGGAGGGGGGTTAGTTGGGTTTGTGCTGCATGTTAACCCGGAAACCGCAGCCCCTCCTTTTACATTGCAAACCCATTTTAAATGGCCAACCCAACGGGTGCTTGGTATAGGAAATGAGGGCACTGCTGTTTGAAACCATTCCCACATGTTATGAAGGTTAAAAAAGACAAAAGACTGTGGCTTACCATGGCTGCCTGCAAGCCGAATTCTGTTGCCTGGCACTGCGTGAGTGATCTCTCACACCAAACCGGCAGGCCCTCAAAATAAGAGGAAAAATGCGACCTTGTAACGAAAGCACATGTGCTGTGTAATGTGATCAGCAAAATTTAATGTGAAAGAGTGTACCCATTGTTCTCTAAAATGTGTCTTTTTTAACCACCTCTCCCTTCTCCTCCACCAGCTGCAAATGTTTCTCCTTCACAGAGGCTAGTGAAGATTAGAAGGAGAAAACGGCGGACTCGGGATGATATGTTCTCGGAGCTCCAGATGTCCTCCCATGCTGACAGAGCACAGCAGAATGCGTGGAGGCAGTCAATGTCAGAGTGCAGAAAAGCACAATATGAACGAGAGGAGAGGTGGCGGGCTGACTCGCGGGCTGAAGAGAGCAAGTGGCGGGCTGAAGAGGATAGGTGGCGTCAGCTTGCTGACAGAAGGCAAGAGTCGATGCTCCGACTGCTGGAGCATCAAACTGATATGCTCCAGCATATGGTTGGGCTGCAGGAAAGGCAGCAGGAGCAGAGACCGCCGCTACAGCCCCTGTGTAACCAACAGCCCTCCTCCCCAAGTTCCATAGCCTCCTCACCCAGATGCCCAAGAACGCAGTGCGGGGGCCTCCGGCCACCCAGCCACTCCATCCCAGATGATTGCCCAAGCATCAGAAGGCTGGCCTTCAATAAGAGTTAAAGTTTTAAAGTTTTAAACTGCAGTGTGTCCTTGTCCTTCACTCCTCCCTCACCCCTCCCGGGCTACCTTGGCAGTTATCCCCCTAGTTGTGTGATGAATTAATAAAGAATGCATGAATGTGAAGTAACAATGACTTTATTGCCTCTGCAAGGGGGGTGGGGAGGGTGGTTAGCTTACAGGGAAGTAGAATGAACCAGTGGGGAGAGGGGTTCATCAAGGAGAAACAAACAGAAGTTTCACATCGTAGCCTGGCCAGTCACAAAACTGGTTTTCAAAGCTTCTCTGATGCGCACCATGCCCTGCTGTACTCTTCTAACCTCCCTGGTGTCTGGCTGCGCGTAATCAGCGGCCAGGCGATTTGCCTCAACCTCCCACCCCGCCATAAGTGTCTCCCCCTTACTCTCACAGATATTGTGGAGCGCACAGCAAGCAGCAATAACAATGGGGATATTGGTTTTGCTGAGGTCTATCCGAGTCAGTAAACTGCGCCAGCACGCTTTTAAACGTCCAAATGCACATTCTACCACCATTCTGCACTTGCTCAGCCTATAGTTGAACAGGTCCTGACTACTGTCCAGGCTGCCTGTGTACGGCTTCATGAGCCATGGCATTAAGGGGTAGGCTGGGTCCCCAAGGATAACTATAGGCATTTCAACATCCCCAACGGTTATTTTCTGGTCCGGGAAGAAAGTCCCTTCCTCCAGCTTTTGAAACAGACCAGAGTTCCTGAAGATGCGAGCATCATGTACCTTTCCCGGCCATCCCACGTTGATGTTAGTGAAACGTCCCTTGTGATCCACCAGGGCTTGCAGCAGCATTGAAAAGTACCCTTTTTGGTTTATGTACTCGGTGGCTTGGTGCTCCGATGACAAGATAGATGGAACCCATATCCCTATCGCCCCACCACAGTTAGGGAATCCCATTGCAGCAAAGCCATCCACTATGACCTGCATGTTTCCCAGAGTCACTACCCTTGATATCAGCAGGTCTTTGATTGCGTTGGCTACTTGGATCACAGCAGCCCCCACAGTAGATTTGCCCACTCCAAATTGATTCCCGACTGACCGGTAGCTGTCTGGCGTTGCAAGCTTCCACAGGGCTATCGCCACTCGCTTCTCAACTGTGAGGGCTGCTCTCATCCTGGTATTCTGGCGCTTCAGGGCAGGGGAAAGCAAGTCACAAAGTTCCATGAAAGTGCCCTTACGCATGCGAAAGTTTCGCAGCCACTGGGAATCATCCCACACCTGCAACACGATGCAGTCCCACCAGTCTGTGCTTGTTTCCCGGGCCCTGAATCGGTGTTCCACGGCATGAACCTGCCGCAGTAACACCATGATTTGCACATTGCTGGGGCCCGTACTTTGTGAGAGGTCTATGTCCATGTCAATTTCTTAATCACTCTCGTCGCCGTGCTGCAATCGCCTCCTCGGCTGGTCCTGGTTTTGCTTTGGCATGTTCTGGCTCTGCATATACTCCAGGACAATGCGCGTGGTGTTCATAGTGCTCATAATTGCCGCGGTGATCTGAGCGGGCTCCATGATCCCAGTGCTATGGCGTCTGGGCTGAAAAAAGGCGCGAAACTATTGTCTGACGGAGGGAGGGAGGGGCGAGTGATGACATGGCTTACAGAGAATTAAAAACAACAAAGGTGGCTGTCCATCAGGGAGAAACACAAACAACTGTCACACAGAATGGCCCCCCCAAAGATTGAACTCAAAAGCCTGGGTTTAGCAGGCCGTTGATTTCACGGAGGGAGGGGGAAGCAAATGAATACAGAACAAATCTGGTCCATCTATCTTTTACATCTTAGGCTGGCAGCAGACGGTGCAGCATGACTGATACATCATCGGCATCTTCTGGGTGCTTGGCAGAAGATGCTGCATTACGATTGCTAGTCATCATCGTCAAGATGGTGCAATAGGACTGCCGGCAGGACTGAGACTCCAGGAGACAAAACATGTCTGCCCAGGCACCTCTGACCGAACTCACTGAGGAGTACGACGATGATGGATACCAATCGTAATACACCATCTACTGCCAAAAGGCAAGGAGCTGCTGCTGTACAGCAATGCAGTCCCACGTCTGCCAGCACCCAGATAGCCAATGACGGCTACCAGTCATACTGCACCGTCTACTGCCAAAAGGCAATTAGCTGCTGCTGTGTAGCAATGCAGTACCACGTCTGCCAGCACCCAGATGACATATGGTGACGGTGAGCTGAGCTGAGCTGAGCGGGCTCCATGCTTGCCGTGGTATGTTGTCTGCACAGGTAACCCAGGTAAAAAGGCGCGAATCGATTGTCTGCCATTGCTCTCACGGAGGGGGGGGGGGGGCCTGACGACATGTACCCAGAATCCCCCACGACACTGTTTTTGCCTCATCAGGTATTGGGATCTCAACCCAGAATTCCAATGGGCGGTGGAGACTGCGGGAACTGTGGGATAGCTACCCACAGTGCAACGCTCCGGAAGTCGACGCTAGCTTCGGTACTGTGGACGCGGTCCGCCGACTTAATGCACTTAGAGCATTTTATGTGGGGACACACACAATCGACTGTATAAAAACGATTTCTATAAAACCGGCTTCTATAAATTTGACCTAATTTCGTAGTGTAGACATACCCTGAGTCTCCTAAAATAAACCACAGGACCTATTAGTCCTACTTCCTTCAGTGACCCAGTTACCATATAAAATACTTCGTAGGAAGCAAGCAAAGATAAACAAAAACACAAAAGTGATGGGAAGATTTCATAAGTGGATCCCAAGTTTAGCTTCACCCTACAGGTTATCACTATAAGCATTCCTGAGGGAACTGTGTCTTATGAACTTTGTGCTTAGGGTTTAATAAGCATTTAACTTGTTTAATTAATTGTTAAGCCATGAGAGATTGCAGATGCAATAGCTTTCTATCTGTAAGGAAAAGTGCCCAGGTCAGTATGTGAATGGAAACAAATGAGGCTAACAGCTGTTAGGCACATGCGTCTAGCTGCTTGTATGACCCCTATCAGCTTAATATTTGAGTATCTCACAGTCATTGACATATTTATGCTCACCAGACCCTTGTGCGGTGGAATAGTGCTGTTGTTCCCATACTGCAGATGGGAAACTGAAGCACCTAGAGATCATGTAACTTACCCAAGGTTACATAGAAAGCCTCTGGTAGAACTGGGAACTGAAGCTGGATCTCTGAGTCCCAGGCTAGTACCTTAAGCACAAGATCTTTCTTCCCCTTTCATACTTCACTTAGGTTCCTAAGCACACATTTGAGCATACAGATATGGATCTGGGTGCCCTAACTTATATGCCTGGATTTGAGAACACGGTACAGTTACTGTTGTGTTCAGCCGAGTGTAAAACCCCCTGGTTTAAATGAGCAGAGGCAGTCTTTGATTCTGGACTTCACTTCCCCCTTGGTCTGCAGGATCCTGGGTTTCTTTAGCCAGCAATTTACCTTGGTGACACATACTTCTTATTTTGTGGACTTCCACATTGCTAGTGTGAACAAGACAGATAGGTTCCATGATCAATAATACTTAGCATTTGTCAACCATAGGTCTGCAATTACTTTACACAGGCAGGTATCATTAAACCCCTTTTACAGAAAGAGAAACTGAGGCACAGACAGATTATGACAGCCAAACAGAAGAGAGTCACAGCTAGAACCTAGGTTTACAGATTCCTTCTCCACTGCCCAGTCCACTGGATCATGCTACCTTTATTATATAGCACAAATACAATGGGACATAGTCATCTGTTTCCAGTACTGCAACGTAGACTACTAAATAAAATCTGTTGATATTATATAGGGAGGAGGAGGGATTTGAGATAAATCTGGTTGTATTATTATAAGTTGACTGCAACTCTGGTGAAGTAATGTGAGTTTAGGGAAGACTAAATAGACTGGGTCTTTAATGAGTTTATGTAATTGTAGGTTTCATGAAAGGTAAAAACACTGAGAGACTGATGGCTGAAACCCTCCATTTATCCACTATCCAGGCAAAGGGAACTGGAAATCAACCAGGTAAAGTTCCCTTTTCATAATACCAGCAAACACAGGCTGCACTGGGTAACCTATGAGCTACAGGGTCTTCTACATTCCAGCCATTAATATAGCAGGATTCAACACATATGATTTTCTTCTTCTTCCACTTTGTACCTCCTCCCCTTTTGAGTCTACACAATTGAGGCCACCAACTACACAGGACTTTCCCTCAGTGCCCTTCAGTGTGGCTCATTAATTGGCTAGAAGGGAGTGCTATTTAGCAAAATGAGATACAGTCAGTGATGAGCTGCCAAAATATTAACAACCGGTTCCCTCCTCCTCACCCCACGAGGGGGTCGTGCCCCTCCCCCCCGGGACTCCTGCCCCATCCAACCCCCCACGTTCCTTCACACCCCACCCCCGGGACCCCTGCCCCATCCACCCCCCTTCCCTGTCCCCTAACTGCCCCCTGCCACCCCATCCAACCCCTCCTCTCATTCCTGATGGGCCCCCGGGATCCCTGCCCCATCCAACCACCCCTCCTCTCTGTCCCGATTGCCCCTGGAACCCCTGCCCCTGACTGCTCCCCATCGCCCCATCCAACACCCCTGCTCCTTCCTGACTGCCGCCCCAGGACCCTTGCCCCCATTGAATTCCCCTGTTCCCTGCCCTCTGACCGCCCTGAGTCCCGACCCTAATCCACCCCCCCGCCCTCTATCCAACACCCGCTCCCTGCTCCCTGCCCCTCTTACTGCGCTGCCTGGAGATGGGGGCCGTGCCGCCCAGAGTTGGGGCTGGGAGCCGCGGGCACCGGGCCGGAGTCGGGGGCCGGGCCGGAGCCACGGGCCGTCCTGGAGTCGAGGCCGGAGCCGGAGCCGCTGGCCGGCCCGAAATTGGGGGCCGGCCTGAAATCGGGGCTGGGGGCGGGCCCAGAGCCAGGGGCCAGCCCGGAATTGGGGCCGGGGGCTGGAGCCTGGGGCCAGCCCAGAGCTGCTGGCCGGCCCAAAGTTGGGGCCGGGCCGGAGTCGGGGCCGGGGGACGGGCCGGAATCGGGGCCGGAGCCTGGAGCCGCGGGCCGGCCCGGAGTCGGGCCCAGGCCGGAGCCGCTGGCTGGCCCAAAATCGGGGGCCGGGCCAAAATCGGGGCCGGGGGCCGGCCCAGAGCTGGGGGCCAGGCTGGAGCCAGCCCGGAGTCAGGGCCGGGCTGGAGCCGCTGGCTGGGCTGAAGTCGGGGACTGGCCCGGAGCCACGGGCCAGGCCGGAATTGGGGCCGGGGGCTGGAGCCGGTCCAGAGCTGCTGGCCGGCCCGAAGTTGGGGCCGGGAGTTGGCCTGGAGCCGCGCCGCCCGGAGTCGGAGTCAGAGTCAGGGCCACCTGGAGCTGCGCGGCGCCTGGAGCCCTCCTCGTGCCCCCCGCCCCAGCTCACCTGCAGGAAGCTGCTGCTTCCTTCTCCGCCCTCCCAGGCTTCCCGCGCTAACAGCTGATTCGCGGGAAGCCGGGAGGGGGAGCCTTCAGGGGAGGAGGCAGAGCTGGAGCCAGGTGAGCTGGGACCGGGGGCAGGGCAGGGAGCTGCTGGAGCTTTTGTTACATTTAAAAGCCCTTTTAGAACCGGGACAACCAGTTCTAAACGGGCTTCTAAATTTAACAACCGGTTCCTGTGAACCGGTGGGAACCGGCTCCAGCTCACCACTGGATACAGTCTTTTCCCTCTCCCATCCGACAGAAGCTGGAGTACAACTGCTCATTACTGGTGCCACTGACAAGCTAGATTTCTCATTCAATGGACTGAGGCAAGTGGAAACCATTTCAAGGTAATTGAGCAGAGGGGAACTAAGGCCTGGTCTACACTAGGCGTTTATGTCGAATTTAGCACCGTTAAGTCGAATTAACCCTGCACCCGTCCACACCACGAGGCTATTTAGTTCGACATAGAGGTCTCTTAAATTCGACTTCTGTACTCCTCCCCAACGAGGGGAGTAGCGCTAAATTCGACATGGCCATATCGAATTAGGCTTGGTGTGGATGGAAATCGACGGTAATAGCTCCGGGAGCTATCCCACAGTGCACCACTCTGTTGACGCTCTGGACAGCAGTCCGAGCTCGGATGCTCTGACCAGCCACACAGGAAAAGGCCCGGGAAAATTTGAATTCCTTTTCCTGTCTGGGCAGTTTGAATCTCATTTCCTGTTTGGACAGCGTGGCGAGCTCAGCAGCAGTGGCAACGATGCAGAGCTCTCCAGCCGAGATGGCCGTGCAATCCCAGAATAGAAAGAGGGCCCCAGCATGGACTGATCGGGAAGTCTTGGATCTCATCGCTGTGTGGGGCGATGAGTCCGTGCTTTCCGAGCTGCGCTCCAAAAGACGGAACGCAAAGATCTATGAGAAGATCTCGAAAGCCATGGCAGAGAGAGGATACAGCCGGGATGCAACGCAGTGCCGCGTGAAAATCAAGGAGCTGAGACAAGGCTACCAGAAGACCAAAGAGGCAAACGGACGCTCCGGATCCCAGCCCCACACATCCCGTTTCTACGAGGCACTGCATTCCATCCTAGGTGCGGCCGCCACCACTACCCCACCACTGACCGTGGACTCTGAGGATGGGATTTTGTCCAGGGCCGGTTCCTCGGACATGTTAGCGGACGGGGAAGATGAGGAAGGAGATGAGGAGGACGAGGCAGTCGGCAGCGCTTACCAAGCTGATTTCCCCGACAGCCAGGAGCTCTTCATCACCCTTACAGAGATCCCCTACCAACACTCCCCAGCATGTAACCCGGACACAGATTCAGGGGAAGGATCAAGCGGTAAGTGCTTTAAACATATAAACCTTTATTTTGTACAAAACTAGAATATTAATACTAATAACAATCTTTGATTCATGATTTCTTCCCCTTGGGCGCTTAAATAATCAGTAACAAGTATTTGTAAAAAAATCAAACAGTGTCCGGTTTTGCATGATTGTGCTGCCCAAGCTGCTCCACTCTTTTGTCCCTGCTACTGCAGCTATATGAAAAGCCGGTCTATATGTCCGGGGATAGAGCAGTAGTCCTCCACAGACATCTCAACAAAGCTCTCCTGCAGGTAAAGGGATAGCCTGTTCATCAGGTTCCTTGGGAGAGCGGCTTTACTTGGTCCTCCAAAGTAAGAGACGTTCCCGCGCCAGGAGACAAGCAGGTACTCGGGAATCAGCGCCTTGCAGATCATGGCGGCATAGGGCCCCGGTCTCTGCATGCTTTCTCGAAGCATCCTCCGGATCTCGTTGTCCGGGATCCTCATGAGGGTGATGTCGGTCATGACAACCTGCTTTGAATTAGGTAGGGGACTGTTAGTATTGGGACTGCTTGCAACAAGTTCCTTTACAGAACTGTGACCGCTGGTTTACAGCCACGCGGTGGGGGCAGGAGAGGGTCAGCATCTAGGGATCTTTCCCTGGCACATCCGCGAGGGGGTGGGACAGGGCCACAGTTCTTGCTTGGCCGACTGATGGCAGCACAGACTGGCATTGCTTTCAATGTGAAAGGTGGCCAGTGGTACTCCTAAAGTTTTAAACTGATTTCCCGCCGGCGCTTTCAGGGAGGGAGGGAGGGCGGTATTGACAGACGGATGACGACAATTACCCAAAAGCACCCTCGACCCTTTTTTTTTACCCAGAAGGCATTGGCGGCTCGACCCAGAATTCCAATGGGCTGCGGGGACTGCGGGAACTGTGGGATAGCTGCCCACAGTGCACCGCTTCCAATGTCGACGCTTTCCCCGTTAGTGTGGACTCACAAAGTCGAATTACTGTCCTTAGTGTGGACACACAAGTTCGACTTAGCAATATCGATTCCACATATTCGATTTAAGTGAAATCGAAATACCCTCGTAGTGTAGACATACCCTTAGGTGGGTTACAAATTCCACACTAGCAAGGTAACAGGTTCTCCCCTACAGAGCTATATTAAAAAACAAACACCCCCCCCGACCCCCGCCCAGCTGTTTCAACTCCCAGAGATTCATGAGAATCCAGGCTGAGCTCAGGCTTGCTTGAAATGCCAGGATACCTGAGCAAAAATGTTGACAAACTTGCCCCAATTTTTAGCTAGGCAAGTTCAGTGGGGTGACTTTCAACCAAATGAGCTCCCTCCCTGCCATGGGCATGGGTGCAGCAGCTGTATGTCTAGGTGTCTTTTTTTGCAACTGGCTGGTGTAAACCATATATCTAGTGTAAGTATTTCTGAGGCCTGGCCTACACACAGTTTTTGTATTAGTATGTCTTTTTCACTTCAGAGGGACTCTGTGTGTGTCTTGTCTACACTCATTGGAAGAGCTATACCGGCATAAGGCACCTTCATATTCATATTGCTGCATCCAGGTTAGGGAGGTTGTACTGCTTTAACTATACTCGTACAACTAAAGCAGTTTGTTTATGGAGAAGCCCTAAGTATCTATCACCTTGACTTCTACCTAGCACAGCTGTGGGACCTTGGCTTGTTAAAGTATTGGAGAGTCTCTCAAAACTCACCCCCCTGAAACATAAGCATAATATGCAGGGCTGTGTTTTTGTCCCGGCTCATAAAGCAGGCAGAATCCAACCCAGCAGCTGCCAGACCGCAAAGTCTACTGTCTTTTGCTTCCTTGTCATAGAATTGACCTTGAAAATGTACTTGCTGCAGTTGCTCTGTCTCTTCACTTTGTCTTGTCAATGACTATTGAAAAGCTCACTCTGCTCTGCCTGTGTTCCTGATGTTCCCGAGCCATTGTCTGTATTACACTAACTACCTCTGACTGTGTCTGGCAAAAATTTAATATAACATCTCAAAAACAAGAATAAAAAGGCTAATTCTAAAGAGCACCCTTTAATGCAAAGAATCCCAGACTTTGTCCTATCCTGACCCCCTTTCTGATTGCCCAAATCACACTTCTCTATAATGGGCAATAGTAATACACTGGGCCAAATTCAAAGGCACTAACTAGACATGGAATATATTTGCTTTTTTTCAGAGCAAGGTAGAATGCAACCTGCTCAGGCTCCCATTGACTTAAATGGGAGCTATTTTGTATCCTAAGGTTGGAGAATCAGGGCCCCAGTACCTTAAATGCCTCTGGACTGGTGAATATATTGTAGCCCTCAAGAAAATTGGGTCCGTTATGTCCTACCTGAAAACTGGTCTTGTAAGAATGAACACACTCACTGGTTTGCAGGCATTGTCTCTTATGTATGTATTTGTTTGTTGTGTTTGAAAGCAGTGTCCTGGGGATTGATGTCCATGGGTTTATATGGTAATCCCCACACTCTGTAAACTCCCTGTCCATTTTGACATGAGAAGATTGTATCAGTGTAGTGGGAATAATGAGAAAGGATTGAGCTACAAAAAATCAGCTCCAGATCTTGAATGTACTAGAATTCAATTATGCTTGGAGCTGGGGAATCTGGTTTTGCCCATTTTGAAGGGAGTACATTTTTCAAAAGCACCTATGTGACTTAGGAGCCTACCTCCCATTGAAAGTAAATGGGATGTAGGATCCTAAGTCACTTACGTGCTTTAGATAATTTGACCCTGGGGCCATTTGTGATAGTAAGATCCAGGCTCCAATTTCAAACACCCCAAAGCCTGGGGCTGTTCATATCATGGGCTTAGACTTCTAATTTGGTTTGGGCTCAACCCTAGAAATAATGTAGTTAGAGTCAAAGGCCAGAAGGGACCACTAGATCATCTCATCTGACCTACTGTATATCACAGACCACACCACCCTGCCACCTCCACACCAAGTCCAACCACCATAATTAGACAAAAGGATCACAGCCCTCAGGAAACTAAACCATTGTATGCCACAAGCAGAAGATAAGAGGGACTGAGGTGCACCAAATGTGGGCATTGTAGCTCCCAGCTCTATATTATATGTCAAGAGTCTGATTATGATCTCAGACTGGTTTTATGCCTGTATAAATCCATTGGTTTCTATGAAGTTATTCCTGATTTACCCCCTGTAAGTGAGAGGAGAATCAGACTCCCAGAGTGTTACTTTATCTGTGAGATCAGTGCATGAAAACTTGGCAGTACTGACAATATATCATGCATGACGACACTGGGTCTCATGCCCCAGCCTGTGCCTCCTACGCATGAGAGACAAGTCTTGAAAGGAAAGACTCAAAGAAACTCCAGCTTCAGCCTACATTACATATCAACTTGAAACCTCTGGTGTTTTGTGCAGGTTGCCAAATTAACAGAACTGCTGATCAAAAATCCTCTTGGCAGTGTCTAATAACAGGCTTTTCAGAGGCCTATATTTTTCCGTAGCTGCTGCTCTTCAAAAAATTTAATGCTTTGTTTTGACTTAACTAAAGGTTTGGGTGGGTGGGTGGTCTGAAAATCCATATGGGCCACTTTAATTACTTTAGTCACACTACTGCTTCAAGTTACCACAGCATCCTCTGTTTTTCTCCCCTCCCTCCCCGCCCCCAGTAATGACAGAACGTTAAAAATGAATTCGTTCTTTCAGTTGAATTAGTTATAAACCATTTTTATTCCCTGTCTCTTTCCAGAGATCCACAGTTCATGGGTCTTTGCTGCCTGGTGATTAAATTGTTTGACTAAGTTAATAATGAAGTTGTTAGAAATGAATAGGGCTAGATTTTCAAAAGAGCTCAGCATGTGATGGCTAGTCATACTCTCACTGACTTTAAATATGTTTTCCTCTCTAATGCCTGCATGGAGTCCTGCCACTTTGCTCTGTGATCTTGTTTGATCTCACCTGCTAAGCAGATTTACTTTTGATCAGCCCTTGGATTGGACTCAAGGGAAAGCCACTCCTGGAAGTGGTGTAGGTGTTGGAGTACTGAGGCAGGGCTGAACCAGTGTCCCTAGGTTGGTGTTGGGGTGATGCCGTGCATAGGTGCTGGAACTAGAAGTGCTGGGGGTGCGGCTTGAAGTGGTTTCCATCATACACAGGGTTTACAGCTTGGTTCAATGGCTCTTAGCACCTCCACTATACAAATTGTTCCAGCAGCCCTGGTGCTGTGTTCTTGAAGTTGCCCTCTATGCAATTATTAAAAATCCCAAGGCATTTTTTTTCACAAGGGTGTTACACATATGTCCTGGCTAAAATACATATGGCTAATTGCATCCTCCCTATGTAAATCTCTCCTGGAAGCTTCTGTCTGATCTAGGATTCTTCATTTCTTATCCTGAACTATTGCATAGGGGTGTTGTGCACTGTTAAACAGCTGCTGCTTTCCAACCCAGAAGTAGCTACATTTCAGCATTGAGGGAAATTAATTTTGTAAAGTCCAGGAATCTCCGAATTCCTCCAGTCCTGCAGAGTGTTTCCTGCCCCGCAGGGAAAATCCCATTTAATAATATTGAGGTCTTGTAAAAAAACAACAACAAAACCCCTTTCCTTTCCTGCAGGGCAGGTGGAACTTTAAGACTCTAGGAATTGTACATACAATATTTGGGAATCCTGTGGGACAAAAGATGCTATGTTTATTTATTTATTTATTATATATAAAATCACACACACAAATCTATTGCTAACAGGGCTCTCAGTCATTTAGATACAATCTACTTAGAAGCAACTAAAACCAGAACAGAGTCCAATTTGCCTTTCTGACACGTAGCAGGCTATCAATGCCCCACTCCTGTGTTCCAGCAACTCTAGCCAGTTATTCATTGCTGTCCATTTCTTTATACAGACAGACAGTTTGCTACCTTGTCTCTCTTTCCTGTGCCTTCTCTCCTCCCCCACCATTGCTGTTACTGCCTGCCTAACCCCTGCCTCACTAAACTACTTCCTCCATCTCTGAGTCAGGCCTGATGACTATGTGGCTCCCTGATAATTTGGATGCTGAGTCATTTTCTTGGTTCCCTGGTTCAGCCTTGCCTCATTGGTGCAGTTTCCTACCCACCCTGTTCTCCACTGGTGATTCTTCCACCGAGGCTGGGGACAATATGAAGGAAAGGGTCACTGGCTATATTATTATGCTTCCTTCTATACAAGCCTATTCTGGAGTGTAATGAAGTTCACAGTCCATGACTGTCTAGTCCAGAGCAGGATGTAGGGAGATCCCATTGTGATGAGCACCACAGGCTATGCTAGCTAGTCTGGGAGGGAGTTAGAGAGCAATGGGAGAGCTGCTCAGATCTCAGTCGGTACTGTGCAGGTTCAAAACAGTTACCTTAGGATTCAGCACAGTGGAGTACTGTCATTTCTGTACACTGCCAGTGAGAACATCATACCAAAGAGACCATCAATCAACCAGCTCATTAAGCAAAGAGGCAAATAGATACACTGAGTTACCAGCAGCAGAGCGAGGGGGAGGAGAACCTGGAGCTGCCTGTTTCTGAGGGAGATATTTCACCCCTTGGGCTGAGGGAGAAGGAAAGCTGTATGTGACTGTGTGGCTTGGAGCATGTGGCTATATGTGAGTGTGTGTGCAGATGCCTGCTTGTTCAAGTGGATAAATGTGTTTGTGGTACATGGGAGTGCCTGTGTGCGTGAGCACAGGTTTGCACATGACACATGTATATGTGAATGTTTGCATGTGGCTGTGTCTCTGTGGGTATATACCCCTGACTTCCATTTCAGTTCTGTTTCAGTGAGTAAAGCTTCCCTCTGCGAGCTAACCTGTTAGGGCTGCTTTTTTTAGCTGACCAGGTCTGAGGCCTATGTTTTTGGTGCCAAAGGTCTAAATTCTAATTCCCCATGCTGCATGGCACCTGTTATCCAATGGCCATGGTTTCTCTATGTAGGAAGCCATGAATTATTACAAACTGGTGCCCAACCTGGGCAAAAGAACACCAAATGAAACAAAAGTGGCTGCTTCCTTAACTGTGTGTTGCGAGGAAGAAGGTGAGGGGGAAGGGAGTTGTGTGCAGGGCCACCCTGAGGCATACACGGCTGCGTAGGGTACCCGAAAATATGGGGCACCATTCCCCTCGCTGGCCGTGGCTGAAATCCTCTTTTCCGGCCCCACCCCCGTGCTGGGCTGGGGGGCTTCTCCCCAACCCCGCCCTCACTCGCTCCTCAGCTGGCCGGCGGAGGGCTCCAGCCTCCGGCTCTGCCGCCCCATCCCCAAGGAGCCCAGAGCAGCGCGGCTGGTCACTGGTGGCCCGGCCCACCGCCGCCCGGAGCGGAGTCCCTCCCTGGACCCTGCCTGCCTGCGCCACTTGCTCTCTGGCGGGGGCCAGGCTGGGCCAGGACAGGAGAAGTGAAACTTCCATGTGAGTCAGCGGGGTGGGGGGAGTAGCCGGGCTGAGGGGAGGAGGGGACTTCAAGTGACAGTGTGCTCACTGTCTCTCACACTTCCCTAACACACGCACACACACTGTCTCTCTCACACACAGACTGGATCTCACACCCACATACTCTGCCTCTCATGAGTCACAGTTCCCCAATACAGATTGTCACACACACATGCACGCACAGTCTCAAACACACACTCTGTCACACAGTCCCCCATAGGGTGACCAGATAGTAAGTGTGAAAAATCGGGACGGGGGTGGGGGGTAATAGGAGCCTATATAAGAAAAAGCCCCAAATATAGGGACTATCCCTATAAAATTGGAACATCTGGTCACCCTAGTCCCCCCGACAGTCCCATACACACACACACACTCTCTCATACACTCTCTCTCTCTCGCGCACACACACACACACTTGCATTATAGATGTTGTTATTACTGCTTGGTACTTCCTGTCAAAATGCTCATGGTGAGCCAGGAGTGGCTAGGGGCTGCAGGAGGGCCATGAGCTCTGGCAGGATGCAGCTCCCATGTGACAGTGAGAAGCCTGCCTTGAGCCACTGCCACAGCGTCTGCTGCCTACGCAGCTCGGTGTGTGTCAGCAATGGGGAGGGGTTCTGTGGGTCTCTGGGTGGTGGTGGGGGGGCGTGGCTGTGCGCCCTCAACACACTGGGGTCAGTGGGGCTGGCTGGGGACCTCCTTCAGTGGAGCATAGGGGTACCAGTTTAATAATATTGTGAAGGGCCATATAAATCCTAAGGACGGCCCTGGTTGTGTGGGACATCATATTTTTCTGTTCTTCTGTGTAATTCTTTCAATTCTTACGTAATCATAAACTTCATGCAGACCCCAAAGTAAAAGCACCAAGCCTCACCTGCCCCCAGGAGGCAGAGGCTTCATTATTTCAAGGCCTGAAAGTTGCCTCACTTTCCTCACAGGAGGGCAGAGAGAGGGAGGGAGATGGCCTTCTAGGCTAACAGTTGTTAAATCTCAGTGAAATATTTTTTTCCCAAGAATTTTTTTTTTCTTAAACCTCCTAGTGACCAAGTCACTGAGAATCTTGCCGCCATGTCATCTTGGGCTGAATGCTGATTAGATCTCATAGCTGAAACAGGGTTGGCTTGTTAGTACACGGAGAGAAACCTCCAAGGAAAACCAGGGTGCTGCAGGAAGTAATGCTGGTGACACTCTTGCATCTGAGTCAGTGGTGAAGAAATGTGTTAGCACGGTGCTGGGGGGAGCTGTGCTTTATTGAGGGTGCTATCTTTTGAATGAGATATAAAACCATGGTACTGATTATAACTATATAGAGTGATAGTCCTAAAATGTAAGGCCAGAAGGGACTGCCAGATCATCTAGTCTGTCCAGCTGTTTATCACAGGCCACCAACACCACCCAGCACCTCCACGCTAAACCCAACAACTCACATTAGACCAAGGTATTACAGCCCTCAGAAGACTTAACCATTATATGCTGCAGGCAGAGAAGAGGGACCAACATGATTTCTTAAAATATGGTAAACAAAAGAGACAAAGCTGGAACTCAAGCTGTGTGGAAACTTTTTTTTTCTGTAGTTGTATTTGTTTTCTTTAAAAACACCTCCCGTTTAAGACAGACTGTGCTTCCACATATTATCACACTGATCACTAGCAGTTAGTAAACCTCTCATGAAACTTTTTGTAAAGGTAGATTTGTTATTCCTGCTGTTGTGACTAGTCAAATAGTTCCTCTTGTAGCATCAGGTGGATACAATGTCTTACTTCATTCCCTATCCTAAACTGTTGGTCGGTAAACTACTAAACAGTTTCCTTGTTCCACTCTAGTAGTGGCTGTACTTAAAGTGTTTTATATATGTATATATAGTCTGTAACACTTATTTGGATGCTTGGCTCTAAAGCAGGGGTGGTTAACCTGAGCCTGAGAAGGAGCCAGAATTTACCAATGTACATTGCCAAAGAGTCACAGTAATACATCAGCAGCCCCCCATCAGCTCCACTCCCCGCTCCCAGTGCCTCCTGATCAGCTATTTCGTGGCATGCAGGAGGCTCTGGGGGGGAGGGGAAGGAGCGAGGGCACGGCAGGCTCAGGGGAGGGGGCGGGAAAGGGTGGAGTGGGGGCAGGGCCTGTGGCAGAGCTAGGGGTTGAACAGTGAGCACCCCCCGGCACATTAGAAAGTTGGTGCCTTTAGCTCTAGCCCCGGAGTCGGTGCCTATATAAGGAGCTGCATATTAACTTCTGAAGAGCCACATGTGGCTCTGGAGCCACAGGTTGGCCACCCCTGCTCTAAAGAATCATTACTAGATATTATGTCAAAGGTATAAATTGAAGCTATTTGTTCAAGGAAATAATCCATTTTAGGATAAGGTTCTCTGACCACCACAGCCAAAGATTTAGTTAAGGATACTTGTGTCAGTTTGACTACTGTCTTTTCTCTGGATGGAGAATCTGACTGCACTGCACTATGGTCAGTAGAGAGAACAAGAGGCCACAAGGTGTGTAGAGGTGTTGGTTTGGGTTGGGGGGCTAAAGTGAGGGACAAGAGTGGTGGAGGTAGGTCCCAGGGTTGGACAGTAGGACAGTACACAGCAGTGTTTTAGGGCTTATCTGGACTAGGGAAACTTGCTTGTGCAAACCCCATTGTTGAGACATTGCTCCAATGTGACTCACCCCAGTAACTTACTGTAGTTTCACCCGTGCAAATTCACCCAATAGAAATGAGCCCTCATCTGCAGTTCTACTAATGGAATGAGCTGTGTGGCGCTTTTCGCTTGTGTTTGCCCTCTCACTTCAGTGTGAACAGGATTTGGGAATAAAACAGACTGGGAGGAAATAGCCTCAGACTGACATTCCTTTTTGGAAAATATTGCCAACCCCAAATATTCAGAAATCATGTCTCAGACCTCAAATAGTCATGAAACTTGCTTAAAATCTTGAGTTTAAAAAAACATAGATATATTTTTTGCCTCCTGATTTTTGAACCTTTTAGGGTTCATGTTTTCACACTTTTCTCCGCAACCACAAGGGCTAGAAACTTACTTTTATTAAACATTGAAAGCTGAGAGTTGCACATGTCAAAGTTAGACTCAGGACTCATAGTTTGTCAGACCACTCTGTTTTATTAGCACAGCACTCTGCTAATAACACCCAGATAATATGAGCACCATGCAAGAGTCAAACAGTCTTATTTATACAGATAAAAGGGTGCGAACTAAACAAAGGGACAGAGAGAGCAAAATTGTAAAATTTGCCTGGGGCACGATATGGATATCCTGCTTCCTTATTAACTCTTATTGATCTAAGGCTAATGCTTCACCAATCGCCCTTAAGTGGAGCAATTCATTAACAGTTAATGTCTGCTTTCCTGACACCTGGATTGCAGCATTTCTCATTTCTACTTAAAGGTACATACAGCATTCTTTAATTCATTCTATTTGTTTAATATAATTCATTTCACTTTCACACACATAACCATATGACTCTAAGAGGTGGGACTTAGAGAAAAACACCAAATATCATGGCAGTTGGCAATACTGTAAATTGCTTGGGGAGTCAGTGAATGGCTATTTGGGTGTCAGCCTTCTCCCCACGCTAGCACGGGACCAGGTGGCATTAGGAATTCCAGACATTGAAAAAATGTCATTATTTGTAAGTTTTAGCTTGTCCTGCAGCTCTAGGATCCTTATGCAGGTCAAGAGAGAGAGAGAGAGATCTGGTGTGTTCTTAGAAATAACAACGATCTTCCCTGTCCAGAGGGAACAGAGAGAAGTATTTATATTGTAGTAGGGCCCAGGGCCTCCAGTGAGGACTGTGAGAGACCCCATTGTTCTAGGTGCTGTCCAGACAGATAGGAACTCACAGTCCTGATCTAAAGCACTTAGTTTAATAAATGTTTTCACCAAAGAGCTTGCCCTCTCTCCACCCTTCTCTACTTTCACTCCGTTCCCTGTCACCTCTGCCCTCCTCTCACAACTTCTCTTATCCCCCCATAGTCAACCCCCTTTTTCAGTCCTTTGCCCGGCACTGCAAACACCCCTCTTACCTTTCTTGCCACTTTCAGTCCCTTTCTTCTTCGCAGTCCCATCTTTTCCTTCCTGTTTTCACTCATCCTCTGACACCAACTTCTCCCTCTCACAAACCCCCTTTTTGGCCCATCCCAGCTCCCTCTCTCCCTATCCCCCTCAGCTTCTCAATATATAAATATTCCCGGGTTTCCTTGATGTTAGTTGACCTTTATATTGAAACAGAATCTGACAGGACCCTCTCCTCTTGTCCAGTGTACCTGGAGCCCATCATTTCAAGGACTCCATGGGAGGCTAGGTAGAGATGTCTGTGTAAGGTCTCCTGAACAGAACGATGCTGCTTTCGCCTCTTTATTCAGGAGAGCGTGGCCCAGGGACACAGCCTGTTGAACAGGTGTGATATACTGGGGAAGTACAGTATATCAAGGATGCTCTCTCCCCCTATAGGATGTGGCTAACATTTAGGTCTCCCCCTACAGTAGATATTGCTACTTTGCAGTTCATTTCTGATGCAGTTGTCTCCTCTGCAGATGTCATGTCACGAAGGTGGGTACAACCCTCAGAGGAGTATTTGACACTTATGCCTTCGTCCTTCAGATTATCACGCAAAATATAAGCCTTTGCCATGAATGCTACGCAGCCTGATTTAGCTACTCTCTTCAAGTCATGTCAGCAGAGCTGAAAGCAGATCTTGACATCCTGGATGAGGCAGCCAAAGTGGGTTAACTAGCTGCCTTCACTCACAATGCAGCATTTGACAGTGACTTCTTAGCAGCTTGCACATATCCACTTGGAGCTGTAGATAGCTGTAGCTCGGATCAATGGGCTAAGGTGACTGCTGTGACCTTTACAGAGTCAAAATGGCCTGGAGACTACAAGGCTCCCAAGGAGTTAACAGAATCAAAGCATTGCCCTTTACCCCAATTACCACCTATTATTTGTATTTTTCTAGTGCCAAGAGGCTCCATCCAAGATGGGGGCTCTGTCGTGCTAGGCACTGCAGAAATGCATGAGAGAAAGTTCCTGCCCCAGAGAATTTACCACTGAAATAGGTAAGACAGGGAGAAGGTGGAAGAAAGGAAGGATTATCCTCCCCTATTTAAAGATGGGGAACTGAAACACTGGGTGACTGTGACTTGCCCAAGGTCACACCGGAAGCTGGCAGCAGAGATGGGAACTGAATTATATTTTCTGAGTCACAGGCCACTGCCTCAATCACAAGACCATCCTTCATCTCTAGAGCTTTTAACCTCATGGAAGGATTTTGAAATTTCCATTTGCTCACCTAGCAGGTTTCCTATCCAAGGGCTGGCCACCCTACAAAGCATGCTGGGAACCAATAAGAGCACAGCCTGAAGTTATATGGAAACATAAGACTTTCTTCCACAAGTGAAAGCACATGATAAAGCTGATGCTTATTAGAGAGGCTTCTTGATTACTACAGAGCCCTTGGAGTTTGCCTCTCATGATGTCAGCGGACAGAAGTAGAATTCTCAGTCAGATCCTCCGTCAGGTTAGGTTTCTAAACATTTATTGGATGGCATGTGAGAGAATCTGAAGGAGAGCTCACCAGCACGGATAGCTTCCTGGCAAAGGCTGGCCCTCTAAAGCTCTCAGGTGGTCCCAGAATAAACGTTGTGGCTTGAGAATGAGCGCTGTGTGCTGACAACATTGCTAAATCATGACTTCTAGGGCACTTCTTGTGTAATGCCTACTGCTGTTCTGTGATCCCTTCAGATCTTCCAGAAGCCAAAGAGAGAAAAACAAAGTGAAGGAGACCTACCTCCAAAAGCAAAGCTGAGCTGCTAGTAGTAGTGCTGGTGATTCAGCAGGTGGTGCTCTTCTCTCTGAGGCAACTTGTTAGAGGCTACTGTTCTCGTGGATTACTATTGTTTTTGCAGTGTCTGGAAAGGTCTACCCTGAAGTGCATAGCATCTAATTTTCAGATGTGAGGCAACCAAGGGGTAACCAATCAGTGAGGTGGAGAGGTTGGGGAAGAAGGCCAGTGATCCCCATAATAAGATTCCTCAGTTATGCAACCAAGGCTTGTGCACAGCATGGTTGAACAGTTAAAAATGTTTAAATAAATATGTATAAATAATGTTTTATAAAAGAACCCCAATGATCTTGATTGACTTTTTGTGGGCACCTCGGTAGGTGTGAATGTGAAGAGGGTAGTGGCCGGACAAACAGTTTGAGGAGGGTATATGAGGCATAAGGAACATTGTGGAGAGTGCATGAAGGTGGTGCTAAAGGAAGCAGACACTGGGGGTAAAATTCTGGCCCTATTCAAGTCAAAGGCAAAACTCCCACTAACCTGACTGGTGACATTTGGGTGATACATGAAAAAGAAATCCAGTTCCTCTCTACCTGTGGGCATTAAAGATCTAATGCCATTGAGGGTTTCTAAATGAGGGCTTCAGCAGCTCCTTTAACTTCAAGCCTGTGTTACAGCACATATTACAGCACACATGATGTATGCTCATGTATTACAATGCCTATAGCACTGAGGCCTGGTCTACACTACGAGTTTAGGTCGACTTTAGCCGCGTTAAATCGAATTAAACCTGGACACGTTCACACGACAAAGCCCTTTCTTTTGACTTAAAGGGCTCTTTAAACCGGTTTCTGTACTCCACCTCCGACGAGGGGATTAGTGATAAAATCGGCCTTAGGGGGTCGGAATTGGGGTAGTGTGGACGGAATTCGAGGTTATTGGCCTCCGGGAGCTATCCCACAGTGCTTCATTGTGACCGCTCTGGACAGCACTCTCAACTCAGATGCACTGGCCAGGTAGACAGGAAAAGCCCCGCGAACGTTTGAATTTCATTTCCTGTTTGCTCAGCGTGGAGAGCACAGGTGACCACGCAGAGCTCATCAGCACAGGTAACCGTGATGGAGTCCCAGGATCGCAAAAGAGCTCCAGCATGGACAGAACGGGAGGTACGGGATCAGCTCGCCATATGGGGAGATGAATCAGTGCTGGCCGAACTCCGAAGCAGTAAACGAAATGGCAAAATATTAGAAAAGGTCTCCAAGGCCATGAAGGAAAGAGGCCATAACAGGGACGCACAGCAGTGCCGCGTGAAAATTAAGGAGCTAAGGCAAGCCTACCACAAAGCCAGAGAAGCAAACAGAAGGTCCGGGGCTGAGCCGCAAACATGCCGCTTCTACGCGGAGCTGCATGCCATTCTAGGGGGTGCAGCCACCACTACCCCAACCGTGTGCTATGACTCCCTCACTGGAGAAACACACAGGGAACAGGGTTCGGAAGAGGAGGATGGAGAAAATGTAGATAGCTCACAGCCGCAAGGAAGCGGAGAAACCGGTTTCCCCAACAGCCAGGATATATTTGTAACCCTGGACCTGGAACCAGTAACCCCCGAACTCACCGAAGACCCGGAGGGCACACAGGGGACCTCTGGTGAGTGTACCTTTGTAAATATTACACATGGTTTAAAAGCAAGCGTGTTTAATGATTAATGGTTAATTTGCCCTGGCAATCGTGGCCAGTACAGCTACTGGAAAAGTCTGTTAACGTGTATGGGGATGGAGCGGAAATCCTCCAGGGACATCTCCAGAAAGCTCTCCTTCATGTACTCCCAAAGCCTTTGCAAAAGGTTTCTGGGGAGGGCTGCCTTATCCCGTCTGCCATGGTAGGACACTTTACCACGCCAGGCCAGTAGCACGTAGTCTGGAATCATTGCATAACAAAGCATGGCAGCGTATGGTCCCGGTGTTTGCTGGCATGCAGACAACATCCATTCCTGATCGCTCTTTGTTATCCTCAGGAGAGTGATATCATTCACGTTCACCTGGTTGAAATGGGGCAATTTTATTAAGGGGACATTCAGAGGTGCCCCTTCCTGCTCTGCTGAACAGAAATATTCCCCGCTGTTAGCCACGCGGTTGGGGGAGGGGTGAAGTGATCATCCCAGAGAATTGGGTGTGGGGGAGGGGAATTAGTTGGGTTTGTGCTGCATGTTAACCCTGAAACCGCAGCCCCTCCTTTTACATTGCAAACCCATTTTAAATGGCCAACCCAACGGTTGCTTGGTATGGGAAATGAGAGCACTACTGTTTGAAACCATTCCCACATGTTAAGAAGGTTAAAAAAGCCAAAAGACTGTGTCTTACCATGGCTGCCTGCAAGCTGAAATCTGTGGCCTGGCACTGCATGAGTGATCTCTCACACCAAACCGGCAGGCCCTCAATATAAGAGGAAAAATGCGACCTTGTAACGAAAGCACATGTGCTGTGTAATGTGAACAGCAAAATTTAATGTGAAAGAGTGTACCCATTGTTCTCTAAAATGTGTCTTTTTTAACCACCTCTCCCTTCTCCTCCACCAGCTGCAAATGTTTCTCCTTCACAGAGGCTAGTGAAGATTAGAAAGAGAAAGTGAAGGACACGTGATGACATGTTTACAGAACTACAGATGTCCTCCCACGCTGACAGAGCACAGCAGAATGCGTGGAGGCAGTCAATGACTGATTATAGAAAAGCCCAATATGAACGAGAGGAGAGGTGGGGTGCTGAATCGCGGGATGAACAGAGCAAGTTGCGGGCTGAAGAGGAGAGGTGGCGTCAGCTTGCAGACAGAAGGCAAGAGTCGATGCTCCGGCTGCTGGAGCATCAAACTGATATGCTCCAGCGTATGGTTGAGCTGCAGGAAAGGCAGCAGGAGCAGAGACCGCCGCTACAGCCCCTGTGTAACCAACAGCCCTCCTCCCCAAGTTCCATATCCTCCTCACCCAGACGCCCAAGAACACGGTGGGGGGGCCTCCGGCCACCCAGTCACTCCACCCCAGATGATTGCCCTAGCATCAGAAGGCTTGCCTTCAATAAGAGTTAAAGTTTTAAACTGCAGTGTGTCCTTTTCCTTCCCTCCTCCCCCACCCATCCCGGGCTACCTTTGCAATTATCCCCCTAGTTGTGTGATGAATTAATAAAGAATGCATGAATGTGAAGTAACAATGACTTTATTGCCTCTGCAAGTGGTGCTCGAAGGGGGGAGGGTAGGGGAGGGTGGGGTGGTTGGTTTACAGGGAAGTAGAGTTAACCGGGTGGGGGGGGAGGGGCGGAGGGTTCTTCAAGGAGAAACAAACAGAAGTTTCACACCGTAGCCTGGCCAGTCACAAAACTCATTTTCAAAGCTTCTCTGATGTGCACCGCGCCATGCTGTGCTCCTCTAACCGCCCTGGTGTCTGGCTGCGCGTAATCAGCGGCCAGGCGATTTGCCTCAACCTCCCACCCCGCCATAAATGTCTCCCCCTTACTCTCACAGATATTGTGGAGCGCACAGCAAGCAGCAATAACAATGGGGATATTCTTTTCGCTAAGGTCTGAGCGAGTCAGTAAGCTGCGCCAGCACGCTTTTAAACGCCCAAATGCACATTCCACCACCATTCGGCACTTGCTCAGCCTGTAGTTGAACAGGTCCTGACTACTGTCCAGGCTGCCTGTGTACGGCTTCATGAGCCATGGCATTAAGGGGTAGGCTGGGTCCCCAAGGATCACGATAGACATTTCAACATCCCCAACGGTTATTTTCTGGTCCGGGACGAAAGTCCCTTCCTCCAGCTTCCGAAACAGAGCAGAGTGCCTGAAGACGCGAGCATCATGTACCCTTCCCGGCCAGCCCACGTTGATGTTGGTGAAACGTCCCTTGTGATCCACCAGGGCTTGCAGCAGCATTGAAAAGTACCCCTTGCGGTTTATGTACTCGGTGGCTTGGTGCTCCGGTGCCAAGATAGGGATATGGGTTCCGTCTATGGCCCCACCACAGTTTGGGAATCCCATTGCAGCAAAGCCATCCACTATGGCCTGCACGTTTCCCAGAGTCACTACCCTTGATATCACCAGGTCTCTCATTGCCCTGGCAACTTGGATCACAGCAGCCCCCACAGTAGATTTGCCCACTCCAAATTGATTCCCGACTGACCGGTAGCTGTCTGGCGTTGCAAGCTTCCACAGGGCTATCGCCACTCGCTTCTCAACTGTGAGGGCTGCTCTCATCCTGGTATTCTGGCGCTTCAGGGCAGGGGAAAGCAAGTCACAAAGTTCCATGAAAGTGCCCTTACGCATGCGAAAGTTTCGCAGCCACTGGGAATCGTCCCACACCTGCAGCACGATGCAGTCCCACCAGTCTGTGCTTGTTTCCCGGGCCCAGAATCGGCGTTCCACGGCATCAACCTGCCCCAGGAACACCATGATTTCCAAATTGCTGAGGCCTGTGCGTTGTGAGAGGTCTATGTCCATGTCCATTTCCTCATCACTCTCATGGCCGCGCTGCAATCGCCTCCTCGGCTGGTCCTGGTTTTGCTTTGGCATGTCCTGGCTCTGCATATAGTCCAGGACAATGCGCGTGGTGTTCATAGTGCTCATAATTGCCGCGGTGATCTGAGCGGGCTCCATGATCCCAGTGCTAGCTATGGCGTCTGGTCTGAAAAAAGGCGCGAAACTAGTATCTGACGGACCAGGGGAAGGAGGGAGGGAGGGAGGGGCAAGTGACGACATGGCGTACAGGTACAGGGAATTAAAATCAACAAAGGTGGCTGTGCATCAGGGAGAAACACAAACAACTGTCACACAGAATGGCCCCCCCCAAAGATTGAACTCAAAAGCCTGGGTTTAGCAGGCCGTTGATTTCACGGAGGGAGGGGGGAAGCAAATGAATACAGAACAAATCTATTTTTTACATCTTAAGACGACGGTGCAGCATGACTGATAGCCCTCGGCATCTTCTGGGTGCTTGGCAGCAAATACTGGGCGCTTGGCAGTTATGATGACGATGGCCTTCAGGCCTATTGCACGATCTGCTGCTCAGGGAAGACTCTGCTAATGTGCAATGATCCAACAGGGCGCTTGGCAGAAAATGGCATACTACGACTGATAGCCATCATCGTCATTGTGAAGGCAGCAGAATATGACTGGGGGGATGGGGGACATACGGAGTTCCAGCCACTGCTGTACGACGAGGACGGTTACCAGTCGTAATAAACCATCTACTGCCAAAAGGCAAAAGGCAAGGGCTGGTGCAATGCAGCCCTACGGCTGCCAGCCCCACAGCTGCCAGCACCCAGATCGCCAATGAAGGCTACCAGTCATGCTGCACCGTCTACCGCCAAAAGGCAGTTAGCTGCTGCTGCTGTGTAGCAATGCAGTCGCACGTCTGCCGGCACCCAGATGACATATGGTGACGGTGAGCTGAGCTGAGCTGAGCGGGCTCCATGCTTGCCGTGGTATGTTGTCTGCACAGGTAACCCAGGTAAAAAGGCGCGAATCTATTGTCTGCCGTTGCTCTGACGGAGGGGGAGGGGCCTGACGACATGTACCCAGAACCCCCCGCGACACTGTTTTGCATCATTCGGGCATTGGGATCTCAACCCAGAATTCCAATGGGTGGCGGAGACTGCGGGAACTGTGGGATAGCTACCCATAGTGCAGTGCTCCGGAAGTCGACGCTAGCCTCGGTACTGTGGACGCGGTCCGCCGACTAGAGCACTTAGAGCATTTTATGTGGGGACACACACAATCGGCTGTATACAACCGATTTCTATAAAACCGGCTTCTATTAATTCGACCTAATTTCGTAGTGTAGACATACCCTGAGTGATGGTAACTCTTACTCAGGAAAATAGTTACTTACTAGTGCTGTGCAAAATCTTAGCTCCATAATCCCAAACCACATGATCTGGAGAGTTTTGGTTTCAGTTTAGAAACAAAACAAGCAAAATTTCATCTGAACTTTGTTCACATCCTGGGCCAGTTCTATTAGATCTTGACACAAAGCTATCTGCTGTTTGTGGACAGGCACAGATCTTTCAAGACCAAGTTGCATGACTTGCTGTTAGTTTCATAATGAAGCTTTTTGTTTCCCATGCCCAATAGCTCTTCTGGGTCCCACAAAACCACATGAACTAACAGGCAACACATGGAGCTGAACGGAACTCCCTGCTTTCATTGGGCTTTGCTGTGTGGGTTCAAATTAAATGTACTCTCAGTGGATACAAGTCCATGAGAACCACCACTGGAGAGTTTTAAACAGCCTTATGTGGTGAAATCCTACCCTTACTAGTAGGGTGAGGGGAAATGACTAGCATCAGGTGTGCATCCGGAAGCCCACCACTGGCAGGCGGCAGGATGGTCCAGACGGGGGGATGGGAGGGATGTACAGCACAAGCAGCATTCACCCCTGAGTAGCATAGACTGCAAATGAGAGCATGCACATTAGCCACCTGGGGGCTTGACACACACAGCTGACAGAACATGCCTCCTTCGGGCCTGACTGGAGAAGAAACCAGTCCCTTTCCCTAGAACTCTCTTAAACACTAGGTTAAAATCCTACTCTGATTCCTGGGGCTGTGGGTCCCCATTAGAGCCGTTCAGAATTCCCCTACGCCCCATGAAAAATTTCAACTCTAGAGTGAAAAATCAAGATGCCAACATTTTTGACCAAAAGTTGAAAAATTGCCACCAAAAATTTGTTTTTGGCTGAAAACTATTTCAGTTTGGAAATGTGTCTGTGATGCCTCATGTCCCCATTTTCCGCTGTTGACCAGGTTACTTGAATACAGGTCCTATGATTCATCATAGTTTGCCCTTTTGCCTAGCCTCTGCAGTGCATCATGGGAGTTGTAGCTGGGGGGAAGAGGGAACACTCATCTCATAAAGAAGAATGGGGATATGAAGCAACTGAACTGCAACTCCCATGAGGCGCAGCATGGCATTTCCAAATTGAATTGTTTTTTGTTTGGGGCTGAAATTTTGGGGGTTTTGGCTAAAACTTTTTGATTTTGGTGGGGTTTTTTTGTTTGTTTGTTTGTTTGTTTGGGGGTTTTTTTTTTTTGAGGAAAAAGTCCCCCCATTTTCCATGGAAAATGGAAACACTTTTGGTTGTTGTCAAAAACAAAACAACAATCTTCCAGAAAAGTTTTGACTGGTCCCACACCCTTTGCCTGCTTTCTTCACTAGTATATCCATGCATCAGAGATCAGGGCTTAGTCCTTGTCACCTGTGTGAACAGATATCAATGATTTCATACTCAGTTTTACAAGCTGTTTAATAGAGACCCAAATTTGGTTTGACTCATTTCTCATTGGAGCCTCTGATAAAAGGTTTTGTAGTTTCTCTCAGATGCAGCAGGGTGAAGGTACTCTGTGGAGGCCTTTTAACTAAGGACTCTCTTGCTTGTGTAGGTTTCTCTTGCTCAATGTCTTATTTATTTATTTTTCCTTAAGATTTTTGTGCAGTGGTGCACTGCATCTTATCACGGTTACGCATTTGCTTGCGTCTATTGTTTGTGTAAGACCCACTCCAGCAGAAGTGCGTAAAGCATGTACAGGAGTGGAATGGCTGTACTTGCGTCAGGTAGCTTGTCGACAACACTATACCTTAAAATATCTGGTAGCATTTTATCTGAGTTGACTGTGTGTGTGAATGTTATGTAAATTATGGGCAGCATGTGCAGTGATAGCAGTCTTTAGTGAAGGATACATTAGTGTTTCCATTCTTCGGGGTCATTTTCTGTTGCTTACAACTTTTCAGTCTCTTACATATATTTTCAGTGGAGTGAAAAACAGCAGCTATCCTTGAAATACCATAGGGCAACCTATAGTGCTGCTACATTAGAGATTTAAAGTCATGTTCTCCTTGGAGTGTCGATCTAGTTCTGATTGCCAAACACCCTTCAAGAAAGCAGAAATATGTCCCCTTTACTAGGGTGTGAAATAAATCTTCCCCACTGGCCAAAGACTATTTCTGAGAGCCCCTGTTTCATTAATTGTGACCTTAAACTCACTGTTCATTCAAATGATTGCATCTAATTTTAATACAGATCGTGGTGCTGTGCATTTACTTCTTTCCACTTTGGATATGACATGACTTATCACTAATGTTGTTAGTTCTTGGTTCACAGCCCCCTGGAGGGGATATAACCTAGGACAGGTCTTATGAAGGATCAGCTGGGCTCCAGGGTACCACCTGCTTTGGCCAGAGTTGCTCCAGGACACTAGAGCTGTGCTAGAGCACTTGGGACTAATGTTACTGTGCCTCTAACAACACAGGCTACCTGGAGGAAAAAACACAAGACCATCCTCTAAGATTACACTAGATGGGAGGTCACTGTCCAAACCCATTGCTCTCAGCCCTGCTGAGTAATACCTGAACCTGCACTTGTAAGTGCAGGAAATCCCCTCAGGGGAGTAGTAGTGTTTATTCTGGCAGGATCCAGCTCCAGTGCTCTATGTCCCAGAGTCCTGACATCAGATTTTCTTTAACTGACACTGAAGGGCAGGGCCTGGCTCTGACACAACTCACTGGAGAGATGAGGTCATCACCATTGTACCGCCTACTGACAATCCCACCTGCTCTGGTCTGCTGCTCACCAATGAGTTCCCTGCATTTCAGTTGATCTCACAATCAGGGGTTAAGGTAAAGGGAAGAAGGAGGGAATGGATCAACTTCCTTCTCCTCCTCTCCCTCTCCCAGGCTTAGTAGGCCCAGCTCCTCCCCATCACTGCCTGGTGAAGTGTGGACTCACCAGGCAGGGAAATCGGAGGGAGCAGCAGGAGGAGCTGATTCTGGCTGGGGAGATCCTGAGGCTCCCAGCGTTTTCTGCCAGTGGGTGAAACAAGAACAGTGGCGGATGGGATAGAAGAGATGCCCAGCTGGGAGTCTCCCATTACCTCCTCTCCTCACTCAGCTGGCTGCCCGAGTGGGGAGAGGAAGAGGGAAAGACCCCTGACTGCCTTCCCTGAGCGGCAGGGGAGAAGGGATTAAGGAGACACATCCCCTCCCCCCCTTCCCCCATCTCCTTCTTGCTCTGAGCAGGCTGATAATCCCTAACACAGAGACTGGTGAGCTTTCTGAATTTAAAGCACAAGCAAAGTGTGTGTGTGTGTGTGTGTGTGTGTGTGTGTGTGTGTGTGTGTGTGTGTGTGTAGAATCCCCAAGACCTCCCATTGGTACTGGCTTTTACATCAGTGCAGATTCTCCATCCTAGTAGAAAGTGGGAAGGGAACACCAGGGAGGTGCCTTACAGGGCTATGCACACTGCACACGTGGACACACACCCACTCTGTTGCTGGGCCTACCTGGGGTTATGACCCCCACTTGGACAGAGTTCACTGCTTGTTCCCGTTCTCCTTTTCTTACTGCATCCCATCAATGTAAGAGGACAGTGCCACATCAACACCTCACTTGCCAAAGCCTGTGATGACAGCCTCCAAATCTGCTGAGCTCCTCCACCTATCATAACCTACTTTAATCACTGTTTGAGGGGAAGGGATGAAATGAACCAGGCACCTGGGTGTCCTAAACAGAGACAGGAACCTGGCCGCAAGATAACGTGTCTGGGGAATGAGAAGACCAGATGGAAGGGAAGCACGTGCAGAAGAGCAAGGGGGAGAGAGGAACAGAAGAAGAGGAAAAAAGTGGAAAGGGAGAGAATCGGACAGATTCTTGACCCCAACTCTGCATGGTGACTCAGCAGCATAAAGCAGGGAGGAAGCCACCTTAAAGTGGCAGCCAAGGATTCCCTATGGGGAATTCTCGGGTGGTGTAGAACACCTAACTCTATGCCACTTGCTCCTCCTGCTGAGTAAGGCCAGGAACTGGGGGCTTCCCAGGGGGCAGAGAGGGCACAGCTGAGAACATTAGGAGTGTGTCTGCACTTCAAGGTGGAGGTGTACTTCCCATCTTGAGGAGACATACCCACACTAGCTCTGATCAAGCTAGCGTGCTAAAAACAGAGAGTAGCTGAAGTGGCGGGAGCGGCTAGCTGCTCTGAGAATATACCTGTCCCAGATGGTAGGTACATACTTGGGGAGCCCAGCCCCTCCTACCACTCATGCTGCCACCACTACACTGCTATTTTTGGCACACTAGCTTGATCAGTGCTTGTGTGGGTATGTCTCCTTGAGCTGGAATTTACACCTCCATCAAAGCTGGTCTCCAGGCAGCGCAGCTGTCTCTGTGAGGTGCTGCATCCAGCAGAGTTTACAGCAGCTCCTCTTTAAATTATACTGTGGTTGATTTTTTGCTCTCTGGCAGGCTCAGTTTTGGAAGAATGGAAAGGTGGCTCAGAGCCACCTTCCCCCACCCTGCCCTTCCCCACTGAACCACTGTGAACTTGACAGAGCTGAAAATCTGCACCAGGAGGATTAATATTTTCCAAAGGGACAAAAGCACTTAGGGAATAAACCACACTTACAAATTACTGAGTGGTTCCCTAATCATAGTTTTCCCTGTAAGTATCTGCTACAATTGCAACAGGGATGTTGCATGACCACAAATGAGAAAATGACTGGGCCATTGTAAAAGGAGGTGTCTCTGCGACAATCTTTCTGTTAGATGTGGGCTACACCATGAATGGTTCTGAGACTCTCTGCTCAAGGATACAGGTGTGATGAGATCAGCCTCTATCAATAATTCTGGCTGAAAAATTAATGAGTTGTAATGTGCCCATTTTAGGGAAGATGTATGCATGTGCTTGAACCATCAGCACTTCACAAACCTCCGCTGAGTGTCACTTTGTAATGGAATTGTTCAAGCAAAACCCTGCTAGACTTTGCATTGGAAACATGTTCCTATAGATAGAACAATTACAATTCAGCTTGCAAATGTACGTATCTGGATGATCTTGCAAAAGAGAGCACACGTGGCAATGAGCTACGGCTCAGTGTACTTGGAGAGGGATACGCGCAAGTTTATCTCTTTTTAGATGTTCATAAAACTGTCCTCAATGAAAGTCCTTTCAGATTGTTTCAACAACCTCTTGTGATAATTACAATGTTACAGTCCACAGGTAAGTAAAGCCAGTAGCCCAAGGGCTCTCCCAGAACTCTTGGCAGCCCCACCTTCCATTTCTGGTCCCACAGCTTGAGTCTCAATAATTAACTTCCTTCAAGTACTGTAGAACCAACGATTAGCCTCAAATACTGTATATAAATGTTCCGACTACATCTGTGGCGCTTTATGGTTGTGTAGCAAGGGCTGTGTGAGAATTAGCAATGCGGCAAACAGAGGAACAAACAGAGAAATCAGATGGTGTATGCAGAGGAGCAGGGAACCGGGCAGCGTGAGGGGGGGAAAAAGGGGAGGGGAGCAGAGGGACAGAGTCAGACTAAACGAGAGGGAGGGTGAAACCAAGAGGAAATGGTGTCATTGGGAGAGGATGGTCATGTGGTCAAGGCTTTGGCTAGGGCCTTGGGAATAGGGGCCTCATTTGCTATGGGGCAAGGAGGGCAGTTGTCCCCCTCAGACCTTTGCCCCTACCCTGACTTTTCAGAGGGCTGTATGCTCCCCCCTCAAACTTTGCAGGATCAATTATAATCACATATAATGTTCTGTAGGGTGACATATCTTTGCCCACCCCCGCACTGAATTTTTCTGAAATGACACCCTGGCTTGGAACATGGGTGTTCCCTTCTACTACAGACATCTTGTGTGACCTTGGGCAAATCACTCAATCTCTTTGAGGCTATCATGAGGTGCTTAGATACAAGAGTGACAAGGGCCACCTAAGTGCTTAGACTGTTTAACAATAAGAACTAGGGCTGTTGATTAATTGCAGTTAACGCATGCGATTAACTAAAAAAAAATTAATCACGATTAAAAAAATTAATCGCAATTAATCGCAGTTTTAATCACATGGTTAAACAATAGAATACCAATTTTAAATTTATTAAATATTTGGGATGTTTTTCTACATTTTCATATAGTATTCTGTGTTGTAATTGAAATCAAAGTGTATATTATTTTGATTACAAATATTTGCACTGCAAAAATGATAAACAAAAGAAATAGTATTTTTCATACAAGTACTGTAGTGCAATCTTTGTCATGAAAGTGCAACTTACAAATGTAGATTTTGTTTGTTTGTTACTTAACTGCACTCAAAACAAAACAATGTAAAACTTCAGAGCCTACAAGTCATAGATTCATAGATTCTAGGACTGGAAGGGACCTCGAGAGGTCATCGAGTCCAGTCCCCTGCCCGCATGGCAGGACCAAATACTGTCTAGACCATCCCTGATAGACATTTATCTAACCTACTCTTAAATATCTCCAGAGATGGAGATTCCACAACCTCCCTAGGCAATTTATTCCAGTGTTTAACCACCCTGACAGTTAGGAATTTTTTCCTAATGTCCAACCTAGACCTCCCTTGCTGCAGTTTAAACCCATTGCTTCTTGTTCTATCCTTAGAGGCTAAGGTGAACAAGTTTTCTCCCTCCTCCTTATGACACCCTTTTAAATACCTGAAAACTGCTATCATGTCCCCTCTCAGTCTTCTCTTTTCCAAACTAAACAAACCCAATTCTTTCAGCCTTCCTTCATAGGTCATGTTCTCAAGACCTTTAATCATTCTTGTTACTCTTCTCTGGACCCTTTCCAATTTTTCCACATCTTTTTTGAAATGCGGTGCCCAGAACTGGACACAATACTCCAGCTGAGGCCTAACCAGAGCAGAGTAGAGCGGAAGAATTACTTCTCGTGTCTTGCTCACAACACACCTGTTAATACATCCCAGAATCATGTTTGCTTTTTTTGCAACAGCATCACACTGTTGACTCATATTTAGCTTGTGGTCCACTATAACCCCTAGGTCCCTTTCTGCCGTACTCCTTCCTAGACAGTCTCTTCCCATTCTGTATGTGTGCAACTGATTTTTTCTTCCTAAGTGGAGCACTTTGCATTTGTCTTTGTTAAACTTCATCCTGTTTACCTCAGACCATTTCTCCAATTTGTCCAGATCATTTTGAATTATGACCCTGTCCTCCAAAGCAGTTGCAATCCCTCCCAGTTTGGTATCATCTGCAAACTTAATAAGCGTACTTTCTATGCCAATATCTAAGTCGTTGATGAAGATATTGAACAGAGCCGGTCCCAAAACAGACCCCTGCGGTACCCCACTCGTTATGCCTTTCCAGCAGGATTGGGAACCATTAATAACAACTCTCTGAGTATGGTTATCCAGCCAGTTATGCACCCACCTTATAGTAGCCCCATCTAAATTGTATTTGCCTAGTTTATCAATAAGAATATCATACGAGACCGTATCAAATGCCTTACTAAAGTCTAGGTATACCACATCCACAGCTTCACCCTTATCCACAAGGCTCGTTATCCTATCAAAGAAAGCTATCAGATTGGTTTGACATGATTTGTTCTTTACAAATCCATGCTGGCTGTTCCCTATCACCTTACCACCTTCCAAGTGTTTGCAGATGATTTCCTTAATTACTTGCTCCATTATCTTCCCTGGCACAGAAGTTAAACTAACTGGTCTGTAGTTTCCTGGGTTGTTTTTATTTCCCTTTTTATAGATGGGCACTATATTTGCCCTTTTCCAGTCTTCTGGAATCTCTCCCGTCTCCCATGATTTTCCAAAGATAATAGCTAGAGGCTCAGATACCTCCTCTATTAGCTCCTTGAGTATTCTAGGATGCATTTCATCAGGCCCTGGTGACTTGAAGGCATCTAACTTTTCTAAGTGATTTTTAACTTGTTCTTTTTTTATTTTATCTGCTAAACCTACCCCCTTCCCATTAGCATTCATTATGTTAGGCATTCCTTCAGACTTCTTGGTGAAGACCGAAACAAAGAAGTCATTAAGCATCTCTGCCATTTCCAAGTTTCCTGTTACTGTTTCTCCCTCTTCACTAAGCAGTGGGCCTACCCTGTCTTTGGTCTTCCTCTTGCTTCTAATGTATTGATAAAAAGTCTTCTTGTTTCCCTTTATTCCTGTAGCTAGTTTGAGCTCATTTTGTGCCTTTGCCTTTCTAATCTTGCCCCTGCATTCCTGTGTTGTTTGCCTATATTCATCCTTTGTAATCTGTCCTAGTTTCCATTTTTTATATGACTCCTTTTTATTTTTTAGATCATGCAAGATCTCGTGGTTAAGCCAAGGTGGTCTTTTGCCACATTTTCTATCTTTCCTAACCAGCGGAATAGCTTGCTTTTGGGCCCTTAATAGTGTCCCTTTGAAAAACTGCCAACGCTCCTCAGTTGTTTTTCCCCTCAGTCTTGATTCCCATGGGACCTTACCTATCAGCTCTCTGAGCTTACCAAAATCTGCCTTCCTGAAATCCATTGTCTCTATTTTGCTGTTCTCCCTTCTACCCTTCCTTAGAATTGCAAACTCTATGATTTCATGATCACTTTCACCCAGGCTGCCTTCTACTTTCAAATTCTCAACGAGTTCCTCCCTATTTGTTAAAATCAAGTCTAGAACAGCTTCCCCCCAGTAGCTTTTTCAACCTTCTGAAATAAAAAGTTGTCTGCAATGCAGTCCAAGAATTTGTTGGATAGTCTGTGCCCCGTCTGTGTCCACTCAGTCCTACTTCTTGTTCAGCCAATCGCTAAGACAAACAAGTGTGTTTACATTTGCAGGAGATAATGCTGCCCACTTCTTATTTACAGTCACCTGAAAGTGAGAATAGACATTCACATGACACTTTTGTAGCTGGCATTGCAAGGTATTTACATGCCAGATATGCTAAACATTCATATGCCTCTTCATGCTTCGGCCACCATTCCAGAGGACATGCTTCCATGCTGATGAAGCTTGTTAAAAAAATAATACGTTAATTAAATTTGTGACTGAACTTCTTGGGGGAGAACTGTATGTCCCCTGCTGTTTTACCTGCATTCTGCCATATATTTCCGGTTATAGTAGTCTCGGATGATAACCCAGCACATGTTGTTCATTTTAAGAACACTTTCACTGCAGATTTGACAAAATGCAAAGAAGGTACCAATGTGAGATTTTTAAAGATAGCTACAGCACTCGACCCAAGGTTTAAGAATATGAAGTGCAGTCCAAAATCTGAGAGGGATGAGGTGTGGAGCATGCTTCCAGAAGTCTTAAAAGAGCAACATTCTGATGTGCAAACTACAGAATCCGAAACACCAAAAAAGAAAATCAGCCTTCTGCTGGTGGCATCTGATTCAGATAATGAAAATGAACATGCGTTGGTCCGCACTGCTTTGGATTGTTATCGAGCAGAACCCATCATCAGCATGGATGCATGTCCCCTGGAATGGTGATTGAAGCATGAAGGGCAATATGAATCTTTAGCTCATCTGGCACATAACTATCTTGCAACGCCAGCTACAACAGTGCCATGAGAACACCTGTTCTCACTTTCAGGTGACATTGTAAACAAGAAGCGGGCAGCATTAACTCCTGCAAATGTAAACAAACTTGTTTGTCTGAGAGACTGGCTGAACAAGAAGTAGGACTGAGTGGAATTGCAGGCTCTAAAATTTTACATTGTTTTATTTTTTAATGCAGATTTTTTTGTGCATAATTCTACATTTGTAAGTTCAACTTTCATGATAAAGAGGTTGCACTACAGTACTTGTATTAGGTGAATTGAAAAATACTATTTATTTTGTTTTTCTATAGTGCAAATACTTGTAATAAAAATAAATATAAAGTGAGCACTGTACACTTTGTATTCTATGTTGTAATTGAAATCAATATATTTGAAAATGTAGAGTATCCAAAATATTTAAATAAATGGTATTCTATAATTGTTTAACAATGCGATTAATCGCGATAAATTTTTTTAAATCGCATGATTAATCGCGATAAATTTTTTTAATCGCTTGACAGCCCTAATAAGAAGCAGACTCAACTTACGTCCTGGGTAGACAGACTTTAATGTATATAGGACTTAACCCTATTATAACACACTGATGTGTAAAGGGTGTGTAAGCCTGTCACCCTCTAGTGGCTGGCCCATATAAAGTATATGCAGCGGCTGCTACATTAGGGGGCTCTCAAATGGTAGAGGCAGGTGCTGAAGGTCTCAGATCCTGTCCCCATTGATGAGCTGTGGGGTGAGTTTGATGCTTTCCCTCTCACCAGCAGCAATAAATGCAGCTTATGAGAGCATGCTATTGAAATGAGATCAATTCTTCCCTTCCCCAACGTTCTGTCAATCATTCCCCAAGGCTTGTTCTACAAACAGAGTTGCACTGGCTAAGCTAAAGGGGTGAATTTAAACTAGTGCAACTTTTGGTACGGACATTCTTAAACTGATTTAAACCTGGCTTATATTGCTGTAAACTTACAGGTGCAAGCTAAACTGATGGGACTTGTTTTGAACCAAAATAGGAGTGCCCATGCAGGGGTTTGTATTGGTGTAACTTAAATCAGGATTTAAACTGATTTAAATTAAACCGGTGGGACTTCAGTGTGTAGACGTGCTCTAAATCCTCTACTGAGATCACAGAATCATAGAAAATTAGGGTTGGAAGAGACCTCAGAGGGTCATCTAGTCCAATCCCCTGCTCAAAGCAGGACCAACACCAACTAAATCTAAATTAATGCGCTTTGAGCCAGCAACCAGGTAACTGCTCCGGGTTAGGGACAGGGAAGTATTTTCTCCCGCAGCCTATTTTACAAGTGCCTTTATTTTGTAGATTGTCTCTTTTGTATTTTTAGAAGTGGATGTTGCCAAGGCAACTGAACTAGCTGAACATTTTGTTTCCCTAAGAACAGTACGTGTTTAAATATTCAGGCAATTTTCCATTGTTCGGCGGAACAGTGAGATCAGGCAGATTATGCAGACCAGATGAGGGAAGTTTAGGTTGGCCCTTTTGGTGTATTTTAAAAACCTTCCGTGTGCTGCCAGCCGTTCAACAGCTCTCTCCAAGGAGGACAAATGTATAGCAGAGGTGTAGCAATTCCTTTAGAAGAGGAATTAGAATGTTATGTTTTGCTCCCCTCTGTCGCATGTTTCTGCAATAAATAGCTCATTTCAAAGCTAGCTAGTGTGGACCTTATTTACAAGTGGCTGGGCCTTATTCACCCTTGTGCAGTTCACTCCTGGGCAGAGGGTTCGCAAAAAGCTGCTTAAGCCTTATAGGTGCAAAGTTAAATAATAATCCTATCATACTGGTTAGTGATGGAGAATAAAAGACTATTGGCTCTATCAAGTCCATACCTCTGCAAACTTGTGAGAGAGTGGATGCTTTGGGTGAGATCAGTGGACAGGAAGCCAAAACATCTTGAGTTCCAAGCCTGGTTTTGATACTAGCATATTTGGGCAAGTCACTGAGCTTCTCTGCCTCAGTTTCCCCATTTGTAACTTGGGGTGGATAATACTATGTCATAAGGCTGCTATGACACTTAGCTAGTTAACATCTGCAAAGCAATTTGAAGATTGGTGCCAAGTATAATTCAGTCCTGAGAAAGAGCAAAGGGAGAAATGAATTAAGGAGTTAAAAGGGAAAAAAAAATGTTGTCAGCAGATGAGATTGGAAAAGTTGTAGAGTGTGAATGAAGTGGAGACAGAGAGGAAAGGTGATGGTAGGAGATGCAGGCAAGAAAGGGCTCACACAAACAGGGTCCAGATTGTGAACTGGCAGGGAGGAGACAAGATTGGTGCTAGATCAGTGGAGGGTGCAGTGATGAAAGTGGCGAGAGTAGGACAGTGGATATGAATATGCAACATACTCTACATTCTTTTCTAATAGTGCTCTCTGGATAGGAAAATAATACATGATTTGTTAGCGTTCAATGGTGACTTTTAAACTAACCGGATTGGAAACAGAACTTTAATTTCCTCTGTTTTCCTTTCTTTGATTGATTGTCTGTCCTGGATGTGTGTGTTCTTCTCTTACTCTCCTTGAGATTTGAGGCACATTAGATTGAGTTGGTATATTTCACTCTAACATCTAATTAAAGCAAAAGTGCCTGTGCTGCTCAAATAGCAAAAACAAGGCCTCCTAATTTATCTAGGCCAGGGCCATGCATACCAGACAGCCACAAATGTTGTAGGAAAGCCCAAAATAGTGGCTTGAAAAGTCAGTGAATTTAGAGGGAATTAACCCTTTGAAAACTGGTCAGTTCCCAGTAGAGATGGGGGGCACAAGGCAAAGCCCCAGTTTCAAGAGCCCCTGATTTCTGGAGTGGTCAAAATCTGAATCAGAATTCTATGTCTTGGTCCCATCTCTATTTCCCAGGCACCTGGGCACAAGTTATCCATGGGGTCATTATTTTGGGGATCTGGGAGTGTTTCCTGTAGCTGCAAAAGATGGCAATTCCTGTTTGGAGTGATTTCCAACTTGCTGCACCTTGCCGGTACTGGAAAGCCTCACTAGTCCCCTGGAATGCACTTCCCACAGGACCCCCCAACTCCTCACCACAGATGCCTGACCTTGCTTTAGGACTGGGATGGTGGATCAACAGGGACCATGTGTGCATAGGGCTTGGAGAGAGAATGGGTTGGAGGCTGGAGCAGGAGGGATGTGGGGAAACAAAGGGAACTAGCAGAGGGAGTGGTAGTTTTGAGTAGGGATCCTGGGAGAAGAATGGGGGCAAGCAGCACTTGAACTACAACTCCCATGAGGCACCATGGTGGCATATCCAAATGGACATTTTTGGTTTCTTGTGGGGAGGGCAGAAAAGGATAGGGTCAGTGATTGGGGGAGGGGCCAGAGGGGGTTTTGGGGTGGGAAGGGGGAGTAGAGAGATGAACTGATATAAACTTCTCCTCAATGCTACTTATTCTCTGAGTGTTATGGGATAACAAGGTTCCTGTGTCATCAGCACGGAATCTCTTCAAATGTCAGTGTCTCTGCTCCTGCCAGGTGGCGTCTATGAATTATTCAGCCATTCAACACCACAGAGTGTGCCTAAACAGAGAGGGTTGTGCCAAATGCCAACAATGCCCAGAGGGGATTATTTTAATTTAAGAAAGATGTTGTCTTGTGAAAAGAATCAACACCCCCACCAGACTCCCTTTAGAAGAAAAAAGGAGAAGGTCCCACAATGAGAAATATTAGATCAAAGGGCAATTTCCTTGTAGAACCCTGGCACCAACTGATCAAACTACCTTAAACTGATCAAACGGTAGTAATGGTGGGGATTTCACTGAGGCAGTGGCATGGTCTAGTGATTAACACACAGAGGTGGGCCTCCATTGGGTTCTAGTCCTTGCTCTGCCGTGGTATTTGGGTAACTCTCTTCCACGCTCTGTACCTCAGTTTCCTCATCTGTAAAATGGGGATGGTTGATACTTGCTCAACTTCATACAGTGCTTTGAGAATGTTTCCGGTTGTAAATGTTTTGCAGGGGACTTCTTAGTTTGAACAGCATTGAACACAAAAGGGTCCTGATCCTGGGCAATGGGGGGTGGGGGCGCTAAATGAAACTGCAATATAATGTTGAATAACAGTATGGATGAAAAATCCTACACACACATTATGAATCTATTGCCAATATCGTTTGTTAGTGCCTTTGTGCGTTTCAGGTTTGAGTAACTTAGAAATTAAAATGTTATTTATTAATGTTAATTCCTTAATATTATGCTTGGGTGGGTTATGTAATGTCCTAGGAAGATTCCCCCCCCCACTCGAGATCTCTGACCAGGACTTTCAAACAACTGAAAAAGGGGCCTCCATTACAGAATCCATGCCAAGTTTTCCCTGGGCCTAGTGCCAGCTGGTATGGGACTTTGGGGGCTTAGTCAGCTGTGCAGATGGGTTGGACATGTCTAGTAAAACTCACCGTTTCTTTGATTCTGAGTCTTAATGCCTTGGTGCCTGTAACTGGGCTTGGAAGGATTCGGTTTTTATCAATAAATGTCGGTAAACATCAATTTCACTGTACAAACATAAGCTAATGAAAAAATATTTCCATCAATAATTGAAATTTTCAGATATGCAAAATAAGAAAAACGCTGCTTGAAAACTTATTGGAGATTAAGGATATTTACTTTGTCTATTGTGACATGTGATGCTGACAATTAACGGGTTAAAGCTTTAACCTTTTGAATCTCCGTGTCTACTGTCATTAAATTATTATTGTCTGACCTGCCCTGCCCCCCTAATATGGTGCAACTATAAACATTTAAATAGATAACAATTGGGAAAAAAATGCTTAAAAATAAACATTGATATTATCCATCGAAATTATAACAAAAATAAAAACCGAATTCTGCTAAGCCTACCTATGACGTGTAAAGCTACACATTTGCTAGGCAGAACCCTAATGAGTTCAGCCATTACTATGTGCTGGATTGCTCTGCTCTGGTGCTTTACCAGCTCCAAGCAATGAAGGCCTTTATACCAGTATAACTGTGTCCACACTTGGGGCACGTCTTCACTACCCGCCGGATCGGCGGGTAGCGATAGATCTATCGGGGATTGATTTATCGCGTCTAGTGTAGACGCGATAAAATCGATCCCCGATTGCTCTGCCGTCAACTCCGGAACTCCACCGCAGCGAGAGGTCGACTCGCCGCCATCCTCACAGCCAGGTAAGTCGACCTAAAATATGCAACTTTAGCTACGCTATTCACGTAGCTGAAGTTGTGTATCTTAAGTCGACACCCCCCCCCCCCATAGTGTAGACCTAGCCTTAGGGTTGTACTGCTTTAGGCTAGGTCTACACTACAGGGGGGGGTCGACCTAAGATACGCAACTTCAGCTACGTGAATAGCGTAGCTGAAGTGGCGTATTTTAGGTCGACTTACCTGGCTGTGAGGACGGCGGCGAGTCGACCGCTGCCGCGCTGCCGTAGACTCCGCTTCCGCCTCTTGCCGCGGTGGATTTCCGGAGTTGACGGAAGAGCCATCGGGGATCGATTTTATCGCGTCTTCACTAGACGCGATAAGTCGATCCCCAATAGATCGATTGCTACCCGCCGATTCGGCGGGTAGTGAAGACGTGCCCTTAGTTATACTGCTTTCAAACTGGTATAGTTAAAGTGAAAGAAAAGCTGTGTGTATACCAGCCCTTAGATGCTTTTGAAAATTTCACCTGTTACCTTTCCGATCAGAACTACATTGATTTTTGATTGTGGTGACTAATGCCAACACTTTCAAACTTGGCTGCTTGAAGGGCACTTCAATCCATATTTAGGTACACAAATAAATGGCCTGATTTTCAGAGGGGCTGAACACCTGCTGTCACCCATGAAGTCAAAGAGTCCCCATAACTACTGAAGTTTAATTAGATTGAAACAGGTGAATCGTTATTGAAGTCAATGGAATCTACAGCTGTTCAGCACCTCTAAAAACCAGACCACTTATTGAGTAACTTTGACGTGGATTGGGGCCTACATGTTGGCTCTTTTCTTCAGCTTTCAGTGGTACAAAAAGGAGACTGTGGTATCCATATTTCATTGCTGAATGCTGTCTTCTGTGTGAATGGTGAATTGCAGATCAATACTTCTATGTTATCTGCAGAGTGATTATTACCTTATTTGGGAAAATGACTGATCATATTATTTATACAATAATGCAATGTAAAATATACATCCAATATCTGTTCCTATATTCTACAGTTGCATTTAGCAAACCTTCTCTGCATCTCCTCAACCACCTACAGTGGGTTTAATAATAATAATAAATAAATAATACTTAGCTCTTATCTAGTGCTTTTTATCTAAAGTCTCAAAGCACTTTACAAAGGAGGGCAGTGTCATTATCCCCATTTTACAGATGTGGAAACTGAGGCACTGGGCAGTGACGTGACTTGCCCAAGGTAGGCTAAGGGCAGAGCCCAGGGCACCTGGGTCCCAGCCCAATGCACTATCCACTAGGCTGCACTAGTGGAGATAAAAAGCCTTACTATACAGTTAACGTCTGGAAAAGTGATTATAAAACTCTTGCTAACATGCATTTTTATCACAAGTCTTGCAATATTTGGTGTATTACTTAAAGTCCCAGCTCCTGGAGTCAGGTGCTTATTTGAGAGCCCCAGCTTTCACTAAAAAAAACAAGGAAGTGTCTATTCCTTATGGTTGCAGAGGAACTCTTAAAAACAGGATCTGAGTGTAACCGGAAAGGTTCAGAATTCAGATGGCAAATACAAAGATCCCAACATTCAACATATATTTAAAGCTCATGTTTTTTAAGCCAATCTCTTGAGTATTTTGGAGCCTGACTAATAATCTTTGCATGTTTCAGATTGGCAACACTGCGGCTTTTGACACTCAATCTGTTCCCTGTATCCATTCCAAGTAGAATCTGGGCTTTAGTGACAGGACTGTTTGCCCTAGAAAGTTTTGCTGCTTTAACTGTTTCTGCTGCTTTAAGCTTATTAGTATAATGTACTGTGGAGGCAGTTCTATCAGTATAAAAGTGCTCAAGTCAGTATAACTTGTTCTGGTTCAGGAGACAAAACAAGCCATACCAGTCTGAGTCACCTATATACCAATATAACAGTCTACACTAACACTTTTACCAATATAACTATGTTGACAAAAAATTACGCATCCTACCAACATAGGTGCAATCAGAGATGTGACTGCAGCACAGGTAGACGTAACTGAGCAAGCGTTGATGTAGTGAGAATAATAGCAATGAAGCCGTGGCAGCATAGGCTATACAAGCCTGCGCAGGACTATATATGTGTGAGTGACTGCCCATGCAGCGATGGCTTCACTGCTATGGTTATCTGAACTACTTAGATCAAAGCTAGCTTGTATAAGTCTCCACTGGCTGCAGTCACACCTCTGATTGCAGTGTAGATAGATCCTCTGTTATGCCAGTAAAATATCTCATATGCAGACCACATATGCGTCACATCCAGCTCCATCTGCAATCAATCTTAAAACTTCCATTGACTACAGTCTGACTTCAATGGGACTATAGAAGTGCTTAAAGTTAGGCACATGCTAAAGTACCTTGCTAAACTGGGAGCTAAAATATGTTTTTATTTCTCTTTACAAAAGTCAGCCCCGCAGAACCAAGAGAGCTCTGGGAGAAGCAGGTTGAGACTTTTCTTGCTCATGCATAACCAACAGACTATTGTATGTTCTGTATTGTTGATGATGGCTAGAGCAGGTCAAACATGTATTTTCCATTGAAGGTTTGGTTTGGGTTTTTTGGTACTGAAAATGCCTCAATGAAAATTTTTATGCAGATCAACATTTTTTGTTTCAGTGGGAGAAAACCCCCTCACATTCTCTCCCCATTTTTACTTTTCCGCTCCTTTTTCTTATGGAAAAGAGTTTTTTTTTTAAAGCGCAAGTGTTTTTATTTCTGCTAAAATGAAATTTTTCAAAGTTCAAATTTCAAAAAATTCCCTTTCAATTTTTTTGTCACTGAAAATTTCAAACAAAATAAAAAAATGAATTTAGAAATTTTTCATGAAAAATTCTACTTCTCTTTTTTCTGTCAGCTCTGACATTGACTTGTGATCAGGAAAGAACCCAGAATTGATTTTGCAGGGCTGGCAGTTGGGGGGAAAATCATTGTTTGTTTACTTGTAAACTGAACACATTTGATTTTAATTCAGGGCAGACAATCAATACAGCATTTCCCCTTGTGATTTTTACAGGCACTTTTCAGAGTCCAGCAACCCTCTAAAGTAGCTATTTGCCAAGAGTTACCCTTTGGACAGTGGGATTGGATTCTGAACCACTTTGATTCAACCCTGTTCTATTTTACATCCATGCTTTCCAGTGACTGTCCTCAAGAAGGGCTTGGGGAGAGAAAATGAGAAGGCCAGGTTGAAAATGGATACTTCTGCCAAGTTGTGGAACAGCTAATTGGATTTTAATTTAATATACTGTTTGTTTGACTTTTGAAATGTGAAGGTGACAAACTAAAAATAAAACAAGAACCTGAACTATCACTGCTAAGGGGACACACTATCAGTGAGTTAAAGCTACAAATGGAGGATATGTTAAAATAAAAGCTAATATGAATGGAAATGTTTTCATGATTTAAACAAAATGCAGGACTCGATGCTGCTGTCACTAACACCAGTTTTACACATTATTGACTTCTGAATAGACAGCTGCAGTGGCACAGGAGCCAGCAAACAGAGCTGTAAACAGGGGAGTTTGAGTGGGAGTTTGCAAGGGGAGTTTGAGGGGAAGACTAAGAGAGCCAGGCTAGCGAAGGGAGTGTGGGGGGTCTGGCAGTGTTTTGGTGCTCGTTGGGGGTTTGTGTTGTGGTGGGTGGTGGTGTTTTGGTTTGGTTTGTGTTTCCCAGACTAACAGGACTTAGGTGGGAAGGCTATAACAGATACAGAGGCAGCAGTGGTAGTGACCCAAGCAGTGGAAGACACAATGAAAATGACTGGATGTGGAAGAGGCGGCATGTACATGATCCTGGAGGGGTTACCTGAAAAGAGTTTTGTCTGCATGATAGAGCTGATGGAAGAAAAGAACTAAGGATTGGAGATGCGGGTGGAAACTCTGTTTGAGTTTAGAAGGGGGTTCGAGCAGACGATGGAGCAAAGACATGAGGAGGCTGAAGGGAAAAGCTCAGACTTGCAAATGGAAGCAGGACCAAAGAACTCTGAGGGGAGACTGCTGGGTGAGGAAAGTGGACAATGGAAGTACGTGACTAAGAGAACCAGGCAGAGGAAAAGACGGGCTAGTGAAGGAGAAATAGAGCTCAGGAACAGGTTTGCGGAGTTGGAAAATGAAGAAGGGGCACAGCAGGTGGTCGCTGAAGGTGGGAGGGCAAGGAAGAAGAGAAGAGCAGCGAGTCCTATAGGAAGAGGGGAAGAGTCAATGGCGATAACACCAAATATGAGCCCCAGGAAGATACAGGATGGATTGCGGAGGATTGCAAGGGACAATAGGAATCGAGAGGACTTGCAGCCAGAGGGAACAGGGGATAGACCAGAGAATCACACCATCACCAGGAAAGGGCAGGTCTACGTGACTGGGGACTCCTTACTGAGAAGAATAGACAGGCCTGTAACCAGAGCTGATCCAGAGAACAGAAGGGTGTGCTGTCTGCTGGGTGCTAAGATACGGGATGTTGACTTGAGGCTGAAGAGGATCCTAACAGGAGCCGGAAAGAATCCACTGATTGTCCTTCATGTGGGAACAAATGATACGGCTAGATTCTCGCTGGAACGTATCAAGGGAGACTATGCCAGGCTGGGGAAGACGCTTAAGGAAATCGAGGCTCAGGTGATCTTCAGTGGGATTCTGCCTGTTCCTAGAGAAGGGCAACAAAGGTGTGACAAGATTATGATGATCAACAGATGGCTCAGGCAGTGGTGCTATAAGGAGGGCTTTGGGATGTATGGCCATTGGGAAGCATTCATGGACAGAGGACTGTTCTCTCGGGATGGACTTCACCTGAGTAGGGAGGGAAATAGCCTTCTAGGATGGAGGCTGGCACAACTGATTAAGAGAACTTTAAACTAGGAATTGGGGGGAGATGGTTGGGAGATGTCCAGATAATCTCCACACCGGATTTTAACATTGAGAGGGAAGAAAATGAAATAAGAAAGGGTACAGCTGTGGGCAGGAGAATGGACATAAGGAGGAGGGGTAGTGTAGATACCAGCCTAATAGGTGATACTGGCGTTAGAATGTCTGTGCCTAATCGGGTAAAGAATGTGAGCGAAGCCAAACAGCAAAAATTAAGATGTTTGTACACTAATGCGAGGAGCCTAGGTAACAAAATGGAGGAACTAGAGCTATTGGTGCAGGAAGTGAAACCAGATATTATAGGGATAACAAAAACATGATGGAATAGTAGTCATGACTGGAGTACAGGTATTGAAGGGTATGTGCTGTTTAGGAAAGACAGAAATAAAGGCAAAGGTAATACAGTAGCATTGTATATCAATGATGAGGTAGACTGTAAAGAAATAAGTGATGGAATGGATAAGACAGAGTCTGTCTGGGCAAAAATCACATTGGGGAAGAAAGCTACTAGAGCCTCCCCTGGGATAGCTCTTGGGGTGTGTTATAGACCGCCGGGATCCGATATGGATAGAGACCTCTTTAATGTTTTTAATGAAGTAAATACTAATGGGAATTGTGTGATCATGGGAGACTTTAACTTCCTAGATATAGACTGGAGGACAAGTGCTAGTAGTAATAATAGGGCTCAGATTTTCCTGGATGCGATAGCTGATGGATTTCGTCACCAAGTAGTTGCTGAACCAACAAGAGGGGATGCCATTTTAGATTTGGTTTTGGTGAGTAGTGAGGACCTCATAGAAGAAATGATTGTAGGGGACAACCTTGGTTCGAGCGATCATGAGCTAATTCAGTTCAAACTAAATGGAAGGATAAACAAAAATAGATCTGTGACTAGGGTTTTTGATTTCAAAAGGGTTAACTTTAAAAAATTAAGGAAATTAGTTAGGGAAGTGGATTGGACTGAAGAACTTGTGGATCTAAAGGTGAAGGATTTACTTCAAGTCAAGGCCTGCATCCCAAGAAAGGGGAAAAAAGTCATAGGCAGGAGTTGTAGACCAAGCTGGATGAGCAAGCATCTCAGAGAGGTGGTTAAGAAAAAGCAGAAAGCCTACAAGGAGTGGAAGATGGGAGGGATCAGCAAGGAAAGCTACCTTATTGAGGTCAGAACATGTAGGGATAAAGTGAGAAAGGCCAAAAGTTATGTAGAGTTGGAACTTGCAAAGGGAATTAAAACCAATAGTAAAAGGTTCTATAGCCATATAAATAAGAAGAAAACAAAGAAAGAAGTGGGACTGTTAAGCACTGAGAATGGAGTGGAGGTTAAGGATCATTTAATTTAGGCATGGCCCAATATCTAAACAAATACTTTGCCTCGGTGTAGAGGTGCGGACTCACCCCTGCAACCCAGTACCTAATAGGCCTTACCAGGCCTGCAGCCTGGGGCTTTCCAGGCTGGAGCTCCCCAGCTCCTCAGCCTGTCCCCAGCCCTGCTCCACTCAGGTACCCTGTCTCTAGCTTCCTGCAGCCAGGCCCATCTCCCTCTACAAACAGAGAGAGACTGAGTCCTTGCTCCTGGCTCCCAGCCTTTATAGGGCCAGCTGGGCCTGATTGGGGCGTGGCCCAGCTGCAGCTACTTCCCCAATCAGCCTAGTAGCTGCTTCCCCCGGCAACCGCCTTCTCCCAGGACTGTTTTAAGCCCTTCAGGGCAGGAGCAGGTGTCCACCTTGCTACACTCGGTCTTTAGTGAGGCTAATGAGGAGCTTAGGGATAATGGTAGGATGACAAATGGGAATGAGGATATGGAGGTAGATATTACCACATCCGAGGTAGAAGCCAAACTCGAACAGCTTAATGGGACTAAATCGGGGGGCCCAGATAATCTTCATCCAAGAATATTAAAGGAACTGGCACATGAAATTGCAAGTCCATTAGCAAGAATTTTTAATGAATCTGTAAACTCAGGGGTTGTACCATATGACTGGAGAATTGCTAACATAGTTACTATTTTTAAGAAAGGGAAAAAAGGTGATCCGGGTAACTACAGGCCTGTTAGTGTGACATCTATAGTATGCAAGGTCTTGGAAAATTTTTTGAAGGAGGAAGTAGTTAAGGACATTGAAGTCAATGGTAATTGGGACAAAATACAACATGGTTTTACAAAAGGTAGATCATGCCAAACCAACCTGATCTCCTTCTTTGAGAAGGTAACAGATTTTTTAGACAACGGAAACGCAGTGGATCTAATTTACCTCGATTTCAGTAAGGCATTTGATATGGTCCCACATGGGGACTTATTAGCTAAATTGGAAAAGATGGGGATCATTATGAAAATTGATAAGGAACTGGTTAAAGGGGAGACTACAATGGGTCAAACTGAAAGGTGAACTGTCAGGCTGGAAGGAGGTTATTAGTGGAGTTCCTCAGGGATCGGTTTTGGGACCAATCTTATTAAATCTTTTTATTACTGACCTTGGCACAAAAAGTGGGAATGTGCTAATAAAGTTTGCAGATGACACGAAGCTGGGAGGTATTGCCAATACAGAGAGGGACCGGGATATCCTACAGGAAGATCTGGATGACCTTGTAAACTGGAGTAATAGTAATAGGATGAAATTTAATAGTGAAAAGTGCAAGGTCATGCATTTAGGGATTAATAACAAGAATTTTTGTTATAAACTGGGGATGCAGCACTTGAAAGTAACAGATGAGGTGAAGGACCTCAGAGTATTGGTTGATCACAGGATGACTATGAGCCACCAATGTGATATGGCTATGAAAAAAGCTAATACGGTCTTGGGATGTATCAGGTGAGGTATTTCCAGTAGAGATAAGGAGGTGTTAGTACCGTTATACAAGGCACTGGTGAGACCTCATCTGGAATATTGTGTGCAGTTCTGGTCTCCCATGTTTAAGAAGGATGAATTCAAACTGGAACAGGTACAGAGAAGGGCTACTAGGATGATCCGAGGAATGGAAAACCTGTCTTATGAAAGGAGACTCAAAGAGCTCGGCTTGTTTAGCCTAATCAAAAGACGGCTGAGGGGAGATATGATTGCTCTCTATAAATATATCAGAGGGATAAATACCAGGGAGGGAGAGGAATTATTTAAGCTCAGTACCATTGTGGACACAAGAACAAATGGATATAAACTGGCCATCAGGAAATTTAGACTTGAAATTAGATGAAGGTTTCTAACCATCAGAGGAGTGAAGTTCTGGAACAGCCTTCCAAGGGGAGCAGTGGAGGCAAAAGACATATCTGGCTTCATGACTAAGCTTGATAAGTTTATGGAGGGGATGGTATGAAGGGATAGCCTAATTTTGGCAATTAATTGATCTTTGACTATTAGCGGTGAATAGGCCCAATGGCCTGTGATGGGACACTAGGCGGGGTGGGATCTGAGTTACTACAGAGAATTCCTGGCTGGTGAGTCTTGCCCACACGCTCTGGGTTTAGCTGATCGCCATATTTTCCTCCAGGGCAGATTGGCAGAGGCCCTGGAGGTTTTTCACCTTCCTCTGCAGCATGGGGCAGGGGTCACTTGCTGGAGGATTCTCTGCACCTTGAAGTCTTTAAACCACAAGTTGAGGACTTCAATAGCTCAGACATAGGTCAGGGGTTTGTTACAGGAGTTGGTGGGTGAGATTCTGTGGCCTGCATTGTGCAGGAGGTCAGACTAGAAGATCATAATGGTCCTTTCTGACCTTAAAGTTTATGAGTCTATGAATGTAGTAGAACTACTTGTATGAGCAAGGGTGTGCAGGATCCTGTCTTTGTACTGATTCATGTGCAGATTGTGTAAGATACCATAGGTAAGAAGGAAAACTATTTTTGTGGTTAAGATACTATGAAAATGTGTGTTCAGTTCTTGGCTCTGTCACGGATTTACTCTGTGAAATCAAGTAATTCACTTAATTATCAGGTATTGTGGTGCTAGGAGGAGCCCTAGTCATAGACAAGGACCCTTTTTGTGCCTCAGTTCCACATCTGTAACATGAGGAGAAACACGTGACAGATGTTGGTCATGTTACTTAATGCAGATATTACCGGCAGTAAGTGCAGTATAAGAACCTATATTGAATAGAATAGGATAATACAACTTCCTTTCTCCCACCTTTTCCTGTCCTGTCAGTAAGTAGGACTGGTCAAAAATTAGCAGTTCAAACTGGTTTTCACAGGAAAACTGGTTTTTTGTCTAAATTAAATTTTTGATGGAAAGTGTATGCTTTCTGCAGAAAATTTTGATATTTTGTTGAAAAACTAATTTCTGGCTAAAATACTTTGCTGAGAAATTGATGAAAATGAAGGAGAAAATGTTGAAATTTTCTGCAGGAAAAGCTCCTATATTCTGTCCAGCTCTAATTGTAAACTCTTCAGGGCAGGGATTGTCTCTTACTCTATGTCTGTACGACACCTAGCACCATGGGGCTCTGATCTCAGTTGGGACCTCCAGTTGCTACTGGGATGAAAATAATAATAGATGGTGATTTCAAAATACCATGTTAGTCTCTGCACTTCCTTTTAAAGTCTTGGGCTAAATTGAACCCTGAGTTGATTGCAGCACATTTGCCTTTATATTGGCTAACCAGGCTGCAACATCTGTATGATAAGCACAGGGCTAATGGGATGGAGCTGGAGGAGGATGTCTTTTCACTAAGGGGCCCCCAGACTGGCTTGTAAGAACAGCACTTGCTCTGATTTTCGAAGCAGTAATAATTTTCTCTGCTGGCCCTTGTCAAAATGATAGCTTGGAGCTCAGTTGCCTGTTGTCAGAATCAAATTACTAGAAAGGTCAGAGTGATTAACATGCAGTATAAAATGAGTGAAAATGCCAGTGAGAAACCTGTAAGCTTTCACTGCCACAAGATGCAAACTGGACTGGCAGAATCCATCCTCTGCTTTGTCATGTTTTAAATGGGAAGGGTGTCTTCTTACTCAAGGAGGGGAGACAGATGACTGAATGCATGGAGCTCACACACACATGCATAAGGCATGAGGAGACATACTATTCTTATTACATAAGTGCCTACAATGGTGCTGCCCTAATTTGCGCCCCAGCTGTAAAGGCCCTACAGGGTGTTGCCGTGCCTGGGAACAACACAAGTGTGAGAATGTCTTGGCCAAAACCTCCCCTGCCCCTGAACTTGCATGAGGGGCTCCAAGCCTCCAGCCTGGGGTGCACAGAACTGGCTATGTTAGCTCTGCATCCAGTGCAAAAGCCTGTTGTGCCAGGATTTTTCCACGTGTCATGATGCATGGAATCGCAGTCCTCCTTCAGTGAGAGAAAATGACAGACAAACAGGCTTTTACATTGCTTGCGTTGCAGCGTTGTCTCCCTTGTTTACCAAGAGCCATTTCCTGCTTGGAACTCTGTACAACACACCAAGCATCTATTGGCTGAATAGTATACGGCTAGTAAATATATCATTACTAGATCTGGTCAGAAAATACTCCCCGCCCCCCCGCCCCGCGCGAAAATTTAGACTTTTGTTGTTGTTGTGAAAAATCACTCCTCTTCCCCTGCAATTTTGGCTAACCCCCCAAAAAATTTTATTTGGAAGTGCTGCTGTGGTACCTCATGCCCCCATTCTCCTCTGTGCTGGGCTCCCTGGCTTCACCAGCTCAAACTAGCTACACTGCAACCATGTGTTGCCTCACAATGTGCTCAGCCTTGTATAAGACAAGCTCACTGCCTAAACAAGGCAGACATAAAATAGTATAAGCTCCTAGCTCAAAGCCACAGTATCTTTACTCTGAAAGGTGACTCCGCTCAATATGCCCATGTTCAGGTGCGGCAGAAGGTCCCTAAAAGTGGGGGTGCCACTGGTGCCTGAACTGTGGCCCCGCCCTCGTGCCACCCCTGTCCCCGCACTGTCCCTTCTCCCTGAGCCCTGCCCTTGCATCGCCCCTTCCTCTGAGGCCCCACCCCTTGCTTGCTCCTCTCCTCCCCTTCTCCCCCTTCCCTTGCCCTTATGGCTGGTAAAAAGTGGGGGGGCTTGGCCCTCTGGCCCCCCCCCCCGTTCCAGCACCCCTGCCTGTGTTTGGTAATTAACCCTAAAAACACACGCAGTATAAGCTCTACTCCCATGCATCACCTCTCAGACTTTACACCAATAGCTATCATATTCATGAATCCTTGGTTTTTGGAACACAGATCGTTTTTGCTTTGTGAGTTCTGGAAAAGACATTTTCTCTAGATCTATTAGGGTGAAGGTCAACAAGATGAAATTCAATTAAGACAAGTGCAAAGTATACACTTAGGGAGGAAATATCAAATACACAACTACAAAATGGGGAATAATTAGCTAGGCAGTAGTACTGCTGAAAAAGATCTAGGGGTTATAGTGGATCACAAATAGAATATGAGTCAACAATTTCATGCCATTGCGCAAAAATAAAAAAAATAGCTAATATTCTAAGGCAGGGGTCGGCCACCTATGGCATGTGTGCCAAACACAAGCCGATTTTGACTGGCACACTGCTGCCTGCCGCGGTCCCGGCCCTCAGCCCCACTCAGCCCCTCCACCCACCGCACTCCCCTGCGGGGGCAGGAGGCAGAAGCTTGGTCCTGCGGCAGCCAAGCTTCCCCCCTCCCCCGCTTCTCCCCCCAGCGTGGTGCTTTCCGGCCCCTCCTCCTCCCCCTCCCCCTCCCTTTCCCTGCCGCCGATCAGCTGATGGCCCTTGCGAGGGGGAGGAGTGGCAGCGTGCTCGCTGCTCCGTAGAGGAGGCAGATAAGAGGTAGGGACGTGACCTTGGGGAAGGGGGTGGAACAGGGCATATCCTTTCCTGCCCCCTGCCGTGAGCTGCTCAGGGCAGGGGGCTGGGACCACCCCCATGAGCCGAGCACCCCAGCCCTCTGCCCTGACCCCTGAACCCCCCCACACACACCCAGCCTTCTGCCCTGCACCTCCACACCCCCAGCCCTCTGCCCTGACCCCTGAACTCCCCCCCCACACCCAGCCCTCTGCCCTGACCCTTGAACCCCCCACATACCCAGCTTTCTGCCCTGCACCCCCACACTCCCAGCCCTCTGCCCTGACCCCTGAACCCCCCCACACCCCCAGCCTTCTGCCCTACACCCCCCTACACACACCCCCAGCTCTCTGCCCTGACCCCTGAACCCCGCCCCCCCCCCAGGTCTGGGGTCCCGGCTGTCGGCCCCTTGCCAGCCGGCGTCCCGGCTGCAGGCCCCGCTCAGCCCGCTGCCGGCCTAGGTGAACAGAACCCCAGGCTGGAAGCGGGCTGAGCAGGCTGGCGGCGTAAGATCAGCATTTTAAATTAATTTTAAATGAAGCTTCTTAAACATTTTGAAAACCTTGTTTACTTTACATATAACAATAGTTTAGTTATATAATATAGACTTATAGAGAGAGACCTTCTAAAAAACGTTAAAATGTATTACCGGCACGCGAAACCTTAAATTAAAGTGAATAAATGAAGACTCGGCACACCACTTCTGAAAGGTTGCCTACCCCTGTTCTAAGGCGTATTTAACAATAGTGTCATATGTCAGACACGGGAGGTAATTTAATTGTCCCATTCTACACAGCACTGGGAAGACCTCAGCTGTAATACTGTGTTCAATTCTGGGCGCTAAACTTTAGGAAAAATTTGGACAAATTGGAGAGAGTCAAAAGGAGAGCAACAAAAAATGATAGAAGGTTTAGCAAACCTGATCTATGAGAAAAGGTTAAATAAACTGGACATGTTCAGTTTTGAGAAAAGAAGACTGAGGGGAGACCTGATAAATCTTCAAATATGTTAATGGTTGTTATAAAGAGGACTCTGATCAATTGTTCTCCATGTCTGCGGAAGGTAGGCCAGGAAGTAAGGGGCTTAATCTCAGCAAGGGAGATTTAAGTTAGATATTAGGAAAAACTTTCTATCAATAAGTGTAGTGGAATATGCTTCCAAGGGAGGTTGTGGAATCTCCATCATTGGAAGCTTTTAAAAACAGGTTGAAGAAACACCTGTCAGGGATGGTTTAGGTTTACTTGATTCTGCCTCAGCGCAGGGGTTTGTACTTGATGACTTCTCGAGGTCTCTTCCAGCCCTACATTTCTATGATTCTATGGTGAATGTACACATTTTACAGACCAATCTGAATGATGATTTATTTCACTAGTCACCCACTGACCCAACCAGCGGGGTCTGGGATGGGCTCAACAACACCATCCTCTTCCACAATGTTTTTTTTTTAAACTTTGTGCCCTAATGTTGCTCTCGCATTGCTGTGTGAGTACAGGGTGGATATTAGGATTCACCCTGATATGACAGAGACTACCCCTTTGATGCAATCTAGCCCATGAAATGCTTCGTAATACTTGAGAATGTCATGTGCACTAGTCACAGCCTTCATGGTATAGATCGGGGTTGGCAACCTTTGGCACACGGCTCGCCAGGGTAAGCACCCTGGCGGGCTGGGCCGGTTTGTTTACCTGCCGTGTCCGCAGGTTCGGCCGATCGCGGCTCCCACTGGCCGCGGTTTGCTGTCCCAGGCCAATGAGGGCTGCGGGAAGCGGCGGCCAGCACATCCCTCGGCCGGCGCCACTTCCCGCAGCCCCCATTGGCCTGGGACGGCAAACCACGGCCAGTGGGAGCCACGATCGGCCGAACCTGCGGACACGGCAGGTAAACAAACCGGCCTGGCCCGCCAGGGTGCTTACCCTGGCGAGCTGCGTGCCAAAGGTTGCCGACCCTTGGTATAGATTCTCTTAAGTGTGTTAGTATCACACATGTGGTGAGTCCTAGCACTAAGAGAATATTCTAGACCAGGCGTTCATATACTCCAAGCTTATTGCTCTTCAGAGTGTCATGCCAGCATTGCTTTTCCACAAGGATTCACCTTTTGCTACAATTTTTTCTTTGTTTTCTTCACAGGGAGGTCACAGTTCTTAGTCCATCCTTTCCAATAATTGTACACTCTGCTCCTGTGTCTGTTTTGAATGGTACTGGCTTGTCATTAAGGAAGAATATCTAAGTCTGTGTTTTGGGACTGTCTGTTGTGGTCTTTCTTGTCAGAGCACCAAGTGTGGGTTGATCTCTCATGACCTAGATGATGCAGCACTGTCTTATTCTATTTCTTTGTTTCTTACATGTGCATACATTCCTGTCAGCACAGTACCACACTTTTCATAGTTAAGGCTTGTCTTCACTGCAAAGTTAACTTACTCAAGTGTTGTCCCTAACCTGCACCCACACAAGAACCTCTCACCTGTGTTTTGGTGGTCAAATTACATTGCTACACAGCAGCTGCTCCTTGCCTTCGCATAGACGGTACAGTAGGACTCTCTAACCATCGTCATCCATCGCTTCCGCTGCAACTCTGCTCTCCTGCTCCCCAGCGATGAGCTCAGGGGATCCGTACTGGTCCTCCTGGGTGCTGCTGGCAGCAGACGCAGTAGGACTGGTAACCATCCTCATCGGACATGTAGCTTGGCCGGGGATTCTGGGAACATCTTCCCTGCCTGGCTCCTAGCAACCTCCAGGGCATGGTGTACAGCTACATCACTTCCCCTGCAACTCTGCTCTCCTGCTCCCCAACGATGAGTTTAGGGGATCCGTTCATGAAGCCTGGACAGTAGTAAGGAGCAGTTCAACTATAGGCTGAGCAAGTGCAGAATGGTGGTAGAATGTGCCTTTGGACATTTAAAAGCTTGCTGGGGCTGTTGGTCAGACCTCAGCACAACCAACATTCCCATTGTTATTGCTGCTTGCTGTGTGCTCCATAATATCTGTGAGAGTAAGGGGGAGATGTTTATGGCGGGGTGGGAGGTTGAGGCAAATCTCCTGGCATCCGATTTTGAGCAGCCAGACACCAGGGCAATTAGAAGAGCACAGCAAGGTGCGCTGTGCATCAGAGAGGCTTTGAAAACCAGTTTCATTACTGGCCAGGCTTCGGAGTGACAGTTGTGTGTTTCTCCTTGATGCAAACCCGCCCCCTTTGTTGATTTTAATTCCCTGTAAGCCAACCACCCTCCCCCCTTTGAAATAAAGTAGCTATTGTTTTGAAACCATGCATTATTTCTTTATTAATTTTTTTAAAAAATGAGAAACCGGGTGGGGTGGGGGAGGAGGGAAGGACAAGGTCACATTGCTTATTGTAGTCACACTAAAAATCAAACTGTTTGAATGACAGCCTTCTGTTGCTTGGGCCATCCTCTGGACTGGAGTGGCTGGGTACCCGGAGCCTCTTCTCCTCCCCCACCCCCCCGGCGTTCTTGGGCGTCTGGGTGAGGAGACTATGGAACATGGGGAGGAGGGCAGGCGGTTATAAGTGGATGCAGCGGGGGTCTGTGCTCTTGTTGGCTTTCCTGCAGCTCCAACAGACACTTCATCATGTCCGTTTGCTCCCCCAACAGATGCTTCATCATGTCCATTTGCTCCCCCATTAGTCCCAGCATCGCATCCTGCCTCCGCTCTTCGCGCTCACTTAATTCTTTCTTGGCCACTGCCACTGAATGCCTCCATGCATTAAGCTGTGCCCTATCAGTGCGGGAGGACTGCATGAGCTCGGAAATCATGTCATCGCGAGTGCGGTTTTTTTCGCCTTCTAATCTGCGATAACCTCAGGGACAGAGATGATAGGGGGAGCGTAGAAACATTCTACGCTCTACGATTCTGGGGGGACTGCATGGTCACCTGTGCTGCTGAGTTCGCCACACTGACCAAACAGAAAATGAAATTCAAAAGTTCCCGGGGCTTTTCCTGTGTACCTGGCTAGTGCATCGGAGTTCAAAGTGCTGTCCAGAGCGGTCACAATGGAGCACTCTGGGATAGCTCCCGGAGGCCAATACCATCGACTTGCGTCCGCACTATCCCAAATTCGACCCAGGAAAGTCGACTTTTAGCACTACTCCCCTCGCCGGGGAGGAGTACAGAAGTCGATTTTAAGAGCCCTTTAGGTCGACGGAACAGGGTTGGTTGTGTAGCCGCATTCATTTTTAAATCGACCTAACACAGCTAAATTCGACATAACCCCGTAGTGTAGACCAGACCTAAGTCACCTACTAGTTCATATACATGAGGTTGGTGTTTAAACCTCACCTTGCATGCAGCTTGCTATACTGGCAACATTTCTACTACTTTTGCACAGGTGCTCAGGAAGGACAGACAAGTTCTCACACAGTACACTGGGCAAGAATTCCTACCTACAGTGGTGCAGCAATGGTATAGCACTAAGAACCATAGTGTGTGTATGACCCCAGAAGTCCTACTTCCTCACTAGAATGAGTTCAGAGCCAGCGTGGACCTAGTTGAGTGGACACACACTCAAGTGGTGGTGGCCACACCCGAGCTAGGCCAACCTGAGTGCTCCCCCTGGTGGCTGATCATCCAAGTTAACTCTGCAGTGAAGACATATGCTCAGCAGCCTATGCTTTTGCAAATGCTAAACTTTGCTGTATGCTTTTCATATTATTCATTGTGCTATTTTCACACAACTATTCTCCCTCCCAGCACAGGCTACTGCAACGTATACTGACTTTTGAGCTTAGTTCATTTGGTTTTGATGGCTGCTTTGCAGTGCAGTGCACTGGCTATCTCGCTGTCACCCTGAGCAAGCGCTTTGAGTTGTGCATCCATTGCCTCTTTGGTATAGAATTGTAACGTGGTATTATGTTGGTGTCCCTAGCCTCTGTTTGCCGGAAGCTGGGAATGGGCATCAGGGGATGGATCACTTGATGATTACCTGTTCTGTTCATTCGGAAGACAGGATGCTGGGCTAGATGGACCTTTGGTCTGACCCAGTATGGCCGTTCTTATGTTTAATTGATAGCTAGATATAAAACACTCAAACACACATCTAGCATTCATTTCTTCATTGCATGTATCTTGGAGAAGATCACAAGCAATATATGAGGAAAATAACTGACACAATTACGGAGAGGAAGGATGGTTGAGTGGTTACAGCACACGCCTAATACTTGGGAGTACCTGGGTTTACGGCTCTTGCTCTGCCCCAGATTTCCTGTATGACTTCAAGCAAGTCACTTATCCTCTCTGTGTCTTATGTGTAGAATGGGGATAAGACCATGTTCCTATACCACAATGGTGTTCTGAGGGTGACTATATTACATCAGAGTGTGAGGTGCTCAGATACAACGACAGGGGAATGCAGTCCTTGCTCCATCCTAGTAACAGGATTCTGACCAGTCCTTTTGCTGGAGCGCAATGGGTGGAAGGAGATTCCTTGGACTCTCTCTCCCCTTCGTGCAACCCCACAGTGGCTGGCCTACAGCTTTCATGCAGAATTCCCTCCAGAAAACTCGAGAGGCAGAAAGGGCTCACAAACCGAAATGCCGGCATTTCGGCCTCTAAGGTCCTTCATTTGTTGTTCAGCCAAACTCAAACGAGCCCAAATGTGAAATGAATTTGTGGATGGGCTGGCTTTTGTCTCTGCGGGGATTAGCGTTAACACCACAACAGTCTGCCGGTGCAAAGTCATCCAGGCATTTTGAGCAGCCAAGCTACTGGGCCTGAGGTTTCCTTGATACAGCTTCAGAAAAGGTGGTTGTCAGGGAAAGGGTAGGATCCTATTTTGTTTGTAAATTTCAGAGGTGGAGATGAAGGTCTTGCAGTCCCCTGATGGCTGGGTAACAAAAGCATTAATTGGCCATTGCTTTCCCCTGATGACCTTGAGACTTACCCAGTTGGGGCAGCACATCTTATAAATATCCGTTTTCCCAGAGTCACATTTTCAGCAGTGTCAGAGAACTAGGATGACCAGACAGCAAGTGTGAAAAATCGGGACAGGGGGTGGGGGATAATAGAAGCCTATATAAGAGAAAGACCCCAAAATCAGGACTGTCCCTATAAAATCGGGACATCTGGTCACCCTACAGAGAACGAACCTAGTGAAGATTCATCAGGGGTTGGCTTTTTCCTCTCCTGATTGTAAAAAGCCTGAGAGATTTATTTTTTAGCCTTGGCCTTCTGAGTTATCTAATGATGCTGATAACAAGAGGCTGCTGCCGGACAGAGAGAAAAGAAAAGCCCTCTGCCAGCAGGAAAAGTGAGTAATATACACACTGCTGGACAGCAGCCAGATCACTCCAGCACTGTCTGTTAGCTCCTCCTCCTACCAAGAAACGATCAAACGAGTAAGAGGAGACTGTACTAAAAGCTGCAGTAGAGTGTCAGAAATGCTGAGTCGGAATGGGAAAGTGCTGCATCCAATGGAAATTTACCCAGGTCAGGGACCTTAGCATGTAGGAAATGAGGACTCTGGGTTTTCAGGGATATTGCAGTCTCATCTCATGCCCTGCTGTGCAACCTCAATGTCACCACACAGAAGGAGCACACACAGCATTTGGATGGCACGGGTTCAACTCAGGAACTGTGTGTGAGAGTGATTGCACAGCGTAGGCTGTCATTTTCTGCAGAAGAACACTGGGATGCTGTTTACCTGGGGAGTAGGGGCAATAAACCCAATGTCCTGGCCTCATTCCACTTGCGTAATTATTTCTGCCTACCTCAAATTCCCCTGTCGCTTGGATACAGTCTGTGGATGCAGTGACTCTGATCCTGGGTCCAGTTGAGCTGTGTTTGGACAGGCCCCAACTGGGAGGAAAAGGTGGCTAAATTAGGACAGCCTTAGTGTTACCTATGCCTGGTGACCACACCCCCAAGGGACTGTTTTAGCAGCTCAAAATAACCATTTTGCAGGGGTGCTCTAGCCACACCCTCTTTCACTTAGCCACTCCTTCTACACTGGGAGCTGTTAGGTGGAATGGCACCCATGGCTGAAAATTGCCTGATGGACAGATCTGCAGGGTGACAATACTTCCCTGAGATAGGAAGAAAGCATGTTATGTTGACAGAGGATACAGGACATTACACAGCAAATAAGGGATGTACCTTAAAGTACAAGACAGGTAGTCACCCTAAGTTGAAAGAAAAAGGCTATAGGGCTAGATGAAGGTGTGGTGATTGGATGTCTAGCTAGATGGTGCTAGAGCACGTCTATGTGTTTGTCAGAGCCGGATGTGTGTGTGTGTGGGGAATTACAAAACTTTGTTTGGTTAGAGGCTTCTATTTAGGCACCTAGCCCTTAAGAATTGGTTTCAATTGTTATAAATAAAGGTCCACACTGAAAAAAACCCCAGCCCTAAAATAGTGTTTCTGTGAGGTTGATAATGTGCAATAGTAATTTGGAGAGTACCTTTCCAAAATCATCTGAAATATATTTCACTTGAATTAAATGCACAAGTTTGGCTGCATGGGACAGTGTAATAATTTGCAAGTTACAGAAATTGTGTTTGGGCTGTTATTAAAAACATTGTTTTCAAACTAAGAATATAAGTGGCTTACACACCCACAGAAGTTGTTGTTGTTGTTCATTTAGTATTTGTATTACCATAGCACCTAGGAGCCCGCATTATGGACCAGTACCCCATTGTGCTAGGTGCTGTACAAACACTGAGCAAAAAGAAGGTCCCTGACCCCTCAAAGATCTCTCCTTCTTACAGGGAAGAGTGCCGCCGCCTCTGTCATCAACAGTCATCAACCACTTTCCACAGCACCCATTCATATTCTGACCTAGCACCACCCTGGTTTAGGGTTGCCTGGTGTCTGGTTTTTGGCCGGAAAACCCGGTCGAAAAGGGACCCTGGCGGCTCCGGTCATGGGCCGTTAAAAGTCTGGCTGGTGGTGCAGCAGGGCTAGTAGGCTCCCTGCCTGGCTCCACACGGCTCCTGGGAAGCAGCTGGCATCTCTGGCTCCTAGGTGGAGGGGCGGCCAGGAAGGCTCTTTGCATTGCCCCAACCCTGAGTGCCGGCTCTGCAGCTCCCATTGGCTGGGAACCACAGCCAATGGGAGTGGTGGGGACGGCGCCAGCGGGTGGGGGCAGTGTGCAGAGCCCCCTGGTCGCGCCTCCACCTAGGAGCCAGAGGGACATGTCGCTGCTTCCCCGGAGCCACCTGAGGTCAGCACTGTCCAGAGCCCTCACCCCCTCCTGCACCCCAACCCTCTGAGCCCCCTCCTGCACCCAAACTGTATCCCAGAGCCCACACCCCCTCCCGCACCCCAACCCCCTACCCCATCCCAGAGCCCCCTCCCGCACCCTGAACCCCTCATTTCTGGTCCCATCCTGGAGCCCACACCACCAGCCCAGAGCCCTCACCCCCTCCTGCACCCCAACCGTTGGCCTCAGCCCCACCCCAGAGTCCACACCCCTAGTTGGAGCACTAACCCCCTCCCGCACCCCAACCTCCTGCCCCAGGAGCAAGGGTGGGGGAGATTGAGCGACGGAGGGAGGGGGGGATGGAGTGAGCGGGGGCGGGGTCTCCGAGAAGGGGTGGGACAGGGGCGGGGCAAGGGTGTTCGGTTTTCTGCAATTAGAAAATTGGCAACCCTACCCTGGTTAGGGTGTAAAGTCTGACACAAGCACCATTCGAGGTGCTACAATAGCATAGAACAAGTGTAATGCTCAGTCCCTGGCTGGGTCATTGGCAGCAGGGAGTGAACCTGGGGCTTCTGGTTCTTAAAGCATGAGCCCCTACTACCTCAGCTAAAAGATCCAGTTCTGTTAGCCCAGGCTGTAGCAGACTCATCTACCTCTGGCTTAGAGCAGAATTTCCATTATTTTGATTTTTTTTAATCCAAATTTTTCCATAGATAATTCCACATCCACTCCCCTAAATATGTGGCCCAGCCAGCACTGTTGTGCCATACTATATAGGCCTTGGTTACACATTCCCCCCACTGGGAAAGATGTACTCCATCTGTCCTCTTCTCCCTGTGTCTCTCTCCTCCTCTATCTTTGTGGATTTCTCCATTACTTCTTCAGAGATGTTTTCACCATGTTGTGCAGAGGCCTGGACTTCAAGTTGTCCAGGGTAGCAAAAGTCCAACTCAGACAGTTACATAAAATTGTTTAGAAAATGGTATCGGAGGGAGACGGACTGAATTAGTCCAACCCCAAAGGTCTACTGCTACTGCCCAAGGACTGTGGGGAGATCATGCCTAATAAACAAGAGGAGAAGGGTATTGGACCAAAATTGCTTTTTTAAAATGACAATAATAAGCCAAAACTAATGGACACATGAAATTAAAATTGGATGAGCTCTGTTCAAAATCTAGGCTCCCGCTGAACTGGGGAGAGGGAGGGCATTTTAAAGATCCTCCTCCTGTGACTTAGGAAAGTGGAAATCAATAGGCAACAGCTAATCTCCTGGCACTTTTAAGCTCTCCCTTTCTTTCAAATACCAGGACACTGACAGACTCTATTCCTGTAAGCGGCAGGCTGAAAGTGACACCTGATGCCCTCCTAAAGCTGGTGATTTGAGAGCTGAGGTAGTGGGGAGTTGAGTTAAACAGCTGGAGGGGCACAAACAGCATCCAGTGGGCGCCCACCAAGCTTCAAGTGTAACAAGGCTCTTGTGGGGCCATCACATGTTGCATCCGCATCCCGTTCAACAGGGGTGGTTGCAGTCTCTGCTGGAAAAAAATGCAAGCATTGCAAGCCCTGGTTTCATTGGAGTCCGTGTAATATATTCCACTCGTAAAGCGACTTGGCATTTCTCTGTATTCAGCCTGCTGCTGTAGGGTTTCTGTTCTGCAGAAACCTGTAGCTGCTAGCACTGTGTTGGTTGATCCGTGCCTGCTGCATGCACTATAGTGAACAGAAAGCGGTGGACTGAGGAGTTAGAAAGTGTGTGTAAATAAAGCCTTGCCTAGTCTCAGGAATAGCCCCATTTCAGCACTGGGGTTGACTCCTAAGTATAGACAAGGGCAAGCCAAACCCATGCACGCTTTTGTCTTCCCAGAGGGGTCAGCGCCACTCCAGCGATACCAATTGCTGCCAGCTGATTGTTCATTTTGGGTCTATTCTTGAGTGTAGACAAGGTCTACAAATGCCCTTTTACAGATACACAGACAAGCAGGGCTGGCTCCAACCACCAGCCGAGCAAGCTCGTGCTTGGGGCGGCAGATTCTACGGGGCGGCATTCCGCCCAATCCTAGGGCGGCATAGCCGCTTTTTTTTGTTCGCTGATCCGGCCACCCTCTAGGGGGCAGCGGTGCGGAGGAGGGGAGCGCCCTGCAGGGAGCAGGCTGCGCGCTCCGTCTGCCCCAGCTGGTGCCAGGTCTGTAGCAAGCCCGGCAGGGCAGCCCGCATCCTTCCCTCCCCGCCGACCGGAGCGGCGTGGAGCCCTCCCGGCAGGCGGCGCGGCGGCCGGGGCCGCGTGGCGAGCGCCCCACTGAAGCCCTGGCTGCCCCCCCTTCTCTCTCTCCCCCCGCTCCCTCCCCATCCCCCCACTAGCCGGGGCACGTCTGCAGCGCAGGGAGTCCCCCTGCACCCTGGCTCCAGCTGCCCCACAGGTTTTTTTTGTTTTTGTTTTGCTTGGGGCAGCCAAGAGCCGGCCCTGCAGACAAGGTCCGAACACCGTGTGTGGTAGGGATACCCATGTGATCAGTTGTATTGGTGGTGCCTCTTTGACCACTTCGCAAACAGGTCTCTGGTTGGCAGGTTCAACTGGGAGGCCAAGGTCCGAATGGGGGGCGGAGATGGAACGATCCTCTCAGCTGTAGTGGCTGTCCCTAAAGGTCAGGGTTGAAGCATGTGAGCACGGTGGTGTGGAGAAGTTAGCACTGCTGTTGCCCGTGCTGTATGCAATCTGGGAAGAAACAGGGGACTTTAATCTTATTTAATGGCATTTATTCTCCACTTCCTTATTCCAGAACAATTCCGCTGACTTCAGTGGGTTTGCTCCTGATTTATGCTGTTGTAAGTGAGAGGAGAATCAGGTGCCAATATTTTATTTTTCTGGTTTGGAGACTAAAGCCCTCTGTTTATCCATGTAACAGCTTCAAAACAGGCATCCGTATAAGCTAACTAAAAGCTGCCTTGGAAAGATTCTCTTGGCTTTTAGTGTGCAAAAGCAAGACACAAATAGTAATTCTTCCACTCTGCTCAGCACTGATGAGGCTTTAATTGGAGTACTGTGTCCAGTTCTGGGCAGCACACTTCAGAAAAGATGTTGACAAAAGGGAGAAAGTCCAGAGGAGAGCAAGAAAAATGGGTAAAGGTCTAGAAAACATGACCTCTGAGGAACAATGGAAAAAATTAGGTTTGTTTATTCTGGAGAAGAGCAGGCTCGGGAGTGGGGATTCTGCAGCTCTGTGCATGTACAGAATTTATATATCCTGCAGATTTCTTTGCTTTCCTGCAGAAAAATGACTTTCTGATGGGGAAGCAAAGGGAAGCTACAAGAGTGGTCATGCGACCCTCCCCAGCAGTATGTTTTGGGTGCCCAGGGCAGCCGGCAGAGAGGTAAATCACTGTGGGGTGGGAGACAGGACTGGGGAATACCTGGATGGTGGCTCCTACCCTGTGCTGGGCTCAGCTGCTAGTCCTGGCTGGGGAGGATGGGACTTCCTCTTCCGCTGCACGGCATTCAGGGCCAGGTCGGACCCAGCCCCAGATTTCTCCCCCGGCTGCAGGAAGCTCTGCAAACTCTCTCCCCCCGGTTCCTGCACCCATTGCTCCTCAGCTGCACGGGGAGGGATCCCTGTAGAGAGAGCCGCACCCAAATCCACCCAACCCCTGTGCATTCAGACCCTCTTATACCCAGACCCTCCTCATCCCCGAGCCTCATCACCTGCATTCAGAACCCCTCTTGATGAGCCCCACTCCCCCTACACCTGGACCATCCCACCGAGCCATCCGCACCCAGATCCCCACCCCACCGAGCCCCAACCAGCTGCACCTGGATCTCTACCCCACTGAGCCCCACTCCCCCAGAATCTGGACCCCCCACTGAGCCCCCACACCCAGACCCCCCCCCCCCCCCCGCTTAGCCCCAACCACCTTCACCTGGACTGCCTTGCAGAGTCCCATTACCATTGCACCCAGAACCCCCCAGCAAGCCCCTGTGCATCCGGATCCCCCACTGAGCCACCCGCACCCAGATTGCCCCACACAGAACTCTCTCACCCCACACCTGGATCCCCCCCCACTGAGCCCCTCCACACTTGGATCCTGCCTTGCTGAGCCCACCTGCCCACACCTGGTGCACCTGACACGGAGGGGCAGGGCTGGGGTGTTTCTGGGGCAGGCCTGGTCCTTGTACTTTATCAGGGTTGTGTGCAGGCTCATCGCCAAGTCCATGTCCCAGGGCGGGAGCCGCACAGTGATCTCCCACCTCTGTGCAGCCAGTGGCCTGTGCCATGCTGGAGCCGCCATATTTATTTGACAAAATTTGCAGAATTTTAAAATATTGTGCACAGAATTTTAAAATGTTTGGTACAGAATGCCCTCAGGAGTAAGCCATGGGGAGAGGCAGCAGCAAACAGCTGGGAGCTGCAGGGAGAGATGCTGCTTTTGCTGCTGCCTCTCCCCATGGAGCTAAAGCAGGGGCCCCTCCCTGCAGCTCCCAGCTGTTTGCTGCTGCTTCTCCATGCAGAACTTATACCTGGGAGCTGCAGGGAGGGGCCGCGGAGGGTAAGAGGGGTGTGAGTGTCTGTGTGGGGGGGTGTGACTCAAGATCTGGGGGGAGGCCTGAACCTTTAAATTGTGCCCCTCCACTCTCAGCAGGTACCAGTTGTCTCTGGCAGAAGACTCTAGCTCCACCCCCCCACCCCACAGGGCAGAAGCCCTGAGCTCCCCCCTCCCGCCCCATCTGGTAGGCAGAGAATGAGGGGGACGTGGGGGGCTCCGCAAGCCACACTTTAACTGTAAAAGAGCTGCATGCAGCTCACGAGCCGCGGTTTGGCCACCCCTGTTATAAAGGAGGAGCATGATAAATTGTTCTCCTTAGACACTGAGGACAGGACAAGAAGTAATGGACTTAAATTGCAGCTTTACGTTAGCCATTAGAAAAAACTGCCCAACTGTCAGGGTAGTTAAACACTGGAATAAATTACTTAGAGCTGCTGTGGAATCTCCGTCATTGGAGGTTTTTAAGGGCAGGTTGGACAAACACCTGTCAGGGATGGTCTAGAGAATACTTAGTCCTGCCACGAGTGCAGGGGACTGGACTAGATGACCTGTCAAGGTCCCTTCCAGTCCTACATTTCTAGGATTTCCTATGTAATCTGAGGTTGGAAATTGTGAATCTGAAGAGCTCGGCAGTGGCTCAGAACTCATTTAGTTTCATTATCTTCATTTCCCTAAACACCCTTCTGGGCTGTGATCAAACGCCAAGGCTTTTTCCTGCCGAAGCTCACTGCTGAACACCATACTGACATTTGTCAGCTTTAACTAGTTCTTTACCCCCACGTTTTTCTGTCATTTCAACAAGCATTGGCCTGCCTAGCACAGAACGAACAGATTCTTTGTGAGGATCAGCTAGTGTGTATTAAACTCTTGTCAGTGTTACTGATACACAGAAGCCGCCTTCGATGGAAGAGAACTCTTATTGAACAAAAGATCTTAGTTCCACAGCACCAAGGTTAGTTGATTTATTAGGATCTTTTCTCCCCCGCCTCTTCCTCTGAAGGAAAACCTATGGGTCAAATACAGACTTGCTGTGAGTGAGTGCAACCCCACTAAAGTCAATGGGATCGCAAACTGTCCATCAGAGATATTAAGATGGGGTGGATAGATGGACTTAAATTGTCTTTGCTCGTCCCCCAGTTCTGGGGCCAATTTGCGCACTCACACTGTCTGACAAACGCACGAATGTTTTTGCTTCCAGCCTCATGTGCACAGATTCATTCCCCGACACTCTCATTCACATGGCACTCACTCTTTTGGGGTATGTCTACACAGCGAAAGCTGTGCACAGACCAGCTTACCCCTGCTCACTTGAATCCCTCTAGCCTGGGTAACAAGAGCAGTGAAGACAGCATAGTGCAGGCTCCAGAGCGGGCTAGCAAGCTGAGGACGTACTCAGGCTCCGTGCTGGGCTTCTACTACTGACCCGGAAGCCCACACTGCTCTGTTTTCACTGCCGTTGTTACCTGCGCTAGCTGGATTCCAGCGAGTGTGGGCATGCACAGCTTGTGCTGTTAGAGATTTCCTTTTACGCTCACCCCCAGCCATGCTTTGACACCCTCTCACCGTCTTTCTCTCCTCTGAACATGCACACTCACTCGCTCATGGACACTCCCAGTAAGCGCCCAGAGACTGACACTGACTCACTCCCTTGTGGCAAACACTAGACACACAGTGGCCAATCGTTTTAGCAGTTCTCCTAGTTCCCCTTTGACTCAGTGGGAGGTTGGGGGGCACTTGTGGGAGGGGAGGAGTGCAGAACTATTTCATCAGTGGCAACGGGATGCCTTTCATCCTGGTTAGTTTTGTTACTGGAGAGATGAGTTCAGAGGAGTTCGGCGCTGGGGCCTAGGGTCGTTCTATAGATACAGCAATCGCTTCCCTCAATTCGGATCCCATGTGAGGTTTGGGTTTGGAACCCCCACAAAGAGCAGGATATTTGAATCAGAGATCTGGGTTTGGGCCTGTCCCTAGATAGTCTAGGACAACAATTCTTCACCTTTTCTGTATTGGGACCTTATGTTGTAACAGAAAAGGTTTTGTGGCCTGCTTCTGAGCTAGCCATAAAGAGGAGAGTGGATGTGCCCCCCGCCCCGTTGAACCTGCTTGTGACCTCGAGGCCGAGAGGTTGTTCTCTAAAACGATATTTACTTTTCCGAGCAAGATGAGCTAAGAGGAAAGACTCTCCTGCACAGAAGCCCATTTGCAGTTTGCAAGATGTGGCTGAGCCAGATTTCATCGATTTGATGTTTCCACTGCTGAAAGGTCTGCCTTTGTCATCAGAGAGTCAAATCCTGGCCCCAAAGAAATTAATGGGAGTTCTGCCATTGAGTGCAAGACAGCCAGGATTTCACCCATTATCTCTTACGTTGTTAAAGTGCATCTCATCTCAGAGTAACCCAAAGCACTTTAGATGCTCTACCCACACAGGAATCACCTAACCTGCCAGGGAAATGCAGCCACCTGTGGGGTGCAGATTGACATTCACCAGAGACATTTTTCCAAGGACACCGAGCAAGTCCATATTCTTATAAAATTGCCATTGCATGACCTTATTTTTTAAGTTTTCTGTCCTGAAGAGCCATACCAAGTAAGCAACCCAGAACTCGTTTTACTTACCTCAGACGCAGGGGCGACTCTATGTTTTTTGCCGCCCCAAGCACGGCAGTCAGGCGGCTTTTGGCGTCACGGCTGCGGGCGGTCCACTGGTCACGCGGATTCGGCGTCATGCCTGCGGGAGGTCCGCCAGTCCCGTGCCTTCGGCGTACCCGCCGCTGAATTGCCGCCGAAACCACAGGACCGGCGGACCTCCCGCAGGCATGCCACCGAAAGCCGCCTGACTGCCGCCCTCACAGTGACCAGCACGCCACCCCCGGCACACGCTTGCTGTACTGGTGCCTGGAGCCGCCCCTGCTCAGACAGCCAAGGAGGGATAGCTCAGTGGTTTGAGCATTGGCCTGCTAAACCCAGGGTTGTGAGTTCAATCCTTGAGGGGGCCTTTAGGGAACTGGGGTAAAAATCTGTCTAGGGATTGGTCCTACTTTGAGCAAGGGGTTGGACTAGCTGACCTCCTGAGGTCCCTTCCAACCCTGATATTCTATGAGCTGAGTCAACCCTGGAATCAGACATCTGGCTTTAAGGAGCCAATTATTCCTACTCATCTATGCAGACAATTATATGGCCCTCATCACACTGTGGTACCTGAACCCCGCAAAATCATTAATGGATTTTGGTCTCACAACATGTGTGTGAAGTAATATCCCGATTATTTGCGTGTGAGGCATGGGATGGCTTAAGTGACTCACCCATAATGACGTAGGAAGTCTGTGGTACAGTTGCAAATTGAAGCCAGCTCTCCTGAGGCCCAGTCCAGCCCCATCTACTAGAACATCATTCCTACCCTAGTTCAAATTGGATGCTGAGACCATGTTTCCATGCCTGTCGCTAGACACCACAACTCAAGGAAAATCTGGGAAGAAGAGAAGGAGTCAACTCATCATGTCACCTCTTCTTGGTTAGCCTTCAACTGTATGTTACAGGGAAGCCCAAGCTTCATGGCACTGAAGGCCACACTGGCAACTTGCCAGAAGCAAAGCGCCTCCCCACTAAATGATCTGTTGTAGGTGTTTGTAGCACACTCATCAGCAGGGTATCTGAGAGCCTAATTTAGCTTGAAAAATCTATAGGATGTTGTTTGAGTAAAAAACAAAAAACAAAACTGCACAGTTGTATTTGCTTATGCTTGTATCTTCCTCCTCCCAGGAGTAGGACATGCTGGTTGGCTGAATCCTCCAGCAATAAGCATTGCAGTTAGACAGTTTTAACCCTCACTCTGAAGCTATAGGAAGAATTCTGCTGCAGGCTGCATGCTAGGACTCTATGGACTGCATTTGGCCCTGAGGGCACTCCGGGGCTCAGGCATCTTGGACCACTGACTAGGTATTAACAGACATCTGCTAAAAGCCTGGAAAGTAGGATGTCAGAGGGCGGTGGAGGAGAGCCCTCTAGGGATAACCTGTGAGGCAGACAGAAAAAGTTACATCTGTCCAGTGAGCCAGTTCCCCTCCCGACTTTAAACAACAGGCCCCGTCGCCTCTGAAAAAGGGCTCTCTTTGCAAACAGGCGCCAGGGTGAGGTTTGGCCAAGTGGAAAAACTGCCGTCTTGAGCAGGAGATGCCAAGTGCAAAGGGCAATGTTGGCTTGACGAGCAGGGCAGAGCTTGAGCACCAGCTTACATGAACCACATTTTCCATGTTCCTAGTGCAACAAGCAAAGTAGCTAATGTCTCTACCGTGGCGGTAATCCAGGGGAAGAAGCAAGCCAAAGCAAATCTAGGCAGTCCTCCAGCAGAATGGGTTTACATTCAAAAGTTGAACTAATTCTTTAAGGGAGAACAAGAGACTAATCTGAGGAGCTGCTCTGCAAACATCAATAGAGCTCCAACCGGTATAGCAGTCTCCCTCCCCCCCCCTCCCGATTTATATTATATTTTATATTTGCACCTAATGGCCCCATTGAAGGATGAGGATCCCATTGCGATAACATCATGTTGTCAATATTAACACCTAGCATTTACACAGCACTTCTCATCGTTGTATACTTTACTATGTATATACAGGGCACATTTCACCCACCACTGAAATGCAGCCACCTCTGGGGTGGAAGCTGGTAGCTGTTTAACAGCACAGTAGTTTAGGACAGAAAGTGAGGAAGGGTGGTGTATTTAACAAACAGTTCAGGTGGAGTTCTGAGTTAGGCAGAATGCAATCAGCCTGCAGTGATAATAGCTAGGTTTATCTAGGCAGATAATAGCTAAGTTTGAATATGGCTACAACCTGAGGCAAACATCTCTACTATTGGAAATAGTGCCAAGGCCAGGAACTTAGTTTTCTATCTCCTCTAAAACATGGCACCTCCACCAGCACAGTACTATTGAACATGAGGCTGCTGGTTTATCGGTTCAGGACTGCCAAGACAAAACAGCATCATCTACCATCCTAAATCATCAGCACCATCTTCTGCAACACTTACAGTATTGTATATATTCAACTGAATTCTCCCCTCCAAGCTATGGCCCAGTTCACTGTTGCTTATTTGAGTAGATCTGATTGGATCCCAGCTCCAGGTGGTACCAGTAAAGCCCCTATCAATAGTTAGCTGCTCCTTTTTATAAGGAAAGGGAAAGGTCACCTGTTTTGCCCCACTTTGGGTCACTGGTGGTTCACTCCTGGTAAGAGAAAGTATAGGTCTTTCAAGTCATAGTTTATCCATTAGGAGCATCCAGCCCAAAGACATCACCCCAGCAAGATGCTTCCCCAGCATTATCCACAGGGCTGAGAGAGAAGATGAGGGTTTTTTTTGCTGTGTTTAGGAGAGGTTGGTTGGGGAACTATATTGGTAGCCTTAGTCCAATGGAGAGGTAACCACATTCTAAAAATAAGGTCGTAACTTGATATTACATTGCTAGCAGCCTCAGCAGGGAGATCAAGAGGTGAATCTGGTTGGAGAGCGAACTCCCATCTCGCCCCATGAGTTCCTGTAGGCAATGGGAAATAATCTGGGGGCAGGGAAGAGGGGAAAACAGTCTCCCCTCTTTTGCTAAAATCAGAAGGAAGCTTCCCTTTTTCTCCTTTGCTGATCTAAGCCATACTCTCCATACAGCGCCCCCTCCTTCTTGGCAGGCGTGGGGAGAGCTGCCTTACCTGTTTCAAAAAGCAGGACATCAAATCTATCCAGGCAATTTAATTAGGCTTCATTCAAGCTACATAATAAGGAAGTGTCTATATCCATGAAAATCCACTATGCAGGCTATTTTTTGAACTAGGTACTTCCGTTTCACGGGGGACATTAAACAGGGATATTTTTAAGTACCCAGACACAAGTCTGGTTATTTCCATGGATGGTGGTTTCGCATTGCAGGCTGCTGTAGCATATGTAAATGATTGCCTGCTCTGTGGTGTTTTGCCAGGGCCAATGCTGACGTGTTCAACTATGCAGCAATTGCCTTCTTTAATGTCGAGCTGGTATGGTGAGTAATGGAAAGAAAAACTGCAGAAGTCAAGAGATCTTGTTACTGCTTCCAGGCTGAGCAGGGCAGGTGTGTGTGTGTGTGTGTGTGTGTGTGTGTGTGTGTGTGTGTGTGTGTGTGTGTGTGTGTGTGTGTGTGTGAGAACAGAGTTGGATAAATTAGAGGAAGGGAGAGGGGACCACAGCAGGGACATACTGGGGAGGGAAAATATTGAGGGGGAGGAATGGGGTGAGATCTGATCAATGTGAGAAGAAAGGCCTAGTAGTGGGCAAAGAGATCAGCAAAGAGAGAAAAGGAGATGGGGTAGAAATTGGGACCAAGAGAGGAGAAAGGACAGGAGAAAGCGGAGAAGATGCTTATGGCTCATGCAAAGGACTAGGAGGCAGGTGAGCTTCTAGCTCTGCTACTGACTGGCTGTGTGACATTAGGGGCAAGACATTTCACCTCTCTGTGCTGCAGTTTCCCCCCTCTGTAAGATAGGGCCAATGCTACTTCCTGACTTCACAAGTAGGTGGGAACGCCTCAAGATCCTTGGACGGTAGGTGCTGTATAAGGACAAAATATTATTGTGAATACAGTATTGGTGTTAGAGACGGGGCGATAGGCTGATTCAGAAAAAGGGCACTCGCCTCTGTGAAATATGTCATGCAAGGAGCTCTGCAGAACTTGGCAGCTCTGCTTTGGCGAGTGTTGGGAAGAGCAGCAGTGGAGCTCCCCAGCCAAAGAACAGACATTCAGTGTAAGTCAATAAGGTCTATTGTGATGATGATGGTTTATTATGGTAGGGCCTAAAGGCTCCATTCAAGGATCAAGGCCCCCATTGTTCTAGGCACTGTACACACACACAAATAATTTCTGGCTCTTGCTGTAAACAGCTTACTATAAGATAAAATGCAATAGGTGGATGCCACAAACAAACAATGGGAGTACAAGGGAATAGTGAAAAGGAGAGTTTTCCTAATTGGATTTCCACTTATAATATGACAACATCCTAGTGTGTTTATAAGGAAATAGTGTCTCTGTATCACCTGTATGGAGATTACTAGCAACCCTGTGACACTGAGGAGAGAGATAATATCTGAGACCTCCATGTGCTCTCTGCAAGTTATTTTTGCAGTGACAGGGGACTCCTGCTCTGGGATTTGCCTGTTGTCTGGCTCATCTCCACCCCAGTGCAGGGCACATATCAGAAATGGTGTTTCCTGGGTCAGCATTTTTTCTGTGATACAGCCGTGATCTGAACCTGCACTCTATATTTTGCCAGTCATCTCACTTGACTTTTTAAACAAAGCACCAAGCAATAAAATCACTGCAGCAGAACCGCTGATTGCACTATAGTCCTGGGGAAGTGCTATTCGCATGCCCCTCAGAGCAGCACATTACAACATTGGAAATTCCCCATAGCAGCAGAATCAGGGCAAGGGAGAAAAGGCTGCAGTCCCTGCTGTCCCCACCTTTTCTTATGTGGCTTATTCTCCTCACTGCCCATGCATGTAATCCACATTAATGCCAAATGGCGCTAACCGCTAACCCCTTAGTTTCTAGGCAACCCAGACTGACTCTCAGCTCTAAGGCTGAAGCTTCAGGGACGTCAGTCAGGAAAGCCTTTTTATAGCCCTGATCCAGAGCCCAGCACAGCCAATGACAGCTTTTCCATCAGTCCCTGTGCAACGTGAAAGTTTAACAGGAGACACGATGAACATGGAACCCCCCAAGTGCCACTTTTCACAGCAGAGTAGGTGGAAAAAAGAGACCCGGTTACTGGGGGGGGGGGGGGGGAAGCTGCTGTCATCGTCAGATTTATTTAATGTCAGAGAAATTCCTGGGTCTTGAGACTTGTAGCCCAAAGTCGTTACCATCTGCTGGCTATCCAGAGGCTCACGTGAAAAAGATCTGCTGGGCGCCAGTCCACTTCCTGGAGAACAGATGCCAATGTCATAGAATTCACCACAAGTGTCGTGTGCAGGTTTGGCAGAAATTTCCAGGTTTGAATGGGCCACAAAGAGTGAACTATACCCTTATCCCTAGAGGTGGTCCCTTCAGCTATGTGCTGAGGCACATTGACAGGGGACAGTGTGGGGGAAGAACTCCTGGTCCACCTGATCTCATTATTTATATTACAATAGCACCCACTGGCCCCAGTTGAGAGGGGGGTTTCATTGTGCTAGGTGCTGTATATAAGAAGAGACACTCTAAGTAGATGGAACAGAAGATAACTGGGAGGGGAAACCAGAGGCCTAGAGAGGTGAAGTGACTTGCCTAAGGTCATACAGCAGATCAGTGGCTGAGCTGTTTTGATCTGTGACTTGTAGGGTGACCAGATGTCCCGATAAAATCGGGACTGTCCCGATATTTAACCCTTTGTCCCGCGTCCTGATCAATGTACGATCGGGACGCCATTTGTCCCGATATTTAGATAAGGATGCAAGTGGGAGGGAGGCGCGGACTCCGTGGGTGCTTCAGGGTTGGAGCACCCATGGGGAAAAATTGCAGCCAAGCTCCCCCTCCTCGCCTCCTTCTTCCCCCCTCCCCACAGCACACCATGTCCCCACTCCTCCCCCCCCAGCGCTTCCCGCCGCCTAACAGCTGTTGGGTGGCGCTTAGCGCTTTCCAGGAGGGAGGGGGGAGGAGCGGAGATGCGGCGCGCTCAGGGGAGGAGGTGGAGAAGAGGCAGGGCAGGGGCGGGGACTTGGGCGAATGGGGTGGAATGGGGGCGGAGCGAGGGCGGATGCTTGGGTGGGAAGTGAGCACCCACCCGGCAGAGGGGAAGTCAGCACCGTAGGGGCGAGTGGCGGGCGGGGGGGGGGGTGAAGAGGCGAGTGGCGGGCGGGGAGGGTGAAGAAGCGAGTGAGCAGTGGGCGGTTGGGGGGGTGAGGAGGCGAGCGGTGGGTGGGGGACTGAGGAGGGACGCAGCAAGCCAGCAGGGGGCTGGGGGATGAGGAAGGGCACGGGGGAGGGGCGACTGGGGGGGACGACCTGGGGTAGAGTGGGGGCGGAGCCTGGGAGGAGCGGGGGGTGGACTGTGGGTGGGGCTGACGGCACCCCAATCTGTCCCGATATTTTAGTTGATGCAAATTGTTTCCAGTGAATAGTATTTTGAATTATTAATGTCATGGTAGCACCTATGCCCCACACTCATGGACCAGGATGCCTTTGTGCTATACAGACACTGAACAAGAAGATGCCCCTGCTCCAAAAGCTTATGATCTAAGTATGAATTAAAAGATGACAGGTGGATACAGACAGACATATGGGGGAGCATACAAGGAGACAATGAGACAATAAAATCTAATCTATCTTTTTTCTTATGCAGTCTCCATCAGTGTAGACTCTGAGCCCACGTGCCCTCATAATGGGTGCCACATCCATTTAAGTAGATTATTGTTAATAACTGAAGAATTGAGGAATCTTCGGTAGCTGGTTGTACTTTCCAGTTGCAGAATATGCCAAAAAAGTAGAGGCTGGCCTTCGGATTTTGCTACATGCTACAGATTCCAAGTTTTCACTTACCCTTCCCCCTGAAGTTTTCTTTGGGAAGACAGCCTTCCCAAGCGCTGTCACTGTGCTGTCACCTTTCTAAGGCAGCCAAGCAGGAGCTGCTCGTACTTAGACAAACAGAACGACAGCAAGAATGAACACTAGCTGTCCACTGTTCACAAGATAATAGGGAAGATTTGTAAATGTCTTGTAACAAGGAGCTGGACTACAACAATTGCCAGTCACACTCTGTCTTACCGAGAAGGGGAGCTTCTAATTGGACAGTCAGAATATTGGTAGAACACCCCCCTCCCCTCCTGTAGGTCCAGAGAGTGATTCCCCATTCATTTGTAGCTACCGGTGACCAGGGGCCCAGCTTAATGATTGGGGCTATAGCTTACTTCCATTTCTTCACCTGAAAACCTCATCCAAGTAAAATCTGGGGGCATGTAGTAAGCTATCAAATTCCTTTAACACGGGGTGGCTGGAATAGCAGAACCCAGAAGTCCAGGCTCCCAGGTGCTCTGCTTAACCACTAGAAAATCTGCTGCTTCCCAATGCAGCTGGCTTTCTTCTGCCACTCATTTTCCATCTTCTGAGGGGCTGGCGTAGCAGGGAGCTGACTTTTCCATCTCAGCACAACTTGGTGAACTCAGTCCTGTCCACTTCTGTCAGGCAATACGCCCATCAACTTCAATGGGTATTTGTCTGAGCAAGGGGCTGATCTAATGCCCATTGGCTTCAGTGGACATTAAATTGGACCCTATGGTGGGTAGAATTGGGCCCTGCGATGTTATTATTGACTTCTACATACAAAGGTGACAGACATCCTATAAGTACACAGCGAGGCTGACTGATCATCTTGTTAGGTTCAGAGATGGCTGAGTATTGAGAGCGAATCTCCAAATAAGAACCAGAATCTGAGCCACGTCTGGGCTGACTGGGGCTGTCAGGAGGAAGCCAGACCAAATGTGGCTGTTTCAGTTGAGTTTCACTTTAAGTTTGTGGTTTGTTCAAACCCCACACTCAGCAGGTGCAAATGTGGAAGGATGGGCCGAGACAGATGGTCCAGGAATGCAAAGCGCCATGCTCTAGGGGGCACAATAGCGAAGTTCTGTGATGGCGAGACCCGTCTTTCACTTTCAAAAAGCTGAGAAAGGGGAATTCAGAAAGTCACTGTCAAATTCAGTTACTTTCATGTAAACGATCTCTTGTTTTCTTCCAGCCTAAAGGTCTCTCTCACAGAGACTTAACTCACCCTCCCGCAGCACCAATCTCTTGCGCTAGTTTCTAAGGAATAGAGTAACACCCTTAATTACCATTTGGGACTCTTATGATTCATCTATGATTTGTATTGCATCAGTGCCCAAAGGCCCCAGTCTGGATCAGAGCTCCATATATTAAATAGTTTACACATTTAATCTCAGTTGCCCAGTGTCACACGGTAAGTCACAGCAGGTGTAGTCGCAGAGCCCACGAGCCCTGAAGTCCCCCCCCCCCCCCGATCACTAAACCATGCTGTCTTCGTGCTGATGCTCTAATGTACAAAGCTGGGAGTGAATAAATCAGGATGTTAATCATGTAAGTCCTTTCCCCACTCCCACCGCTGAGCCAATTCGATTGTATAAGCTCTTCTAGGTAGGTCCTTGCCTTATATTTATAGCTAGAGTGTGTCACTTAGGCAGAGGGGATGATTTGGGGCCAGATCCTCAGCTACTGCAAAACAGCATAGCGCTACTGAAATTGATGGAGCGGTGTTGATTTGCACCAGCTGAGGATCTGGGCTTCGGTAGGTGGCATTTTGTTCTCTTTGAGTCAGCACCAAATAGAGCAGTGCAAAATATTCACAGCAATCCTCCAGACCATGAAAAACCCATCTGGTTTGGGATTTCATTAAAATGGAGAAGCTCACACCAGGCTCACAAACCATTTCTGTGGCCCCGAGCCCCAAACTCGCCGCAGTGATACCCCCTCCTTCCCTAAAGAGCATTCCTGTGAAATGAAACTACTGATTCTCATACAGGTGTCGTACCAAATCAAAGCCTCAGCATGGTGCTAAAGGGCATTGTGCTCCTGGAGGTGACATATTTTAAACATGGTGCAAATCCAAGACCCTGGTCATCCATGTCTATTGACTATCCTATGACACTTTAATCCCAGTGTCCTGGTCCATTTCCAGTCTGGGTAATGCTGCCTACCCAAATTCCCCCACCAGTGTCAAATGGATTCACAATGCATCTTCACTTCCTGGCCTGAAATACTGAGTGGAATTCTTGTGTGCTGTTAAACCGACGCTCTGTTACACCCGAGAGGTGGCTGCTGCATTCCAGCGTTGGCTGAAGTGCCTCCTGTGCCTTTTGATTTAGTTTACAGTTTGTAAAGAACTTTGGCATCACTAATGAAATAGATGATAACTGAAAGTATCCCACTGTGCTCAGCACAGTACAAGGTATAGATATTTTTTATAAATGTAGCTCCTAGGAACCCCAGTGGTGGGCCAAGATCCGATTGTGCTAAGTACTGTACAAACACAGCCCCTGAAGGGTTTAGAATCTAGAAAGGAGCTGTGGCCCAGATCCACAAAGGAATGTAGGTTAAGAGCGTAGATACCTATGTTGATCTGGGTCTAGCTGACATTCATGGTCTATAGCCTATAGCCCGAGTGAGCCTACAAGAAGGATCCTACATCTAATGGTAAGCTGGAGCAGTCACCTTTCCCTGATAGGAATGAAATGACTTGGATGCACTTGCCCTCCCTGAAAAGGGAAGATTCATGGCTGCTCTTTACAAGTTAGCAATTTAAAGAGGGTGACCTGCTGCAGAAAGACCGGGGAGACACACGCATGCACAAATCCACAAGGGGAGGGAGCGACAGACATAGAAGCACAGAGGGAGGGAGACAGAAAGACACATGCACAGAATGAGCAACAGGGCCTTTTCCGAGCTTCGGCAGATGGAGCTAATTTGGCACGGGCTTGCAGAGCCACGTTTGCCATCCGCCTGCACAAACTCCGGGATTGTGGGCTAGCTCATGCTCATTAGTTATTCTACATCTCACAGAAGGCACACAGGTGGCTGGGGGGGGGGGGCATTGGCACAGGGAACAGCAGCAGGAGCAGAGAGGATGCAGAGAGAACAAAACAGGAAAGACAAGAGTGGTAGAGTAAACCAAAAGAAGTGTGTGATCATCTGATTAGATCTACTGAAAAACAGCCACTTCTGGAGTTGGACACGCCAGGCATGCTTTTATCAGTCAGAGTGAACGATGAGTTAGAGCAGGAGCTGAGGAAGAATCCATTTGGAACAGAGGCAATTTTAGGTTGGCAAGAAGATACTTTACCAGGAGGTTCAGACTTCAACCGGCAAATATCAGTGGTTAGTGCCTTGATGGTTACCATACCAAGCCAGAGTCCCACAAGGTGATTAATCAGGGATGAGAACTCAGAGGCTCATACACAAGGATTTGCAGAGGATCTTGCAGCAATGAGAACTCTGAGCGTCAGTCAGTGCAGTATGGGCCTGGATCCCAGTCAGCCCAAGGCAGCGGGGCTCCAGCAGTCAGACCCCGGCAATGCCCCACTTAAGTCCGTGCAAGCGCTCCTGTTGAGGACGCACACCACTGGCAGAAGGAGGGTAGTGGGGACATGAAAAACAGCAGTAATTACTGTGGTGGCTGTATGTCAGGATAACTTACATCAATTTAATTGCGTAGACATTAGTCACAGTTAAGGCAAGAGATTTTGGGCCTCTGTGGCCAGTCATTTCTGCCAGTGCGAAGTGGGTGTGGAATGGTTCCTGGTAAGAACAGAAGCACGGTACACTCACTCAGCACTCACTTTGCACTGGGCCCAAATGACTGCCTAGAGAGGGGGGCCCATGGAATCATTTTCTGAAATGGAACCACTCATTAGTGAGGTCACGTTTCCCTCCACAGTACTCAGAGGAACATGGTTTTGACTGTATCTCATTCCCATGACCAGTCTGAGAATTACAACTACTGTCACCATTAACTTCAAAGAGCAACCCAGCACTGACCTCCAATTTACCCCTGTGGCTCTGTGTAGAGTTATTAAGAGGGATTAGCTCAGAATTACCCCCCCAGCATTTTGCAGTGATACTATGATTATTGAGCTGTAGCTCATAATATAGGCTACAGAGACCCATGTGAAAAATTTCAAATGAAACCCTAATTCTAGAAATAAAACAAGACCCCTACTCACCATCCTTATACACTTGCTTGTGTGACAAGTTTAGGAGCTAACTAACCGCTTAATCCTATTTGCTTTGGTGATTTGGTCAGGACCCCAGAGACCCTCCCCCCCCCCCCCCCCCGAGCTCGAGGAGACATCCCTGCACAGGCTCTGATTGAGCTAGACTGCTAAAGATAAAGTGTATTTTTGGTGGCATGAGGGGCTAGCCACTTGAGTGTGTACCTGTCCGAGATGCTCGGCCTGCACTTGTGCCACCACAGCTACACTCTGTCAAGCTAGTGTGGGTGTGTCTTCTCAAACTGGGAATTACACCCCCAGCTCAAAGTGTAGGTATACTCTATACTCTCAAAGGGAAGCATCCGCCCCCCCCCCCCCCACTGAATCACCAACACCCTTTGCTGAAGCATCCTGGGCTTTCCTTGAATCATAGAATCATAGAATATCAGGGTTGGAAGGGACCTCAGGAGATCATCTAGTCCAACCCCCTGCTCAAAGCAGGACCAATTCCCAACTAAATCATCCCAGCCAGGGCTTTGTCAAGCCTGACCTTAAAAACCTCTAAGGAAGGAGATTCCACCACCTCCCTAGGTAACCCATTCCAGTGCTTCACCACCCTCCTAGTGAAAAAGTTTTTCCTAATATCCAACATAAACCTCCCCCAGTGCAACTTGAGACCATTGCACCTTGTTCTGTCATCTGGTACCACTGAGAACAGTCTAGATCCATCCTCTTTGGAACCCCCAAAGAAGTCTCCCATCCAAGTACTGCACCCTGTCTGAGCCTGCTCATTACATGAGCTCTGAGGGGAATGCAGGACGACAGCCATTGTGGATTTTAGTCAAGCCCACATAACTACATAATTAAACAGACTTTTAAAAAACAAACCTCTTAGTTCTTAGCAGTTACATGCAGTTGGAAAAGTGCTGTACCCTGTCCTGACAACTGAAACCTCAATTGTGCATTCCCAGCTGTAGATGAGTTGGCCACCCTCACGTACCCTCTTGTGGCTGGGTGCCCCTACGTTGCCAGGCTCTTTATTCTCCCTCTTCTAGGCCCTTTTAAACAGACTCTAGCCTCTCATACATCCAATCACCATCCGTATTGGGGGCTGGGTTTATTCAGACAAACTAGACTCACACAATCTGTGGACCTCGTTGCCAGGGGATGCTGTGACAGCCAAAAGTATAACTGGGCTCGAAAAAGAGTAACATAAGTTCATGCAGGATATTAGCCAAGATGGTCAGGGACACAACCCCATGCTCTGGGTGTCCCTATAACTCTGACTGCCAAAAGCTGGGACTGGACAACAGGGGATGGCTCACTTGATAATTGCCCTGTCCTGTTCATTCCCTCTGAAGCACCTGGCACTGGCCACTGTTGGAAGACAGAGTATTGGGCTAGACGAACCATTGATTTGACCCATATGTTGACCCATATGTTCGTATACACCTTCAGCTGGCCCTCTTCACAGGGGTGAATTTCACCTACAAACAGCCTCATCAAAGTCAATGAAGCTTCTCCCATGAGTAATAGTTTGCAGAATCAGGCCCTAATCGTGCATGTAATTGAACAAGTGTGCATTCCCCATAGTCCTGTTACTGCTCTAGGATCCTTTTTACATTCACTAAGCAGTAAATAAAGCTTCCATATCCATCCAACTCTAGCATTGGAGCTCTATGCTGAAAAAAAAAAAAAAGCAAGTCATAATGTTCCTTTGAAAAATTAGTACTGGATCCACAGCAGTGGTTCTACACACTAAAAATATACTACAGTATTTTAAAGCAATGATCCAAAGCAATGGTCTTACAGGAGTGTTATTGTGGTGCTATCAGACAACTACTGTAGAAGACAATATGTGGTTTAGATGGGTTAAACGGTAGCATTTTTAAGTACTGATAGAAAGTTATTGCGTATTTACGGTAAGGCATTGACAACAGGGAGGCTTTAGAGTCTCCTGTCTCCTACCATATTGTTGTTTTCTGCTTTGCTGCTTTATGAGTAAGAGTGTGAGAACATCAAACCACTAGGCAGGCAACTGACTTTTTCAAAGTCAAATTACAGGGCAAGGCATTTCAGAAAGGGCCAGGTTCTGAGATTTTCTCCCAGGCAAACTCCAGCTGAACTCAACGCAAGAACTCAGATTTGGCTTATAACGCTGTCCACACCATGCCATGCAGCCAGTCAGGCTGCCTGAACTTTGGTTCTGCTACAGCCTGTCTGTTTCAAGACCTCTGATCACTGGCCTTTTAACCACTGGGTCGTCTGACTGCTTTGAGCGGGGTTAGATGACAGGGTGGTTAAAACCAACTGGAGACCCCGCTATGCTAGCACCTCCCAGCACTGCTACCACTAATGGAACTGCCTTGGTTATAGCGGTGATGGAAAGCATTAAGGAAAAAAGCCTACTGTAGACACAGCCTAAGTTTTACCCTATGAACCAGGCAGCTGTGAACTTCAGAGTTCAGTGAACATTGGTGTTACTCAGAAGGAAAGTTCACACATTTAGGCTTTCCTTTTTAACCCTTCACAAGGGTTCTTGTCCTAGAGCTGACTGAGAAACGGAATTTCCCTCCCATGAGAACTTTTGATACTTCAATATTTCTTTTCATCCCAAATCAGTGTGAAAACTCGAAATACTAAAACTTTCCATGGAACTAAGGGTTCAGAAAAAAATTGATTTGGAAATACTGAAACACATTGTTTTGGGTTGACATTAATCTGCATCTACTTGAACTGCCATGGTGCCTCATGGGAGTTGTATTTCCAGATCTCTCAAGGCCCCATTCTCCCCTCTTTGACCCTCCCCTGCCAAACCACATCTCCCAAAATGCAACACAATCGTTTCTGTGGTGCAGCATGGGAGTCCCACTCTTCTTTCTTTCTATCTTTCTTTCTTTCTTTCTTGCCCCCACTAGTTTCTACCATTTATTTCAGTCTTGTGCTGGCTTCTTCAGGCTACTGATTGTCATGTTGATGTATTTGGCTTCTTTTTCACATTTCAAAATCTGATTTTCATTACTGATCTGGCCTTGAGCAAGGGACTTTTTGACACGTGGGCTTTGTTATGGGTTTGATCAATGCCCGTTATGTTCTTCACATGAAGCTGATCTCTTGTTTGAGCCTGCTGCACACCGAGATGGCTTCTGGTGTTCGTTTCTGTAGCAAGTCTGGTCTGACATGATGGGGTTACCAGCCCCATGCACAACTTTAGCTCCACAGCTACTTATTCATTATTCGGAGTTGTCCACATGTGGACACTCCCCTGTCTGGCACCTGGGGGATGCTGTTGGTAGCTTCAGATGCCCCAAGAGTCCCACTCTGCATTACTTATATTGCTAATTGGGATCAGGGATCCCAACCAGAACCTAGTTAGAGGGTGGAGGGGTGGATCCTGGAGGGGTCCTGCTGTGGAAAATGTTAAGAACCACTGGCTTAGAACACTGTATAGTTTCCAAGTGATAGACACTTGGGAATCACATGTGGGGATCAGATGGGAAGCTGGTGAGGCTGGGACTTTGCGTTGATTGCATTAGGAAATCTACTGTTAGATTAGGAATGGGGTTGGATCACAGGTTTAATCTAGGGAAAACATCTAATGAACACTCTGTGATGGCTTCCTGATTTGATAGTGTATTCATAGTAAGATTCATTCATAAAGCCCCACTCATAAATTCACTGAAAAAATTTAATTTTGAAAGTTAATTCCAACCCTCTAGAGATGTACTTTTTTTTGCTATTGTTCCTTGATGTTGTACTTCATGGGCCATATCCTCAAGTTGTGTTATTCCACGTTGCTCTGCTGAAATCAGTAGTGTTCCACTCATTTTCACCAGCTGAGGGTCGAGCTCCATATGTTGTATATGTGCAGTTTACTATGTACTTCTATAGATTATTTTCATAGCCTCTGTCAGGCAGACACAGAGTAGTGCACAATACTACAATATGTTGAACACATGTGTCTATGGGGTCAATCATATGCTATTGCATTGTGAGAAATAGTGTGAGATCACGTAATTAAAGATGACTGTAATGCATATGTACATGGGGACACATTGTTTTCTTTATCCCCAGGACTCTTCACGTCTCTTCCAAGACCCTGGCCATCCAGGTCCCCTACTGCTGCAGAAGGCCTAAGATCCAGAGGATGGAAGCTCCACTTTAAGATGGGTGCAGGAGCGGAGTTCTAGTCCTGTGGAGCTTCTAAGAGCTGGGGCTAGCAGGTGAAGGTGTAACCCACACAACTCCTGGGTGTGGTGTTCTGTCCCATCTAGTGGCACCGAGACTACTAAGAGCGTGAGTTAAATGAATCTGCTCTACAGCCTTAGCTAAGAGCCAATTGGCTTTTAGCTCATGTGGTAGAGGCTCATGCTTTAAGCTCCAGAGGCCCTAGGTTCAATCCTGCCCACCCATGACCTTGGTCTGTTGGCGTTACAAAGGCATGTGCCCTGTGGAGCTTCTAAGTGTCATCAGAGCAGTCACCCTGGTGTAATGGAGCTTGGATCTCTACCAGGTAGTTGGCTTTTCCAGCAATTCCAGTCCACTCACCATAGCAGGTCTGCTTAATTGTGAATTCTGGGAATAGCAGCAGCTGGGGAGGGGGGCGCATGGATGTTTTAAGATCTGCATGATATGCAGTGAATGGGCAGGGAGGGACACGTGGGGATCTTTGTCATTTGGATCCTCTCACTTGGAGACTAAGGCGGCTCTGCAGGCAGTGATTCTGGAGCTAGTTCACTATAAAGTCAGCTTAGGCACCCATGCCCCCAGTGCATAATTCCTTAGTGCTCTGATTCAGGAAAGCCTTTAGGCACATGATTAACCTTAAACTCATGCTTAAGCCTCGTTGACGTCTATGAGACTTAAGCACATACTTAAAGTAAAACCGGTGCTTAAGTGGTTTCCTGAATGGGGATGGTTTCCCGAATCAGGGCCTAGGAGTACACTTAATGACCTTAGCAACAGTATCTGCTGAACGCACGGCATATGTCATTTTCAAATGCTCTTAATTCAGTCATAGCAAAATCACTTTCCTCTTGAAACAGCTTGAGCTCTGCTCCTCAATGAGGGCCATTCCCATGCTAGATCAGGACAATCAACCGTCAGTCATTTGGGCTCCAAAAAGTCTAAAGGATATTTTTATAATGGGAAAAGTATATTTTTCCCCACTCTCTTCTCACTCAAAAATAATAGAACCATTTTTGTTCAAGATGAAAAAGATGGACAAATATCAAGAATGGAAAATTGCAACCTAAAGATCAACATTTCATCAAGTTCTGCCCATATGTAATAGAGCTTGAATTTCAAATGAAACTGTTTTTCAACCTTAACTATTGCACAATGGGTTGCTGAAGCTTATGTATTATCCAGGTGTGATGTATATGTACAGCCTTTATAGATAGTAGTTTTACAGTAAGGGATTGGAGAAGGTTCACACTCCTGGGAAACCCCAGTTCCTATGCTCTTAAGCACTACTATTCTTGCAGAGTTCCACCTTAAAAGTAATTGAAAGTGTCTGTAGCCAATATTTTAGGTCAGAGAACTTTTGCTAAACAATGACACATTGCACTTGGATCTAGATTTGAAACATCTGGAAGCCACATGTTAGAGGCAATATAAAAGGGCCAGCACGACAAACCAGTGGGGCATTTCTAAGCCAGAAACATATTCAACATGGACCTTGTTCTTCTCTGTGTGTTCCTGCCACTGGTGACGGTGGCTTGGGGCCAGTATGGGGATTATAACTATCAACACTATGACTACGGGGGTAATGATGGGTGGGTCAATGTGTATCGTCAGGGCTTCAACTTCCAGTGCCCCCATGGCCAGGTGATAGTGGCAGTAAGGAGCACTTTCAGCAAGAAGGAAGGCTCTGACAGACTGTGGAACTATGCATGCATGCCTACGCCCCAGAGTCTTGGGGAACCAACAGAATGCTGGTGGGAAGAGATCAACAGAGCTGGAATGCAATGGTAGGATACTGTTAAACTATCTTTTGAAAGAGAAATTGCAATGCCCAAAGTTGGAGGGTGCATATTAACACAGTGGTGATAGTACAAGTGCACATTAATTATCTGCTTAGCCATTACAAATGACTGTCTTAGTCATATTAGTAATGATGCATACTGATGTGATAATGATCCTACATTACACTTCTATAGCACTTTCCCACTGGAGGAGTCCAATGCACCTCTGAGGTAGCTCGGTATTGTTGCTGCTGATTTTACAGATGGGGAAACTGAGGCACAGATAGGGGATGTGACTTGCCCAGAGCTAAACAAGGAATCAGTGACCGAGCTGGGAACAGAACCCAAAATTCCTGACTACCAATCTCCAGCCCTAATCATTAGAAAAAGCTCCTTCCCAGCGTAGCATTGTTTTTTCTCTATATCTTTCTGTTGCTGAAGACTTTGGCTTGTGCCCAGTATGGGACTGTTTACTACGCACATCAGTATTACAGGGGCCCAAAATGCATGCTAATCTATGATGATGACAGTGAATATTAATTATATGGGAAAGCCTAATATGATCAGCTGTAGTTCATATTTAACATGCATATATGCTACTCTGCTTCTGAAAAGGACTCGACAGAAATTATCAGATTTTAGGCGGGGGGTTGCAAAGTTTCATGGGACGATCTATGGCATTTCATTCTGGGACATTACATGTTCCCCAAATTTCATTTTCTCATGATGTTTTCATGAAATGGAAAACAGACACATGTTGAAAATGTTCATGTATTCAGTTCAAAAATTTCACACATTTTAGATTGGCTCAAAAAAATTCAGTAAAGAACACAAACTTTTGCAGATTTTGCATGAAACAGGAAATTTTGCAAAAATTCAAAATGAAATGTGAAAGCCTTGATTTTCAAGGGGTTTGAGTCGTGTTCTGAATGATTCATGCTCCTCGGTTCACCCTGTGATAAGTTCCTATGGCTGATGCAATTGCTAAGAAAAAAATTGATTCTTTATACTCACTTTGGAATAAGACTGAAAGAAAAAGGGAGGGTAGGAAGGAGATAGAGATGGAAAGATAAGCAAGAGATTGAGATAATTCTGGTAATGTATTACGCAGTCCTTTTCATACTTTGATGCAATTTGCATTTATTGCATAATAATTTTGAATGAGTTCTTTCTATTGTTTAAAAATAAAGAAAACTTTTTTTTCTTCTCAAACAATCCGTGACAGTAATTGCTAAAGTCATTTCTCACAAACAGGATATTGTGTAATTCTATACAAAATGTTTTCTTATGCCACCGGAACCCTCTAGCAACAATCATCATCAGAACTATATGTACCTAGGAAGTCTATATCCTCTGCATGTCATCTATGCCTTATTTCTTTCTCATCTCTTAGATCTTTCTACTTTGTCTCTCACACTTTCTTTTCTCTCTCTCACTCTCCTCTCTTTTTTTCTATCAATTATCTATCTTAGATATTTCTCTCTCTCTTTTTCTATGTTTACTTATCTTATCTCTCCAGCATTTATTTATCTTGGATATTTTATTTAACTTCTTTTCTATCTGTCAGTCTTATTTATTTTGTATGTTACTCTCTTAACTAACCTGTCCTGTCTAACTCTTTTATCTGTCTGTTCTGTTTATCTTATCTCTATATTGAGCATTTTCTCTTTTCCTATATGGATCTATTTCAGGTGGGATTTTCAAAAGCACCTACGTGACCACTGAAAGTCCTTGGGACTTGTGCTCCTATGTCACTTTCTTGGGGCTTTTGAAAATCCAATCCTTCTGTCTTCTCTTTATTTATCTATCTGCCTCTCTTTTCCAGCTCTCTACCAAGCTCATCACCATGGTATTTACGTGCCTGACACTATTCTGAAAACACTTCCATTCAGGAACTGTGTAGGAACACAAATATGAATAATAATCTGTAGTTAATCTGTTGTACAGTGAGTCTCTTTTCTGGCCATCTCTGTGTCCCTTTTGGCCTTCTGATTGATCAGTTCTGCTTGTGAGGGACAAATTAGATTAACTTCAGTTGGCAACGATCTCTGCTGGATTATCTAAACCATTTCTCATTGTGGCGGGATGGATTTTATTATCCTTACATCATCCCTGACTGATGGGTGTCTGGCCTCACCTGGCATATCACCAACAACAGAGATTCCACAGCCTCCATTGGCAGCCTGCTCCATTCACAAACATAAAGTTGCAAAATTCTTCCTAATATTTAATCTACATTTTCCCTGTTACGTCTTGTCCTGCCTTCACTGACTAATGAAAATAAATGTATTGTTGTCTGCATGATGTCCCTTTAGCATATTAGCAGGTGGTTGTTGTCACAGTTTCAGGGTAACTGTACATGTATTCCCCTCTGTGGTCCTTTGAGGCCACCACTTCAGGTTTCTGGGTCCCAGCCATCACCTCTCTTGGGCAGAGACCCACGCCTCTTTCCCTTCGGAGCAGGGGTTTTAAGGCTGCAGAGCTCCCTGCCTTGTACTGAGATATCCCAAGCAAGCCAGTCTGCCTAAAGGCCAGTATCTGTGCACTGCTTTCTCTCCGAAGGCTATGAACAGTGTTTTTCAAACTGTTACATGTTACCACACAGCTCTTTCTAAGCAAGCATATTTATTCTTAGGGTAAAAGCATCGCAGAGAAAACAGATCAAAACAGTAAAAGTTCCTATGCAAATGCTAAAAGCTTACCAGAGGTCACCCATCAGTCTTCCCAAAGTCTTTCCAATTCTTCTGCAAGGTTTGGGGCCCTTAGAGAGAAGGTCCTGCCTGTTTGCTAGATCAGAAGGAAAGCGCGAGTCAATTTAAATGCAGCCTTTTTATGCCAAAAGCCCTCTCTTTGTCTGTTGGTCTCTGGAAAACCCAGTTTGAACCAGTATCTGCAGGCCTACCCATGGTCGGTACTTCTCTGGAGGTGTTTACTATGTAATCACCCCTCACTGTTTTTGGTTCTGGAGGAGTGGTGATAACCCCCCCACACACACACCTTGTCCCCAAGAGTGGCACACAATCCCTGCCTCACGGTGATACATAAACGTAATACAACACGGTCCCCACAGATGTTAATGTGCAGTTGCAATATCTGTCACAGTTGCCATGCCCCCTCTCTGCCTCTTTGCTTTCAGCCTGAACATGTTCTCCATTTGCTTAACTTTTCCTTAGAGGTCTAATTTTCCCAGATCTTTAATCAACCTTTGATCAGTTTTGCTGCTCTCCTTTGAATTCTCTCCAGTTGCTGGCTATCTTGTCTAAAACATGCATCAGAAACCCCATTCTGGTTGAAACACCAAAAAGAGACCTTTGACCAAGAACTTGGTACTGTCTAGTTGTGTTTTTTTAACTAATTACCATCTCTGTATATTGTGCAGTTTTCAAAGCAGAAATAAACCCAAGAGACAGTCTTTTGAAAAAAAACATGAGAGAGAAAATGGAGTGGGGATGTAAAGCTCAGAGAGGAAGAAATATTACGACTTTTCACCGTTATGACCCTGATTCAGCATGTATTCACTTAAGTACAGGCTTAACTTTAAGTGCTTTGCTGATTAGGGGATGAGCATAAGCATGTGCTTAAAGTTAGGTATATATTTATGTGCTCTACTGAATAGAGATGGGCTTAAACACATTGCTGAATGGGGCCAGACACACGTATGGGGGGAGGGATAGCTCAGTGGTTTGCGCATTGGCCTGCTAAACCCAGGGTTGTGAGTTTAATTCTTGAGGGGGCCATTTAGGGATCTGGGGCAAAAAAAAAAAAAAAAAAAGCTGGGGATGGGTCCTGCTCTGAGCAGGGGGTTGGACTAGATGACTTCCTGAAGTCCCTTCCAACCCTGATATTCTATGTGAGTAACTGGATGAAATTCTGTGGCCTGTGATATATAAGAGGTCAGACTAGATGATCTAATGGTTCCTTCTGATCTATGCATGTGTTTAAAGTTAAGCACATGTTTAGGGACTTTGCTGAATGGGGGCCTATTTTTGAAGGGAGAGATTCTGACACCTTTAGTCATGCTGAGTAGAACCCTTACTTCACAAGTGTCTCCACTGGCTTCTCAGAGACTGTATGGGAAACAAGATACTACTCAATGTTAGGGCAGTAGAATCTGGCCCTTAATGACTGGTGGGTAGGCAGTAGCGGGGGATTGGAGCAGCGAGAGGTCAGGGGGACAGTGTCAGTTTCTAATAATTTATAAGATAAGCCCTGTTAATTATGGCTTTGTCGTGGCAGCTACACAGTGACACGTTTTGAACAGGGATGTGTAATCCAAGGAAGGGTAATGTATGTCTATACCATTACCTTTACAATGGAGGGGCCCCTGGGAGTTCGAGTTTTCCACCCGAATGAAGGGAGGGTTTGGGTGATTTCTCTGCCTCTGGTGAAGTTCATTTCTTCTGTGGCCGCTGCTCAATTATCTCTGGCAGAGATTATTTAAAAATATATATTTAGGAAGAACAACTGTGGATGGAATGAACCAAATTGCACCAAATGGCAGGGATTAAAATAACCAAACAAACAATTCTTGTCCAAGAAAGGATGTCCCTTTATGACAGGGGTGGCCAACCTGAGCCAGAGAAGGAGCCAGAATTTACCAATGTACATTACCAAAGACAAGAGCCACAGTAATACGTCAGCAGCCCCACATCAGCTCCCCCGCCCCTCGCGTCTCCCGCCCACCGGCTGCCACCGCTGATCAGCACCTCCTCCTCCCTCCCCGCACCTCCCGATCAGCTGTTTTCTGGTGTGCAGAAGGCTGAGCGGGAGGGGGCCGAGCGAGGGCATGGCAGGCTCAGGGGAGGGGGCGGGAAGGGGTGGAGTGGGGGCAGGGCCTATGGCAGAGCCAGGGGTTGAGCAGTGAGCACCCCCCGGCACATTGGAAAGTTGGCGCCTGTAGCTCCAGCACCAGAGTCGGTGCCTATACAAGAGCCGCATATTAACTTCTGAAGAGCTGCATGTGGCTCCAGAACCACAGGTTGGCCACCCCTGCTTTATGAGGTCTTCATCCCCCAGCCCCTCTTCATATTACATAGACTAATGCTGTGCCCTACCCTCAACAACCTGTTTATTTTTCAGGCACAATGTATAAACTTTTCTAACAAAGTGCGGTTTAATGTAAGTTTGTTGCCTCTTTTCCTTGGTTAGGATTCTGAGAAAGTGTTTTGTTGGAAGTGGGGAAAACAGATTCTGCAGTCTCTGGGCTGGTCCACACTGGGGCAGGGGATCGATCTAGGAAACGCAACTTCAGCTACGAGAATAGCGTAGCTGAAGTCGACGTTTCCTAGATCGAACTAAGTTTACTTACTGCGGGTCTACGCGGCGCAGGCAAGCTCCCCCGTCGACAGCGCTTCCTCCTCTCGGCGTGCAGGAGTTCCGCAGTCGACGGGGGAGCGCTTCTGGGATCGATTTATCGCATCCAGATGAGACGCAATAGATCGATCCCAGAAGATCGATCTCTACCCGCCGAATCAGGCGGGTAGTGTGGACCTAGCCTCTGAATCATTCTCTCTCTCTCTCTCTCTCCCTCTCTCTCTCTCTCTCTCTCTCACACACACACACACACACACACACACACACTCTCCCTGGGACACAGATTACATCATGGGCTAAGGAAGAAAATGTGTGTGGGAGTTGCCTGTTCACATGCTGGCAACGCGGCCCAGTACATTTGTGGAGGACTGTTTTTGTGCAGACTCTATGACCAGCACTGGGAAAGCATTACACAAACCCGGGAATCAGGCTGCCTGCTTTTTAGACTGCCCTTGCCACATGTTCCCATTCGTGCTAGCTGCCATAAACAAGCTGGTTTCCTCGCAGTTGTAGGTTTATTTTAAAGGGACAGCAGGGTGCATTTTGACACAGATCTACTGTATTGAATCCAGTAGGACTATTTGCATAGATGGAAACGGAAGCAGGGCTGCTTAGGTTTGTGTATAGTCCTCACCAGTCAACCTCAACAAGGAGTGAGGCCATGGGGAAGAGGAGCTAGCCTCCCCCAAGGACAGAGAGGTTGTGTGGGAGAGGAATGGGTCACTGCCAGTGACTCATGTGAGGGAAACAGGGTTGCTAGTGGCACGAGCCAAATTGGACAGCAGGGTTGCCTATGGCCACGAGGAAGTGGGTGACAGGATTCCCAAGGCCCTGGAGGAAATGGATGGTGGAGTTTCCTGCAGCCCTGGAAGAAGCAGATGACAGGAAGTTGCATGACCTCAGTGGAGCTGGACATTGTGAGGGCCTCCCTTGGCCTGAGCTGAAGTGCTTTAACTGCTTTCAGCTTTGCCTCAAGCACTTACCCTTCCCTTCTTGTCCTTAATGGGCTGATAAAGGATGATGTTGGGCTGTATCGCTCAGGTAATGGCATTCTGTAAAACAAGGACACCATCAGCAAAACCAGCAGGCACGCACTTCTGTCCTGCTGCCCCACTTGAAGGAAATTTTGCATGGAATATTAAAAATAATAGATCTTTGTGCAGTGCCACTGCAGGAAAGCGTTTTACAGGAAAACAAAATTACCTAGGACAGTCTTTTTTTTCCTGGGAAAACATTGTGCTTGATGTTTCATTAGCAAAGCTCTGAAGAGGGAACATTGTGGTAGTATCATACCGTCGGCTTTTCAGGCATCGTCTGCCCTACAAGAAAAAATGAGTTTTTTGTAACCCCGGGTTGTTGGTGGAGGACCTCCCTCATAACTTTTAGCCTAGTGGTTCAGTAAATTTAGCAAGTGTTTCATTTTGCAAATCCAAATTCAAACCTTGGCCAAGGCTTTTAATCTCCCCCCAGAGAATGTCTCAGTTTCCCCACGTACAAAATAATATTGTAATGCTGTTACCAACTCTTGGGACTTTATTGCACAATATTTGATGTTTTTATTAAAGCCCCAGCTCCTGGATTCAGGTGATTACATGAGAAACTCAACTTTCATTTTCATCAAATCAGTTTCTAGCCCACAGGATTGCAGAGAAAAGCTTGAAAATGTGACCCCAGTGAGCCCTAAATGCTCAAATACCAGAGGTCAAAGAAAAAGAAGCATTAATTTAACATTTTAAAGCCAATCTTTGCCTGATTCATGATTTTTGAATATTTGGGGTTGGCAACACTGTATCGTTTCCTTGCCCAGTGCTTTGAAGATGTAAATTGCTATGTAAGTGCTGCTTTCTTCTTTAAAATATTACTTAATAATGTGTTTTGTTTTTCCCTCCCTTTTCTCAGGTATCAGACCTGTTCAAATAATGGACTGGTGGCAGGGTTCCAGAGCCAGTATTTTCCATCTGTGCTTGATCGGGAGTGGCAATTTTACTGCTGCCGCTACAGCCGGAGATGCCCATACTCCTGTAGGTGAGTTCCACAAGATTTACTACAGCCCAAATCTGCTCAGTTCTTGCTGCAAAGTGTTCAGAATTGTTGTCCTCCCAATGTAGCATAACTGACCATTGGGCCCTGTTGTCTTATGCATTGAGAAGAAGTTAGTTCTGTGTACCGAGGTGAAGCACGTATATTTCTGTTCTGGCCAAGCAGTATCACCTGGGGGTTGCATGGCTCAGGGGATTTGGGAACAGAGTAGGGAACTTTTCACCTCTAGTCACCTCACACAAATCATTCTCCAATTTTTTTGTAGTACATAGGCTGTTTGGGGGCCTCTGTGGAAATGAATTAGTGAGCATAGTCCAAGGCCTGGTGAAGAGATGTCTGCATCTCAGAAAAGATCATCACAGTTGGCATTTGTTGGTCTCCTTGTTGGCAGTCTCATCAGGGAGGCTAAGGACTAACTGGGCCATGGGTACCGAGCTCCTCTGCTGCCCTAGATGTGGTCCTTTTAAAACAAGGAGAAAGTTTATTAGCAGGATATTAGAAGGCAAGTTTGCATTGCTCCTGCCTGCTCTGAGGTGAAACAGGGGACTTCAGTCTCCATGGTTGTTAATCCAGCATTTTTTTCACTGGCACACTAAATAATTCTCTTACACATTTTTTAAGGAAACAATGTGCGTATAGATTTGTGACCAGAACTAGTTTTTGAAGTGCATTCTTCATTGCGATGCATGTGAGATGTTCACATGCCTGCAGGCCTTATTGTTTGGCTGGCTGGCTACCAACCAAATGCAACAGCAGTGCATTAATTTTCAGAATCCAATCTCCTTACAGCCAGGAGGGAAAGAAACTGCATTTTTAAAAACCTAAGTAAAAGGAGCTATAGCAAAATCTGTAAATGCCCCTCTGTGACTTTCCCACTTTATGTGGTCTGCAGATGCACTACATTTGCAAATTGTACTGACAGACCGGCCAAGTCTCCAGCATGTGAGGGAGACTTTGTTTGGATCTCATTTTTAGGCAGATTTTAAAGTCTCCACCTCTTGTGAGGCAGGAATTTGTTGTGTGTGTTCCAATGAAACAGTTAAAATCATTCATATATATATAGTCAAATCACTCTCGTTCAAACAGTCTTGGTATTACCACTTGGCCATGCCCTGCAAATCTGAAGGCAGATTAGCACAAGATCTAAAATAATAGTCTTGGGTTCATCATGTCTTGTGGTTCTCTCCTACACTACACACAAGCCTGAAGCCTGCCCATCTGTTTCAAAAAGACATGGCATTCTCCATTTCTTGTAGTCAGCTGTTGTGTAGTGTTTGTTGCACTGTTAAAGAGCAGCGATATTCCAATGCAGAAGTGGAAGCATTTTAAGGAGGATGAAATGCTTCCTCCATAAACAGGGTTAAATCCTGCTCGCAGATCCACGCAACAAATCTTGGCTCCTCTGTTCTACTCTCTGTGCTCAGATTGCCCAGTGACTGGGTTAGAGATCCATTCATTTAAACAGAGCAGGACACAGCAGTGGAGATCCACTGGACAGATCTGACAAGATTTTGCCCACAGTTTGTTAAAGGTCTTTGGGATCCTCCAGGGGGACAGGGACATTATAAAGTCAGCTCTGCATTGTCTAACTTCTGCCTGACTCTGTGCTTTCATCTCCGGTCACTCACTCCAGGGTCCAGTTTGTTCTGTCCAAGCTACATGTCTAACCTCCTGCTTTCATGTCCTTCTTCCAGTCTTGAGCCATTTCCCATGTGGCTCCCTCAGCCTGGAACCCCTCCCTGGCCCAGTGTGTCATGCCCACTGACACTCTCCTTCTTAAAGTCCTTCCTTAAAACATGTTTCTTCCAAGTGGCCTACCACCCCTAGGCCTCCCCTCAAAGTAGTGTTAGCCAGACAGATACAAGATATAGTAGTAGAAGAACCCTACTGAACCACTGCAAGGGCCTTGGACATTGATGTACTTCGATCCCTCCTGTATTCTGCCTGTAGCACACAATAGTTTAGTCTCCCGAGGGCTGTAATACTTAGGTCTAATTCTGGTTGTTGGCTTGGTGTGGGGGTGGCTAGGTGGGGTTTAGTGGCTTGTGCTATACAGGAGGTCATGATCCGGTGGCCTGTTGCTAGGCAGGTATACCCCGTCACCCCTTTGGGGGGAGTTATGGCCCCACAGTCAAGTTAATTGGGGTGCCTTTCCATGCAGGGCAGCGTGGCCTATTGGCCAGAGTTGAGAGGGCTGGCTTCCTGTGCAGGGTGGTAGGGCCTAATGGCAAGAGTCAGTGGGCCCATGCTTTGGTGCAGGGCAGCGCAGCCTAATGGCCAAAAAGCGGGGTGGGCCACCACCCATGGTTGGGTTGGCAGATTGGGCAGGTGGACCCTGGCCCTCCCTACTCCACCAGGGCCCTATCAGTAGCGAGAGTATCCGCCACTGGGTCAGCAGGGATCTGTCCAAAACACACTGACTGCGTTCCCGGTTCCACAACCGGATCAATGTCTGCTCCAGAGTCTGCAGGCCCTCTGGTTCTCTGGGGTACTTGGCCGGTGCAGCTCCTTATGACTCCTTCTCTTGGGCTTCCATGGCTAGCCAGGTATTCTCCTGGGTCTTGGCATGCCTGGCCTCTGCAGTCTGGGACTCCGACAGCTCCTGGACAGGAACCCGCAACACATATTGTCTTCTCAGCAGTCAGAGCAGACTGAGCTGGGCTGCTCCCTTTTATAATGTGGTTCCAGTTGGAGCATGCCCAGCAGGGGAGAGGGGGCCTGGCTTCCTTAGCCCACAGCGTAGGGTTAACCTCTTCTTGCCCAATGCAGGGCAGGTATACCCCCTCACATGACTCATTCTGGTCTTGCACTCTGTGATTCCAACAGAAAATATGAAACAAGACCCTGCTAAACTTCACTGCTCAGCACTTGTTTTTCCTTTACTTCTCATCCACCAGCCATTACCTATACATGGTCTATTTAGATGCAGGGACCATGTCTTCTGAATTATCCATGAAGCATCACACCCACTATTGGAGCTACGTAAGTAATAATAATGATAAATGCAAGATTAATTATTTATTTCAATACCTGTCCAATTCTGATAACATCTCTCTCTCTCTTCCCCTCCCCCCCCCACCTCTCTCTCTCTCTCTCTCTCTCTCTCTCTGTCAGAGGCTCCCAGACTGTGGCCTAGTCTGTGGAACAATTTCTGGTTGTCTGTGGGGAACTAGCTGTTCACATGGTGCTGGCTTCTCCTTCTTGCTTCCAGCTGCTCAATTGCCTTAAAAGGCATGTACCAATACAGGCATATTTTCCTAATATTACTTTTCCATGTATGCAGTTACTGTAGTTGCCTCATGGACAATGTGTGAGCCACAAGAAAATGTGTTTCACACTACCAAAATGTTTGTGAATCCCTGATTTACTCTCATCTAAATCAAAACGAGCCCTTCACTGTGGTATCTGAGTGCAGGGAGATTTCTAAGGAAAACTAATAGGAGCCAGAGATTCACAGAGTAGTTTGAGAATTAAGATTTTCTTATCTCATTTGTCTGACCCCCTTTCCCACTCAAAATGTTTTCATGCCCGTTTCTGCATCTTCTCTTGCAAATCTATAAGCAATATACTATCACTCATATTTTGGGTTTCACTTTAGACTGCATATGTGTTTCACCTGAAGGAGAAAATGATCAATTATCCTATCCCAATGCTCCTCATGCAATGAAAAGTTCCTTCCTAAGAGACAGAGTCTTTCCAATATACAGTGGGCCGGCACACAACTTGTTAGAATCTTTCCAACTTCTCAGCGTAAATATAAAGTTCATTTAGCTTTCACTTCTTCAGATTATATATACTACTTATTAGAATACTTTTTTAAGGCACCATTATATAACTAAGACCCATGCTTAAGTGCTTTGCTGAACAGGGGTGGACTTAAGCACATGCTTAACATTGAACATATGTTCTCAGCACTAACTCCCAGAGAAACTCCTCTATACGCCCCCCCTTTGCAAGCTACAACAGTAGCCTGTTCCAGTCTCAGATTTTTGAACTTGATATTTTTTGGGAGTTCTTTTTTTTCCCTACCATGATAAGCCTTGTTCTTGAATTCCATGGATTTCTACCATACCGAAGATTGTTAAATTAATTACAGGAGAGGGAAAAAACACAATACTTTACCTGCCCGGGGAAATGCTACAAAAGTAAAATACATCTGGTGGTGGGAGACCAGGTGTCCGCCATCTCTCTGGAAGTAACCAAATGTAATCTAATTGGAAAGGCAACAAATCCCTTGCAGATGTGGACACGTCATTACTAAATAACCCCATTAGACCTCATACTTTTCTTTTCGTAGGGTAATTGAAAAGCTTGACTCGATGCTCTCAAAAGCAAACACATGTCACCGGAGCAGCCGAAAGTCTGCACAGACTGTTTATGATTGTTTCCCTTCTCCAAACAACCAGCATTGTTGAGTGCCAGAAGGTCTGGCTTGCGCTGTGGCTGCTTTCTCTCTTAGTTAGATTGTCCAGGCAACTACACCATTTCCCAAGTGTTTACAGTTTATTGGCCCTAAAGGAAGTGTCTGTTTCCTTTACCCAAGCTGCCATCAAAACCATATTATAATCCATGGGAGCTTTAACTGGCACCTCTGAGATTATGAGCAGTGCAGTTACAGAGTCAGAAAAGTAACTGCAGAATTGGAAATCCACATTTATACTCTCAATACCTTCCGGTTGAATGTGGTCATTTTAAGGCAAAAGTGAAGTTTTGTTGCTGACATATACCCCAGGGAATACAACCTGACGAATTCAGTCTCCATGGCTATCAGTTAGCCACCTTGGAAGAGATCCTAATTCATTTAATGTTGAAAAACTACCTAACGCTATTTCAGTCCTTCCCCTTTGCAGAATGGACAGCAGCTCCCAGATCACACAGAGATTTGCATCATGCAAATTTGCATCTCTACAGGCCCTCAGCTGAGATCGTGGCGCGTTGTGTCAGACACTGTGCATACACATGATAAGACATGGTTCCTGCGCTAAGGAATTTGTAGTCTAACTAGACAAGAGAGGGGAAGGAGGGGGGAAGTGATTTGCCTACGGCCACCCAGCAGAACTGGGGATACAGCCCAGGACTCCTTATGCCCCAGTCCAGTGTCCCATCCATGCTGCCCCCATAAAAGTCTCACTGCCTTTGCAGCAGCTCCAGGCGCCTTGTAGCTCTTGAAGCCTTAGCAGCCTTCCTCTCTTGGAGCTCTACTAAAATCATACTCTAGGCTAGAGCCTCTCCCGAAGCATTACTAAAAGGAGACCTCCCTTCGCTTTTCAACACAGGCTGCTTACTAGGAGGGGATACCCATAATTCCCAACTCCAAAAGTATGAAAATCTTCCTCTCTGTTAAACAAGCAATTAACTCCCATGTGCTGCAAACATGCCACATGAAGCCATCACCACCGGTAATACAAAATTCCCCTTAGCAAAACCACATTCTTTACACAACTACAAACGGCACCTGAAGCAACATGGCCACCTGTGGGCCACTGCTTATCCTGAGAGATCACAGGTATAAGGTTCATGTGAAATAGAAGGCCCCAGCTTTTGGTCACGGCTCCATTGGAGGAAGTGCTGCATGATGATGAGCAAAGACCAGGTTAAAGAGCAGCTTCTCATCTCACTGGTCATATGGTTGTATAATAAATCTGCAATTTACAAGCAAGATAAGGCATCGTTAGGAATACAGCCACTATTGGGGAGGGGGGAAGGGGCACAGTGGATAGAGCTGTAGAGTGTGAGTCAAGGACATAAGAACATAAGAACGGCCATACTGGGTCAGACCAAAGGTCCATCTAGCCCAGTATCCTGTCTTCCGACAGTGACCAATGCCAGGTGTCCCAGAGGCAATGAACGGAACAGGTAATCATCAAGTGATCCATCCCCTGTCGCCCATTCCCAGCTTCTGGCAAATAGAGGCTAGGAACACCATCCCTGCCCATCCTGGCTAATAGCCATTGATGGACCTATCCTCCATGAATTTATCTAGTTCTTTTTTGAACCCTGTTGTAGTCTTGGCCTTCACAACATCCTCTGGCAAGGAGTTCCACAAGTTTGATTGTGTGTTTTGTGAAAAAATACTTCCTTTTGTGTGTTTTAAACCTGCTGCCTATTAATTTCATTTGGTGACCCTTAGTTCTTGTGTTGTGAGAAGGAGTAAATAACACTTCCTTATCTACTTTCTCTACACCAGTCATGATTTTATAGACCTCTATCATATCCCCCCTTAGTTATCTTTTTTCCAAGCTGAAAAGTCCCAGTTTTATTAATCTTTCCTCATATGACAGATGCTCCATACCCCTAATCATTTTTGTTGCCCTTTTCTGAACCTTTTCCAATTCCAATATATCTTTTTTGAGATGGGGTGACCATATCTGCACGCAGTATTCAAGATGTGGGCGTACCATGGATTTATATAGAGGCAATATGATATTTTCTGTCTTATTATCTATCCCTTTCTTAATGATTCCCAATATTCTGTTAGCTTTTTTGACTGCCGCTGCACATTGAGTGGATGTTTTCAGAGAACTATCCACAATGACTCCAAGATCTCTTTCTTGAGTGGTAACAGTGCAAGAGGATGCCACAACATCATCTGGAAGGAGGGGCACAACTATGGGATCGTTTCCCTCTGTTCCAGTTGGCTGTTCTCCTTCCCTGAGACTTTCATCCTCCTCAACAGCACAGAGGCTGTCAGACCGGGGATGGGACTGTTTTACTGTGTCTCAGAAAGTCTCATCTATGTACCTCTCTGTCTCCCTTAGCTTCTCCAGCTCAGCCACCCTGGTTTCCAAAGCCCGTACATGGTCCCTGAGGGCCCGGCGCTCCTTGCACCGAATGCACACATATGCCACCTGCCCATAGGGCAGGTAATCTTACATGCTGCATTGGGTGCAATAAACTGGATCGCCCCCACTCTGCCTGCATTCTCTTTTACTCCTGAAGTGAGTTCCTTTGCTGAAGTTTTGTTTTTATCAGGGGGTGTTTTTTGGCTTAAGTTTAAAGAAGTTTAAGGAATGGTAAGTGTATCTAGCCCCCTTCACACTCCCCCTCTGTAAACTCCCTCGCAAAACTCCCCTGTTAGCCGCTTCTGTTCGCTAGCTCCTCTGGTCACTTAGGAGCAGGCTTTTCAAAGGATTTTAAAGGACCCTCACTTATATTCCCTGCTTATATTAACTGACTCTGCCATGAAATCTCTGTGTGAGTTTAGGGGAGTCATTTAAATTCTCTGGGCCTAATTTTCAAAGATGCTGAGCACCTGCAGCTCCCATTGACTTTGCTGGGTTTGTGGGTGCTCAGTACTTCTGAAAATCAGGCCACCACTGCCATAGTTTCCTCATCTGTAAAATAGACATAATGCTACTGACCCACCTTGCTAAACTGCTCTGAGATCGTAGCTGAGACATGCTAGTAATTATTGTTTATTATTACAGACCTCTCCCTGGGTTGAATAAAATCATGTTACCTGTATTATTAACTTCTTATGCATTTATTCTTCCCCAGGGAGAACAAAATCCTCCTTCCAAACTAAAATAAAAATCCTGTTAAAGATGCAGAGCCTTTAAAGACGCCTTTTATGCAACACATATCCTGGCCCACCCTAACACTTGAAGAATTTAAGTCACGATACACCAAAACCAAACAAACAAAACTCTAGGGAAAATCTACATGCCAACATTAAGGACAAAGAGAAAATCCATTACAAAATATATATTAATGTACTCCTGCCATGTTCCACACACACACAAACTGACGCCTGCTTTTCTTTTGTGCATTTCTACATTCAAACCCATTCCTGGAGACGGATTCCACCCCCCATCAGCTGAACAAGCACAACCAGGACAGTGGAACTTTCAAGTTTCACCCCCAGGGGTGTGCTCTGCTCTGCTAATGTGCCTCAGCACTGACTGAAAAGGAGATGGTCGTTTACATTTATATCCTTGGCCTTGCTTCTGAGACTGCTGCCAAGAAGCAGTGATGCAGACGCCTGTTCACTAGGACCTGGACTGAGACCACCGAGTTACTCCACATAGGCCATTGTACAACATTTAGATGGTAATAACTTAGATTCACTACCAGCCTGCTCTGGACTTAAAGTAGCAACCTCCAGCAGTGGTGAAAGCCTCCATATCCATTACCAATCACATACGCCAGTCAGCTCAGTTTAAGAGATTTTTAGCCATTTACGTACATGACATCTCTGTTTCTGGGAAAAAGACCTGGGTATTGAAAAGGACCAGTAGTAACATGCAGAGCATGCTCTCTCTGTGTTTTGGCTCCCAAACTCCAAAAAGGGGTGAAAGACAAAGGGAAGATAATAGCACATCGCCCAGCAATAGGATTAATTATTTGCATCTCTCTCTAAAGGATAGCATGCAATCAGACTGACCTTGAGACATATAGGCTTACGGGAAGAGTTACATAAACGAGCACAGCTAACGTCAAAGAAAATAGAATTAGACAGACAGACCACAAAGACCTAAGTGAACTTGAACCATGCTGTCCTAGCCCTATTTATAGCATTCCTCTCCAGAACAAAAGGGGCTCAGGTGCATCTGTATTCATAATAAAGCAAAACTTGAAGGCTCCAGTCTACATCCCATTAGTTTTGGTAGACTCAAGAGATCGATGGTAGGGGCTTGATTCTCATTTACTCCATTCCCATATTTGGGGCAGGAAGTGTGGAATGGGGAAGGGCAAAGGTAGCTTTAGATGACCTTTGCACTCCCCACATTCTGATGTGGTGCAAGGACCTGCCTAGCCCATAGAGTAAGTTAGAGCAGCCTCAGGGATGTTCTGTCTTTCACTCAGCTTCCCATGGCCAGTTATGGACTCTGGGTGTAGAGAATAGTTATTGTGTGGTGTGTTGTGGCCTCGCCCCTGACGTGCCCATTCCACCTCCTATACTGGAGCCTGGGAACAGGGACAGTATTGTGCTCTTATTCCAGCTCTACACCAGCTGGGGAGACCTCCTGCATGGGGATATCCTCAGGGGGCTGTTTACATCTACTCAGGGGCTCCTTTATTCTGCTAGAGTGGCTTACTGTAAGTGAAAATCAGGCCGTAGATAAGATAGTAACATAAATAGTCAAGCTGATTTGCCCATGTTGCAAAGTCTCTGATGTTGCTTAAAATAATACATATTTAGGGCTTCTGATAAAACACCCCTAACACAAAAAGAGAAAAAATAAAAAATGGGTATTTATCCAGTAAACACCAAATGCCCCATCCTGAAATGATGGTATCTAAGAGCTTATCTACACAGAGCAGGAATGCAGACTATGAGGGTGTGATTTTGAAAGCGCACTAACGTGTTGTGCATTAATTCCTCTGAGTAAACCCCACTGGTGTGACTAAAGGTTCCCTCGTGTGCTTTAACATAGTTCTGGTTGGAACCTTTCAGAGAGATTACTTATTACAGCATGTACTACTGTAATGAGTAACATATGGGTAGGATAGGAGGTGGAATGGGCATGTCAGGGCCAAGGCCAGAGCGTGCTACACATGACTATTCTCTACTGCCAGGGTCCATAATGGGCTGCACCCCCAGCCAGAGCCCTCACCCCCTTCCCAGTCCCCCACCCGCACTCACTTTCACCGGGCTGGGGTTGGGGACTGGGAGGGGGGTGAGGGCTCTGGCTGGGGGTGCAGGCTCTGGGGTGGGCCTGGGGATGAGGAGAAGCTCAGTGCAAGACAGAGCATTGGTGCAAGATACATTAGAATTGGAAAAAAGAACAGGAGTACTTGTGGCACCTTAGAGACTAACAAATTTATTAGAGCATAAGCAGCCCACGAAAGCTTATGCTCTAATAAATTTGTTAGTCTCTAAGGTGCCACAAGTACTCCTGTTCTTTTTGCGGATACAGACTAACACGGCTGCTACTCTGAAACCTAGAATTGGAAAAGGTACAGAGAAGGTCAACAAAAATGATTAGGGAGATGGCATGGGATGGATAACTCAATAATTGCCCTGTTCTGTTCATTCCCTCTTGGAAGACAGGATACGGGGCTAGATGCACCATTGGTCTGACCCAGTATGGCCGTTCTTATGGTCTTATGTGATACACATTGCTTATTACAGTACATTCAAAGAGAAAGCCCTAAAAATCCCCAATGTTTGGACATCTACATAAAACTCAAAAGTTGCTAAAAATTCCCTGCCAATGATATTAATAAACCCTGAAAAACAGAAACCCTAGATATATATTTTAAGAGCGTGAAGGCAGATGTATCCAAAGCAGAAATAATATAGTGCCAGCTATCAATCACAATAATACTCCGACTGAGTTTGCCTCATTTTAGAGGATCGCAAGTTATATCACAAACATAGTCTAAGACAAGTTGCCATCTCACTTGGGAACGACTGAAAAGAGATTTTGCCACGTATGCCGCACTTGTATTTAGGATGGATCAGTGTTCACATCACACTCCCTGTCAGTACCTGGCCCAACCTGGGGAAGCTAATGATCCAACCAGCGGACCAAATTCAGCGATGAATCCTAGTCACCTGAGTAGGATTGCCAATTTCTAATCGTACAAAACCAAACACCCACACCCCGCCCCTGCCCCGCCACTTCTCCAAGGCCCCGCCCCTGCTCGCTCCATCCCGCCCCCCAACATTGCTCACTCTCCCCCACCCGCACTCATTTTCACCGGGCTGGGGTTGGGGACTGGGAGGGGGGTGAGGGCTCTGGCTGGGGGTGCAGGCTCTGGGGTGGGCCTGGGGATGAGGAGTTTGGGGTTCAGAAGGGGGCTCCAGGCTGGGGCAGGGGGTTGGAGTTTGAGGGGGGTTGCGGGGTGTGGGATCCAGGAGGGAGTTTGGGTGTGGGAGGGGACTCCGGGCTGGGGCAGGAGTGTGGGGTCCTGGCGGCGCTTACTGCAGCTCCCAGGAAGCAGCCGCTAGGTCCCTGAGGCCGTTAGGTGCATCAGTGAGGCTCCGTGCGCTGTGGCTGCCCTTGCACCTGCAGTGTGCCGCCACCCCGCAGCTCCCATTGGTCGCAGTTCCCAGCCAATGGGAGCTGCTCAGCCGGCACTCAGGGCGCGGACAATGCATGGAGCCTTCCTGGCCGCCCATGCGCATAAAGGCCGCAGGGACCTGGTGGCTGCTTCTGGGAGCCACGCAGAGCTAGGGCAGGCAAAGAGTCTGCCTTAATCCCGGGCCCCGGGCCCCTACTGTACCACCGACTGGGCTTTTAACAGCCTGGTCAGCAGTGCCAGCCGGAGCCACTAGGGTCACTTTTTGACCGGGCGTTCAGGTCAAAAACCAGATGCCTGGCAACCCAACACTTGAGGCACATTGTGCATATGCTAAGAAGACAACTCTGGGCCTGATCCAGATCTCTTCAGGGATCTCAGTGGGAGTTGGATTGAGGCCTATCACCCAAATCCTCTCATCCACAGAGGACATCTCTGTCTCCTTCCTACTATCAGAAAACCCAGCTCAGTATCATCTATTCCCCTGGCTGTGTTATTCTTCCCTTCAGACAGGTTTTTTTTTTTTTTTATTGTTAATATCAGGGTTGGAAGGGACCTCAGGAGGTCATCTAGTCCAACCCCCTGCTCAAAGCAGGACCAATCCCCAGATAGATTTTTGCCCCAGATCCCTAAATGGCCCCCTCAAGGATTGAACTCACAACCCTGAGTTTAACAAGTCAATGATCAAACCACTGAGCTTTCCCTCCCTCTCCCCCATTCAGTTGTCTGCAGCAGTTGCCTGTATCAGTGATGAAATGTTGTATGTGGATCATCACTTAACAACACAGCACCACAGAGACTGGGTTGATCGCCAGCCCCCTGACTGGCACGCTGACACGGATGCTGTTACACAGACTTGATCACACATTTCTCAGATAAGACCAGGCAGTGTTGCACTCATGCTGCAATCACTAATTTGTTTGATGATGGTGTATGGTTAGGGGATAGGTGGCAGAAGAATGCCTCTGGGGTAAAAAGGAATCAGCTCCTGATGCCCTTAAGGTCTTAAACAGCAGCATCAGAATTCTAACCTGATTCTTATTTTCATTTGCCCAGGAATAATATTTTGCCAACTGTGATGTTGCACTGGATGGTCTTTTCCTTTCATTTTCAAGAGCAGAAAATGACCTGTAATTAAGTCACATCTGCTATGTACAGAGAAAATAAACAGCTCAATAGTATGGTAAACAAAGTAATGTAAAATGCATTTAATTATACAGCCATTGGTGGTAATTCCTGAGAATTTTCACAGAAACAGTTCTGGTATAAAACAGCCTAAGATAATATGTAAATATGATCTTTTTGAAAAATCAGAAACATTTGCCTTAAAATATTCTTTCAGTTTCTGATAGTTCCCATAGTTACAGGTTAGGGCCCTGATTCACCAAAACACTTAAGCATATGCTTAATTTTTAACATGTAAGTACAGTAACCCCAATAATACTATCCCTATTCAGCAGAATATTCAAGGATGTGCTTAAATCCCATTGACTTTAATAGGCTTCAAGCGCATAGTTGAGTGCTTTGCTGAATAGGGAGGGGGCTATTTGTGTGTGTAAGAATGTCCTGAAGGACTTTGCTGAATTGGGGCCTAGATCAGGGAACTGGGAGTTAGAACTCCTGGGGTGAAGTCCTGCTCCTATTAAAGTCAGGGGTAGTTTTGCATTGACTTCGATGGGGACAGAATTTCCTCCTGAAACCTGATTCATCACTATGTTACTCCAGATTCACGTTGATATAATTCAATTTACACCTGCATAAACCCAGTGATCAATCCAGCCTCTTGTCTCCATTGCCAACCTCCACCAGAGTCTTGATGGATGACCTTGGGCAAGCTGCCTACCCTCTCTGTGCCTCTGTTTATTCATCTGTAAAATGGGAATAATACTACTTGCCTACGTCCCAGGAGGTTTGCTTGTAACTATTATTTAATTAATGTTTGCAGAAGCACTTTGAGATCCTTGGATAAATTACACTGTACACATTTAATCCAGATCATTCTCTCTTAAAGCGTGAATACAAACCAGGAGGAAAGAGAAGAAAGAGGAACACAATAGCTGTTATGTTCATACATATAAGTCATAAATGGAGACATGGTTGTATTTACAAAAACAACAAGGAGTCTGGTGGCACCTTAAAGACTAACAGATTTATTTGGGCATAAGCTTTCGTGGGTAAAAACCTCACTTCTTCAGATGGTTGTATTTGTTTGACTTGGCAATATTTAGGACACTTTGCCGTAGTAAACCAAACAAACTAATACTAGGAAAGTGAAAATACTTGCAACAGAAACAGAAGAAATAGACAGGCATTACATTCTTGTTCAGATAGCAGCAACTCTGGGAGAAAGGCAATGTTTAATAATCAGACCTGCTCTACACAAGCTAAATTCTTTGTAATTACCCAAAGGATTCCAAGAACAAATTGCATGCAAGAGAAACAAAACCATGTTATGTGTAGGGCTCTGCATTATTATGTTGTCAATGGATAAGAACTTTCAAAGAGTAAAGACTTTCAAAGAAATAGAGGTGAAGATTCTGGCACTTGATCTGCACTCAGTCAATTCTTTTTCATTCCTTGTTTCTTCCAAAAGGTAAATTGTGTTTTCTTTTCCCTTGACAAAGTATGACAACAGAACAGCCAGGACACTATGGAGAAGATATGGACATGATGATGTACACTTATGATCATTACATCCGGGGAGCAACTACTACTTTCTCTGCTGTGGACAGGTTTGCTTTTTGCTTTGTGTTGTTATTGGAAGTGGGAGAAAAAGTGGGTATTTCCCCCCCATCTGGAATATAGGATTGCCATACTGGATCAAACGATGGTCCATCAAATGCACTATCCCTCATCTGGGTAAGCCCTCATGCACCTGGGTAATTGTTATGGGCTGTACATGGGGGAGGGGAGGAATACCCCCCCTATCCCCAGTGGTAATCAGCTTAGATGAGATTTGATTAGTAGGCATAGCTACAAGTGTTATTAGCAGTGGGCCTCAGCCAAAAAGTTCACATGTGGATCTGTGCTCTCCCCAGATTTACTGGTGTTTGGATCTAGAGTTTTGGCTCTGGCCTAGCTCTGGATACTGTTGTTTATAAAATTATCCAGATCTTTAAAATTCCAGCTTGACTATCCCATACCCCTGGAAGGACAGAGGTGCTCATTTCAGCCCACCCTTCATGAAGGCAACTGGGGAGACAGCAGGTGTATAGAGCGCTTGGCGTTTCCCTCAGGCCACACAGGACTGCCAAATGCTGCAAACTGTGTGCAGAGAGGTGGAGACACATCTGCTCCTTCTGCTCACTTGCATGCTCAGTCTGTGTGCGCCACACTGCATCAGCCGCAGGTGATCCACATCAGATGTATGCTGCTTCCTGACAAATTAGAAGCCCCTTTCAGGGTGGAGTCCTGAAGGATACAATGCCCTCAATCCCCTTACTCTGGCATCAATTGCCATAGCCACAGAGCCCCTGAAGACTGCATTTGCCATCTTTAGCTTGATTAAGGTAGACAGTTGCTAGGTGCTATCATTGGGGGTACAAGGAGAAGAGGACTGGGACTCCCCTTCCACTCCTAACCCCCAAACCCCGTCATAACAGTAGATATATCCCCTCTGAAACCTCACAGCAGTCTTAATATAACACCACCCCCAGCTTTTATATATGGTGATTGTACGATTATTTTCTCTGACCCAGTGAGTAGAGCCTAGTGCTGGTGGCTGGCGGCTGGTTGGAACTCCTTTAAGCAGTGTGCCAACAGGGACAGATCATTGGTCTGACCCTGTATAGTAATTTCCATATTCTTATCGACCTGACTTCAGATTATTCCCCATGCCTGAAACCAATTCTTATAATTTACAGTCATGTAAAAAGGACTGTGATAAATGAAGTGGGGGGAGGGTAGCTCCCTTTAATGGACACCCATCAGCCTTGACAGGGACTAAAATGCCTGTGTTTGTGGACATTCAGGGAACTGACATTAACAATTTGAGGGGATTTCAATTACATGTTTTTCCATATGCAAAGAGCAACACTATATATTCCATCTAAAATTGTTTTCCTTTGTCTAAAATAAAAGTAACAGAAAGGAACAAAAGTAAAGTCTTCATGAGAGAAGACAGACAGTGTGTGCATCTCCTCTGTTCAGGGTGATGCATAAATACATGAGTTATGCACACAGGGAGAGTTCTTAGTAATTTAAAGGTGCAGAATATAAAAAGCAAAGGCACAACATCTTAGCTACATACACAATCATAATGTGACTGAATAGCCCCATCCCTTCAATAACTTAAAAGTGGATTGGGCCAAACAGTGATGAATATTCTGTACCATACATCAAGCTGGTTCATTAGTGTAAGAACCCATTCACAAACAGCTTAATGAATCAGAAGCTGGGTTTTAGGCAGAAGGACGCACAAAAAAGGGAAACCCTATTAATCTACTGCGGATTTGGATGGGGGTCTGCAAAAGCGGGCTGTAGAACCCGTGGTGTTTCATAAGGCCCAATATGGAGTGGTTTAAAATAGAGAATTTTACCTATAATGGGCCTGATTCTTCCACCCCTTTGACACAACGTAAATGCAAAATAACTTCACTGAAATCAGTGATATAAAACAAGGTGTAAGTGAGCAACTTCAGGCCCTGTAGTTTGAAGCATGCTGCAAAGTCAGGCACAGAGAATTAAGGGTAATGAAATATAACACCGATTCCTTTCCAGGGAATGAGTTAATTACTTTGTATTAATCATGCCAGACCATTATTTATCATTAGCATTCGTTACCACCTTATGAGCAGGGCTCTGTGTACAATGAGATTATACAGGCATGCAAATGGATATCATTGGTCTGCTTTTGAAATTGCTGCATTATTGTGCTCCAAAATCTTCACCTTAAAATAAATTATCCACTCTAGCCATCATGGTTGCAGAGATAACCTTCAAAATGTGAACCTAATGTAGAACAATGCAGTGCCCAGTTAACTATTTCACTGCTGGAAATTTTAGCAGCGACACCAAGTCAATTTGCTAACCCACCGTTATGGGATACCGTTGTAGATACTGAGTTGGGGTGTACTGAGGCAGCCAGTTGTTGCCAAGAGTGGCTGGAGAGAGGAGAGTTAGGAGTTCAAACACTTTTCCCGCCCACCCAAATTTACAGTGGGAGGAAAAGAAGAGATGCCTTGGCCACAGTGACCTTCCCAGCTCCCTGGCAGCAAACCAGGGACTCCCCCTGGCCAAGGTTGTCAGCACAATGCCACGGGAGTCGTGGATTTGCAGAAATGATAATAAATTCCCAGGCTTTTACGGTCCCAGAAATGATAGTTTCTGACAAAATTGCATGGGGCTGATGATTGCTTACTGGCAACCTTGTAGCATAAAGTATTCCTAACAGAGGCAGGAGTAACCGATGCAAGAGACAGGCAGTTGGATCAGAGGTGCCTAGTCTCCCTTGCGGTAGAAAAGAGACAAGACTCCAAGGTCATGGCTACACTAGGTTTTTCCCTTTAGCATGTCCCACTGCTGCTATCCCCAGTGATAGTAGCAGTGGGAGCACTAGTGTAGATGAGGCGCTGGCTCCTGGTTGGAACACCTTTGAGCAGGGTTCGATGACATGGTGCTTAAAATGCCAGCTACATCCAGGAGCCCCCTGTCCCACCATCACTATCACTGGTGGAGCTGAACCTATGATAGCAGCAGTGGGGGATTTTAGAGAAAAAAAGGCTAATGTAACACAGCCTGGGAATCTTTAGGGAGGTAGCTGGACACAGACAGACCTTGCTGTTTTTTCCAGCTCTCTAGTTGCCAGAATGACTAATCCAGGCTGTTCTGCCAAGTGCCACCAGTCCAGGTCTCCCTAAATCCTGGTTTGGAATCTGCAGTCACGGAGTGGGCCGTGATTATACTGTAGGGTGTACACGTTAAAATGCATGAAGCATGCCCTCCTCGGCAATCCTTGTGGGAACCCAGCAGGTTTTGGCAGTGCAAGTGGCGGGACACAAAAGTCACTCCCAGCCACAGCTTTTCTGGAGCATGCCTTATACGAAGTTCAATAATTTGGTATACAGAGATTTTTGTCATCTGTTCTTCTGTGTCTTTGCTTGAGTGAACTGAATAGTGAGAAATCTCTTAACTGCTATGAGAATCATCATTAAAGACACATTGGCATTCAGCTACCTGTGTGGTACGTGCAATAGAACTGCCTAGGAAGACACTGACTACCCAGATAGATTAGCTAAACTATCAGGTGTTTTAGGCTCCCAATTAGGTTTTGTATAACAACAACAAATCTAATCTAATAGGATTAGAAACAGTGTACATTTTTAATTTAATTGGAAACAGGTTATCTGAGGATTTAAATATTTCCCTGCAGTGTTGGAAACCCGAATACAACAGAACTAGGTACATGAGAACCACAGAGTGAAAGTGACCAGTAAAACTTTGCTTCCTAATTAAGCGTATGTCTACACTGCAAAAACAGGTGTGTTCTTAACTCAGGTTAAGACACAGAAACTCAGCTTTAACTCAGGTTAGAGGAGCCTGGGATTGAATTTGAGTGGCTGACTTGCGTTAGAAGCCAAGTTGCTATGTCCTCACTGCTACTTTAACCTGAGTTAGCTAACCTGAGCTAAGAACACACCTTTTTTTTACAAGGTACCCTAAGAGAAATGCAAGCGATTAAACAAACAGCACAAAGGGTACAAAGTAAGCCCAGAATCATAGATGCCGATTCCATGGGTGCTCCGGGGCTGGAGCACCCATGGAAAAAAATAGTGAATGCTCAGCACCCACCAGCCATCCGCTGATCAACTGTTCGGTGGTGGGCAGGAGGCACTGGGGGCAGGAGGCAGAGCACCCACCCAGAAAAATGAAAGTCGGCGCCTGTGCCTTGAACAGTCCCAAATAAAGTTGATGGGACTTAAAATTAAGTTTGTTTGATGGATTGAGGTCTAAATTAATGTTTCAAAACTCTGTTTTAATATCATAGATAGTATTATTAATACATGAAGTAAAGAACATTTATTTTAAACGCGCTTGATTTTTATCTTGACAATGTCTCTTAATGGCAAAGTTACTGTATCTGAGCTTTTGAGCTTAGAGCCTCCATTACAACAGGTGCTAATTTAAGAGACCATAATTTTGAGCTGTAAAACCTTGTTGAAGCATGATGTACCTGTATCTCTGGGTATCCAAGCGACCAAAGGAGTAACACATCTGTGATCAGCACGCATGTAACACAGATGATGATTTCTTAAACTGAATCTAAAAATAAGTTTGGCATTATATTAGCCCTTGGCAACATACATGTCAGCAAACAACAATCAAAACTAGCTAGCCAGGCAAAAATCTCAAAAAAAGATTAAACCCTGCTGGTTAATGTGAGAGACACACTGTTCTAAATAACACTCCATTAAAATGTGGACAACTACCATAATAATATGTACAGTAAATTAAAACTGAACTGAAAGGACTTTTACTTATAGAGAGTCCAGGGGGCAAATTTTTTCTCTCATGTACTCCAGTGTAAGTCAAGAGTAACTCAGCTGAAGTCAATCGAGTAACATCCCAGCAAATGTGAGATCAGTGTCTGTCTTCCATTCTCTACAGCACCTCCTGTCTTTCCTGAATGCATAGAGGCATGCTCCGTATGGGGCTGCCAGCAGAAGACAGAGACTGTGCATGATCTGGGAAGGAAATCTCTCCTTTGCCTGGACTAGCTCTCACAACGTTACCAACCCAGTGTTCAGACTCAAGCTCAGACAATTAGCTGTATCAGAGCTTCTGGAAACCTCCAAACTTTGGAGAGCCACTCATTACTAATTTAAATCACAGTTGCCATCTGCCAATATTTTACTTTACATCTGAATTCTTTAGTTACCCAGTACCATATGACAGCTGAAGCCAACCAACCCATTTCATGTACCGCAGATTACAGAGCGACTCATCACCTGACCAGTGACTTTTGATCATAACCAGCCTGGCTTTACTCCTCTAGTCACTGGTTTGAAGCTTACTGGAGATAGATCATGATCAAAAGTTGATCTCTTCTGATGGGTAATTCAGTAGCCTTATGCTCTTAAGTTTGTCAGGGGGCAGGGCAGGCCATTATTAATCTTCTGAAATATTCAGCTGCCTTCCGTAATGTAACAGCACAGCAGGTAACACTTGGAGGAAAACTGATTGGGCTAGTGGCAGACAGTCAGAGTTTGCTAGCTGGAGGCACCTTTAGTGCAAAGTTGTTCTCATTTGTATAATTTTGTCCTCTGCGGTTGCCCTCGCCTCATTAATGTCTATCTCTTGTCTCTCTTCCCCCGCAGGGATCGTCAGTGGAAGTTCATCATCTGCAGGATGACAGACTTTGACTGTCAATTTCAAAACCTTTAGACATACTGCCTATACCAAACTTGGAGAGGCTGGGGTGGGTGGGAAAGGGGCAATTAAACTCACAAAGAGAGCATCAAGCAGCACCAGCTGGCTGCTGAAGTTACAGTTCTTCTCCTTTGCCTGTGGAGCTGTTAACCACAGTACCAGCCTACGGCACCTTTTAGTCTAGTAACATGATTGCAGCTGCAACCTCGGAGGACGCCCTTGAACGTTATATGTGGCTGCATCTCACAGCTAAAATGCTTATGATATACACACATTTTATTAGCAATTATTTCTTTTTGTATTTATCCACTTCGCACATGTGCAACATTATTTTGCATTGCGCCTTTGTGTCAAATGCCTCCCGTCCCTGAACCACTGCACACAAGGTTAAAATACAGTAGAAGCTCTCCCGTGTGCACTTCATTACTCTTTCACACCTTCTAGTTGGCACACAATCCCCACTGGTCTCTCCCCACTTCCCCTGCAGAGAGATTTCACATTGCCAGGATCTTGGCATTGTCCATATTGGGGATTTGCCCCAATTCCAGCCGTTGGTGTAACTGCACTAGTGCAAATCCTTTGCGTGGCCAGGCAAAGCCACTATTTGCATTAGAAGAATTTACCCCTGTTTGAAATCAGAGTCACCAGTGCAAATAGCAGCTTCATCTGTTTATATTAGGAGCCTGAATCTCCTTTATACTTAGGGTATACCTACACTTCGAGCTGGGGCTGTGATTTCCCAGCTTGAGAAGACATACCGGTGCTAGCTTTGATTTAGGTAGCGGGCTAAAAATAGAGCATAGCAGCAGCAGTGCAGGCCGTCAGAGGGTCAGAATCCCGCATGTTCCTAGTCCACATCAGAGTCCATGCGGCTACGTCTTCTAGATTGGCCATGCTCACTAGATTAAAGCTGGTGTGAGTGTGCCCATACCAGCTCCAGTCACAACCTCCAAGTTCAGTGTAGACATAGCCTCAGAGTGATGTTGGGAAATGTTCACTTTCAAGTGTTCGTTTTCCCTTCCCCATGTAGTTGGCAGTCCATGAGCCTACTAGATTTCAAGAGTGTCGCTCAAAAGGACACTTGTGCAGTTGCAGTCCATCCAGATGACCTTCTGATGACTTCTGCCAGAAAGGTCAAATATGGGATTTTTTACACTCAGGCCTGGTCTACACTGGGGGGGTGGTGTCAATGTAAGATACGCAACTTCAGCTACGGGAATACCATAGCTGAAGTCGACATATCTTATTCCGACTTACCTCCCGTCCTCACAGCGCGGGATCGACGGCCGCGGCTCCCCCGTCGACTCCGCTACCGCCGCTCACTCCGGTGGAGTTCCGGAATCGACAGGGAGCGCGTTCGGGGATCGATATATCGCGTCTTAACGAGACGCGATATATCGATTCCAGATAAATCGATCGCTACCCGCCGATACGGCGGGTAGTATGGACATACCTTTAGAGACATTTAGGGCTTGAGCCTTCGCCAAATGAAATCAACGACAAAGTTCCCACCGTCTTTAGTGGCACATGATCAGGCCCATAATGAAGACGTGCACCAAACTCAAGATTCTAAGATCAAGAGAAACACAGACATGAATGGAGTCAATCATTCAGTTACCCCATCACAAGCATCTCTCTTATACTAGGTATCTACTAGCATACTATGAAATGTTATCATTAAAACACTTGTCAAATAAATGAATTAAGTACATTTTGCGATGTGGTAGCCTGGGTCTTTTTTAACCTGCTTGTTCACTTAACTCACTAATCTGCCAAAAACCCAATCATTCACAGAGCGCATCACCATAATTAGTGAGGTTCTGTTCTAGCCAGTTACTAGGCCAAATAATAAGGAACAGAGGGAAAATGAAATTTGAGAGGCACAGGAAAGGGAGAGAAGATTTTAGCTGACATTGGAAGAGATGGAGAGTTGATGAAACAAAGAGTGTAACGCACAAAAGGCACTGCAGAGGAAAAGGCCCTCACACCAGAGTAGTGATGGGAAAGGATATGGAGTTAAATCAAACTCATAGAATTCTTGGTCCTCCACATGAAGATCTCTCCTTGAGAGACACCTGTTACTCTCATTTATGTCAGCCCTCCTTCTGGCCACCTTTGTCTGTCTTGTCTATTTAAATTATAAATTATTTGGGGCAGTGACTGCCTCTTACTATGTGTATGTACAGCACCTAGCATAATTAGGTCCTGTGCTTGTGGCCCCCTCTTAAGTATTTCTGTACTACAAATCATCATCATCATCATCTCAATCTCCTACAACTGTCTATAGTTACAGACATTTTAAACGGACACTAGCATCATACATTTGCAGATAAAAGGTTTGCAGAAGCCAGTGCAAAGAGTAAAATGAATCAATGTGCTGCATATAATACCTAGCTCTCATATAGCGCTTTTCTTCAGTAGATCTCTGTGATGGGGTGCCCACCTAACACAAGGCCTGGAGGAGTTGAAGTGGCCAGGCAGGCCAATTAATGGCCCAGGCTGCACCTGAAGGAGACAGGGAACAGGCCATTAATTGGAAATGGGCTTGGCTGGGCAGGAACAGGAGGGGCCTGTATAAAGCCCAGGAGCTGTGAGTAGCAAGGGGGTTGTAGGGAAGGGGTCTATAGTACAGGTGTTGGCTGCTTGCTATAGGGTCCCTGGGCTGGAACTCAGTGTGATGGGCCTGTGATCCCTACCAGCCACTGGGAAGTGGTGCAGGGCATTGGAGTGGATAGCTGGTCTGGAAGGTCTTTGACTTGCCTGGATAGGGAGGGCTTTAGTGACCTGGCTGGAGAGCCAAGTCACAAGCAGGAAGCTGCAGCTCTGGGAGTGAGAGGGGCTGCAGGGTGAAAGAGACGACAGGTAGCGATACTGCTAGAGGAGGGAAATGCCTGGCTGGAGCTAATCCTCAGAGCCATCAGGAGGAGGTGCCATGTACGATGAGTGGATCCCATGACAATCTCAAAGCACGCGAGAAAGGATGTTGATATCATTATTCCTGTTTTACAGATGGGGAAACTGAGGCACAGAGACAGGAAATTATTTGCCCAGGGTCACACAGCAGACCAGTGGCATAGCCAGGCACACAGCCCAAGACTCCTGAGTCATAGTTCAGTGACCCACCCACTAGGCCATATTCTCCTTTCTTTTTTAAAAGCTTCTAACCTCTAGCCTGCCTCATGGAACTGACCTTCCTCTACGCTCCTGCCAGCTCCCTCTGTTTGTCTAGCATTTGGCTTCTCTCAATCACTTTGTGCAATGGCCCCCAAAGCCTTCTCTGCTGGATTGCCTGCAGGTCTAGGACAGCCTAAAGATATTCAAAAATATATTGATCCTGATTTGATGCTGCCTTGTAGCTTGTGCAATCAGTTACACATGTGCAAAATGAGGTTAAAACAGTGGCCCTGCAATCTGGCTAGTCCCAGCTGCTGGAATTGCCCCTTGGGGCAATGGTCATCCAGGTGTAAGACAGAGCATCCAAATGCTGAAGGCTGAACTGTTTGTCAGTTTAAGGCCGTTTTTGCTTCCTGCCTGGGTCTTGTTGTGCTGAAAGCAGTGTGGTTACACCGAGGAATGGAGTCTGTAGAACACTCTGGGGTTCTTTGGGATCAAAGGTGCTATGCAAATTAATGAATGAGGGAAGTTTAGGGTTTGTCTACATGGCACCGCAGTGCGAACTGGAGGGGTGTGATTTCTGGAGCACTCTGACGTGTTGTGCCCTAACTGCCCCAGGTAGACCCCGCTGGTACACTTTGACAGGTGCCCAGTGCACACAGATGTTGTCACATTTCACACAGGGCTATGTTAATGTGCAGTGGTGCCTTTTTAGAGAGTGCTAGTTGGGCCTACAAGGGGAAGTTAGAACGCAACAAAAACCACACACACCCTAGCTCACATTGCTGTGCTGCATAGACAAGCTCTTAGTCGGGGATCTGGCTTCTAGTCCCAGTTCCACCACTAACTTTGCAGTGTGACCTTGGACAACTCACTTTAACATCTGTTAGAGCTGGTCGGGAATTTTCCAGAGAAACCGGGTTTCACTGGAAAATGCTGATTTGTCAACCCCAAAATGTTTTGTGGAAATGAATCAGGTTTGACAAACTTCTGACAAATCAAAGGCAAGTGTCTGTTGCACATCTGCCCAGTTTCCTGCCAGTTGGCCTAGCGAGCTGCTAGAAAGCCTGGGCTTCATAGGGCTGCAGACTGCCCTGGAACTGGGACCCCCGATGGCATCCCACCTGAGACCATGCAAGTTCTGGCAGCTGCTGACTGTAACGGATATGATTCTTTTCAGCTAGAGGGCTGCTTTTCAGTGGTGGGCAGCTGTGAAACTGAGAAGAATCATGCCAATATCAGTCAGCAGCTGCCTGGGTCTGGGGAGCATATTCTGTTTTGGAAACACCCTGTGCTGGTGTTTCCAAAACAAACATTTTAGAGAATTTCTAGTTCATGCGGAATTTTGATACGTTGGTTTTGTTCTGAATGAGAATGAAACTAGATTTCAAAATGTCAATTTCCTGTGAACTGGAAGTTCTGAGTTTTAACCAGCTCTACTCTCTGCTTTTCATTTACCCCTGCTACAAAATGGGGATAATCAGACTTAGGTGTCCTACCTCAAGAGGGCTGTGAGAGGAATATTTACATATCTATAAAAATTATGGATGGATGGTGTTACCAATATGCAAGCTATTGTGTCACCACTTAGTTTGATGCCTTGCAGTAGCTGTGGGGAGGCAAAGTCATTGGTGGGAGAAAATTCACAGGACAACTCAGAGATACAATCTCTTATTATTACTTCTGCACAGGTTGTGTTCTTCTGTTTCTTGCTAGGGCAGTGGTACAGACCGTGGATGACTAGAGCAGTGCACGAGGCACTGTCAAGGCTCTTCCTAGCTAGACTTCCTAGGGTAACTGATAAATTCTGAACGCTATCACACATTCCTCAGGGAGGGGAGAAATAACTTAAAAATGCTAGGAACCAGCAAAGATTCCTCCCCTGAAGTCTTTCATAGCCAGGTTTTGTTCACAAGCCAAACACAGAGTCAGCTTCTCTGAAAGTCCAGTTGTCCCCATGTAATTGGGGGTCCTGTGTTTAAATAGGAGCCAATCACTAGTGGAGGTGGGTGGGATGGTTTCCTCTGTAGGACAGAGACTTTGGTAGAGGCGCAAAGTGTCTGGTAGTTCTGTGGGTCAGTGAGGGCATTTGTCATGGGAAACATTCCTCGATGATCCATTCACCCCCATCTTCATAGACCAAAATGAGCATTCTTCTAACCACCTGCTGACAGGCCTTGAAATCTCCTCTCCCTGTGCAATGCCTCTCAGCTGTCCCTCCAGTTCCCCCTCCTCACCCACCCACAATAAGCTCACTGTGGGGTTATACCCACCTTGACCTCTTTTCTGTGTATACTTCAGGATTGAGATCCTGTGGCAACAGGGTCTTTGTTTCCAGCCATCCTTCTCCAGGACTAAAAAAGTCTTTGATGCATTAAGTATCCAGCTGTGGGAGGTGACAGAGAGTGTCTCTTATGGTATTGTTTTCACTGCAAAGATAACTCAAGTTATAGCTCAAATGTTGCCCATAACTCAAGTCCCATCCTCACTTTCAAACTCTTGGATATGGGTACCTAAGAATGGCCACACTGGGTCAGACCAATGGTCCCTCTAGCCCAGTATCCTGTCTTCTGACAGTGGCCAATGAGGGAATGAACAGAACAGTGATCACTTTAATTGAATTGTCTCATTAGAACTGACCCCTGACTTGGTAAGGCAACTCCCATCTTTTCATGTACTGTGTGTATATATCTTCCTACTGTATTTTCCACTCCATGCATCTGATGAAGTGGGTTTTAGCCCACGAAAGCTTATGCTCAAATAAATGTGTTAGTCTCTAAGGTGCCACGAGTACTCCTCATTGTTTTTAGTGATCATCAGGTGATCCATCTCATGCCTATTAATTTCATTTGGTGACCCCTAATTCTTGTGTTATGAGAAGGAGTTGTTAGAGCAAAGGTCAACTATTTGCCTATTTTCCCAGCTATTCCCCACATGCAAAAGGCTGCCTTCCGCCTATACGTATACAAAACAATCAATCAAGGAAGTCCAACAGATGTATCCTGTTTACCCCTAGAAAGGAATTTAAAAATTCCATAGGTTAGCAGAATGTATGCACGCTAAGTTGTTTGTTACTGTGTATAAAAAGTTTGCTCTGCGTTTGTAAGGTGTGTTCCTCCCTCTGGCAATAGTCGAGGGGGACACCCACTCAGCTGACTGATCAATAAAGAACTTGAAGCCGTCTTCTAGACTCCCGTGCCTCCTTGGGGTAATTGGGCAGCTCCAGGGGGAAACGAGCCCATTTGGCTAACAGAGTAAATAACACTTCCTTGTTTACCTGCTCTGCACCAGCCATGATTTTATAGACCTCTATCATATCCCCCCTTAATCATCTTTTTTCCAAGCTGAAAAGTCCCAGTTTTATTAATCTCTCCTCATACGAAAGCTGTTCCATACCCCTAATAATTTTTGTTGCCCTTTTCTGTACCTTTTCCAAATCCAATGTATTTTTCTTTTTGAGATGGCGTGACCAGATCTGCACACAGTTTTCAAGATGTGGGCATACCATGGATTTATATAGAAGCAATATGAGATTTTCTGTCTTATCTATCCCTTTCCTAATAGTTCCTAAAATTTTGTTAGCTTTTTTGATTGCCACTGCACATTGAGTGGATGTTTTCAGAGAACTATCCACAGTGACTCCAAGATCCTTCTTGAGTGGTAACAGCTAATTTAGACCCCATCAGTTTATTTGTACAGTTGGGATTATGTTTTCCAATGTGCATTACTTTGCATTTATCAACATTAAATTTCATCTGCCATTTTGTTGCCCAGTCACCCAGTTTTGTGAGATCCCAAGAGAGATTTCAAAGCTTTGCATCCAGCTAGAACCAGTAAGGGCAGAGTGACATGAAACCGATGCACAAAACAAGGTCATTATCTGACTTCAAAAACTGATCAGGTTTGCTGGGAGTTCTAGGTGGCAGTGTGGGAAGAGACGGGATTTTACTGTCACAATCACAACTGCTTAGCCCACTCTTCTTGTACCCACCCAGCCTCATTCTCCTCGTTCTCCTCTCACTAACACTTGTAGTAATCAGGAGTAATTCCATTGAAGTCAGTGATGCTTCAGTGGTATAAAACCAGTGCACATGAGATCTGAGTCAGGGTTATAGAGTGGGCCAAATTGTGCAACCCTAATTCAGACTAAATTCCATTGCAATGAAGTGCTGTGCACACCTACGGTACAAGGGGTGGAGTTTACCCATGTGGAGGAGCAGCACAAGATCTATGCATCACTCAAGGCCTACTTAAGCCCATAGGGTTAATATGTGTTTGACTTTAACACTTGAGAGAAAAGCAGTCTCTGGTAAAGATTCAACACCATTACCCCTTCAGATAAGGGCTGAGAAAGCTCATAGCCTGCATCTCTGGCATTTTCAATGGGTCCTCTAGCAAAACTAGGGAAGACCAGCCTTTACAGACCTGCTGCTTCTACGGTAAGAAACAAGCAGGGGGGGAAATAAACCCACTTAATAAACAATCAAAAAAACTTTTCAGGCATTTTTTTAATACATTACAAAGAGGAAAAATAATTTTAAAAGGTGCAGGGAGGCATAAACCATTCCCCCCCCTATGTAATTCTCCTTTAATTTGAGATTGAATTGAGTTTGTAGCCAAACAAACCCACTCTTCCTAGCTGGTGTTGTACTCATGAAGACAGAGACAAGAGAGGTGGCAGGGGTGATTGGGGAGAGTATGAACAGTATTGCCAATCCCAAAATAATGAGTTGGGCCCTCAAAAACTCATGAGTTTGGCTTAAAAATCAAGAGACTTTTAAAAATTAATTTTGGATTCTTTCCTTTTGCCTTCTGATTTCTGAGCCTTCAAGGTGCACTCAGATCATGTTTGTCAAGCTTTTCTCTGCAATCATGAGAGCTAGACACCTACTTTTTTTAGTAATAAAAGCTGATGTTCTCATGTAATCACCTGACTCCAGGAGTTGGAGCTTTAAGCAAAACACCAAATATCAAGAAACTAGTGATAAAATTGTACAATGTTGCTATCTGTCACATATTTAACCTCCACCCCACCCCAACGTTCAGTAAGCGATGCTGAAATAAGGCACATTTCCTGAATGATCAAGAGGGAATTGAAACCTTTTCCAGTTAAGTGCTTGGGATTTCGTAACATGAGATAACCTTGGCACAGCATCCTCAAAGCAGAGAGACGCCAACACAACTGAAGGGAAACCAGTACATAGTATAAGGAAGTGCTCTGGCAGGACATCAATTGGCTCTCAGGATAACTTGTTTAAATATCTAAGGGTCTTGAGCTTGCAGCCAGTGAATCTTTCCATTTTAAAATTAAAGTCTAGCCCATCTTTTTCCCATCAGCCATGGGTTATTGTAGTGGTCTGCCCCTTTAAGACTACCAGACTACTAGGAGGTCTCAGTCCTCCCAGCATAAACCCTACTATGAAGTTGACAACCCCCATTGACTTCAATGGGCGTTCTGCTTTAGTCCTGCATTAGACCCCAATCATGCAAAAATGTATGCATGTGCTTAGCTTTACACGCTGTGTCAATGGGGCCACTCACAATGAACAAAGATAGATACCTGAATATATCTTTGTAGTATCATGATATGAGATTCCACATGCAAGGCCAGAATCTACAGACCGTGAGTGAGCAAAACAAGTTAATAAGGCTGCAGAAGTTGGCCCTAAGTAACTGGCAGCCTGAACTGTGGGGGAATTTAGAAGGAAACAAATTGAGCAAGGGCATGTTAACCCAGAATTTTTCTTCCTCATGGAATGCCAAGAATAGGAGCAAAGAGAAGAGAACTATCAAGCAATCTTATGAATTTTCAGTGGTGAAATTCTGTAAATTAACATACAGTACGGTACACTCGGATTCAAACAGCTGTGATGACCAACTTAAGTTTGAAGTCAATAAACAAGTCAAGAAATTGGCAATAATATCCCAAATAACTTTCCAAATTAAAAAGCCAACACCATAAATTAAATATCTTCCTGAAAGATAGGCAATGTGCCAGGTGAATCCAAGCCAATTGGTAATGTTGATTTAGATTTTTTTTTAGTCTGTGTTAAGAGTTCTTGGCCACAGATCAAAGCAAACAGATAGAGAAAAGAACAGACAGGAACAAGGCAATGAAGAGGTCAGAGGTGAAAGTAAGCCGGTACACCCCGGTACGGCCTACCGGCAAGAGCCGGTGCACCGTACCGGGGCGGCCCGGCTTCCCCAGGTGGCAATTTAAAGGGCCTGGGGCTCCAGCCATGCTGCTGGAGCCCTGGGGTAGTGGCAGCGGGGCTCCGGGGGTTATTTAAAGGGCCGGAGCTCCCACTGCCTCTTCTGCCCTGGGCCCTTTAAATAGCTGCCGGAGCCCCGCCGCCGCTCCGCCAGGCTCCTGCGGGTATTTAAAGGGCCCAGGGCAGTAGAAGCAGGGGAGCCCCGGCCCTTTAAATAGACCCCGGAGCCCTGCTGCCAGAGCCCTGGGGTAGCAGCGGCAGCCGGGGCCCCTGGCAGCGGTTTAAAGGGCCCAGGTGAGGGAGCAGAGCCATCAGCCATGGAGAAAGTTCCCCCCTCACCCCCATCTGCTCTGGCCCCAAGTTCTCCACCAGTCCTCTAAAACTTTAGGGTGTTCTTTGGTTTTGGAGTGGAACAGTCGTAACCATGCACTGGGATATTGAATTCAACTATATTTTTCCTACTAAGCAAATCATCTTGGCCCTACAGATAATTTCTTTATTTTATTGTACATGTTTGGAGTGAATTCAGCACAGGTGAAAAGTTCACAATGGACAGCCATGGCATTCTCATCCCCAGAACAGGTACAGTGTGGGCAGTGGTACTACGTGCTTTTCATATGGTCCACCAGCCATACCCTTCAAGCCTGACCTGGAGAGAACCCGTAGGAGCTGAGAGGACAGTTGAGTCCCTATGGATCATTCACTCATCAACTGTTCTGCTGATGCTGACAACAAAGGGACCAATTACTGCTAGTTGTTGTGGTTTCTTCACTAGAAACTGGCTTGAGACCATACATTTATTTTACATAGGCCGCCAAACAGCCATTGAATGGTAATGACTTGCAGCAATTGCAGGTCTTAGGCTGGATATGTAGCATGAATGCTGGGTTTTTCAGGGATTTTATTTGCTGTGTTTCAGCACTGATCCCAGTGTGCTGGGTTTGGAAATGTTATCCAGTCTAATTCCTTTTATGACGCCCCAGGCACAGATCTGGAAGACAATGTCATTTCCCCCCATTTGGAAACAGTTTAAAGTGGCATCCCTGGCCGCAACATTGCTGTCTCTGATTCCACGTTATCAGCTGTGTACAGACTCTTTCAGCTCCCATCGGCCACTGCAGACAGGGACTAAACCATTGCATCCGAGTCTGCGCTTAGTATTCCAGCATGACACACAGAGCACAAAGGCATTAAAACATTAAACCAACAACAGGAGCTATAGTTCTTGGTTACTCTCCGTGTTATTTACAGGGCGGGTTGGAGGAGGAAGCCGGGGAGAAATGAAAAACAGTTTGGCAGCTAGAGCAAATGCATGGATAACTGTGGCATTAGTCTTTAACAATCCCACTTTCTAAGGAGGGAACGTCTGTGCTCTGAGATTGTTCCTTGGGCCCTGTTTCATATGAACACTGAGCACTTACAGGACCAGGCTATCTAGAACTGAGATTCCACAGGGATTAAATGGCATAGTGGCATTGTTCATTAGACTCTCACTTCTGTAGTCCTGATTTACGTCACAAAGGACAATGAGTCAGATCCTCAGCTTATTGTAAATGTGTGTAAATCCACTGACACCAATAAAGTGATCCTGGTTTGCCCTCGCTGAGGACTGTCCTCTTGACCTCTCTGAGTTTTCTCTTAGTTCCCATTTGTCCACATCACAAAGCTGCTACACGGCTAACAAGGATCCAGGACTGGAATAGCCAGTGATGCTGCAGGTCAGGAGTGAGTGCACTGGTAGAATTGTGAGGGCCCAGGACTGGAATCATAGGGGAGTGGTGAGCTATAGATCAGGTATATTGATGTCTCTGTATAGGCAAAGCAGCTGCCTGACTCAAGCCGCTGCTATGTGCTCCTCACTTTCCTGAAACGTGGCCTGATTTCAGAGGTAAAGAGCACGCATGGCTCCACCTAAAATCAGTGGGAGCATGGCTGCTCAGCACATTCACTAAAGGGGATATAAAAATTCTGAATGCAGATATATTTTGAAGGACAAACAATTAAACCCACTTCTGCCTTGTTGCTGGAAAGCATGGCTCATTTGATTCAGCCGGGAGCTGGAATGTATTTTGTCTATGGGAGAGGTCACTGATGGGCTGAGTACTCATTCTCCTGCTCTCTATCCTGCTTGAGCTAGTTACTTGTGTTAGGTGCCACCAGCTCTGCCTCTAGACGCCGCCAGATCCATTCATTTGCAATGGGATCTGCATATACGAGGTGTGCTTACGATAAAATTAATACCATATTTACATAATGAGTCTTATGAATGCATGCAAAGCCCAAGGACTGCTGCTGTGTCTTTACAAAGCAACCGTTTAGCACAAGAATTGGATTAACTCTTCTGATGCCCCCCACAAGAGAGACAGAGACTAAAAAATGTTGAGTCTTGGCCTGTTCTAACCAGTATAGTGACTTCACCCCCGGTAGGCTGCCTAGGGGACTGTGTCATATTAGCCAAGATGATGACGACGGTGGTGATGTAGTGGTGGAGGGAAAGGGTGGTGAGCAAGGCACATTCAGAGAAAAAGACCCTGGGAAGTGCAGATGTTTTTGTGGCCAGATCCTCAGTGAAAGGTGGTCCAGTGGCTAGAGTACTAGCCAAAGCCAGGGGAGATTGGGGCTCAGTTCTGTGTCCCTCTGTACCTCATTCTCCATCCATAAGATGAGGACAACAGCATTGCCCTACCTCACAGGCATGCTGGGAGGATAAATACATTACAGAGTGTGAGGTGCTCAGATACTGTGGTGATGGGGGCCATACAAGTGCCTGAGAGAAACTGGTGTAAATCAGCAGTGCCTGTCTACAGCAGCTCAGGAGCTAGTTTCTTGCTGAGGGATTGCCTGTGAGTCTATCACTGCCTCCAACGTCACCTAGGTAGATCAAACAATGACTGCCTGTGCCCGGGGAGGTGCATGAGACCAGGAGGGGATGAGGGAAGCCTGCCAGTGGGGATGTGGCGAAATCTGCATCAAGGAACAAAATATAAGTGAGGTCAAACTGGCTGTAGGAATGGATTTAATATTGGCTTTAAATGTCTCACCCCTGGAGCGTGAAATCTCCAATTAAAACCAAATGGCAGAGGCAGGTTCGTCACATGTCTTTGTTAGCGAAGCTTTCAATTGTCTGAAGCTTAAGAACTGAAGAGCACTTGGGTGGGTGGAGGGTAATGAAAGTGAAAAATAATCAGAACTTACTGTAACCCAAAGGTCAGAGGCACCAGGTCCTTTTTTGCAATCTTTGCCTGGGCACAAGGGCTGCTGGTGATTTACCCTGGCAGAAAGAACGAATCCATTATTCTGTCAGAGGAGTGTGCGACTACAAATGTTCAAGCAGCATTTTGTGTTCTGCATGACAAGCAATGAAAATGTATGTCTGAGTCATGCCAGAGAGCGCTGGGGGAAACTGCTGTAGAAAGGAACACCCCTCCCTCCCCCCGTCAGGGATTCCTAGCGGGCAGGCATCCGCAATGGCATTCAGAGGTGATTGTTGCCCTGGAAACAGCTCAGATAGATCCCCATGACCATTCCCTTTGTTAATAGCCCGCCTAGAAAGGATGCTTCCGGGGTTAGCGCACTTGCTTGAAAAGTGACAGATCCCGGTGCCATTCTTTGCTCTACCACAGCCTTCCTGTGTGACTTAAGCCAGGGGTGGCCACACCGTGGCTGCGAGCTGCATGCAGCTCCTTTAGAGTTAACACGCAGCTCACGGAACCTTCAGTGCCCCCCCTTTTCCACCTACCAGACTTGGGGGGAGCTCGGGGCTTCTGCCCTGCGATGGGGTGGTGTGGCTAGGGACAGAGATGACTGGTGCCTGCTGAGAGTATGGGGCTAGGGTGACCAGATGTCCTGATTTTATAGGGACAGTCCCGATATTTGGGGCTTTGTCTTATATAGGCGCCTATTATCCCCCACCCCCGTCCCGATTTTTCACACTTGTTGTCTGGTCACCCTATATGGGTAGGGTTACCATATTTAAGGTTTTAAAAAAGAGGACACTCCACGGGGCCCTGGCCCCGCCCCTTCCCTGCCCCGGCCCCACCCCAACTCCGCCCCTTCCCCCAAAGTCCCCGCCCCAACTCCACCCCCTCCCCTGAGCGCCCCGCATTCCCCCTCCTCCCTCCCAGCCACGCGAAACAGCTGCCCGAGCACTACCAGCTTCACGGTTTGCCGGGCAGCTCCCAGACCTCCAAACCCTGCGCCCCCAGCCGGGTGCTTCCCCTCCTGGGCTCCGGCTGCGCTGGGGAAGCGCCCAGCCAGGGACGCAGCAGGTCTGGAGGTCTGGGGGCTGCCCGGCAAACCGTGAAGCTGGTAGTGCTCGGGCAGCTCAGCTCTTCAGCTACACAGAGCTGAGGTGTCTGGGGGGAGCAGCAGCAGCCACCGCCGCCGCAGCGGGGAATCTGCCTGCAGCTCGCAGCCTGCCGGAGCCGCTCAGGTAAGCAGGGGACTGGGGCAGGGATGCTGGCATTTTCCCGGACATGTCCGACTTTTTGGCAATTCCCCCCGGACAGGGATTTGAGGACCAAAAAGCCGGACATGTCCAGGAAAATCCGGACGTATGGTAACCCTATATATGGGGCACACTTTAAAGGTTCCCCCAACAGCTTGAGTCATGCCCCCTACGGCACACCCCCCCTGTGACGTTATTGACATAAACTGGGACCATATAGATCATTGTTGCAACCAAGGTCCTGTAGTGGCACCAAATCTTGTATAAAGGGGGTCAAATGGGGTGTCTAAGACAAGGTTATGGTTTACTGGTTATGATTAGGCTGTCTATATGGGTGTATCAGTTTTGTAGTTGAAGTTATGAATATTGGCTCTATACTGTCTGTATGGCAAACTTATGCTATGCTTCTGGGTGACATCCCAGACAAGCTGGGATTAGCTCTGCCTAGCCTGCTTGATGGCCCATTAAGGACCATCAGCTATACAATGGACCCATTGAGAGAAGGCCAATATGCCTTCAGACTCAGCAAAGTATGCAGGGACTGGCCCATGTGACTCCAGGCTCCATTTTACTGTAATTTTCCAGAGTGAGAACAAAGAGGTGTTCTTACACCTGGAAAAGACTATATAAGGCTGATGCCTCATCTCCATTGGGTCTTCAATCCTGCTTCATACCTCTGGAGGAACTTTGCTACAAGCTGAAGCTTTGAACAAAGGACTGAGGACCCATCCCAGCAGGGGATGTATTCCAGAGACTTGATTTGAACCTGCAGTTTATTCTATCGCTGCTGCAAGCCTGAACCAAGAACTTTGCCATTACTGGATGTAATTGATTCCATTTAACCAATTCTAACTCTCACCTCTATCTTTTTCCTTTTATGAATAAACCTTTAGATTTTAGATTCTAAAGGATTGGCAACAGCGTGATTTGTGGGTAAGATCTGATTTGTATATTGACCTGGGTCTGGGGCTTGGTCCTTTGGGATCAGGAGAACCTTTTTCTTTTACTGGGGTATTGGTTTTCATAACCATTTGTCCCCATAACGAGTGGCACTGGTGGTAATACTGGGAAACTGGAATGCCTAAGGAGATTGTTTGTGAGACTTGCGGTTAGCCAGTGGGGTGAGACCGAAGTCCTCTTAGTCTGGCTGGTTTGGTTTGCCTTGGAGGTGGAAAAACCCCAGCCTTGGGCTGTAACTGCCCTGTTTGAGCAATTTGTCCTGAGTTGGCACTCTCAGTTGGGTTCCGCCAGAACCGCATCGTCACACCCCCATCTTACCCTCAGCGGCCCCTCCCTACAGCACCCAGGTGTTAGCTCTGCATCATGGAGAGGCAGCGGCAAACAGCTGGGAGCTGCAGGGAGGGGCCCCTGCTTTAGCTCCGCAGGGAGAGGCAGCAGCAAAAGCAGCATCTCTCCCTGCAGCTCCCAGCTGTTTGCCACTGCCTCTCCCCATGGCCGCAGCTCCCAGCTTGCCGGCTCCAGCAGCTGCCATGCAGAGAGGGGGCCCAGCAGCACCATGTGACCGAGTGGGGCCAGCAAATCCTGGCAAAAATCTGGGAGGGTATGTGACCCCACATGGCCCCCACGTGTCGCCTCTGGCTTCTGCCCAGTGTGTGTGGGGGGTGGGGTGGGGGGCAGAGCGTGGAGGCTTCAGCCCCACCAGACATGCCTGTCAGGGCTCAGGGCTTCAGCCCCAAGCCCCATCAGGCCCCTCCTGTATGGCTGAAGCCCAGATACTCCCCTCCCTGCTGGGCTGAAGCCCCAAGCCCCAGGCTCTCAAACTTCTGAAGATTGTCCTATGCGGCTCAGAGGCCAGTAAGTTTGGCCACCCCTGCTTCAGGCCGCTCACTTCGTCTCTTTGTGCCACCATCTGAAAAATGGAAGCAATAGCCTTCACCAGCATGTTGTGAAGATAAATGCATTAAAGACTGTGAGATACTATGGTTAAGGGGGGGGTGTATAACTGCTGGAGATAGACAGAATTAATCTCCCAACTTCTGGGGAGAAAGGTTACCCAGGCTGAAATGTTAGCAAGAAACCATAGGTGTGGGTGTAATGCCGACAGACCCCAGTTGTTGGTGGGCAGGATCAAACCTGGGACCTCTGGAACTGAATGCATGAGCCTGTACCCCATAAGCTAATAGCCAACTGGTTGTTAGCTAAGGCTGTAGAGCAGACTCATTTTTTTATCTCTCTCTCTAAGTGGTCTCAGTGCCACTAGATGGGATAGAACACCACACCCAAGAGGTGTGTGGGTTACATGGGCATGCGAAGGGAGTTTAGTAAATAAATCAGAGCTCTGCAACCTTTCCCAAGTTTTTGTGGTTTTCCAATAGAATCTAAGATTTCCTAGTCCACGAGAGCAGTTCCTGCTACCATTTGGCCCAATGTCATTTTAAAGGAACTTTATAGCCCATTGTGTTGGGATTTTAGTCTTTTCCAAATTGGGGCTTGGAAAAGAGGCCAGGAAAATAGATACAGACCAGGGTCCTGATCCTCAAAGGGATTTAGGCACCTAACTCTCATTGACTTCAACAGGATCAGGGCCCTGGGCTGTTTGAGGTCACAGCAACTGACTAAATCCCAACATGGTCACTTGTGGAGGAGTGGACTCGAACATGGGACATGAGAATGTGATGATGTTTGTGTTGTATCATCGCATTCTCATGCCAAGTCAGTTCTCTGGTACTCTATGCCTGGAGTATGAATGACAAGCAAATCCTACCTCATTCCTCAGGCTTTCTCAGCCATGCAGGTTTCTCTTAAGCTGACACTGCAATGCAGTGGCATCCATACCACGATGTAGCTCAGTGTTCAGTGCAATGTGTTCCACAATGCACTGCTCCCTACTTCTGTGACAATTCGTCGAAGATTAGCTCCCAGCACATGCCCATTTCTTTTAATAATGTTTTAAATGTAACAACCCATTTATTTTGTATATATTTAGTGCTAGTGAAAGATGCCCATTGATACCTTTGTGCCTCTCTGTATTCTAAAGCAGGGGTTCTCAGGACAAAATTTTTGGTGGCTTCAAAGAGTGGCCACCAACTCTTGCTGGTGGCTACTCTCACACTTTCCCCTAAAATACTTAATTAGCTTTAGGAAAAACAAAGCAATATGCACATACACACGTCCCAATCATTGTAATGTATTTATTGCTAGCTAGGAAGTCTGTTGTGAAAAGTGATATTAACAAACATACAAGTATCACTTTTCACAGCAGACTTACTCAGCCCTGCCAAGCCTGGGGACAAATTAAACCCTGGATGGAGAGTTGGGGGAGGCAGTGGAGGCCAGGGGCAATGGGGTTGGTTGAGGCAATGGGGGGCTGGGGCCTGAAGCCCTGTGGCCAGAGCCAGAGCCAGGGGTCTGCTCCTGCACAGCTGGAGCCCAAACCTCAGCCAGAACCTGCCACCCCACTGCCCCAAGGCTGGGAAGGGGGAACTCACTGGCTGCTGCTCCTCCAGCGTTGTGCCCCAGGTGTCTATAGAGTGGGGTAGGGCCCAACCCCTGCTGGCAGCCCCAGCAATCAACACCAAGGCAGTGCATCCAGGAGCAACAGGGAGGGGGAGGGCCTGCTATTTTGCCCCCCACCCCCACCCCCACTCCCACTCCATTACAGCCCAGGAGGCTGTGGCTGCAAGAAAAGCCCCTGGTGGCCGCATGTGGCCACTGAGGCTGCATTTGAGAAACGCTTCTCTAAAGGCCAGCTGAGGACATGCCTGTGCCTTAAGGCTGCTCTAACTTAAACTTTGCTCTCTATGGCTCCAAGGGGCCATTGTGACAGACAAGAGTAGCTGGAGTGCAGCAGTGCTCTGGTCATGCCCTGTTCTTTTCAGCCAGCCTCTATGCCAGGAGTTGCAAGGACAGTGGTGTGGAGCCACTAGGCTGCAATCAAACTAGTGCACTAAAAATGCTGTGTAGCTGCCGCGGTGGGAGTGGCTAACCCCCCCGAGTACATTTCTAGGGTTTCAGACAGCTCAAAATGTCGACATACCCTGTGTCACCCTATGGCAGGTGTATTCCCCAATGGCCAGATCCAGATCAGTTTATATGTATATTGATGAGCCTGGAGTTCACAATGTGTCCCAAAGGTACGATAAGAAATCCCTGTAATGTTCCTTTATTCTTCTAATCGGTCTCAGCCAGTGTCTCTCATCCTGGGGAATTGAGACTTGCTGATGTCGGTATAGATTCACTCTAAACAAACTCAGACTGAGCTAACATGTACTTGTTTTTAGTAAGGAGAGGAGAACAGGTACATCCATTAAGGAAGGATCTTTTTCTGGATCTTCTATTAAATGGCTGTAAAGACATAGTGTAGCTGAAAGCTGAATCAATCCAATAATGCTGGAAGCCTGCCAACACTCTTAGGAATTCTGCTGAGTCACAAATTGTGCCTAAAAGACGGCAACAGGATGAGCAAGGGGAGCCACAAACCTAAGGATAGCAACAAATGAAGTGAGGCCAAGCTTTAAATGCAAGCCCACTTTTCAAAAGGAAAGGACAAGATCATATGCTTTATAGAGAAACTTTCATCCAAATCACTTTGTCCACCACTAAAATGCAGCCACCGCTGCGGTGGGGTGCAGCAGCTGTTTAACAGTTAAACGGCATTTGCTTAACAGTGCTGGCTGGGTGAACGTTTCATGGCACACTCCCCGACAGCTCCCAAAGTGTGTGATTCCTCTTATATGGGAAAGATCCTTGGCCTAGGAAGCATTTCTGAGAGGAAATTCAGGGCTGAGTCTGTTCTTCTGGCCCTCAACGAGAGGAAGACTGTGTGACAGTGGTTCCAGCAGGAGGTGTGAACTGCCTTTGAATCCAATTCCAGCAGTAAACAGATGAGGTTCTTTAGCATACTACCTAGTGCCTGCGTCATTATTGTGAGGATTGTGCCTTCTCATGCTAGTCCACCAGTTAAAAAACCATGAGGGCATGTAATGTTGGTACCAGGAGGGCATGCACAGCACCACATGGGGGACAGGAAGGAGAATTGTATCTCCCAATGGAGTATTGCTGGAATTTTATAACAACAGCGAAGTTGCAAGCAGAGCCTCTTTAGTAGTGAAAAGTAGAAAGTGGAAGGAGCAAGATGGGGGGGAGAGGGGAAGGAAGAAGAAGTGAAAGTGGCTTCTTGTGTCAGTGAGATCAGAAGCTGGCCGTAAGAACCCAGCTGTATTAATCTGAAGAATTCCACCCTGGAAAGTTCTGAGCCAGATAGCTAAGGTCAAGGCAGGTGTGATGTGAAGACATTGACATAAAGCTGCTCGATTGGGCAGCCAAGAACATTTGAGCTTCTTTTGCTTACAGTTTTCAACATGTCTGTCTTCTCTGATAGGTAGGAATGGATGAGATTTGTCCCCATTTCAGTGACCAGAGCACTAGATTAGGCTTTGGGAATGCATTAGGCAAAACTGAGACCTATTTACTGAGATATGGGCATTGGTTAGTGGTTTATGGTAAATGTCTGAAGAGTGAGTCAAAGTGAACAATATGGTCAGTGACTATATTGAATCTTATTCTTCAATGTAAGAGTTTGCCATGTCCTCATATGAAGGTTTTCTACTTTCAAACCACGGAATATACAAAAGAGGATAACGTATTTTAAAAATAACAATAGACCCCCGGGGATAAAGTAGAAGCACTGGTCTTTTAACAAGCCAATCTGCACAGATATTTCCAGTATTTATTCTTCCTACACCAGAATGCCATAAAAATGTATCCCACATACAGCCATAAAATGAATATGCTTAGAGATCCTATTGGGTCCAATCCAGTGTCAATGGAAAGACTTCAACAGGCTCAGAGGATCTGGGGATTACAGTGGACGAGAAGTTGGATATGAGTCAACAGTGTGCCCTTGTTGCCAAGAAGGCTAACGGCATATTGGGCTGCATTAGTAGGAGCATTGCCAGCAGATCGAGGGAAGTGATTATTCCCCTCTATTCGGCACTGGTGAGGCCACACCTGGAGTACTGTGTCCAGTTTTGGTCCCCCCATTATAGAAGGGATGTGGACAAATTGGAGAGAGTCCAGCAGAGGGCAACAAAAATGATTAGGGGACTGGAGCACATGACTTACGAGGAGAGGTTGAGGGAACTGGACCTATTTAGTCTGCAGAAGAGAAGAGTGAGGGGGGATTTGATAGCAGCCTTCAACTACCTGAAAGGGGGTTCCAAAGAGGATGGAACTAGGCTGTTCTCAGTGGTGGCAGATGACAGAACAAGGAGTAACGGTCTCAAGTTGCAATGGGGGAGGTCTAGGTTGGATATTAGGAAAAACTATTTCACTAGCACTGGAATGGGTTACCTAGGGAGATGGTGGAACCTCCATCCTTAGAGTATTTTTAAGGCCCAGCTTGACAAAGCCCTGGCTGGGATGATTTAGTTCAGGTTGGTCCTGCTTTGAGCAGGGGGTTGGACTAGATGACCTCCTGAGGTCCCTTCCAACCCTGATCTTCTATGATTCTATGATTCAGAGTGAGTGCATAAAAGGCACAGCCATAGCACTGCAAGTGGTGATCTGGGCCGTTTCCATACTGTAGTCCATAGTCAGACATGTCCAGACCTTGTGCAGGAGAGCTCCAAGGAAAACCCCTTGGTGCTGCAGGAATTGTGTCGGTGATTAGGATGTTATGGCCATAGTTTTCAGACCTGAGTGCCTAAAGCTAGACTCCTAAAGCCACACGTAGGGCTTGATTTTCTGAAGATCTGAGCATCTGCTGCTCCTAAAGGATTTAGTGGGAGCTTCTGGGTATTCAACTCTCCTGAACATCAAGCTGTAAATATGCATTTAGGCGCCTAACCTTAGGCAACCAAGTTTGAAAATGTGGGCCTTAGTTTTTAATAATGCTGCTTCTTTAAGCAAAGTAAATGGTCATCAGGGCAGGTGGCCACTTACTACCTGAAAAGCCTAATTCATCAGTTAGTGTAGTCAATTATACCTGTGCAAAGTGGATTTAAACCCCTTCCAAAGCAGAATGGAAGTGGTTTACACTCACTTTGCACAGGGAGTAAATGAGTGCACTAGAGAACCATCAAGCCACAAGTGCTAATTCGCAATCTGAAATAGGAATCCCTCTGAATTATGCAGAAAAATAATGGGCCTGATTCTCACTTACACTAAAGTCCCTTTATCCTGTCAAGGTGTTATAAAGAGGCCTTAGTGTAAATGAGAATCAGGCGCAGTGTATTGCTATTCCTGTCCTCACATAATACTGGATTGCTTCACCTTTCTCCCACCATTGTATTTCCAGTAAAGAGAGTATAACTAAGCGTAGTGGAGACAAAGAGGAAAATTTAGGTTACAAAGCAGTAAAACTTCCTATCATTGAGATCAATTAGACTGTCTCAAGAGCAGTGTTGGAAGCTCCATAGCTGGGACTTTTAAAACAAGCCTGAACAAGAGAAAACTACTGTAAGGAACAGTCTTCATTCCTTCCTAGACCGACGGAATGACCTTGTCTTTGTTCTCCATCTGTGATGTCTATGTTATTATGTCCATTTTCAATAAAGGGTGTCGCCACTCCCTTTTCCAGGGAAATAAATGATCCATTCCTTGGTTTTGTTCTACTTGCTGAAATGTCTCTTGGCCACTAGATGGGCAAAATTCTCCTTGCACATTTGCTTGACTCTAACAATCTGTTCTTCCTGCTTCTGAACGAGATCTAAAGCCCATTTAAGTCAATGTAGAAAGACTCTCATTCAGTGGGCCTTGGATTAGCCCATTTGTATGGTTGGTGTATGTAGTTATGCAAATTTAGGAGAGATGCTATGAATCTGATTTACATGTACTGTGTCTTTAAATGCAAGTCGTCTCCTTCTATGGTTTCTAGGGGCATAGGTGCTGGAACTAGGGATGCTGGGTGTGCTGCCGCACGTCCTGTCTTGAAGTGGTTCCCATCATATACAGGGTTTACAGTTTGGTTCAATGGCTCTCAGCACCCCCACTATACACATTGTTGCAATGCCCTTGTCTGGGGGCAATGCTCTGAGAGAATCCAAGATAGTTATTATCAAGAAAGGGAGTAACACCTCTCTCTCAATTTCTCTCTCTCTCTCTCTCTCTCACACAGGGAGACCTATTGTTTGTCCTTTCAGTGTTTGTCTTCTTCTGAAATAAGTCACACAGACAGATAGTAAACGATTTGCTCATTGTGTAGAGAAAACATGACAACAGGGGGCTTGCTTTGATGGACATCGATTGAGCAATCACATTGGCTGGGAGTGCTGCAGACCCAGAGAGAGCAAAACCGCAGAGTTGTGCTGTGTGGATGCGAAATGAAAATTTTGTCCGTAGCTTGGAAACAAGGAGAGAAAATTATCTGTAATTAGAATTAGCAGAATTATGAGAAGTCTTGCGGCTAAACAAGGCATAGTTTTCCTGTGCTTCAACATGAATAATAATAATTAAAATTATTACGAATAGTACAAAGTGTACATCGAGGTTCCCAGACTGTGGGCTGTGGCCCGACATAGTCCCAGGTGGGCCGCCGGCGCAACTGCATTCCCCAGCCAAGCTCTTAGTTAGTAAATCTTTAACTCCATGTTACTCATGTAATCGAAGTAAAAGCTATATAGATGTAATGTTTTGAGCTGTGTATGTTTGACAGAGTATAGAAAAAAACTTTATTTATTCAGTTATTTTAAAAAACCAAGCTGCAATATGTCAAGTTTAATTTTCACGAGTACAGTGCTGCGTTTCACTGCAAGGTAGCCTAGCAATATACACACAATCTGCCATTTACAACTGTAAAAACTGGCAAGCAGTATTTCAATCTGACATAGAGTGATATATTTTTTGAAAACAAGAAGGGTGCACCGGTGGAGAAGATAATGAAAGTCCCGGACCATCTACAGCTACACGAAATGAGCCAGTCAAAAAAAGAAAATATGATGATACATACTTGAAGTTTGGATTCTCCTTTATCAGCTCGGATGAGTATCCATTGTCTCAGTGAGTTATAATATAACTGTTATTTTATATTTTTATTTGCAATATTTGATTCTTTTCTATTAGTAGACTGTAGGGTTGGGGCTTTACGTACACAGCACAGGAATACAGATTTTACACTAAAAATTTTGAAAATACAATATAGTGTTCAAAGTTGGATGACTATTTTGTTTTAAAATCAACAAATAGCAACACATATTTTTTCACAATTTTGTTAATATTGTTATGTTGCTTATTGTTCGGTTTTGTACAAAATTGTGTTTTCCCTGTTTGAACACTACATTTTGCTCTCAACATTTTTTTTAAGTGTAGTTTTACTAAAGCTGTTTGGTTTCAAAGATCTTGAAGCTTTTCTTTGAGTGCATATTGCTAGGGATTTCTACCATCACAATTGCTTACATTAAAATGAAAAGGGAACGTGCATTGTTTATTTACAGTGTTACAGTTTATATGTATGTCATTAAAATTAATAATTTTCCTCAAGAAGTGTTAATAGTAGGCCACAGTGCCTATTGCAGCTGCACAGGTGGGCCTCAGGGAAAAAAGTTTGGGAAACCCTGCTGTGCAGAAATTTCTTTAGCTGTATAGTTTGAGAGAAAAAAACTCAAGGGTCAGATCCTCAGCTGGTGTAACTCAATATGGCTCCATTGCAGTCAACCAAACTGCTCTCAAGAAAATAGATGATGATGATTATGATCAAAAATTAGCCCTGGCAAGCATGCTAAAAATAGCCTTTTCTTTTTAAAAACAACGGTTGTTATTGTTAGGTGTAAAGGTGTACACCATGTAAACACTACAAAAGTACAAAGGGCAGCAGGTGTGTTAGAGTTCATGGGAAAACTGATGGTAATGAATGGTTAGAAGGTGTCTCCGGAGACTGCCTTTCCTCCACATGACTGGAGGAAATAAGAACTATGTGATTGCTTCCCTTGCATGAATTCAGTGTCTCTTGCCCCACTCTGTGGCCTATTTCAAAGCCCATTAAAGACAATGGAAAAGGGGGCTGCTGAGTGCAGCGGGCTTTGGACCAGACTCTAGGAACCCAGCTGGGAAAGCTGATGATGATGTCAAAAAGTCAAAAGGCAAACCTGGGGCCTCAATCTCTCCTTGCAGTAATTCCCACTGACTTCAGTGGGAGTTACTCATATCTTGTGGAGGGAAGAACTGGGCCCCTTGATCCAGCTCCCACTGCAGTCAAGGAGCATTTTTCTACTGACTTCAGTTGGAGTTTGATTTGGCATCAGGTGAAGACCATATTGTGTTGGAGCCAAAAAAGACAAACAGAGTCTACGCTGAGGGGGTTCCATTGGGACACAGCCTCAGCTACAACCCAACTTAATCCACTGTACAGCGGGGAAACTCGGACACTGAGAGGTTAAGTGACTTGACCCAAGAGTCAGATATAGAACCCAGATCTCCTGACTCCAAGTCACATACTTTAGACCATGCTGCCTCCCATCCTTTGAGCACAGAGATCCTCAGTAATCCAGCCAATGCAGCACAGAAATGGACTGACAAATGAAAGGAAGGCAAATTATTCTTTGAAACATGCCTGAGAGTTTTCTCAGTACAATAGTTCCGCTTTAAGCCCAAAGCAGGCTCCATACATTGATCCCCAGCTTCAGCATCACATGTTTTCCATGTTAGAATAGCCTGGTGATGCAGGAAAAATGACCAAGGGATTTTTTTTTCACACTCTACGTGGAATCTCAGAATGATCACCTGTCATCTGACTCTGTTGTTACAGAAATGACTGAAGATGTCACTTTCCTAATCTGGGCTCTGATCCTGCAAATAATGGCTCTGAGGGAGTATCAGGGACCATTTGTGCAGGTCACCTTTCAAGAACCAGGCCTTGCCATGGACCATTCTTTCTATCCCGGGGTGCATTAATTACTACATCAGCATGAACTATGCTGCGGGTAGGAAAATACTGATGCTGCTGATTCAAACAGTTCCCAAACCTGGCTGAAAGCAAATGGGATCTAAATAAGACATTTTTTGCTGATGATCAGCATAAAGAAATATATACAATCAGCAAGTCACCCGTTTGCATCTTTCTTACAAAACAACAACAACGTAGATGACTTTATGGGCCAGAGTCACTGGTACACTCTTTTTTCCAAACCCACAGGCATGAGCCGAAGCCGATTAAAATGAATGGAAAGACTCCCGCTGATTTCAATGGGCTTTGCATCAGGCTCCAATTCACCTGTCCGTACTAACCGCTCCTCGTTTTTTTTGCAATGCATTGCATTAAATAAAACTTAGCACCATTCCTCCATGCATTTCAAAGCACTTCACAAGTGTTAATGGATTCCCTATCTTAAGGGAAGTATTATACCAGTTTTCGAGCTGCTGAAAATGAGTACGAGAGTGGCAAAGGGATTTTGCTGAAGGCTACAGTGAGTCAATAGGGGGGCTGGGATTAGAACCCATGAGTCCAAGTCCCCTGCTTTAGCTACAGTTAAACTGCACAGTACTAGAGTAGCACATCAGTGTAGCCACTCACTCAGCTGCAGGAAGGTTTCTCTTGATGCTGTAGTTAATCCACCTTCCCAAGAGGCGGTTGCTAGGTGGACAGAAGAATTCTTCCATTGACCGACACGGGGGCTTAGGCTATGGCTGCACTAGAGAGTTTACAGTAGCGGAGTTGTAGTGATGCAGCTGCACCGCTGTAAGCTCTCTAATGTAACCGCTCTAAGCCAACAGGAGAGAGCTCTCCCACCGGCTTAACTACTCCAGTCCCATGCGAGTGGGAGCTAGGTTGGCAGGAGATTCCCCCTGACACAGCATTGCCTACACTGGTGCATACGTCAGTGTAACTTTACATCGCTCAGCAGGGTGGCTTTTTCACAGCCCTGAGTGACATAAGTTATACCACAGCAAGTGCTTGTGTAGACATAGCCATCAGGGGCTTACCTATGTTGCTCAGAGGTATGGATTTTTCACATCCCCGAGGGATGCAGCTGGGTTGATCTAATTTTCTAGTGTAGACCCGCCCTTTTAACCAGCATTGCCTGAGGAAGTCATTTTCTATGCAAGAACATAGTTTCATTTAGAAAGTGATTAATGAGGGTAATATGCAGTATGAACAATTTCTGCTTTCCTCAGATCATTCCTCTTTGTATAACACATTGCAGATGATTTTATGAAATTGTATCATGACGCCTACAGGTATGTGGGTCCACCGTGAGTTAGCAGGATTGCGTCACATCACTGCCAAGCCAGAGACACTGGTGGGTGATTAACACTCAATGATTGTCTAGTCTAAAGTAAAACACCTTAAGACAATGGGTTTGCTTTAGCTGGGAGAAGACACTCCCTTCTCTTGCCTAACAGGATTGGGTGTTGGGAGCAGCGGGAAGTTACCAAAAGGCAGAACAAAAGAAGCAGGTGACTCCAGCAGGAGTCTATAGGGGGGACTATAGGAATCTATAAGACTCCCATGGGAGAACTGGGATAGAGAGCCATTTTGCAACAGATTAAGATGAGGGAGGCTGCTGGCTGCAGAGGCAGGGTAGGCAAGGAGGCGGGTGGTGGATCTTGCCTGCCTGCCTGATGGAACACAGATGATCACCCAAGGGAAGGGGGAGTTAGTGAGGGAGATTGTGGTTGGGATGTTTTATTGTTTTCTCTATGATCTGTGCTTTATCTGTTAAGAGCAATGGTGCTAGAAGCTATGCCAATTTTGTCTAGCAGTATGTGTTCAGTGCCTGCAACTACCACATTGCCTCTGAGAGAGTTAAATTGTAGACCAGAAGGTTCATAGCTTTTTGGCTGAGTTTTGGGAGAGAGAGAGAGAGAGAGAGAGTGTGTGTGTGTGTGTAAGTACCAGGGAGCCAGAGAGGTCAGTGCTGTGCCCAAAGGAACTAGGGTTCAAAACTCACAGAGGGTTGCCAGCTAGAAGATCTGTGCCCTGATAATGTGCCTAGGAACCCCAAGATTGGGATAGTGGCTGGACTCCGTTCAGGCTCCAGGACCTTTGCACACCTCAGGGGCTCCAGAGCACAGAGGCTTGTATTCCCTTCACAGCAGTACTAGTGGGTGGCCAAGAAGGGGCACTGGCTAGGATCTGTGACACTTACACATTGTCCATCATTGTGGTATCCAAGCACCAAGTGCGCATTTCAGCAGAACAAGGAGTCAGGATTCAGAAAGGAATGTCTAACGGGGTATCAGTGGGGAGTCAGGCTGATCCTAGAAATGATTGGGACTAATTAGCTTAATGATAGTTCTAAGTGTAATTGTGTGACATTTAAAATGTAAATGCAGATTTAAATTGCTCCCAGCTGTGAAGAGGAGAGTGGAAAACTGCTCTGTTCCCTTCATTCACATGGGTATCTGGTCCTATGTCAGTTTAAGTAGTAAACATGGGGCTGGATTGTCCATGGCCTAGCACCCTGTTTAGTCATTTACCTGTGGGCATACCCGGATGCAAAACTATCAGGACACTTTGCACAGGCCTATGACTGCACAGGGCACCAAGCAATGGAGAATGAGGCCCAACATTTACCGTTGCACTTACTAAAGTAAAATTGCAAGAGAATTAGGATGATACCTTGTGTTTCAGGACATAAATTGGTCAACGGAGGTCAAGAAGAAACTTTACCCTCCTCCCTCAATATTAGTATGGCACAACAAAGTGCATTGGCGGAGGTTTACACCTTCCTCACCATCCAGCAATGGCACTGTTGGAGACAAATCACTGAACTAGAGCGACCATTGGTCTCCTCCAGCATGGCACTGTCTTTGTTCACATTGAGGATTTCAGTAACTCAGCCAGATGTTAGGGGGTCTATTACAGGAGTGGGTGGGTGAGGTTCTGTGGCCTGCAATGTGCAAGAGGTCAGGCTAGATGATCACAATGGTCCCTTCTGGCCTTAAAATCTATGAGTCAATGGTGAAATTTGTCCATTGAATTTTTTTTTTATGGAAAATGGATTTTTGTTGTTGTTGTTGAAATGGAAATTTCCATGGAAAATTTCTGTTTTTCACACATTTTGTCAGGTTTTCATTGAAAAAATGAAAACTGAAATTGTTGTGGTATTTCTTTGTTGGAAACTGAAAACTGATGACAAATTTTGACTCCCCCCCCCCTTCATTTTTGTCAAAAATATTCATGAACATTTCCCCCCCAATTGTCTCTATTCTCATGCCCATGATTACATTATTTAATCCATATGACTACAGATGTTGAATTCAAGCTGCAAGAAATCTTACTACAGAACAACATTTGTTGTGCTGCAGTTTCTGATCAGAGACTGACTCTAGCTGAATCGGTGGGTGTGATATTTCCCATGGGAGTGGGAGAAAGGAGAAACAGGTGTTGAACTGTTTATGTGATGTCACTATTAGAGGAGTTATGTGACTTGATATGCTGCAGTGGTTTCATTGGCTTCTCTCTCTCTTCCTCCCTCTTTTATTTACACACACACACACACACACACACACACACCCCGAGAGATTTCATTCAAACCTGTTATCTGAACTCGGGTTAATTGAAAGTCTGGGGCCCAGTGGAATCATTCCCATGGGTTATGTGAAGGTTGGATCTATCCCCTGAAATTTCAGTCCCATGAAGCTCCTATACTAAATTCTGCAGGACAAGAGCTTTCATACTGGAGAGTTTAGTCCTTTGGATCTCCTAAACTGCACAAGATCCTCAAACCTGCATTGTACAGGAGCTCTGTAGGACCAGAGTTCTTGTTCAAGTGAGCCCACCAGAGCTCTTAAAGTCTATATTACTGCAACTCTTACATTACAGAACTTCTAAGTTCTGCAGTACTGAAGTAAACTTCAGTAGGCTTCTAAACACTGCAGGAGCAGAGCTATGGAGCAGCTCCTGAGTTGCTATCATCATGACCCTGAGTACAGATCTCAAAGCCTCTTGGAAGCCCCAAAGATCATTGGATAAGTGGTTATCTACTGAGTAGTGTGAGGGTTTTTTTTTTTTTTTAAAGAAAATATGACAGTCGTAATTTGAAAGGTGAGAATGGTCAGACGTAAGCCCTTCCTAGACTATAAGAAGTTGAAGATCACTCAGTATGTTGTTAGGTTATTTCCCCCTCGATGTGGAATAAACTGTAATAACTTGGTCTATGATCTCCATCTCACAAGGTATTTAAAGATCATTAAACAGGTAATGCACAGACCAGACACAGTCCTGACACTGTTTGTCCTCACTCTTCTCCCCAGTTTGTTTTTCTCCATTTTTTGTGTCTCATCATATGCTAATATTGTAAGCTCTCTGGGGCATGTACTGTCTTCCCCTCCTCCCCCAACTCATTTGTACAGAGCCTGGAACAATCCAGTCATCATCCCTCTAGGGAGCTTTAAGTGTTACCACAATACAATTGATAAATAGTTAACATATTTTTTTTGCACATTTACAAGGAGTTTATTCGTTTGCAAGGATGAACTCAGTAACACTAGAACTCATTACATTCCAAAATGTAATATTTAACATTAAATATACTAGTTTATTGGATGGGGTGGTGACGGATAAAGATTTTGATTTATGGAGACAGTCAAGTGGTCTTCTGGTAACTTGGCTAATTTCGCTTATTCCTTGTAGTTCAAGCCCACATTGTTATTTGAAAGAATAAACCTATTCTGTATACTTTTCATGGGTTTTATACAATAAGTAAGCAGATATTAACATTTACATGAACATATCACTAAGGCTAACACTACTAAAATTTCTCTAAGTTAATTAGAATTAAGCAATACAATGATTAAATCACAGTTGCAACTGAAATTGAATCAATAGATCAACGGGTTAAGAACAATATTGGAGTAAGTCATCAAGTGGTCAAATTATCAAATTACTACAGCAGGTAATCAAATCACAAGGTTAATATCACAAAGAAGCACTTTTTATTAATCCAGCATCAGGAGACAGAAGGAGGCAGCTGTTTGGCTTTAGTCTAAAAACCCCACAATCAAAAGATCTTGAAATGCATTTAGCTGGTGAAGGACATCGCTGTCCAGTTTGGTTTTAGACCTTGACCAAGAGATATCACCTGTAAGAGCACAATCAATTTAGCTATTCTTAAGGAAGTACAGAGACCAAAGTGGTTTCTTAAATTACATCCTCCATGTTATTCCATGCTTCCTCCTTAAATCTCATGTTGTTATGGCAACTAATGTTCTCCTCTTATTATTTACCAAGTTATTTCAGAACAGAACAGAGGTAGTTTTACTGAGCAATGCTTACAGCTTACACTATAGCAACTCTGGATAACACTCTTTCTTAGCTGAGGAAACACTTGGAATGATTTGGTGCCAAAATTAGGATTTTCAGTTAGGGAATCATTACTGGTGCTGTTCCCTAACAGAACAATGGACAGGTCTTTCTGTCAAATAAAAAGAAAAAAGAAAAAAAGGGGGAAAATAAGATACTTAAAAAGATTTAAATTTCTTCTGCTTTGTGCTCTTGGTGTCACATGTTGCAGGATTGTGGCTACAGTTACTGGTGACGCAGGAGTGTGACTACAGCCACAGATGATGCAATAGCTTCATTGTAGAGATCGACACTAGCATGAGTCTGTGCTGATTCTCGGAGCACCCACAACTGTGAGTCATCTTGTTACCCTCCTGCCTCCCGCACTTGCTTGGGCTTAACTGGCTGTCAGATCCCTGTCACCACCAGCCTATGAGCCACCCAAGCACCCTCCTCTGGGCTATGCCAGCCCTATTATTGTCTTGCAGATTAACAATAGGTGCAGCCCAGTCCCCGAGCTCCTGCAAAGGTTCCCCTGCAGTGTTCAGCACCTTATCCAGTGAACACTCACAGACATAGCAGGTCTGCTCTCCCCAAGAAAACAGTGCATACACCAGCTTGTATGATCCAACTCCGGATCAGCTCCTTGTGTAATACCACAGCACTGAGATATATTTGTAGTGAAATCAAGGATAAGTTTACTCAAGATGCAAGAGCGAATGAGTAAGGATAATGGAAGCAAAAGGTTACATGTAAAAACAAAATCATAACACACTTTCTAGAGACTAAACTTATCAGTCTAACCTCCTCTCTAGAGAAGTTTGTTTCACCCCAAAAATCATATGCAGTATTTCAACCACTTCCTAGGTGCAGGATTATGGAGTGTCTTCTCTGTTCCTCAGATATAGTCCTGCAAACCTCCCCCTGGTGTGTGCTTCTCTTTGTTGACTTCATATCATTCTGTTGGCTTCGTGTGTAAATGTGCCCCCATTTTGTTAGCTTACAATGCTTAATCTATATGCCATCAGGCGAATCAACATATTTGATCTGACAGGAAACCTGTTTGTCAATTCTGCTTTGATTCAGACTTTAAAGCATTTTTTGAGTATACGTACATAACTCCCTGCATAGTACCTATACATACATTTCACGGTGATTTTAATGACCATTGTGACCCTGGCTTTTATTTGAGACCTCGCATGACATTCTTTAGTGAACCAGAATGTAAATACCAGAATCAGGAAATTCTTGTAACCCCCTTGCCTGTTGGCTTTGAGGGGGTTCATGGGTATGATGGGGTGGATGAGGCTCAGAGGCCCCTTTCTGGAGGCCATAGTGTCCTGCCACACTCATCCCAGGATAGGAGCAGTAGAGAGGTCCTCCAAGCGGGCTAGAGAGGCTGCAGGGAGCAGCCAATCAGGGCCCAGCAGGCCCATATAAAAGAAGCTGCAGGGCCAGAGTGAGTTCAGTCTGCTAGCAAGGACTGGGGGAGCAAAAGGTGCTCCTGGCTGACTTCAGGGGCCTCAAGGGCCAAAGCAGGTAGTTACTGGCAGGGACTTGGGGAGCGAGGAAGGAGCTTCTGGCTGGCTGCTAGGACTCAATGAAGAAGGGCTATGGGGAAGTGGCCTGGGGAAATGTAGAGCAACAATTAGTAAAGGGATGCAGCACGAGGCTACTATACTTAAAGGGTCCCTGAGTTCTGACCCAGAGCAACCACTCGGGGGAAGTTGCTACATCCTAAGAAAGGGAATTAGAACTGTGGCACTCCGGGGAAGGGGGCTGCACTGGGACTCACTGAGCAGAGAGCTGTGGTCAGCGAATTGAGGCTAAAAGGGGTGGCTCAGAAGAAGGGCTTGGGTCACTGAGGACTCACGTAGAGGTTAGGAGTCCCCAGGAAGAAGCCCTTGGAGTGCTGTTCAATTCCAGAGTAGGAGCCTTGCAACCTAGCCGGACCAAGTGAGGGTACTGTGGTGATCCCTATTGGACTGGTTAAAGACTGAGCCCGGGGAGGGATGCAGAGAAGGACACACCAACCGAGCATACCACAACGGGCCCTGTTGGACTGTTTTAGAAGACTGAGCCCAGGGAGGGCTGCAGGACATTGGGGACATTTTGGACTGTGTACCCCTTTTTTTTAGTTTCTCACACGGATTGAGTATGACTCAGCTGGAGGGCTGAGTAACCGAAGACCCACCTGACAAGCGCAGCGGCCGACGGGATACCGTGAGCAGAGGAAATTGAGAAAAAGCTGCAGGCACGTGCACACTCGACCAGGGGGCGCTGGCGAGAGGTGAGTGCTTCTAGACCACTCAGGCTGGAAGAGCTGAAGGACCAAAGTATTCCCCTCTTTCTCCCTGGGGTGGCCTGCCCAAAGGGACTATGAGGGGCACTTGCTTCAGATGATGTTGATGGCCTGAGAGAGCACTCGGGCTTCCCCTTTGTCTTGACCCTTATAGGGGGCAACTCTCCCACTTACTCCATCTTAGGCCCCCACCTTCATAGCTTTGGGGACAGTTAGATGGTTCACTCTGGATACAGTCAGTGTGGCCCAATCCTCAGTAACCTCGGCAGGCTTCAGCCTGTGGCCAGTGCGGGAAGTCCCACTCAGGATGACCATAGTGTGTGGAAAGATCACTTTGCAACTACGTGCCATCTGCTCCCTCAGAATACAAAACCAGACGTAGTGTAGAGCTCACTTTAGAGGAAGCTGCCTACAACCTTCTGTCTGGGCCTACCCTTGGCATCAGTGACCACTATAAGCCTAAGCAGTTTCTTAAAATTAGCTAATTGTCTAGTCATGATCTTGTCATTCACCCATACATCCTCTTACAGACTGGAAATAGATGTCACTAGCCTGTGACAAGTTGTCACATCTATGCATCAAGCAAATCATTTAAGGAAATAAATGATGGGCCTCAAATGTGTAAAAGATTGACTTATACCCAATAACTTTTGACCTAGTAGCAAAAGACTGTTTTTACATCTTAGCAACATCCGTTCCATTTAACACAAAACAATTAAAGTTTAAACCACACCAAAATTCTCATTTGGGCTATTTGTCTCAAAGGGTGTTCCACTTGTATACATTAAAGAGAAAGATCACAACTCTCTCTCTCTCTCTCTCTGATGAGGGAAAGGTTTACCCAGTGTGTATAACAAAACTTTGTATAATAAATCATACTAGGCGAGGCATGTTTTTCAGATTAAGAAGTTGATTCACACAACTGGGAACTGCTGACTGGTAATAGAATTACCACAGTTCCTGGGTCAAAAATTTGGAGGTATTTATTTTCTGAATCTTTTATTTTTTGCTAAAAGTATCATCCAACTTGATTATATTATAACCATCTATAAGTAATTGCGTTGTAAATAGCATAAGGGGGAGTGGCTATTTAAGAAGTCAAAGATGATCTATAGAAAATAAATGATATAGAAATTAGAACTAACTTTTAACTATGATGTCCAGGCTAAAATTAAACAAAGGGGGAACTGAATTTCAACATCAGGCAACCTCTTTCTAATGATGAGGGGAACAATTAGTAAAATAATTTGGGGTACTGGATGGGTCATTAGATTTGTAATGGGATTCAGAACTTTTCAATTCTAGGACACCAGTCCAAATCTGATCAAGGTTGGTCAGGATCAAAAGTTGTTACTGTCTGACAAGCTGTTTAGTGGCCTACAGAAATTAGATGGTGGCTTAAATCCAGTTCCTCCAAGTGAGCAGAAGTCAACATCACAAGACCACTACCATAATGATGAATGGATCGTGGTGGCTGTATTTCCTTCTCAAGCCCTGAGCTCATTTCTCAAGACTGGGCTGAGGCACATTGGTGGGAGGAAATCTGTAGGCTGAAGTTTGTGTGACGGACGTGTGTGAATAAAGAGAGGTCTCAGTCTGCCACTTTTCACCAGAACTAATATTCACATGAAAAAATATTTTTTAAAAGATGTCGGCGAATCTCTTCAATAAAATCTTTTGTATGAAAGACTCTAATTCAGGCAACTAGACACCTCCAGCTGAGCTCCAGAATTATTATCTGCTGCCTCCCAATACAGTAGTTTGTCTGAATGCCAACAAATTTCAAGCAGTGGTTGCAAATAGTTTTCAATTTTCTATGGTTTTCAAGAAAGCTTTTAAAAGCAAGTGAACTCCCTGAGGGAAGAGTCCTTCCTTCTGTTTGTGCAATATCCTCCCTGCTCATTGGAGGTCTTCACCTAGCCAAATGTGAAAGTCCAACCAGCCTATTAAACTCTGCTCAGCACCACTTTGTTTGTTTGTTTAGATTCTGCAAATGCACCAGCCCAGCGTTGTAGGCTATTTAAAAACAATGTAAATATACATGCAACATTTCCAGTTGGCCCCAGGGCCACATTAAAGTATGGTTCTGCCTCTGAAATTGATTTGGTAATTATGGCACTTTTGGGCTCCATGTTTATTGTCTCTCTGTGACCAGATCAGATCTGAGCACTTTTCAAGTAAAAAGATGTTTTTTTCCCCAACTGCTGGCCCTGCAAACTCAGCCTGGAACCTGAATGTCAAGCTGGGAACTTTCTGGTTTATGCATCATCATCATTATCCATAAAGTGTCAGTGATGAGAACTCAGTTAAGAAGCCAGTGATAATGTGTGAGCCAGAATAAAATCCAGTTCCCTCTCCCATTGGTATGTTGGTTCTGAAAGTTAATAGGAATAAATATCAGTAACACTTATGTTAGTCACTAAAGTCATCAGATATGGAGCCAGTCTGCAGAGTATTAAGGCACCATGTTAATCAGAGAAAAACAGACCCTTAAAATGCCTTTCTAACCCACAGAATCAATACCTCCTAATCCAGTCATTCCCCATTCAGACAACATCTGCTGAAGACGGCTAGTGGAAGAGAGCATTTGCAACATACCATGCAAGTCAGTAAAAATCTCTCTCTGTCAGACTAAGGGGGAAATACTTTGTAGAGTTGAAGGCCCTCTTTTGAAATTGACCTGCCCCAGTTTGCAAAATATCTAGGAACGGTCAACTCAGTATCCCAGTTAATCCCAAGTGCCAGGCTAAAATACAAGGACAGAGGCAGTCACTTAAGGCTGATGGAGTGGTTAACCCTGCTCAGTCTACTAGTCTGAACAGCAACCATGTAGCACAACATCTCATGCCCAAGTCCCCAACCGGCCCACGTCAAGTGCAGAAGGGGAAAAGATGCCTCTAAAATGTACATTGCACATGTGAATCCTGGTAGGCAGTGCAGAAACCAGTCTATGGAAAGTTAGAGGCGAGGTGAAAAAACTGTATCATGCCGATCTGAACATGGCAGTGAGAAACAATCACAACTACGAGAGGGGGGAAACACTGGAAACCACTGCAGTGGCATCTGTTGATATTGGGGATGTCTGATAATCTGCTATAAGATTCATGCTGTCCATAGGGTAGAGAGGCTAGAGCCGGCAGTCCACTATTCCTGGGAGTTCATTGTTCAGGTACACAGGGTGTCTACAGACACAGCACAATCAGTGCCAGCATGTCTGTGCATGTGTGTAACCCACATGCTGATATCCCATTCTTATGTACACTTGTATGTTTCTAATTATAGTCACCCTGCCTACTGGGATTGGTGCTGGGAGCCAAATGTGGTTATAGCCTTCCAGAAATTCCTCCCCCGTGTCATGCATGGGACAGACTAGCAGAAGACCTTATTCACCTCTTCTCTGGTTAGGGTTATCAGATTTGGTTGGGTGTATTCCTGGAGGTTTCATCACATGACATCATCTTTAATTCCTGGAGACTCCAGGACAATCCTGGCGGGTTGGCAACCCTAGCTCTGGTGCATCCTGACCTACTCCCCTGAATAGGATCACCATAATACACAGCTGTTGAAAATGCCCCCCATCCCAAATATCTACTTTTCAACATGCTTAGAATGGGCTACATGGCAAACTGGACATCTAGGGCAGCTTGAACTTGTACTTTTCCATTTCCTTGTATGTGTTTGTTTATATGGGGAACATACAGAGCAGGTTCTTTCTCTGCCGAGGCCCCATTTTTGCTGGAGATGCCTTCTCTTTAGATTTGGTGTCCTACTTCTGTGCCCAAGGCCAGTTCCTCTCCTGTTTAGCGAGGGAGCGCCTCACAGCTCTCTGTTTTCATGCCCACTGTGCATCTTTTCCAGCACAAAGTATAACGTGCACCGTTTCACTTACATGTACACAAACATCAATCCATCACACCATGGTTTGATTTTGACGGCCTTCTCAGAAGTAACTTTGCAGGAGGGCTCCCCAAAATCCTAAAACTATCACTTCTATCAGGGAAATGCCTCTGTCTAGATCCATCTTCCACAAAAAAATGATGTTTTCTCACTGCTCTAAATGATTCATATCCTCAGTGCAAAAGCAGGAAACTGAGGTTGGACAATAATGGAGAAAATTCATGTGAAGAAATTCATCACACGTCGTTCCTTTATTGGTGTTACTTTTCTATCCCTCATTAGTAGTAGCAGTATTATAGTGTCTAGGAGCCTCAATCATGGACCAGGAGCCGAGTGTGCACAGCACTGTACAAAAACAGAACAAAGACCTGCCCCAAAGACCTTACAGTCTCTGACTCTTTGTCCCATGGTAGGTGCTTTTGTCCCATACTCAGGTCTCAGCAAGATAAGGAATAAGGAGAAGAGTCAGTACTGTGTACAAGTGCGTCCCAAACTTCTTTGGCCAGCTAATATTTTACTAGACTGGGGATTAGTTGTTGAATACCAGGCCCATGCTTTCACCGGTAATGTCACTTGAGATATGCTAGTCTCACACACAATTGGCAGATAATGGTTGGGAACAGAGAGGGTCATCGTTAGTGTCGGAAGAGGGAGCTAGGAGCCACAACAAGGATAATTCAATACATTGTGCCCAATGTTCTTTGCCCCATGCATATTGGCCATCTGAAACACAAGTAGTTCAGCTTATATCTTTTTTGCCAGCTAGCCAGCAAGCAGCCAGATTTTTCAGGCAATGAATCACCCACAGAGGTTTCATAGAAAGAGCAAGTATTATCCGGCATTGTTCTCCAGCAATAATTCCAATACACTTTCTGTTCTGTAACAGCTCATTTACTTGCTACTGTTTTCATATCAATTACTGACTCACTCACTACCAATAATTTCCACTCTTCTCTACTGAGCTGTCTGAGCATTGGGGATATCACCTGCTGGACAACCTTTAGATCATGTTGGCATGTCAACAGTTGTTGATCTTGGTCTTTTATTGGTTCATTTGGCAGCTGAAAGGGCAAGTCACTGGTATTATACAACATGAGTGTTGTTCCCAGGTTGGCTGCTAATATGGTTGCCTTGCTGTTCTTTGGAAGGGGTTCTCTAAATGGAAAGCATCCATGTGACACTAGGCAGAGCACCAGTAGCAGCACAAGGGGTGGTAGCAAAGCATTGTGTCTCTGTCTCATGTCGGGGAGATGAACCAGAGTTACCTGCAGAACCTATGATACTGGAACCCAAGCGCGTCTCTTTCCATAGCTGCTATTATTATGATGATGTATTATTTGTATAACCATAGCACTTATGAGCCCCAGTCATGGACCAGGAATTCGTTGTGCTAGGTATTGCACAAACACAGGACAAAAAGACAGTCCCTCCCCAAAAAGTTTAAAATCTAAGTATAAGACAAGACACAACAGATGGATGTGGACAGATGAGGAATACAAAGAAATAATGAGATAATATTGGTCAGTATGATAGCAGCCTACGTGTTGTCAAGTTTTTGGTAGGCCTCATGGCTATTCAATCCTAATTATTTATTTTGTCTTATGTAGGGTCTTACACCTGCTTATTACCATGTGTGATGTTCCCCTGTGGTGTTATCTGGACCAGTGATCTGCTAGGTCTCTCCATTCCTTGACTCTGGGAGCCAGCCTTACCCTGCTCTGCTGTGAGAACCCCCACTCCAGCCTCTGGCATGTAAGCTGCTCCTTGGATTGTGCAACCGAATGACACTAGCCAATATCTCTGGTCCCAGACACGCTGTAAGCTTATATGAGTTCGTCAATTTAACAAAGAAATTGATATGTACCAGGCTTGTTATCCCAAGAGGAGTCTCTGACATGCTTCAAACCAAATGCACTGCTTCAGGTAGAACAAACAAACAGATTTATTAACTATAAAGATAGATTTTAAGTGATTATAAGTCAAAACATAACAAGTCAGATTTGGTCAAATGAAATAAAAGCAAAGCGCATTCTAAGCTGATCTTGACACTTTCAATGTCCTTACAAACTTAGATGCTTCTCACCACAGGCTGGCTGGTTGCTCTTCAGCCAGGCTCTCCCCTTTAATCAGCGCTTCAGTCACTTGGTGATAGTGTCTGTAGATATAGGTGGAAGAGAGAGAGAGCATGGCAATGTCTCTCCCTTTTATCATGTTCTTTCTTCTCTCTTGGCTTTGCCCCCCCCCCCGCCTCCCACACACACACTTCAGAGTCAGGTGAGCATTACTTCATCGCAGTTCCAAACTGACCAAAGGAATGGGGGGGTGACTCCCTCGAGAGTCCAACAGATTATTTTGTTGCTGCCTAGGCCAACGCCCTTTGTTCCTGTGAGGCTGGGCTGGGTTTATCCCATACCTGCCCTGATGAGGTGAGAACTGCCTCTCTGTTCTTGGAGAGTTTTTGCCTGGGCTTGCTTTAAGCCATGAGGATACATTTTCAGCCTCATAACTATATACATGAAATTATAACCTATAACATTACTGTAACAATTACTATAACATCACTATAACAACCAAGCTCAGTGCATCATGAGCCTTCCAAAGCCACCCAAAATGACAAACTGCATTGGATACCACACAATCATTTTACAAGGATGAACCTGGGGGTGCTGGGTGTTCCCTCGAGGTACAGAGCATCACACAATGGTATATGAATAATGCACCCAGGGGACCTTGTGAGAGTTGGATCCATCAGTTTAAGACAGCTTTGCACTGGAAGGCTGGTGCAAAGTAACCCTACAGAACTCAGAATGGGGCCCTGAATTCTAAACTTAATGGACACTATCCCGAATATATATTATTTGGTTATCAGAATTTTCACTTGAATCTCAACTCAAAAATCGCACAGTCTTAGTTCTGACTCACATTGCCCAACTGGTGTGAACTGTGGCATTTCAATTTATATTAAGGCGAGAGCAGAACTAATCGTACACATCTAAGTGAGGGCCAGATGTGCTGAAAACAAGCACAGTAGCCCCAAACAGAACAAGCAGAATGCAGAGAAAGGCCTTTAGACACTCACAGCAGCAACAGTATTTCATTTGAATTTACCTGAGAGAATTGGAACAAACTGAAAACGGAGACAGACATATTTTCTTGTTAGACAATGAAATTGGGACAAGTGAGCAGAAAGAACATTTCCCTACTCTAAGACATCTATTCTCCTCTCCATTAAGCCCAACCTAATACTGCACTAATGCAGTGCCTTTTAACCCTTCTGATTTCATGTCAGATATTTTATTCCAATAGAGTTCTTAGCCTAATTTCTTTACCATCTTTGGTGCGACACCTTTGATCCTCGGGTCATACATTGAAATATCATCCTGACACTCATTGAACTCTAATGGCTGCACCTCAAATGGGTGACCCTGGATCTACAGACAACATAGATAATGTTCCTTCAAAGTCCTTTTTGTGGCTGCTAAATGAATGAGTGACTGAGGACAGGTTAAAACCTCTGGCCCTGATCCAGCAAAGCACTTAAGCACATGCTTTAGTGCTTTGCTGGGCAGAGGCCTATGAGCACAGTCTTAAACTTGTGGTCAGGCTGCCTTTTGCTCTGCATACAGACAGGGAAAGGGGATGGGAGAAAGAGGTGAAAAAGGAAGGGAAGGAGACAGAGAAAGGAGGGGAATGAAAAAAAAGAGAGGGAGGTGAAGACAGGGGAAGAAGGAGAAATGTTAGAGAAGGAGGAAGGAGTGGGAGGAAGAGAAATGGAGGGAAAGTGGAAAGGAGAGAGAATGGAATAATCAGGAGAAAGAGGGGAGGGAAAAAAGGAAAGGAGAGCACAGGAACTCCCTTTCCATCTGTCTGGGTGGGAGAATCAGACCTCCTCACATTCAGCAGTGGGATAGACGGGGACACTGCAGTCAGTAGCAGGGACAAGGGGAGCCAAAGCAGAGTGCACAAAGCACAAAGCCAAAGCAGTCTTAGCCACAGGGGAGTTCCAGAGCCCCTCCCTGTGTGGCTGGGCAAAAAAGTGGCAGCAGCCACTGTGGAAGGGGATTGCTGTTACCTCCAATGTTCCCCATGCTAGCAGTTTAGTGGGAAGAGCAAACACAGTCTTTGAGGGGTAGAGAGCTATTATCGACAAATCCACAGCAAGAGAGTCAAACAACCATGCAAGTCAACAGAATTTCACCAGTTTATGCCAGCAATGAATTGGCTCAAAGGGTGTGAAGTGAGGAGAGCTGAGGGGCAGAAATAATTTAAAAATAATCTCAAAACACAGTGCTGACAATTTATTCCTAGATTATAAAGCCAGAAGGGACCACTGTAATAATCTAGTCTGACCTACTGTCTATCACAGGCTGTAGGTCTTCCCTGAATTAATTCCTGTTTCAACTAGATCAGATTTTTTAGAAAAACATCCAATAGATGAAAAAAAAAAAAATCCAGTGAGGGAGAATCCACCACAACCCTTGGCAAATTGTTCCAATGACTAATTACTCTCACGGTTAAAAATTTACACCTTATTTCCACTCTGAATTTGTCTAGCTTCAACTTCCCGCCATTGGATCTTGCTATACCTTTGTCTGCTAGATTGAAGGGCCCATTATCAAATATTTGTTGGCCTTGTAGTTACTTACCAATTTTTAGAGGCCTCCACATTAGACACAAATAAAAGAGCTGAATAAACATTTGCACAAGCTGCCCTCTGGGACATAGAAGTGGTTTCATCTAACCCTTTCATCAGCCCTGTGTTACACTGTAGTCCTTTGATCAGCTCTGTGTTGAGAATGACATTCAAACTGTAACTATCTTAAAGGCCATGTTAGAAATGAAAGGGGGAGGTTGCCAGCAAAGGGAATACCATAGGGCCCTGCAAAATTATAATACAGAAATCAATACAAGTGGGGAATGTTTTTAAGGCTAGCTTGCTACAGTAGGTGCACGTGAAAAAAAAAGAAATAAAGGCGAAATAAACTTCAGCACTTATGTGTCACCCATAGCTGTGCCTCGCAAACTAGCAAGGCCCCAAATATGGAACACAATATACGTCAAATGTCCAAAATGAGGGACACACAAAAATAATTCATGTAGGGAATTTAAATACAATGGGATTCATGTCCTTCGTAGCGATAACGTTTCCCATAACCTCAGTTTCATAATTCCAATGGAAACAATTTTTAACAATGCAAGGGAAAGGGACACCAAATTTCTGTGGAATGTAGGTTTCTTTGGGATTAAAAGGAGTGACATACCTGAAGAAGAGGGACAGTTGAGAGGTTTGTTCAGCCCTTTGAATATCTTTAAAATAATGTGAGTGACTGGAGCTGGTGAAACTGTTCACTGAGTGGGAAAAAGTCCACATTTCTCAAATTTTGAAATTTGGATAACTTTTCCAATTTAACAACAAAGGTCTGTGTGTGTGTGTGTGTGGGGGGGGGGGGTGTTCCAAAAATAGTTCACACATTTCTTTTCCTGATTTTGGACCAGTTCAGCTTGTGACTAAATTATTCAATGAATTTGGCTCTTCTTTTCTCTTCATTGATTATCCACAAACTGACAAATTGGGTTGTTCTTCAGAACTGTTTGATTAATAGATTTGTTGTATGTACATTTTTGAGCTTATGGGTGGAGCTTCTGGTTGGGGGGGTATTTTATTTTTAGCAATTTTTTTATGTACATGTCCAAAAATTGGGATTTTAGGGGCTTTCTCTTTGTATATACTGTAATGAGTAATATATATTATATATGTTACTTATTACAGTAATTTATACTAATGCTTATCAATTAAAACTGAAAATCAGAAACTCTACCTATGATTTTGGGCAAAGTGCACATAGAAAGTGTATTTGACATTCAGAATTCAGTGTTCAGGGATACCCAGTGTTTGATCTGTTTGACTGGTTTTCTATGCCACATGGTACTGTTTTGCTTCCCTGATTTGTGATCCTAAACAGGAGCAGCGCTTGAGAAATCATTGGGGTATCAGATCTTTCAGGGAGAGGCAAGGAAATGCTTTAGAAAGGTAATCATAGCAGGCCTCATGCCAGTTAGCCATTTATACCACACCATCTCATGTATTCCCTATGGCTTTCTGTTAGAACTGTGCTAGTAATGAGAAAATAAATCACTGAACAGTCTTTAAAAAAATCACAAAGTTCATGTAATAAATAGTTCCATGAATATTCTTTAATCTGCTGCATCCCTGTGTTCAGCAAGGTGTATAAATAATATGATGGAAGCCAGATATTTGTATCCACAGCTACATCATATTCCATAAAATAAGTGAAAGCTGCAAAGTACCTGAACTCCTGGGGACATATTTTTAAAGGTATTTAAGAATCTAAAGATACAAATAAGTGCCTAGAGGGATTTTTCAGAAGTGCCAAGGTGCCTAATTCCCTTCTGCATGTTTAGGTACCTAAATACCTTTATAAATCTGGCCCCTGTAACTTAGAGATGGCAGATTCCAAAGTCGGGCTCATGGGAACACAAAGGAATAATGGATCTGTTTTGTCTGGCACTTTCTCCATGGTGCTTCAGACAGGGATGTATATTTCCAAGGTGCATTATTGATCTCTCTCTTTTTTTGGTCTCTTTATGTTCTGTTGTTGTAAATGCATCATTCTCCCCTTCTATCTTGATACAGAATTTTGTTGTTTTGGTCTCTGTAAATTGTTTTTTTTTAACAGGGACTCTAGGTGGAATATAACAGGAGTACTTGTGGCACCTTAGAGACTAACAAATTTTTAATTTTCATGAAGTTGATGGATTTCCACTCCATACGGCTAAATGCAGTGCCTTGCATAATGACAGGTTTCAGAGTAGCAGCCGTGTTAGTCTGTATCCGCAAAAATAACAGGAGTACTTGTGGCACCTTAGAGACTAACAAATTTTTAAATTTTAGGTGGAATATGTTGCGCTATATTCCATTGGCTTGAATGCAGGGTGACAGGTTTGACTGACAGACTGACTCTGCTAGAGTGTTCCTAAAGTAAACTAGATAGAGAGCTTGGGATTAGAACCATCTCTAACAGTTAATTAGTAAGGTCTTGATCTGCCCAAGTTTTTGCCACTCTCTGCCTGGAAAAACGTTGTGCTCCACTCTACAGACCTGCCCTCCCTTCATCTCCTCCCTTCCCTTCGCCTCCACTCCCTCCTGTTCCTACAAACTCTTTGCCCCCATTTAACCTCACTCCCATCCAACCATGGTCTCTTATCTTTCCCTTCAAGTCTCCTTAGCCAGACTTTTGGGGCCTGATTCTGATATCAGTGGAGGTGCCCATTCCAAAGCCCATAGGATCCAGTGAGAGTCTTTCCATGGACTCTAATTGGATTTGGATCAGGCCCTTGATCAGAAATCCTCCTACTGAAGTCAGTGAAGTTACAATGGTGTCAAACTGGTTTAAAGGAGATCAGGATCAGGCCTTTGATGTCTTACTGATTTTCTGTTGCTCTGGCTACCTGCCCCAACAGCCAGGCCTGGATCTCTAGGATGCTGCTTTAATTCACCTCGCCCATCTATCCCTTCAATCCTCTCACATTATAGGAAATCTCTTTCTTCCTTTGGAAAGTCCAGCAGCATGCAGATTCTAGAATTATTGCCTGTCAGAACAACATTTGCAGAAAGCAGTTCTCTCAGATGCAAGTTGCCCAGAGTCCTCCATCCGACTGGAATGCCAGAAGGCCAGCAAAATCTGCATTTCATTCAGGCTGACCTCTAAAAACATTGACACTTTCATTATTCTGAATAACAACAGTGGCAAAACCCATAACACAAAAAGAGATGTGTGTATCCGTGTTCTTTGAATAAGTCCTTTAGTTTTTCTTTTCCTATAGGCCCCAGCTGCTAGTCTAAATTAAAAACCCAGAAACAGGCAAGCCACTGCAAATTTGCGGAAGTCTTTCTTATCAGCTGGTAGACATGCTTCATCTGGTAGACTGTAATTAGAGCAAAGCACTAGCACCACATTGAACAATAACCTATATTTCATTATCTCTAAACAACCAAAGCACTAAATAATCTATAAACAGTTACATTAGTATCTGGCAAATACATAGGAATATGTAGTCTAGCATAGAAATTCACAACCTTTCTCCGCTTAAACTCCCAAAACACCTACCACGTTTTCCTATGATGACCCCAACCTCACTATCCTTTGTTGCTGCCGATTTCTAACTTTGAGCTGATTTTTAAAAAGAATAAATGTACTGGATGCTGTGATCAGGGTCCTGTATATTCTGCAATTCTGTGATTAAAGAATCCGCCCCTTGCTATAGAAGAGTGCTCCAGTATATAGGATTTCATCTTAAAACAATGTTGTTTCTATCTCTTATAGTCATGAAGAAAACTTTCCACACATCAGTTGCTTGTAAATCAATGCCATGATGTCTGCCAGCAACCTGAAGTAGTAGAAACATAGGACATGGGACTGAAAAGGATTATCTGGGTCATCAAGTACAGTCCCCCATTAGCACAAGCAATTGCATCACGTAATCCCATTCATAAACTTATCCTAAAAGCAGCTTGTTTGTCCAGGAGTATGATTATTGCTTTGCATATGAAAAGGCCTGGGTTCAGATCCCAAACAAAGTCTTGTAAAGGCCATGAGTGATCCTGTATCTTTAAAGGGGAAGGATGGGACACTGACTTAGGTTGTAGGAGACCTGGATTCTATTCCCTTCTCTGCTAGTGACTTCCTGTATAAACCTGGGCAAGTCACTTAATTTCTCTGGGCCTTAGTTCTCTATCTATAAAATGGGGATAATACTACTACTACTGTCTATTTAGATTTTAAGATCTTCAGCTCAGTAATTGTCTTTGACTATGTGCTTGTACAGCACAATGGGGCCCTGACCTAATTTGGAGTCTGTAGGTTCTACTGTAGTAGTAGGGATAATAATAATGCGGCTGATGATGTCAGGTTAGTCCCCGAGGCTATGCTGTATTATTAACTACTGGGAGATGGTTCAGTGTGACAAAATTTATAATGCCGTGGAGCATGGACCAAAAATTGTTTCCCCTGGTATAGTGAGTGCTGTAAGAACAATGATAAATTCCTGCAAAAATTACAGAAATTTCAAGGAGGAATAGGGGGAAGAAAAAAGACACTTAAACGGAAAAGATTTGGGCTGTTTAATGGATTAAGCATTGGCATTTCTTTGCAGAGTTCCAGTTCAGAACCCTGACTGTAGAAAGGAATAATTGAAAAATTATTCTAAAGGTTATGAATTAGTCAAGTGTGAAAATGTGTTGTGTGGCTGCCCTACTCAGCTCAGTTTTACATTGACTTATATGTGATATTGCTCATCTGGCTTGCAGCTTGTTACATAGGTGCTCCCAATGAAGTTTTTATTTATTTATGTATGGTACAGGTCTTTATTTAATTAGGGAATAAAACTTCACTGACACAAGCATCTCAGTCACCAACAGAGTCCTAGCCATCCTGTTGGGTTACATTTCACTCCAGTCCAATAAGGTATCATGTGCACAAATACTTCTGAGTAAAATGGTGAAATTTTCAGGTAAGAAAAGAACAAATTAAATCCATTTAAAATGAGCCAGTCTTTCTTTAGGCAGCAGCAGTTATGAAAAGAATATCACAATGTACGGTAAGTGAGTGAGTGATGTCCCCCTTTAGTGATTGGGCCCAGACACAAGTGTAATACTCTCTCTAGAATTCAAAGGATTTAGTGGAACATTGCAAATAACAACTCCAGCACACACAGGCAGGAATTAACTTCTTCTAGCACCACCTCCCTCCCCCCGAACCAAAACAACAACATAATATCAAACAAAGACAACAACTTACCACTGAAATAAAGATACAGCACCACCTATTGGCAGAGGTGCTGGCTACACTGAAGAAAGTTCTTCTGTAGCTCCCAGAGTAGAAGTCTGTGCTTCTGGAGTTGAAGGACCACGTTTTGAGTCCCAATGCTAAATGGGTGCATGTAATTTACATAGTAATTGTGTTTCTTGTCTGCATTTTTTGATTTTATTGTAATATGGCCTAGATGAGCTATCCTAGGAAATTTGTGTCACAGGTTATTTTAGGGTTAAAGACTGTTGTGGGAGCTGTGCCAGGGCTGAGTCTGAGAGAAAGGAGCCCCATAGTAACTCATGTGAGAAGAAGACAGACTAAATGGGAGAGGCGGGCCACTGACAGTTCAACAGGGATTGTTGAACAAGCTGCTGCTCTTGCTAGTTAAGGATGTTGTGTGTGGCTGCAGAAACCAAAGGGCATCCTCCTGTTACACTGGCTGGAGTGGCTCATGACTGTGAGCACCTGCCTCAAGCCAGACTGTCAAAAACAGGGCAGATACCCCCAACCTGGTGGTGTGTTCTAGAAGTAGATTTCACCAACACCAACAAATATGAACTCCTGGATCACTATAACAGTCTTACTATGGAGTCACAGACAGTCCCCTTAGACTCTCCAGTCTATCTGGCCAACTAGAGCACCTGAACTTAGTGGTAAATGGTCATTTTCACCAAAAATCACACGATTATTCAGGTTGCTTCCAGTCGTAAGAGACTAGTCACTTACCCCACATCGATTGGTACCCTAGATTTTACACCAAAGACAATACCTGTAGCAAATCCTGTAATAAACCGTCTAAAGGCTTATTCATTAAGAAAAAGAAATAGAGTTATTTACAGGTTAAAGCAACAAACATATACACACAGATGAGTTACCATCTGTTTCCTAAGAGTGACAGAGTTGTAGAGATCTGTCACTTCAAAGTGTCTTTTAGGGTGGACCGCGGAGGTAACCTCTGGGGATCTCTGGTTTCAGTTTGGTTTCTCTGACCCTGCGAGAGTTCCAACAGCAAAAGAGATGGAAAATTTTCCTTCAGCTTTGTTTTATTTCCTTCATTCAGCTTCCAAGTCCACAGGAGGAGTTTCCTTGCACATGGCATTTCCCAGGTGCCATTCACCAATCCTTTGTATTGCCATGTTCCTTGATGGCCCATCTGATTTTGATAGTCCTTCTGGATGGGCGGGGGGATAATTCCTGTGCCTAAGTTCACAAGTTCAGAGCTAACATTTTCAAAGTTATAAAGCAAAACGTACCTATTTTCTTATCGCCTGGAACACTGACGTTACAAGTGAGATTAATGCAGGCCGCAATTTACAAGCCTTTCATAGAGTCTAAACACAAACTACATTCTTATAAGACTAATATCTATTTTGAGCAAAACTAACCCAAAATATGAAGGAGGAAACTGAAGCAAAACTGGATGGGTCTAAGATGGGGTCAGGAAAGCGGATATTAATGTAGAAGAATCAGCCTAAGGCCACAGCTGAGGAAGGATGGGCCGGTGGTTTGGGCACTAGCCTTAGCTGTTGAAGCTTTGGGCTTAAGTCTCTCTTCTGCCATAGCCTTCCTGTATGACCTTACATTAGTTCCTCCCCCCTAAAATAGGCCTAGATTTGAGATTATTAGCAATCTATGTCAAGAAATTGATAGAAGTTGGCCCTCCCCAGGCTTGATGTTGGGGGTGAGGGAAGAGATGCTGATTCCTAGGACTGGAGGAAAAACAATGCAGTAGATGCTGGGTGTTCTCAGGCCAATCAGCTGTTTATTCACCACAAGTAGGGACAGGGCCGGCTCCAGGCACCAGACCACCAAGCTGGTGCTTGGGGCGGCACCTGGAGGGGGGCGGCGCGGCGCTCGGGCCCGAGAGCGGGGCCACGACCGGGCTCGCCGCCCTCCCCCCGGCGCTGCCTCTGGCCGCCGGGGAGAGCGGAGCCCCAGCCGGGCTCGCCGCCCTCCCTCCGGCGCAGCCTCTGGCCGCCGGGGGGAAAGCGGAGCCCCAGCGGGGCTCGCCGCCCTCCCCCCGGCGCTCTGGCCGCCAGGGCTCCGCTCTCCCCAGCGGGGCTCTCCGCCCTCCCCCCGGCGCAGCCTCTGGCCCCCGGGGAGAGCGGAGCCCCGGCGGGGCTCGCCGCCCTCCCCCCGGCGCTCTGGCCGCCGGGGCTCCGCTCTCCCCGGCGGGGCTCTCCGCCCTCCCCCCGGCGCAGCCTCTGGCCGCCGGGGGGAACGGGGCTCTCCGCCCTCCCCCCGGCGCAGCCTCTGGCCACCAGGGGGAAAGCGGAGCCCCGGTGGGGCTCTCCGCCCTCCCCTGGGGGGGGGCGGGCGGCGGGAGGCTTTTTTGCCTGGGGCGGCAAAAAAGCCAGAGCCGGCCCTGAGTGGGGAAGCACTGCAGAGATCCTGACAGGACTTGCATCACACACATCCCCCAAGAGAAGCAGAAGCATGTTGGGCCTGGTTCTACTCACACTAGTTTTACCTTCCGGGATGATTTCAGTGGAGATTTCCTGATTTGCACTGGTGTAAGGAAGAGGAGACTCAGACCTAGAGTGTTCTGTAAGGAAGAAGCTTGGCTAATCACAGGGACCCAAAGGAGGAAAATCATTAGAGAAAAGGAAGAAGCGGCCTCTTGGACTCCTTCCCCTTTAAGATACCTACCTCCCATACAAGCATTGCCTCTCACTGGTCAGCTCTGTCTGGTAGTTGGACCAAAGTAGGAGGAATTATTCGGCTAACACCTTGTGCCTCCAAATTGCAACAGCACCGGAGAACGTGGCCAGGGAGCTTGGGACCCCAGCAAACCGTAAGAATAAGCCCTGTAAGGGTGGACTTGGTCCTGGAAAATCTTGTTGATCTGTTTTTTATTCTGCAAAACCAGGGGGCGAAGAGGGAGCCTGAGATTTGGCTCCTACTATATCTGAACTTCTGGAGCCCAGGGCGTGGGGAATGGCACATGCAGGGTGTATCTGAAAGCAAGGGGCTGGAGATGGAGCTGGCACTTGAAGAGAGGAGCTACATCTGTAATGGCTGAGGCAGCCAATTTGTAGATTAACCAGTTATCGAGTCACCTGGTTAGGATCTCTTGGCCAGTTAAGCTCCCACCATGGTGGGTTGTAAGCACTGCCTTGCCAAAGCCAAATTATGAGTTTGTGGGCTTAAATCCCACTGGGGATGCTCTGAGAGGTTTAAAACAATTTCCTTCTCCTTTGGGAACCACTCCGAGCAACTGAGCAAAGCTTGCCCCTGAACACATGTTGTCTGTGTTTACTTGGAAAACATGGGAAGCTGACCTTTCCTGCAGTGCAGACCAAAGGGGAACCTCATAAGTCCCCTTGCATATTTACAGTCAGCATGCCTGTTGTTTACAGATTTCTTTTCAAATTTAGAAACAGGGACTTCTCCCCTCTCGCTTGTTCCTGGCTAGAGAAAGGTCTCCAGCTATTTAAGTGCATAGCGGTGATGCCAATAGACACACAACTCTGTTGGCAGCCCCCTTGAGCACTTGGCACTAGTTACGTTGCATCTATCCAAGTTTCTGGAACACACTTGATATCAGCAATTCTCTACAAGGGACACTTTGATCTCACAGCATTACATAGCTGCTTCCTGAAAAACATTCAGCTTTTCCCAGATAGCATGAGAATTGCTTCACTTTTTGCAATCCTGCTAAGTCAGCCTTTTCTGCAAGAGACAAAGAATGATTTTACATTCCCAATCATCTCTTATTTATGATGAATGTGTGAACTGGTTCAGAGCTAATAATACCTAAAACCTTCCCACAAAACACCAACTGAACTGCTGTATAGCTAGCTATGTAACCATAATGCCTATTCTTTCTGTGTCCTGCACCTTTAAATCTGTAGAGACTCATAGACTCATAGACTCATAGACTTTAAGGTCAGAAGGGACCAATATGGTCATCTAGTCTGACCTCCCGCATGATGCAGGCCACAAAAGCTGACTCACCCACAACAGAATCTTCCAGCCTGCGACCCCTGCCCTATGCTGCGGAGGAAGGCGAAAAACCTCCAGGGCCTCTGCCAATCTACCCTGGAGGAAAATTCCTTCCCGACCCCAAATATGGCGATCAGCAGAACCCCGAGCATACAGGCAAGATTCTACAGCCGGACTCTCATTTTACCCGCTATGGCCCGTTAATGCCTATTTGACTAAAATCACATTATCCCATCAAACCATTCCCTCCATAAACTTATCAAGCCTAATCTTGAAGCCAGAGAGGTCCTTTGCCCCCACCGTTTCCCTCGGAAGGCTGTTCCAAAATTTTACCCCTCTGACGGTCAGAAACCTTCGTCTAATTTCAAGCCTAAACTTCCCCACGGCCAGTTTATATCCATTCGTTCTCGTATCCACATTACTACTAAGCTGAAATAATTCCTCTCCCTCCTTGGTATTAATCCCTTTGATATATTTAAAGAGAGCAATCATATCCCCCCTCAGCCTTCTTTTGGTTAGGCTAAACAAACCGAGCTCCTCGAGTCTCCTTTCATAGGAAAGGTTTTCCATTCCTCGGATCATCCTAGTGGCCCTTCTCTGTACCCGTTCCAGTTTGAGTTCATCCTTTTTAAACATAGGAGACCAGAACTGCACACAGTACTCCAAATGAGGTCTCACCAGCGCCTTGTATAACGGAAGCAGCACCTCCCTGTCCCTACTAGAAATACCTCGCCTAACGCATCCCAAGATCGCATTAGCTTTTTTCACAGCCACGTCACATTGCCGACTCATAGTCATCCTGCGATCAACCAGGACTCCGAGGTCCTTCTCCTCCTCCGTCACTTCCAACCTATGCGTCCCTAACTTATAACTAAAATTCTTGTTAGTCATCCCTAAATGCATCACCTTACACTTCCCACTATTGAATCTCATCCTATTATTGTTACTCCAATTTACAAGGTCATCCAAGTCTCCCTGCAAAATATCCCGATCCTTCTCCGAATTGGCAATACCTCCCAACTTTGTGTCATCCGCAAACTTTATCAGCCCACTCCTACATTCGGTTCCGAGGTCAGTAACGAATAGATTAAATAAAATCGGACCCAAAACCGAACCTTGAGGAACCCCACTGGTGACCTCCCTCCAACCCGACAGTTCCCCTTTCAGTACTACCCGCTGCAGTCTCCCCTTTAACCAGTTCTTTATCCACCTCTGGATTTTCATATCCATCCCCATCTTTTCTAATTTAACCAGTAATTCCTCGTGCGGCACAGTATCAAACGCTTTACTAAAATCTAGGTAAATTAGATCCACCGCATTTCCTTTATCTAGAAGGTCTGTTACTTTCTCAAAAAAGGAGATCAAGTTGGTTTGGCACGATCTTCCTTTCGTAAACCCATGTTGTAATTTGTCCCAATTGCCATTCACCTCAAGGTCCTTAACTACTTTTTCCTTCAAGATTTTTTCCAAGACCTTGCATACTACAGAAGTTAAACTAACAGGCCTGTAGTTACCCGGGTCACTTTTTATCCCCTTCTTGAAAATAGGAACCACATTAGCTATTTTCCAGTCCATCGGTACCTCCCCCGAGTTTACAGATTTATTAAAAATTATCGCCAAGGGGCTTGCAATTTCTCGCGCCAGCTCCTTCAATATTCTAGGATGAAGATCATCTGGTCCACCCGATTTAGTCCCATTTAGCTGGTCAAGTTTGGCTTCCACCTCTGATACTTTGATGTCAATCGCCCCTCCTTTATTCCCCTCTGTCCCGCTCCCTCTATTCCTAAGCCCTTCATTAGCCTTATTAAACACCGATGCAAAATATTCATTTAGATATTGTGCCATGCTTAGATTGTCCTTAATCTCCACTCCATCTGCAAGCTTCAGTGGCCCCACTTCCTCTTTCTTTGTTTTCTTCCTATTTATATGGCTATAAAACCTCTTACTATTGGATTTAATTCCCCTCGCGAGGTCCAACTCTACACGGCTTTTGGCCTTTCTCACCGCATCCCTACATGCTCTGACCTCAATAAGGTAGGTTTCTTTGCCGATCTCTCCTCTCTTCCATTCTTTGTACGCTTTCTGTTTTTTCTTAATCGCCCCTTTGAGACGCCCGCTCATCCAGCTGGGTCTAATTCCCCTGCCTACTGACCGTTTCCCCTTTCTCGGGATACAGGCCTCGGACAGCTCGTGCAACTTCAGCTTGAAATAATCCCAGGCCTCATCTGCCTTTAGCTCTCTAAGTATGTTAGCCCAATCCACTTCCCTAAGTAGTCGCCTTAATTTATTAAAGTTGGCCTTTTTGAAATCGTAAACCTTAGTCACAGTCATAGTTTTATTTCTGTTAACCCTTCCATTTAGTTTAAACCAAATTAGCTCATGGTCACTCGAGCCAAGGTTGTCCCCTACAACCATTTCCTCAACGAGGTCCTCACTACTCACCAGCACCAAATCTAAAATGGCATCCCCCCTCGTCGGTTCAGCTACTACTTGATGAAGGAATTCATCTGCTAGCACGTCTAGAAACATCTGAGCCCTATTATTGTTACTAGCATTTGTTCCCCAATCTATGTCTGGGAAGTTAAAGTCCCCCATGATCACACAGCTCTTATTAGTTTTTACTTCCTTAAAAACATTAAATAGTTCTCTGTCCGCATCCAGGCTAGATCCCGGCGGTCTATAGCACACCCCAAGCAGTATCTACACTGTTGTAGTCAGAGATAGGTTGCCATATTATTTTTCAGTTCCGTGCAGACTGTCACAAAGGTCTAGATGAAGTCAACATCTTCCATTCAAAGCTTTTTCTTTTCAATTTTTTTTGTAGTTTTGAAATTTTCTGATGTTTCAGAAAAACAAAAAAAAACAAAAAACAATTTTTTTCTGTTTTCAGGTTTTGTTTCAGTTTTTTATTTCACCCTGCTTTTTCGCCGCTTATACACTTTATATTCAGTGGGAAAATGGAAAAAGGAAGGAAAAGAGGAAAAGGAAGAAGAAAGAGGAAAGAGTCAGAAAACAAACATGAAAAACATTCCATTCTCCCTTTTTTAGTTTTTTGGTTTTTCAGTTTTCACTGAAAAATCTGAAAATTAAAAAAAAATGCAAAAAATTTTGAGAAAAATAAAGAGCTTTTTTTGTTGTTGTTTGGGTGTTTTTTAACAATTTTTCACAAACCTTACTTATTGTTTTTCAACCAGCTCTGCAAAGGACAGAGAGAGAGAGAGAGAGAGAGAGCTGTCTCTTGGACATTCACTTTTGTTCTTTCTTGTTTGTTGTTTTTAACTAAACTAAATGCATATCTCTACACTGTAATAAAAAACCCACAGCTGGCCCGTGCCAGCTGATTCAGGCTCTTGGGGCTCAGGCCAAGGGGCTGCATAACTGAGGTGTAGATGTTCGGGCTTGGGCTGCAACTGGAGCTCTGGGACCCTCCCACCTCACAGGATCCTAGAGCCTGTCCTCCAGCCTGAGCTCAAACATCTACACCGCAATTAAAAAGCCCCTTTGCCTGAGTCCTGCAAGCCCAATTCAGCTGGCACAGGCCAGCCACAGGTTTTTAATTGCAGGTACCCAAAGTCACTCAGATGGAAAGTACGGGCTTGCCCTTTGTATATGGAAAAATATAATGCGAGTCAAGCCCAGACATCTTTCCTGAGGTATGAAAGTGTTGGGATATCATTTCCCCCCTATTTTTTTTTTTAATTTGCCCTGTGTGCTTTGGTACTTCCAAATTCTAGTCAGGCTCATAGAAAGATAGGAATTGCCATATGTGATCAGGCCCCTGGTCTCCCTCATCCAGTATCCTGCCTTTAACAGTGCCCAGTGCCAGATAATTCAGGGAATGGTATTAGGAAGCCCAGAGTGAACAGTTATGGACTATATTGTAGCTGGCTTTTGCAGGCAAGCAGGGGAGGAAGCCGGGGGGTGGGGTGGGGTGGAGTGGGGGGAAGCAGAGGCTTCAGAGCCTGACCTCCAGCCCAAGCCACAACTTCAAAGCACTGTCTACACAGCTATTTTTAGCCTGTCATCCAGACTGGGAGGCTCACTCATGCAGCCTCCAAATGCAGTGTAGAGCTACCCAATGGGGCCTCAGGCAGTGTCTAATGCGCCTATGAAGTCTACTTATAATGTGGGTAGCTGCATGGGTAGGGAGAGCAGCTTCTGCTGGACTGGAATGTCCCCATCTCTCCCCACTATGCATGTGGATGGGAAGGGGCATGGAATGGGCAAAGCCTCGAGTCTGTCCCCAATACACCAGTCAGCATGACTGCACTGGGTGACGTACACTGTGCCGGGTATAGATCTGACACAGGGCACCTCCCCACCAGAGCGAGAGGGTGACGAGGAGATAGCGCGTGACTCTCCAAGCCACAATCTGCCTCCCAGCTTGCTCTTGGCACAGCATAACAATACTCTGTCCTTTGATAAGGGCTCGAGGCAAAGCCACAGCTCAGCCCTGTGGAGTAACCTGCCCATAACAGAAATATCTTCTTGAGCCCCACGAATCCGTGGCTGAGAAAGAGAAGTGATTCTTATGAAAATAATTGTATTTTTTATTCTAATGTAACTGGGGCTCTCATTATCCACACAGATATCTACTCCTTTTTGAACCGTATAAAACTCTTGCCCTCTAGCTAATGCCATCTAGCAGCAGTAAGTTCCACAGGTTAATTGTGTGTTATGTAAAATATTTCCCGTTATCCTTTTAAATTTTGTTGCTGTTTTGGTTTCCTTGCATGTCCCTTTATTCTTGAATTATGAGAGAGCACAAATAGGATTTCTCAATTTATCTCCTCTATATCACTCCGTACCATTCTCTATGGCTAAACTTACTGACCCTCCGAGCCACACATGGCAATCTTCAGATGGTCGAGAGCCAGGATGTGCCTGCCTGGACTCAGGGCTTCACCCCATAGCGGGATAGTGGGGCTTGGGGCTGCTGCCCTGTGGGGAGGGAGGTCTCAGGGCTTCAGCCCCACAGGAGGCCCTTGCCGGGGCTCGGGGTTTCAGCCCCACTCCTGCTGAAGCCCCAAGCCCTGGCAGGCGTGCGCTATGGGGCTGAAGCCTCGAGACTCCCCATCCCCACTGTGCAGAAGCCAGAGACGATGCATGTGGGGGGCATGTGGGGCCACGTGCCCCCGAGCCCAGGTTTTGCCAGGGTGTGCTGGCCCTGCTCAGTCATTGGGTGCCACTGCGCCCCCTCCCTGCACAGCAGCTGCTGGAGCCTGCAAGCTGGGAGCTATGACTATGGGGAGAGGCAGTGGCAAACAGCGGGAGCTGCAGGGAGGGGCCGCTGAGAGTAAGAGAGAGTGGGTGTCTTTTTTGAGAAGGCTTCTATTCAGCAGTTACCCAGCTTCTTGGCCTCCCATAGTCCAAGAGCTCCTTTGTGTTCCTTTTCGGTACATCAGTGTGATTTGAAGATGAAGGCCAGTCTAGGGGGGATGAAGAAAAGAGACCAGTAACTCTCTGGCATGCCAGCTGCTCCAGCCAGTCACCATTCTGATGACATGCAGGCTTCACTTAGTGGGCTGTGCTGGCGTTTTCAGCATTCCAAATGTGCTCTTGGAGGGCTGCTCATTTCCCTGGGCCACATAAGCTGCCGGGGGTTTCTAGGTGCCACACAGTACCCGGGCACTTGGATGAAAAAGGAAACTGGGAATTCTTAGCACAGCCAATTCACACAGACTCTTCAAGCTGCACTTGACATTCGTTCTCAGTGCCAATGGATTTTCTCTGCTGAACAGAAAGGAGAGGGAAGGCTGCTACAGGGACATGTTGGAATGAAATCGGAGAGTGAGGGAGGCAGCGTGGGTACCAGGGAAGCTATGGCACTAAGGCCAAAGAGGGAGCGCATCAGAGTAGAAGATAGCATGAGAATGAGTCAGGGAGAGAGCAGAGGTCAGAATCACTAGGAGAAAACCCATATTTATGCTCAAAATAGGAGAGCCTCCCTCAGCTTCCGGGCATAAAGGTTGTGCACATTTTGAGAAGACCTTCAGCACAGCCTGGTACACTTAAGCCTAACTGAAAATGTTAGTCATCAGCGCTGTGATGAGTCATGCCCCCCACCCCTCCTTCCAGCCCTGCGCTGCCTCATCGAGGCGAGTGAAAGTACAGATGAAGAGGAAGGTCGAGCTGAGGACAGCACCACAAGCCATTCGGTGCTGCGGAATTTCTCAGCCTCTCACTATGTCAACGCTCATATCATGAATCTTTCACATTCAGCAGTTGGTGTATGCGGAGAAGAGCAGCGGCCATCTGGGGAAAGACACGGGGGGAATTCCTTCCTCAGGCAGCCTGCCTCAGAGGGAGACATTTTCTCAAGGGGGGAAGAAACAAACAGCATCAGAGACAAGTGTCTGAAAGGTAGAAAAGGGGAGAGGTGTATTCACTTGCTGATTGTCAGATTAATCAGAAAACAAATAAAAAAGGGGGGGGCAATCACCAATGATTCCCATCCTGTGTACAATAAGGGGTGGGATATCAGTTTCTGATGGGTATTAAAACCAAGGGAAATAATAGGACCCAAATCCTGGTCCCACTGAAGTCATTTTGCCATTGATTTCAATGGGGCTAGGCTTTCAGCCTTAGTTTTGGACAGATTTAGGCAGCGGGGTCTGGCAGAAGGTGCTGGGAATCAGGATATCCCACGTTCTAGTCTGCGCTCTGTCACTAACTTGCTTAGTTATGATGGGCAAATCACTCTATCTCTTTGCCTCTTTTTCTCCATCAGGTAACTGGAGTCAGGCTGTAGGATCATGTTTGGAGTTATTCTGCTACTACACAGGAATGTTCAAACTTTTTATATGAAAACCTGTTTCATTTTAAAATAACCTTTTTATAGAATAAAAATTGGGTATAAAACAGGGATAATCATACTTGTTTTCTCCCATCTTTGTCTGTTTTATTATAGTGGTGTGTCATCATGACTTCTGTTTAAAGGTCAATCTTTCTAAGTCCTCTAAAGTTGACATGCTTAGTCAGGTTCCTTTGAAATTTGGTGTGCATGAGTAGGGTTAGTGATCCACATTTGGGATCATTTGAGCTAAGGGTTGTGGAGATAAGCCCACCAAAACCACCGTTTTTTTGAAAAATTGTCTAGGTTTTTCGTTTGTTTGGAATTGGGTTTTTTTTGTTTTGCACTGGGCTAGAGTTCAAACTATTGATGGGATATAAGTCAAAATGGTCTCAATCTGTCAAGTTTTACCTAAGGTAGTGCATGGCATCCATTCAATATTTGGGGAACCCAAACGGAGAATAGTATTTAAGAAAATGCACGTTTTACAGTGTGCATGTGCCAATACAGAAAAATGTCTAGAGGGTTTCCATATACCCCACTTTATATGCTTTAAAACTCAACTCTTATTAGTGTTCTAAAATCTGAATGGTTATTCAGATTGCTTTGAAATCTGGTGTGTTTCATTGGGATTCAGGGTTGTACCAGTGATCCATATTTGGAATCATTTGACCAAGGGATTCCCGAGTTACACCCCCCAAAAACCTGTTTCCTTCTGCTGCCTTGGACTGTTAAAGTGAGAGGTACTGACTGGAGTAATCACACAGGCCTAACTGAAACTGATGCCTGTGACCTCACCCGTCAATAACAGAACTAATGATAAATTAATCCCAAGCCCCCGGCGAAGACAAAAGGAGGTTTGGACTGAGGTGTGGAGGTTGGGTACAATTTGTGAGGCATGGGGGGACAGTTTTATTTTGGGGGAGATACTTTAATTATATCTGGGGGAAAATTAAGCATGTGAATGCCTCCAGGGAGAGGAAAGGTATTAGGGGGCTGAGGAGCGGGGGAATGGGGTAGAGGGGTTTGGGGCTGCCATGAATGGGGGGGGGAAGAGTTATGGGTAGGGAGATAAATAGGGATGGGTAGTAGGGGAGGGGAGAGAGGTTGGGGGCTCAGATGAGGGATGTGTGGCACCTACCAGTACTGTAAGTGTACCCCCATCCCCCCTGAACCTCACAGCTCTGCCAGAGCACCCAACCCCCCGGCTACCCCAGCTTTGCCATTGCATCCCAACTACCTCTCACCCCCACCCTCTGCACACCACAGCTCTGCCAGTATACCCCAACCATCCTGCACCCCACAGTTCTGCTACTACACTCTACCTCCCAGAACCTCCAGCTCTGACCGTGCATCCCAACCACCCTGCACCCCAACCTTCCTGCACTCCCAGCCCTGCACCCCGGCCCCCTGCGACTCACAGGTGTGTCAGTGCACCCCAACCCCCTGCAGCCCACAGCTCTGCCAATGCACCACAGCCCTTTCACAACCCATTCACGCTCACCCACAGGATTCCACCTACCACTTTTAAAGTGTGCCCTTGTTGCCAAGAAGGCTAACGGCATTTTGGGCTGTATAAGTAGGGGCATTGCCAGCAGATCGAGGGACGTGATCATTCCTCTCTGTTCGACATTGGTGAGGCCTCACCTGGAGTACTGTGTCCAGTTTTGGGCCCCACACTACAAGAAGGATGTGGAAAAATTTGAAAGAGTCCAGCAGAGGGCAACAAAAATGATTAGGGGGCTGGAGCACATGAGTTATGAGGAGAGGCTGAGGGAACTGGGATTGTTTAGTCTGCAGAAGAGAAGAACGAGAGGGGATTTGATAGCTGCTTTCAACTACCTGAAAGGGGGTTCCAAAGAGGATGGATCTAGACTGTTCTCAGTGGTACCAGATGACAGAACAAGGAGTAATGGTCTCAAGTTGCAGTGGGGGAGGTTTAGATTGGATATTAGGAAAAACTTTTTCACTAGGAGGGTGGTGAAGCACTGGAATGTGTTACCTAGGGAGGTGGTGGAATCTCCTTCCTTAGAGGTTTTTAAGGTCAGGCTTGACAAAGCCCTGGCTGGGATGATTTAGTTGGGATTAGGTCCTGCTTTGAGCAGGAGGTTGGACTAGATCACCTCCTGAGGTCCCTTCCAACCCTGATATTCTATGATTCTATGACTAAAAGGATGCACACCCACAAAAGTTGCCCATGCCACCTACCTTCTGTTCCCCTCTATCTCGCAGTAACCAATGGGAATTATTTGCATACACTTCAGGTACAGTCAGGGTGTTAGATGTACCTACACCAGTGGTTCTCAACCACTTGCCCCAATCAGCACACAGCTGCGGCCCATGTGACATCCTCAGGGCCGCACAGGTAGTATAAATAGTGTGTGGACGCTGCCCATATAACACACAGAGAGCTACATATGCGGCCCACAATGGTAAATAGGTTGAGAACCACTGACCTACACTAACTGGTGGAGGCAGTAGTTGGGACTGCTTGGTAAAGGTGTGCTTGTGATATGAGGCCATGTCTGCATTCCTTTGAGGAGTGTGACAGAGCTGTGACTGTGATAGGAGGCGGTCTCTGTTCTGCTCCCTGCAGTGTGTGTGAGGAAAGGGAAATGCTGCATAGGTATCTGACAGATCCAGTATATAGTATTTCAATATAGAACTTTGTACGTTATATAATTAGCAGGGCGCAGGGGTTTTATTACAAAGGTCAGTAGCAAGCTGGGATATGATAGCGGTCTACATTTATTACATTTATTACCTCCTGGTAAAGTGAGTGTGGCCGGTGTCAGGTGCAGCTCTACTGAGTGGCGGAGGCAGTAGTTAGCTCTGCTTGGTAGAGGGTGTTTGTGAGATCTGTGGATTAGTTTAAGGTGTGCAACAGAGCTGTGGTTGTGATATGAGGCGATCTACGTTTTCCACCCTTTCATTTCTGTGTACCTTCAGGGTCCAATATGCATCATTTCTGTCCAGAATTCTGTAGGTTAAGTCGGCAGCAGGACATAGGGCTTTTATTCCAAAGGATATTGTCAGTACCTGCTTGTGTTCAGCGATCCTGTGATAACTACTGTCGAAAACCATGCAGCCCTGGACATGTCCTCCCATTATAATAATAATAATTATTATTATTGGTGCTTTCCCAGGTTAGGGGGGGAACCCAATGCAGCACTTAGCTACATTTCTATATGTATCACTTTGATTGTGGCAAGCCTAATGGTTTGGTGAGTTATGCACTGAACTCTGACTTTCCAAGCACTAAATATAGAAAACGTGCACTCTTTAGGGGCTATATTTAGCTTTGCTGAGGTTAAGGGGGGAGGTGCTTTGTTACTCAAGCAGGGAAAGCAAAATGACCGCTGTCAGGGAAGCTTGGTTGATGCAGCAGCAGCAGCCTCTGCCTAAAATTCCCCTGTTATTTCAGTGTGAGAAGGAACTAAATTAGAACCAGCAGACTTGATTGCTCTGTTTACAACATGCGATCTGGTAGCTGTCCTATTTAGGCTTTATGGCTCTGAGTTGGTTACTTCCTCCAGATAGGACTTTATGTCTCAGGTGTTCCACTCAAATACTTAGAATGATGCTTATTTAGGGAGAGGAGAGACTTTAAATTATACAGATTGAAATTCAGAATTGCAAGGACCAAGCTTATCTCAGCTAACAAATAATATTTTGCCTAAAGACGCTCACAGGGAGTAAATCATGACTCTCTGACATTAGCCTGGGCAGGGCTTTTCAGGAGCATCAAAGGTTCATAAACAAGGAGGACTGGCTGGCTCAGGATTGCAGCCTTTCACCTCTTATTCACCTGCTCTAGTGCAGGGGTTCTCAACCTTTTTCTTTCGGAGCCCCCCTCCCCTCCCCCCAACATGCTACGAAATCTCCATGGCCCACCTGTGCCACAACAACTGTTTTTCTGCATATAAAAGCCAGGACCGGTGTTAGGGGGTAGCCTACAGGGCAATTGCCCAGGGCCCCACACTACAGGAGGCCTTGTGCAGCTAAGTGGCTCAGGCTTCGGCTTCAGCCCTGGATGGCAGGGCTCGGGGTCCCGGGCTTCAGCCCCATGCAGTGGGGCTTCGGCTTTCTGCCTTGGGTCCCAGCAAGTCTAATGCTGCCCTGCTTGGCGGACCCCCTGAAACCTGCTTGCGGCTCCCTGGGGGGCCCTGACCCCTGATTGAGAACCACTGCTCTAGTGCACTCAACTGGAAGTCAGGTGATTGGGGTTCCGTTCCCCAGATGTGCTATTAACTCGTGTGTCCTTGGGCAAGTCACTGTCCCCTCTTTGTCCATCAGTTTCCCCATCTGTCAAATGAGGAAAGCGATGTTTACTCTCCTTTGACAGGTATGGATGAAAAGCGCTATGTATTACTCAGGCCAGCCCAGGTTACCAGAAAGTGAAAGTCTAACTGGGGCTGTCTGGAAAAATATCCATCAAAACTGGCTTTGGACAGAAAATTGGGTTTTCAACTAAACAAAATTTTTCACAAAAAATTTCCACAGAAAAATTTGATTGTCAAAAAAACGAATGCCCAAAAAGCAGCTCCCCAGAAGACTCCTTCTCCCAGGATGCACTGTGCCTGTGCAACTGCCATGACGCACTGCTTCTCCTCACCAAAACAGGAGACAGTGGTGATTCTTGAGGGGTGTAACCTGACCAGAGACCTCAGCCAGTAGAGGACCATAGATTCATAGATTCATAGATTCTAGGACTGGAAGGGACCTCGAGAGGTCATCGAGTCCAGTCCCCTGCCCTCATGGCAGGACCAAATACTGTCTAGACCATCCCTGATAGACATTTATCTAACCTACTCTTAAATATCTCCAGAGATGGAGATTCCACAACCTCCCTAGGCAGTTTATTCCAGTGTTTAACCACCCTGACAGTTAAGAACTTTTTCCTAATGTCCAACCTAAACCTCCCTTGCTGCAGTTTAAGCCCATTGCTTCTTGTTCTATCCTTAGAGGCTAAGGTGAACAAGTTTTCTCCCTCCTCCTTATGACACCCTTTTAGATACCATGAGGGACCTGAACTACAACTCCCCCCGAGGCACTGCAATAGCACTTCAGAATCAACATGTTTCGTTTTTCAACATTTCACCAAAAACTCCGACATTTTCCGTGGGATTCTCCTCCTTCACCCTTCCCCTCCCCCCATGCTCCGACCAGCTCTGTAATTAACTAACTTCTGTAATCTGTTCAAACGTGAAATAAGAAAATGGCCTCAGTGCGTTTTTCAGTGGACAAGTTACTACATCAGAAAAATCACCCCCACATCTGGATTTCTTTGGCTTCACGCCATCAGTTGCACTCACTACTGTGTTTTGGAAAAGACGCATGGCTGTAAAAAGAAATAAAAACACTGGGACAACTGTATGTTTTCTTGTCAGAACCAAATTGGAATTGTAGGAGAACCTTGGATATGTTACCTTAAATAAACCTTTCCTAGCCCAAACCAGACCCAACCTTGGATAGTTTGTGAGATCTGACACGTTAACAGCCTGCAGTGGGATGGCTGCCAACAAAGGTAGTGAGTACACTTGGGTACTTTGTGAGTCCTGAGGTATCTTACACCTCCTTCCATCCCCACAGCATGTTACACGTACTTAGATTCCACTTGACTTACTTAAGACAGGTCTACACTTAAAATCCTGAAGCTGCACTGCTGCACAGCTTCAGTGAAGACGCTACCACACCAAGTGGAGGGCATCTCCCGTCAGTGTAGTTAATCCACCTCCACAAGAGTCGGTAGCTATGTTGCTGGGAGAAGCCCTCCCGTTGACACAGCACTGTCTATACTGGGGGTTAGGTTGGTATCACTGTGTTGCTCCTGGGAGTGGATGTTTCATACCCCTGAGCAAGGCAGTTATACTGATATACGTTTATAGTGTAGCCCTGGCCTAAGACTAACACCCACTTACCAGCACTTAACTCACCCAGTCATCTTACACGTCACCTTGGAATTTGGACCACAGAGCCTAAGAAGGTGTTATTCACACACACAGGTCTCCAGCAAGAAAGGCAACTAACAACAGGGTGCAAGGATGTGTAAATTCAGGATGTTCATCCTCTCCATTAATTTACACCTCCCTACATCTTCTGGCTCCTTGGTGTGTGAGTCACACCAACTTCGACTCTCTTACACATCAGCAAGTGGGTGGAAGTAGGCTTAGGGGAGACAGAGTGTAACTGCGCATGATTCTTCCCTCAGTTAAACCCTCTCCTCTCTGCTGTAAGAGCCAGCTCTCAGTTCTGCTATTCTTTTCATGCCAATGGGAGGTCGGCACAAACAGGGAGAGGTAAATATTAGAGGTGAGATCCCATAGGTGGAGATGGGAGAAGAAACCAGCCCTTTGAAATGTTCTTCTCCTCCCAGGTGCTGTGCACCAAAGTAGGCACAATGACCTAATTATTCAACCGCACAATGTGTAAAGCCCTAGATTTGAAAGAAACCTGCTCACACATACAGCGTATACTGTAAAAAAAAAGAGCAGAGCAATATTAAAGAAACCAAATTAATGTGCTGGAACCCCACTCGCTCTTTGTCTGTTGTGACTACTTAGGGCATGGCTACACTTGCAGATGTAGAGCGCTGTGAGTTAAACCAGCCCTCGGAGACCGCAGCAGGGAAAGCGCTGCAGTGTGTTCACACTGTCAGTTGCTAGCGCACTGGCGTGGCCACATTTGCGGCACTTGCAGCTGCATTGGGAGCGGTGCATTATGGGCAGCTATCCCACAGAGCACCTCTTCCCATTCTGGTGCTGTGGCTTGTGTGAAGGGGGCGGGGGAGTGGGGCATTCTGGGTCCTGTCCCAACGCCCCGTGATGCATCGCTTTGCATCCCAGCAATCCCTGTGCTTCCGTCCACATTGTGTGCCATCTTTCAACGTTTTTTGTACTGTGCGCTCTGTCTTCCCTTTCGGTCTGCGGGAATGGAGCCCAAACTGCTGAGGAATATGCTGATGGGTCTCGCCAGCATGTCATGAATTGCAGTCGAATTACTCCTTACGCTACAAACTGACAGTGAGGAGTCCGACGATGATGCTGACTTGCATAACGCATATGACACAAGATTGCTTGTGGCATTCACGGACATGCTCACCTCAGTGGAACGCCGTTTTTGGGCTCAGGAAACAAGCACTGAGTGGTGGGATCACATCGTCATGCAAGTCTGGGATGAAGAGCAGTGGCTGCAGAACTTTCAGATGAGAAAAACCACTTTCATGGGACTGTGTGATGAGCTCGCCCCCACCCTGTGGCGCAAGGACACGAGATTGAGAACTGCTGGTGAAGAAGCGGGTGGCTATTGCAATCTGGAAGCTGGCAACTCCAGACAGCTTCCGATTGGTCACTAACAAGTTTAGAGTGGGAAAGTCGACCGTTGGAATCATGTTGATGCAAGTTTGCAGGGTCATTAATCGCATCCTGCTCAGAAGAACCGTGACTCTGGGTAACGTGCATGACATTGTGGATGGCTTTGCACAAATGGGTTTCCCTAACTGCGGAGGGGCAATAGATGGGATGCATATTCCAATTCTGGCACCAGCCCACCTAGCCTCCAAGTACGTAAATCAGAAGGGGTATTTCTCTATGGTTCTCCAAGCACTTGTGGATCACTGTGGGCTTTTCACTGACATTAACGCAGGCTGGTCCGGAAAGGTGCATGACGCATGCATCTTTCGGAACACAGGCCTGTTCAGGAAGCTGCAAGCCAGGACTTTCTTCCCAGACCAGAAGATCACCATAGGGGAAGTCAAAATGCCCATTGTGATCCTTGGAGACCCCACTTACCCTTTAATGCCGTGGCTCATGAAACCTACACAGGGAGCCTTGACAGCAGCAAGGAGCGGTTCAACAACAGTCTGAGTCGGTGCAGAATGACTGTGGAGTGTGCTTTTGGCCATTTAAAGAGTCGCTGGCGCTGTCTGTAAGGGAAGCTGGACCCGGCCAATGACAACATACCTGCAGTTATATCCGCATGCTGAACCCTCCATAACATTTGTGAAGGGAAGGGTGAAAGATTCACTCAAGCATGGACCTCGGAGGTTCAACACCTGTAGGCTGAATTTGAACAGCCAGAGAGCAGGGCTATTAGAGGGGCGCAGCGTGGTGCTGCAAGGATTAGGGATGCCTTGAGGGAGCAAATTGAGGCTGAAAGCCACCACTAATGTTTGGTGCCCTGCACAGGAGTGAAGTGCAGTGGTTCCAATGTTAGTAGGAATCTGTGTTTGCTACATATGATGCACTGACTTGCAGTGCCTCTTCCTTTCTTGGGCTACGGTATCTTTTACTTAATGCAATAATAAAGAATGTTTTCAAAGGCAAAAAATTCATTTATTGAAAAGAAAATTCATTTATTGAAAAGAAACACAACTGCTTGGGAAACAGAAAGGGCATGACACATCTGTGCTGTGTGGGACGAGGGAAGGGGGTGGGGTGGGGTGGGGAATGGGACAATCACAGATTTGTGTATGTCCTGTTATCATACTCAGCCTTCCTGTCTGGAGTGCCGTGCAATGAGTGCTGCACTTCAGGCTGGCTAAAATGCATGGTGATGGGGGTTGAGTGCAGTGGGTAAGGGTCATAATTTGCAGGGCTGGGTGGTGAAGCTACAGGTGCTGGAGGCAGCTGGTGGTGATAAGAACCTGGATGTTGGGGAAAGTGGGTTGGTGGTGACATGGGGGCACAAGGGAAAGCGTTTTGGGACAAGGGCTGCGGGGGGGGGGCACGGAAGTGATCTGCCTGCATTGCTACGAGTGCCTGTATTGAGTCCGCTTGGCGCTCCATGATGCTTAGTAGCCGCTCCATGATGCTTAGTAGCCGCTCCATGCTTTGGTGCCGGCGATCCGCATGCTGCTGGTGGATCCTCCTTTCACTCTCCCGCCACTCCTGCATTTTTTGATTTTCATTAAGGGACTGCTGCATGACTTCATGCAGCATGTCCTCTTTGCTTCTTCGCGGATGCTTCCTAATTCTTTGGAGTCTTTCGGCCATTGATAACAAGGACAGCTGGGATCTCAAGGTTGCATCTGTAAAGCCAAAATTCAACACTTAACAGAGGCAGCATTGTTCACACCAGACAGAGCAATGATTTGCCTGTCCTTAAAGACAAGCACAGTGTACACAATAGCAGAAATTGCCCGTCCCAAAGAGAGCGCACCTAACCCACAGGAGCCCCAAAATGGTGAGTAAGCACAGGGGCAAGGGGAACTGATTGTTTCATGGCCGTACTGTCCTCTGGGGTTCTGTGCCTTGGGGAGAGCCAACAGCTTCAGGGAGCCCCTATACTGAACACTGTTCCCATATTTTCCACAGGATGAGTTCGTCCTGGAAGATATCTCGCTGCTGAGGGTGACCTGGGAAGCAAGGGAGGATCTTCTACTACAATGCAGCTTCTGCCCTGGCCCATATGCAGCTTGCCCGTGTGCAGCAATGGTCCCTCTGCCTGTCACGGCATAGTGGTGCGGACATGTTAGCCTGACTGGGACCCTGCACAAGTGGATTGCCCAGCTTCTGCATGAGACCTTTGAAGAGATCACTGAGGCCGATTACCGCGATGTGAGAGAGCACATCAACGCCCTATTCCGCATCTAGGCATGCATGCAGCCCTAACCCTCCTCGGCCCAAGAGCCCTCACCGAACAACTTCCTTCCCAAAATAAAAACCGCTTACCTGGCACCTCCTCTGGTGTTTGTTCTTCCCCAAGCATCATCCGCAGCGACTGGTTACCTTCCTCCTGTCTTGAAAACAGCTCCTGGCTGCATGCATCTAAGGATGCCGGGCTGTCTCCCTCTTCCTCAGCACCCTTGCTCCCACTTTCCTCCTCCTCCTGCCTTGTTGAACTGGGCTCTGGAGTGTCCATGGTGGTCTTCGGAGTGGAGGTGGGGTCGCCCCCAAGTATTGCGTCCAGCTCTTTGTAGAAATGGCACACCGCGGGGGCAGCACCGGAGCGGCGGTTTGCAGTAGGCATTCCGCAGCTCCTTCACTTTAACCCTGCACGGCACTGCATCCTGGTCATGGCGCCTTTCCATCATGTCTCTCGATATCTGCCTGAAGGTATCGTAATTCCTACGGCTGGAGCGCAGCTGGGACTGAACAGCTTCTTCCCCCCAAACACTGATGAGGTCCAGCACCTCGCCTTTGCTCCATACTGGGGATCGCCTGGCACGTGGAGGCATGGTCACCTGGAAAGTTTCGCTGAGAGCACTCCACGCTTTGCTGAGCAAACAGGAAGGGGATTTTCAAAATTCCCAGAGAATTTAAAGGGCGGGTCTGACGGTTGGTCACCTGAGGGCAGGGCAGTAGAGTTCAAAGTGATGACCAGAGTGGCTAGAACAGGCATTGTGGGACACTTCTGGAGGCTGATCAGAGCGCATTAATAGACCAGGGCATCCACACTGGCGCCGCAGTGCTCCAGCCAGGGCGCAGCAAGCGTTATGCTTCTCATGGAAGTGGATTACCAGGAGCGCTCTAGCCGCGGAGTACAGGCGCTCTACGTGTCTTGCCAGTGTGGATGTGTCATGAGTTAGGGCGCCCAGGGCTGCTTTAATGCGCTCTAACTCGCAAGTGTAACCAAGCCCTTAGATTGTAAAAGTTTCTTAGGGAAGGGCCTTGCCTCTTACTCTGTGTTCATACAGTGCTTAGTACAATGGGGTCCCCGCTCTAGATTGGGGGACTCCCTGCACTTCTGCAATATAAATAATAATAATAATGATTCTGTCATCCTCACTCACACAGTGGCACTATTGGTAGAGGCAGGTACCGCTCAGTGTGATAAGGGTGTGAGAGTCCTCCTTAGTTTCCCTCTGAGCTCCCCCTCTCAAGTACTGACCAGACCCACCCCCATTTGAACTGTTTCTTTTGTCAGTCTTCATCTGAAGGAACAGCTGGTTCCTCCAGGCATTACGACCTGATTTTGGTTAATGTTGTGTAAGATTGAACAATATCCCATGTATTATATCCAGAGCTTTGTGCATTAGAAATGAATAAGGGCCTGATTCCAGGAGGTCTATGCAGCAAGGTACATGGAATAAGATACAACTCCGGTTATGTCTACACTTTGAGCTGGGGGTGTGAGCGACTAGCTGCCCTGAGTACAAACCCATCCAAGATGCTAGGTGCATACTTGTGTGGCTAGCCCCACCCATGGCTCGTGCCACGTCTGCGCTCTATTTTTAGGGTGCTAGCCCAATCAGAGCTAGCGCAGGACCAGGTATGTCTCCTCGTGCTGGGAATCATAGCTCCTGCTTGAAGTGTCGGTGTACCTTCAGTGTGAGTAAGGGTGCCAGAGTTTGTCTATACAAAAAGAGCAAGTGAAATTGCATCACCCACACAAAGGATCCAGATGCCCGTTCCGTTTCTTTTGTTTTTGTGTTCAGTTTCCATAGCCCGCAATGACCTAGATGCAGGGCATTTCCTGTGATTAGCAACCTTTGGGGTTCGTGACCTTTAGGTAGATCTTGGCTTAGCCTCTCATTAATTTCACCTCAGCTGGACAGTACTAGGCTATAGCCTATCCCTTACCAGAGCTTATCTTTTTTTTTTTTTTTTTTTTTTTAAAGATGCCCACTCAAGATGGTTTTCTTTTGGGGCAGCAGTAGCTTCCATATTCTTACACACACACACACACACACACACACACACACCATAAAATGGTAGAAATTAGCAATGTGACAGGCCTATTTGGTTATCTAGTCTACCCCTACCGTTTCCGAGGGTCTGATTCTCCATTATCCTGCACCTTGTACAATCATTTACACCAGGGCAAAGTGATGTAAAGTGGGTGCCATTCTGACCCTCACTTTGCCTCTCTTCTTGTGCATTATCTGATCTAGTGTAAAATATCTCACAGGCTGAAGCTTCTCCCACTTCCCTTAGAGTTTATTCCCTGGCCTAATACATCTCATTATTAGCAAGTTCTTCTTGGTATTTATCATAAAATTTCCTTTGTTGGATTTAATCCCTAGTTATAGCACCTTGGACCATCCTAAATAATTCCCTTTCCTCTTTGTTCTTTGCACACTGCACCTACTTATAGATATTAGTTTGTACTTTTAGTTGTCATGTAGCCAAGCTATACAGTACATAGTATTTAATCTTTAAATCAATCCCTCCAGGGCCCTGCTGCCAGTGATTGATGTTTTGATTGGAAGGAAGTTGGTAGCAGCACAACTCAGAAGAACTAGATGTTTTTCTATTATGGGAAACAGGTTATTGAGTTTCAACAGTATCTTGCCCTTCATTCTTTCAGTGGAACTGTTTGTGAGTTCTCCACAGCCTTTTGTTCAGAGTGGCTTGCCTTCAGCTGGCAAAAGTTATTCCCCTGCTTTCTTCCACCACTCTCCCCCCCCAACTGACTATGCTAGGGCAGTACAGACAGAAACACCTGAGAATAACTGAATCCACTTTTCATTGCAGTCCCACCAAACTACAGGGGGTGCAGCACATCAGGCTCATGTGAGCCTCACTAGAGGAAAACCATTGTCAAGAAAACACTGCAGTGCCTGGTTCTATGTCATGGGGGCAGAGAGGGAGGGCTGCTACAATGTGTACATTCTTTTGTTCTGTACTATAGCAAACAAAGGACTATTTAGAACATGTATATGTGTGTGCATAGACCTATATGTACACACTCCCCATATCAGCACCTATCATCGTGGGGATGATGCAGTTGTTTGGGTGCTTATCTGATCTGAACCTCCCAAACATTTTACTTTGGGGCGGGGCCTGTCTTTTTTGTTCTGTGTTTGTACAGCACCTAGCACCATAGGGTTCTGTTCCATGACAGTGACTCCTGGGAACTATTTCAATGCAATTTAATATTGTTATATTTATTATTAATAATAAATATTTACCCATCACTAATTCCATAGATAACAAAAAAGAGTTACTGTAAAACAAGCCCTCCCCACATGTGCAATGGAAACTCACTGTAATGTCACATATATTGTCATATATAATCTGTCTGTACAGTGAGCTCTAACATAGATGGTAGGTGCCTTAGAGGTACCTAGGGAGAAAGAAAGATTTAGATTAGATTTGTAGGATTGAGGCTACCTTGCCACAACTTTGGGAGGGGAGGAGAAAGGGAAAAAGAAACGAGATGCACATTTTATCTCCATCATGTAGTCTCAGTGAGAAGGCACACACCCAGTGATGAGCTGCGAAAATCTTAGGAACCGGTTCTTCGGTGGCACTTCGGCGGTGAGTCCTTCACTCGCTCCGGGTCTTCAGTGGCACTTCGGCGGCGGGTCCTTCAGTGCCGCTGAAGACCCGGAGCGAGTGAAGGACCCACTGCCGAAGTGCCACCGAAGAACCGGTAGGGAACCGCCCGGTGAGTACAAGCCCCATGTACCTCCCAAAACAGCCTATTCCCCCGCCCATCTGACCCCCACCCACGTCCTGGCCCCGCCTGCCCCCCTCAGAACCCGCAACCCATCAAACCCCCCCCCGCTCCTTGTCTCCTGACCACCCCCTCCCGAGACCCCCACCCTAACTGTCCCCCAGGACCCCACCCCCTACCCAACTCACCCCACTCCCTGGCCCCTGACTGCCCCGACCCCATCCACCACCACCCCGACAGACCCCCGGAACTCCCACACCTAACCAACCCCCCCCGTACCCCGTCCCCTGACTGCCCCCCCAGAACCTCCTCTCCCTCCAATCGCTCCCTGCCCCTTATCCAACCCCTCCTCCAGGCCCCAGCCTGGCCCCCTTACCATGCTGCTCAGGGCATTGCGTGTGGATGCCGCGCGGCCCTCTGGAGCTCGCAGCTCCATCCCCTTACCATGCCGCTCAAAGCAGCAGGAGCTGCTGAGCTGCCCAGGAGCGGTCCAGAGCGCTGGCGCCAGCGGCGTGGCACGCTGAGGCTCTGCGAGAGGGGGGAAGGCGGGGGAGCCTCCCCCGCCAGGAGCTCAGGTGGGCCGGATGTGGCCCGCGGGCCGGTGTAACGACAGAAAAACCTCCCTCTCCTAATCGCCAACCCCTTTAACAACCGGTTCTAAAACGGCTTCTAAATTTAACAACTGGTTCGTGCTAACCGGCTCCAGCTCACCCCTGCACATACCCATACTGAGAAGTGTTGTTGCTTTTTAATGGGAGGATGTTGGTGTCTATATTCATTGAGTCAGCTGCCTGGTGCTATGAGGTTATCGTTTCTTAAAAGCAGCACAAGTATAAAAATAGGATTTTACAATCAGACAAGCAGAGAGACGATATATTAAAAGTTACAGGGAACAAAATCCCACAGGATATAGTGAGGATAAAAACATTGTATTGTGAAACACTTTGAGCTCCAATGATGAAAAATGCTATATAACAGCTAGATATGATGATGGTGATGTTGTCGATGATGATGCAGACAAGTAAGAATTCTATTCCATTATCCTTTTACTAATACAAAGCCAGAGTGACAAAACCAGAGCTGACAATAGACTGTATAGTTTATAACAGGCAAAAATATTTGATATAAGCGCAGGCCCTGATCCGGCAAAAGTTTACACATGTGCTTAATTTTACACACAAGAGCAGTTCCATTGAATGCCTACTGATGCTACTCACATGTATAAAGTTAAGCATGTGCATGTTTTCAGGATCAGAGGGTGTAAATAAATCCATTAATTCAAAATATTAGAATGCTGTAGTTCTATTTTAAAATATGTTTAAAGTGAGGAAAATCAGTTAAGTTTCTGCAGTCAACTTTAACTCTGACCCCACATCACTCCCAGACATGTGCTATATTATTGCCAACTATTTTTCTTACGTATTTTTTATTTCAGAAGTGTTACAACATTTAAATGTAAACATTTTTGAAAATTTCACCCACTAGAGCTAATCAGGGTGGATAAAAATCAAGCATTGTTTTTTAATTTAAAAAATAGGATTTTTTAATTTAAATGGTTTTTTATTTAAATGACAATTTTTTTGTTTTTTTAAAATAAATCTGTTTAAAACTCAATCTGAATTTGACAATTTATGTTACGATATAAACCTGCTATCATCTATTAAAATCATTGAAATAAATAACAAAGTAATATGCTGAATTAATGAGCTCTCCTCAAGTAAATGCTTTATTTTTATATTAAAAATTAGTGGGAAAAGATCTTTCACTAACTTGCATGGTCAAGCTTCATAAAGATGGTACAATATGACATGAACTAAATTAAGTATTGTGACAAAGTTCTGTCCTTGTCTCCGTGGGTCCTGCGTTTCCTGACAGATTTTTGCTAGCCTCAGAGGCTCACTGTGACCCTCCACATAGCCCTTCTCTCTCTAGAGGCAAGGGTCACAGTCTACTGAGCCATTTTCAATCATAAGCCAGCGAGGGAGGTGAGGAAAAACAACCCTCCCTCACACAGTCTCTGTTGTCTCCCAGTATCAGTGATTAATCAGGGAGGGGAGTGGGGGAGCCCGGGCCCACCCTCTACTCCAGGCTCCAGCCCAGGGACCCTAAACTTAGCAGCTATGGAAGCTGACTTTTTGGAAATAGGGCATGTACAATTCCCTGGGCTACTTCCCCACAGCAGCCCCCCACTCAATATCTTCTTCACAATTACCTCAGGGCCTCCTTCCTTGCACCTGATATGGATTCGTACTACTTCATGCACAGCACACTCCTATAACTCCTGACACCCATCCCACACTGACTAACTGGGAGGCTTTTAACTAGTTCCAGCCAGTCCTTAATTGGCTTCAGGTGTCCCAATCAATCTAGCTGTCTCTCCTGCCTTCTAGAAGGATCTTAATTGGCCCCAGGTGTCTTGATTAACCTGGAGCAACTGCTATTTGGTTACCATGGTACCAGGGATTTGTTTAGCCTGGGGCTAACATACCTTTTCCTCACTACTTTACTGTAGCCATCTGGCCTTGCCCCATCACAGTATCTATATAATTTTCAGTATTTATAATGGAGTGAATTCCAAATGTCAGCACTTTCAGTCTCTGTTGTGCAGAAAAGCTTTTCCTTAATTACTTTTTATTTCAGTTTAGCAGAAATACTTTTAATTTCACATTTTCAGTCTATTCTATTAATCAGAGTCATCTAACATTCTTTAGCATAGCTTCTACTGTAGATGTCAACAACAGGAAAGTTGGGGGGGAAAGTATTTTTTTTAAATGTTGGTTTTGTGCTTTTTTCATTGAATTCCAATTTCTATCCAAATGCAGCTTGATACTAATCATGAATAAAAAGTTAACCATTATCCAGTAAATAAGAAATGCATCCATCACATTTTCTAAGATAATGAAAAAATACAGAAACTATTAATCTGAATAAATGTATGTTAAGCTACATAATTGTGTGACTAAATGTGTATAGTTATAGCATATCCTCTTGGTTAGCAAAAGGACGTTCCAAATCTCACGAAAAGGTTATATTTAGTGGTAAATAAGCAAATCTACATATTTTAATGATTACACTGGTCTACAATTTTTGAGAAGTCGTCTGCTTCAGAGATAAAATGTGCTATTTATTATGTATTTTGATGTGCTGAATTCAAATATGACAATTAAAACAACTGATTGGCTACTGTTTCTAAGATATTTAAGTTTTTAAATTTTATGTCTATGTATATTGTGTAGATAGTAGAGTTTTAATCATAAATTGTAAACCTAGGTCTTTTCATGTGTTTATGGTTGCTTTACATGATAATATGTCACCTGTCCTGTTTATGTAACACTTTAAAAATCAGCAAAAGGGTTATATAAATAAAATTTATTATGAAACAAAAGGCAAAAAACTATTCTGTACATAGTTTAGTCCTATTCAGTGTCTACTCGGCACTTCTTGGCTTGTCTCTTGTATTCATTAAATGGAGCATCTCTTGTCACTGTCCAGCAATAGTCTGCAAGTATTGATGGGCTCCATTTGCCCTGATAGCGTTTCTCCATTGTTGCAATGTCCTGGTGAAATCGCTCGCCGTGCTCGTCGCTCACTGCTCCGCAGTTCGGTGGAAAAAAATCTAGATGAGAGTGCAAAAAATGTATCTTTAGTGACATGTTGTAACCAAGGCTTTTGTATGCCTTGAGGAGGTTTTCCACCACCAACCTGTAGTTGTCTGCCTTGTTGTTTCCGAGAAAATTTATTGCCACTAACTGGAAGGCTTTCCATGCCGTCTTTTCCTTGCCACGCAGTGCATGGTCAAATGCATCATCTCGAAGAAGTTCACGAATCTGAGGACCAACTAAGACACCTTACTTTATCTTAGCTTCACTTAACCTTGGAAATTTTCCACGGAGGTACTTGAAAGCTGCTTGTGTTTTGTCAATGGCCTTGACAAAGTTCTTCATCAGACCCAGCTTGATGTGTAAGGGTGGTAACAAAATCTTCCTTGATTCAACAAGTGGTGGATGCTGAACACTTTTCCTCCCAGGCTCCAATGTCAGAGTGGCCAATCTTTCTTGATGTAGTGGGAATCTCTTGCACGACTATCCCATTCGCAGAGAAAACAGCAGTACTTTGTGTATCCAGTCTGCAGACCAAGCAAGAAAGCAACAACCTTCAAATCACCACAAAGCTGCCACTGATGTTGGTCATAGTTTATGCACCTCAAAAGTTGTTTCATGTTGTCATAGGTTTCCTTCATATGGACTGCATGACCAACTGGAATTGATGGCAAAACATTGCCATTATGCAGTAAAACAGCTTTAAAACTCGTCTTCGATGAATCAATGAACAGTCTCCACTCATCTGGATCGTGAACAATGTTGAGGGCTGCCATCACACCATCGATGTTGTTGCAGGCTACAAGATCACCTTCCATGAAGAAGAATGGGACAAGATCCTTTTGACGGTCACGGAACATGGAAACCCTAACATCACCTGCCAGGAGATTCCACTGCTGTAGTCTGGAGCCCAACAGCTCTGCCTTACTCTTGGGTAGTTCCAAATCCCTGATGGAATGTTTGGATAAAGCACAGTCCACTTTTTCTTCTTTGACACACCTTTCCCAACTGGAGGCACCATGCAGAAGTAACAATTGCTGGTATGATCTGTTGGCTCTCTCCAAATCATTGGCACTGCAAAAGGCATAGATTTCCTTTTCCTGTTCAACCACTGGCGAAGATTTGTTGCACAAGTGTTGCAGCATATGTGTGGAGCCCACCTCTTGTCCTGATCTCCAATTTTGCAGCCAAAATAAAGGTGATAGGCTTTCTTAACCATAGTGGTTATACTGCGCTTTTGCGATGCAAAAGTCACTTCACCACAAACATAGCAGAAGTTATCTGCACTGTTCACACAAGTACGAGGCATCTCTGCTCACTTTGGCTAAACAGAAATGTGTCCCTTTGCAAAATCAAACACTGACAAATAAGAGAGCACAACACTGTATGATTTCTAGAGCTGATATAGGGCAATTTGTTCAGCAGAGTGATGTAAGCTTCGTTATGATTGCATCATCCATGACTTCTAGGAATAACATGATGCAATTCATATCATGTATGATGCAATACCAGCTTCAGATTGCATCATTCATTGTTTTGCCTAAAAAGCAAGTACTGTCCAAACCCAGTCATAGATTTATTCATAGATCCAGTCAAAGATGTATTTTAGTCATTTCTGGCTTAAATTGAGATCCCTTCCCTTTATAACTCACTTGTCCTCCGCCATTCCCAAGTCAAGGGTCGTATATACTGACCCAATAGCATATCTTGAAAACTAGAGCCAATCAACAATTTTAAGCATCGTTTTCGTTCTCAGTGACCCAGAATTAGTAAAGTTTGACTATATTTATTTCAGAAGCATTTTGGCTGTAGAGCAGTGTTATACTAACTGATAAGAATGAAATGGGAAAATAAAAGTACAAACAGAAAACATAATTAAAATTGATGATTTAAATAAAAGTTTTTCTGCTTGCTGATTTAAATCATGATTGAAATCAGTCATTTAAATCAAAATGACTTAAATCAGTCTACTCTGGAACTAACGGAATAATTTGTAGCAAATAATTTAATTTGATGAATTTTCCTTAACTTTTAGTCTGAGGATTGCTCATGAGTAACATCTGATTTTCTCAGATGTATCCATCATTTGATATTATTATTTATTGAATCATTTTGGTCAGCAATTCCTCATTTGTAGACCATTTGCAAGTAGTTTGTTGTGAGCATGCAATATTCAAAATTTTTGAGTTATGTTGTAATTTTGATTGGACACATCATATAAGTCAGGTGTTAGGTTTCCGTCCCCCTGTTGGATAAACACAATTCCTAAAATTAGTTTTCCAACACTAATACTTGCATTCATGAATTCACATTTCTTTCAGCACAAATATTCTCTAATATTTTGCCTTTGAAAATCTCTCCCACAAACATATGTGGACAAGAAATGCTAACGAGGCATGCACACAGTTAAAACAAATTCATTTAAAAACTGGAATAAATATTCATGGCGTGATACTGCACCCCATATTCTTCATAGTGATATTATCATAGAATCATAGACTCTAAGGTGAGAAGGGACCATTATAATCGTCTAGTCTGACTCCCTGCACAACGCAGGCCACAGAATCTCACCCACCCACTCCTGTATCAAACCCCTAACCTATGTCTGAGCTATTGAAGTCCTCAAATCATGGTTTAAAGACCTCAAGGTGCAGAGAATCCTCCAGCAAGTGACCCGTGCCCCACGCTGCAGAGGAAGGCGATTATGACATAGTTATGTGTATTTTATGCAAGATAGGTCATGTGAGATATTATTGGAAAAGTTATGATTTGCTGAATATGATTATCCTATTTGTATGCATGTATCTTTTTTGTATCTGAATTTATGAATATTGACTATGTCTCTGCATTTCAAATGTAGTTACACCTGGGGAATGCCCACTAGACAAGATGCTTTCATTCTAGACAGTGGGTGGGGAAGGGGCCATTAGGAAAACAGTAGGAGAAGCTTATCTCCCACCTGGGGAGCCTTCCTGAGCACACTACAGACAGCCTCTGAGTAAGGACATGTGATGAGACCACATGTCTCTAGACTTCATTTTGGGATGTCAGTAATTTTCCACCAGCCGGTCTGGGGACCAAGCTTTGAAACAAAGGGTCCCCGCCATATGCAAAAGCTATATAAGGTGGGGAGTGACATCATCTGGGGTTCTTCACTCCCCACATAAGAAGACTCCTGGAAACACCTGAGGAACAAAGACTGAACTGGGGGAAGTGCTGGGCCCAGGCTAAAGGGATTTTTAGCCTGTGAATGGAACACCTGGGGATTCCAAGCTGTAAGCAAGTGCAGCCTGCCCCTTAAGAATCTGCAGCCTACTTGTATCATCTCTTAGGGTGAGAAACTGCTATTCATGTCCAATCTACTTAGTATATTAAGTTTAGTTTATGGTTTTTGCTTATTTGCTAGGAAATCTGCTTTGATCTGTTTGCTATCCCTTATTATCACTTAAAATCTATCTTTTGTAGTTGTTAAACTTCTTTTTGCTTTATCTAAACCAGTGTGTGGGAATCATAACTCAGGGGCAAAAGGCTGTTGAATATTCCTCTCCACATTGAGGGAGGGGGTGAATTTTATGAGCTTACACTGTGCAGTTCCCTGTGCAGCGCAAGACGGTATAATTTTGGGTTTATACTCCAGAGGGTGTGTGTGCCTGAGGAGCTAGTAGTAGCTTTCCCTGCAGGGGCTAGTTGGTGAGCCTGCTTGTAACTGCAGCTGGGTGTGTCCCTACCTGTATGTATGCTGGTGAAAGTGTAAGCTCGAGAGCTCTGTAGCTTGTCACAGCAGTAGATTGTGATCAGGATCCCAGGCTGGTGAGTCAGGGAGTACAGTGGTACCCAGTTCCAGGTGGCACCCCAGGGGGAACCCATCACACATGGAAGCTTTGTTGAAGTATTCATCCAGCTCTATTAATTACAGGTGAGAAGGAAATACTATACGTTCTACAGACTTGGTGTATGGAGTGCTCTGAACTCTGCATTATTATTATTAGTTTATTTATTTATTTATCCTATGACCATAGCGCCTAGGAGCTGTAGTCATACACTAGGACCCAATTGTGCTAGATGCCATACAAACACAGAAGAAAAAAGACAATACTTGCCCCAATACGGTTATGATAACCCTGTGGACTTCATAAAAGACCAGCTATGGCTGTGGAAATTGAACGTTTCTAGTGACAAGGTACTTCACTTCTTGAGTACAAATAGGCACCTGCCATTTGGCTCTTGTAACTTGCAAGCTGTGCTCGGCATGTCTGTTATGCTTCTGTGTTTCTTGATCCTGAGTTCCTTGGTTTAATTTAAGGAGCTTACAGACTCTTCTGGCTATATTGGGAGAGTTTTGTAAACGAACAAAAGCTATTCAGTTTCTGGAGTTCAAAACTTACCTAATTTCCTTTACACAGACACTTTGGCTTTCAAAATTATCCTGGCAATTGCCTGCAGAACTTATACACTCGTTGAATCAAAGCAATTTGGTTTGAAGAGTTTACAGACTCTTCAGGCGAGGCCTGTGAAGTTTATTTAACTCCATTATGCACCATCAAGAATTGTATAAGCTCCACACAGACATTTGAGAGGTTCAAATACCTGTAATAAATAAATTCAGAATTAATCAGATAAACTGCTAAAAAATACTCCAATACACTAGATTTAGTCTGGGATCTACTCAGATCTCAAAAATGAAGCAAGATCAAATGTGGTGGGAAGTGGAGGAGACCTCTGAGAAAAAACAATGCATGGAAAACAGAAGTGTTGGTGGTTTAGTGAGTAGCTCTCTTCCTTCAGAAAAAACATTGAACCAGCACCTCCACAAGATATTAAAGGGGGTGGTGCTGCTGGCAGTTCATATTTTCTGGTGAGCTGTAAAAGCAAGTTCCTTATCATGACTGGGCATTAAAATAATCTTCTTTACTTTTTTCATAACTGTTCTGCTTTGCTATATGCTATTAAACAGCTGCCACATTCCAACACAGAGGTGGCCACATCTCAATAGTGGGTGAAGTAATTTGTGATTTTTTTTTCAGGACAGTCTTGTTCCTAGTCCTCCACCAAGGGAATGTCTGTTTTTTATTACTAGGAACTCATTTTTTGTTGGAATTCAGCATGCAGGGCAAAAAATAGCTGTGGGAAAAGAGGGATTTTTATATGTAACTGGTTGGAAAACCATTCCCAGAGAGTAGTTATCAGTGGTTCACAGTCATGCTGGAAGGGCATAATGAGTGGGGGCCCGCAGGGATCAGTTCTGGGTCTAGTTCTGTTTAATATCTTCATCAATGATTTAGATAATGGCACAGAGAGTACACTTATAAAGTTTGCTGACGATACCAAGCTAGGAGGGGTTGCAAGTGCTTTGGAGGATAGGAGTAATCTTCAAAATGATCTGGACAAACTGGAGAAAGGGTCTGAAGTAAATAGGATGAAATTCAATAAGGACAAATGCAAAGTACTCCACTTAGGAAGGAACAATCAGTTGCACGCATACAAAATGGGAAATGACTGCCTAGGAAGGAGTATTGCAGAAAGGGATCTGGGGGTCATAGTGGACCACAATCTAAATATGAGTCAACAGTGTAATGCTGTTGCAAAAAAAGCCAACATCATTCTGGGATATATTAGCAGGAGTGCTGTAAGTAAGACACGAGAAGTAATTCTTCCACTCTACTCCACGCTGATTAGACCTCAACTGGGGTATTGCATCTAGTTCTGGGTGCCACTGTTCAGGAAGGATGTGAACAAATTGGAGAAAGTCCAGAGAAGAGCAACAAAAATGATTAAAAGTCTAGTAAACATGACCTATGAGGGAAGATTGAAAAAACTGGGTTTATTTAGTCTGGAAAAGAGAAGACTGAGAGGGGACATGATAACAGTTTTCAAGTAAGTAAAAGGTTGTTACAAGGAGAAGAAAAAATGTTTTTCTTAACCTCTGAGGATATGACAAGAAGCAATGGAGTGAAATTGCAGCAAGAGAGATTTAGGTTAGACATTAGGAAAAACTTCCTAACTGTCAGGGTGGTTAAGCACTGGAATAAATTGCCCAGGAAGATTGTGGAGTCTCCATCTTTGAAGATTTTTAAGAGCAGGTTAGACAAACACCTATCAGGGATGGTCTAGAAGGTAATTAGTCCTGCCGTGAGTGCAGGGGACTGGACTAGATGACCTCTCGAGATCCCTTCCAGTCCTATGATTCTATGTACAGGAATGTAAGTTATAAATGTTAATAATAATGGTGATGATAGTAATAGAACTAAAATGCTGTGTAAGGGCTTGTCTACACACAGAAATGGTTCCATTTTAACTATACTAGTATAATTAGTTATACCCCTCCCCCCCCCCGCCCCAGTGTAGATGCAGTTATACCAGTATAAATGTGCATAGTCTGGTATAACTTATTTCCATCAGGAAGGGGAATTAGCTATACCAGTGTAAGCCCATGTATATTCGTGTAACTGCATCCTCACTAGGGGTTGTTCTTGTATAAGTATATTGGTAAAAAGTGACACCTTAACGGAAATAATTATGCTGTTATAAAAATTGTGTGTAGTTAGGGTGACCAGACAGCAAGTGTGAAAAATCGGGATGGGAGTGGGGGGTAATAGGTGCCTATATAAGACAAAGCCCCAAATATCAGGAGTGTCCCTATAAAATCGGGACATCTGGTCACCCTATGTGTAGTCCAGGCTTAAAAGTCACAAGTGATTGACATCTCAGGTGCTTCTGTTTGCTATGTAAGTGGCCATGTGCCCCCTGGTGGTCAGATAACTCAATCAAGCCACTTATTTCAATCAAAGTGCAAGGAACGAATTAGCTCAGAGCAGTGAGAATGTTGTTCTATTTGGGGAAGGCACTATACCTCATTTTGTCAGAGCCATTTAGCTCACCTCTGCTTCTGCAGCTACCCGTGTAGCGCACTCCATGGAGAATGTCTTCGTAGCGCAGTATGTCTTAATTAATTGACTCTAGTAGAGCAAGTCCAGCTAAGTGAATGACTCTGAAGGAGAGATCCCTTCATCACAACTTGCACTGTAGCAATTTCTGTTAATAAAGTTTATTTATAGTCAGGGTAGGATTACCCAATCGTTATGCTGGGTGCCATAATACGGCCTTTCCTTTCTAGCGTTCCACAGAAGGACACTTTGCAATCATTGGTTGGTAACAGATATTCACAAGGTGTAGTTCCCCAGGCAGGGAGCAGCTGAGAAACAGACCAAGGGCATTCTCCCTTTAGTAATAGAGCTGTCGAGCTGAAATGCAGAGCCAGAGCACTCCAGTGAAGCATCACTAATGTGCACAGTAGCTTAGGTATTAAGTTCGCTAAGGAATAAAAAGGGCAGGCAAAGAACACTCAGGCAAATGTGTAACAGATAGCTACAAGTGGGAGGAATGTCAGCTTTGAACCCTCACTCTAATAATCTCTTGCATAAGCTTTTATATAAGCAGCCAGTCTCCTCATAGTACCTATCCTTGGGGGGTGGGCTCCCAGCATTCCCTAGGGCTGGCTACTCCTCAAGCAGCTGTCCCTCTGGAGAGCCTCTCCTTGGTATGTGAGTGAATCAGCCAGCTCTGGAGAACCCTAGAGTGCAGGTGATAGGAGACGCACAGGCCCCGGGGAAGACTGAGCTCCTGCTGGCTAGTTTTGTGTCTAATGGCAGAATTCTAACCCTGCCAGGTTTTGCCACCTTCGACTCAAGACCACACTTTTACTTGCAATGTAAATGAACCCAAAGCAACACAGCTGTTCTACTAGGTGGGGCCAAGGCATGATGTGCACGGAAATATCCACCTCGGAGTGTTTCTTAGGCACCATTAATAATGGAAGATGAAAGTTTGGCGGGCTAAGATTCAAGTCAGCTCTTATATCATTTGGATCTATTTCTTCAGGCAATGCTACAGGGAACCCCATGGATACAGTAACTGTAATTTTTTTATATAACAGGAGCACTTGCCGACCCCCTAGCACTAGACACACAGCATTGCCAGCTTTCATGCTTTTATCATGAATGTGATGATATTTGGTGTGTTTCTTAAAGCCCCAGCTCCTGGAGGCATCTGATCAGGTGAGAAGTTCAGCCTTAATTTTTTTTAAATGTAAGTTTCTTGCCCTCACAATAGTAGAGAACAGGGCTGGCTCCAGGCACCAGCAAAGGAAGCAGGTGCCTGGGGTGGCCAATAGAAAGGGGCGGCACCTCCGGTTCTTCGGCGGCACTTCGGCGGCGGCTCGAGCGCTCCGCTTTAGTCTTCGGCGGCAATTCAGCGGCGAGTCCTTTGCTCCGTCTCCTCTTTGGTGGCACTTCGGCGGCAGCTCAATCGGGTTTTTTTTTTTTCTTCGCCACTGGGGGTGGCAAAAAAGCTGGAGCCGGCCCTGGTAGAGAAAAGCTTGAAACTGTGACTGAATGTAACCCTGAAATCTCAAAACCCAGAAGGCAAAGAGAAAGAACTCCTCATTAAAAACAAATAGATTTTTGAACCCAATCTCATGGGTTTGGGGCCTCATTCATGATTTTTAAATGTGTGGAGTTGGCAATATTGGACACTGCACAAACACGTGTTAAAAGACAATCTCCTCCCCTAAGAGCTCACAGTCTCAATAGAGAAGACAGATAAAGAAAGTAGCATTGTCCTCATTTAAGTTATGGGGAGTTAAGGCATAAAGAAAGCAACTGACTTGACTGCAGTCACAGTAAGAAGTTTGTACGAGAGCTAGGACATGAACCCTGGCTTCCTGAGTGTTAGACCAACACCTTAACTTCAAGAACATGTGCCACTGTGCATCCAGTCTAGAATGGCTTTGATTTTAGATTAAGGAAAATAAGAAGAAGCAAAAACAAAAGATCTCCATGAAAAAGGAAAGCGTGTGTGTCCCATTTTTTGCAGGCTGCCTCTGCTCTGAAACTGAAATGGCTGCGAGCTTTGGCTGCACGCAGACTGAGTCCCTCAATAGGTAAAGGAGCAGCACACAGGCATCAGAGACATCAGAGTTTGATGACTGCATGCAACAACAGTAGCAAGGAGTGAACTGCAAAGAAGTCAGAAGGTTCCTTTAAATAGCGTTGTTGTTGTTGTTGTGTTTATTATTTAATAAAATAGACATCCAAAGGTCAGATGCTTGTCCAAACTTTATCTAAATCAGGTGTGGAAAATAGGATTGGACAGTGCATGAACTCAGGCTCTTTCATGAGCCAGTACCAACACCTACGTATGGCTGTGTTGAAAATACTAAGTCAAAACGCCTTTCTCTGCACATTTTTTAGCACCTCAGCTTCCCATCCAGGTCAGAACGAGGAAATGCAGAGACATATGCAAAAGCACAATAATGAAATAAAAGACTGGTTCTGATTGCTCTGAACCAGGTCACCTTTCCCAGCTGATTATGGAAGGAGGCAGCATGTTTAGTGGTTAGGGTAGGTGAGTGAGAGGAGTCTGGTGAGCTGGGTTGTCTCCTCAGCTCCGCCACTGGCTCACTACATGACCTTTGTTGATTCACATCTGCTCTGTGCTTCCTTTTACTCTTGTGTAAAATGGGCAGTAAAACAGGACACCATATGGTAAAGCATTTTCAAATCTTTTGATGCCAGGTGTAATCTCAAGCACCTGTCTCATTCCTGGCATTCCAGAACTCATAAATACAGGTGCAGATGACAAAAATGAAGCAACTGAAGGGATAGGCTGAGAAACCTCATCAGATATGAATAACTCTGAGTGACATTTGGTGCACACTCTCTCTGTTGAGAGCAGTTAATATTCACTCATGAAGAAGGAGCAAAACAATGTCCCTGGAGCAGATTAGATGCCATTCTGATAAGTGCCTTAGAAGTATGTAGAAAGAGGCTAGACTGGTTGGTTCATTAGGGAAAATGTCTGTGACACTGTTGATCACAGGGTGAACTCAGTGTATCCATTGATAGCTCTGCATGAGTCGAATGACTGGATAAAACCCGTGCTTGCGTTATGGGAATGTAAGTGAAAATCACTCGGATGGGATTGACAATGGTTTCCCCCATACTTACTGATCCTGACTTTGTTCTGTAGCTGTGTCATTTGTTTATTAGGCCTTGTCTACACTGGGGATTTTAGCCTTTGGTGGCTGGCCACTGGTGTAGCTGCAAACCCCTAGTATAGATGGGAAAAGTACCTCTGCAGTTTACTCCAGTTTGAAGCAGGGGTAAGCTACCCCTTTGTAAGCCTTGACATTGTAGCATGCTGCTGCCACAGCAAGATAAAGAAGTCTGGATATTATGCCCAGCTGTTGGAATGAGTTGAGGAGAATGGGATTTCTGGTATCTCAGTACTGTACATGTAAACCAGACATAATGAGCACTTGTATCAAATAATAGCTTGATAAGGCAATGACTCCTAACACTCAGCCGCTGCCGTGTTGGAAAGAGGTTTCTACACATGCTTTGTTCTGTAGATTTAATTTTCTACTCGACCGGTTTTGAAAATAATTTCTCTCTCCGTACCAAGAAGCTAGCACACTACCTCTGGCTGGTACACGCTGTCGATATTTAACCACCTGTGTTCCGGTTCACCACTTTCCTGTCCTGAAAAGCTCTAGTTAGAACTGGCCCCTCAGAGTAACCATGCTGTGAAGAGCCTCCGAGGCACAACTGCTGTATCATCAAGGCCCAGAACTTGACTTTTGCTTGTTTGAACTCGATTCTCTTTCCCTCCATCATTAAGCTGCTCAGGCAAGGTCGATCCCTCTGGTCTGAAGTCGGCTGGAACTGGATTGCTACAATCCAAAGCATACGCTGGTCACTGGTGAATGTTTAAATGAGTAAATAGGCTAAAGATCACGTGGAAGTTGCTTTTCATAGTCACAGAGTTTAAGGCCAGAAAGGACCATTAGATCACCTAGTCTGACCTCCTGTATTGCAGAATCCCTTAAATTTCACCCAGTTACCCTTATACTGAGCCCGAAAACTTGTATTTTTCAGTCTTGATATGAAATAAGATTCTTCTCTCTCCAAAGTCTACAATCTGCATTCGTACAGGGGGTGGTGAGGGACAGAGGAGTGAAGCTTTTTCTTTATTGCTATGTAATTTCAAGTCATATTAAGCTATTCAGTCATGCATCATACCTTTATCTATCAACCCTTCTCCACATAAGGCACCTAGCAAACAGTTAAATTATGACACAAAACAACGAAAACATCCTGAAATAGCATAAAGCAAAACTCAGATAAAATGCTCATCGGCCAAATAAAACAGCCATCAACATGTGTGCTCAGCCTCCTCCGCTCCCCTCACCCTCCCTCCCCCCATCTGTCTAGTCTAGTTAGATTATAAACTCCTTGGGGCAGAGACTTTCTACTCTCCTGTGTGCATATAGTGAGCTCCATTCTTGATTGGTCCTTAGGCACTACCATAATAAACATGATTAATCAGCATCCCAAGCAACAGAGCATCAGTGGTTATAGGAGGCCTCGGATACTGAATGGTTTAATATTGTTTTCAAGGCATGTTGGTTACTGTTGCTGGTTTGTGCGTAAATTTTCAATGCCACAGTTGCTAAATTCCTAAAGAAATTGTTAGAAAAAGAAACAGACTGCTACAGTTAGACGAATTACTCTCTGTGCAGCGAGATCGTGAAAATGTTGGAGTCAGTGGAGCGCTGACAATTTATACTGGCTGAGGAGCTGCCCCATGGCACCCATCTGTTTCCAGGGCTCCGTTCACCTAGCACAGTTGTTCGTGTGAAGGATCTCTGCATGTTGCCAGTATTTACCCCTGCAGGAGAAGAATGACCTTTACATGTGTGGGGTCTGACTGTGGGTGAGCGGATTGCTACACATCCAGAGGTGTTCTCTGCTACTAGCGTTGGTGGCAGTTAGTGTTTTTAGAGTTAATAGCCAGGGCCTAGGGCCAGGAGTTACTGCTGACTTGTTATGTAACCATGGTGAGTATTTAGGGCTGGATCGTGACCTGCCCTTACACCAGAACACAGGAGAGTAAGGGGTGCAAAGTCCTGCACAGGCTACCTGCATGACAGGTCACAGCATGGGGGGGAGGGGGGACTACTCCCCATCCTACTCATGGGATATAGAGAATGCATAGGCAGGGAATGGGCAGAGCTCTGCCACTGTCCCCCTCCAATACATCAGCTGGCAGAGCAGTGCTGAGCTGGCCTGGAGGGAGAATTCATCTGCTGCTGTCACAGAGCAGAAGCAAGCTACCTCCCCACAAGAGCAAGGGGGAACCAGGAGCAAAATGTCTCTTTCAGAGTTGCTATTCCCTCCCTGGTCTGCTTGTGGGGCAGTGTAATGCTCCAAGCCAGCTCTTAATCGCCATGTGTTGCAGGGTCCCTTTTATAAAATGACAATGATCATTCTTATCTTTATAAAGCTCTTTGAGAGCCTCGGAAGTGCCAAAGCAGGGCAAAGTAGTTATTCATTATGAACCACTAGGGTGCGCATGGCAACAGAGGTGGAACTCATTTGCAACTGCCTATGTGGAAAGAGCTAGAGGCAGCGTAAGGACTGGTGTAAGCAGAGCTTCATTAAACAATGGTGAAGGTCAAGCAGGCCAATCTTGGAGGATTATAGACATGCTGTGAAGAGCTGACATGGACTAGGAACCTCACATAGTACTTGATTCTCACTATCGCTGTTATAGTGAATGATAAACAGTATATATTGATTATGTCTAATTAATAATTAAATATTAATCACTAATAATTAATCAGTGTTAATAATTAAATGTATTAACTATTAATAGTGGGCACATATGTAAAATAATCATAAATATATAGCACAAACTAATTAGTGTAGCACCAAACTGTGGCACCCTCAATTACAAATTTTTACATTGACTTCAATGAGGCTAATTGTAGTGCTGTACAACGTACTATTCAATGAGAGTAAAGGTATCTGACCGATAAGAAGCATGTTGATAGCAAATTCTGCCCTGGGATGCACATGAGCCGTGAGAGCTGATGCTGCATATCAGATACTAAATGCAGGGCACTCCTGGAGCATGAATGCTCTGTGCTGCAGTCGGCCCGGCAGCCTGAATCTTCCTCTCTCAGCAGTTCACTCGGCCTACAATGTTTTTATTACCACAGCTTGTTGCAGCAGCAATTTTTCTAGTATGCTCAAAATGGCAGCTTTAGATGAGAAGGCAGACACAGCTTTGTATAGTGGAAGAAAAATAGACAAAGTTGGCTCTAAGGGCAGTATTGCATAAAGATGTTCAGCCCTCTCCTCCATCTCTGGGCAGTGGCCTCCCTTTCAGGCCTGCTGTCTGGGACAGTTAAGAGCTATTGCAGTTCTCTTTTCTCTTTTGGGCCAGTGGTTCTCAAACTTATTTGATTGCGCAATATGCCACCCTTGCTTCTCCACTGCTGCTGGCGGAGCTGGGCAGCCAGGAGCCGCCACTCTCTGGCCGCCCAGCTGTCACATAACCTAGGGTACAAGCTGGACTGTAGGACAGCTATGTCTCCTCAACTCTCCAACCTGGGGTGCCTTTTACACTGCTTCACTCTGAGAGCAACCCCTCCTGGCCTGCTCACGCATAGACTCCAGCATGTAAATCACTCCCAGCTATACTGTATGAGTGCTATAGCCAGCCACCCTTGAATTACACTGCAGAGTGACACCAGCAAATTCCCAGTCCCAGACTTCCCCTCAGAAATGTGTGTCTTGTACTGCCCAGCACCCACCTGGACAATACAAGCTCATAAAAAGTCCGTCATTTCATTAATAGAAAATGATATGCATAAATCCCGTTATCTCAAATGTAGTTTCCCAAACACTGCAATCCAAACACACTGGTTTAGATAAAATAATAAAACATGTTTTATTAATTACAGAGAGATAGATTTTAAGTGATTACAAGTAATGGGGCATAAAAGTCAGAATTGGTTACAAAGAAAATAAAAGGTAAAATGCAACTAACATCTAACTTAACAAGCTAAGTGGATTCAAAACGAAATATCTCTCTCACCACATGCTTTTGCAGTCTTGCTTGTAGCCAGGATCCCTCCCTCAGTTCAGTGTTCCTTCAGGTGTTGTTGATGCCGTGAGCAAAGAGAAAGGGAGGAGTAACTTGGGGTGTTTGTTATCTATTCTTATACCTTTCTCTCCTCTTTGAGAGTGATCTCGAGCTTGGGTTCAGGCAACAGCAAGTTTGTTGGGATGGGAACCTCCAGCTGTTCCTTTGCCAAGATGTATATTTCTCACTCACACCCTTCTTCCTTCCAAAGAATGGCCACTTAACCAGGTGCTGGTCCACTTGATCTCATTGAAACCTGGCTAGGGTGTTCGATAGCCTTTCCATCTGTGAGGATCTGGTGTGTGGGTGTTCCTCAGAATTGTAACATGTCTCAGTAGTACCATGCAACAGAAGCTTATATCTTTACATACAATGTTGCCACACATATTTCAACAGGACAATAATGTTCCGCAGATTATGAGGTTTTCTAATGATACCTCACAAGGCATACTTTGTACAAAACATATCATAGTCTTGTAAAAAGTGTGAATATGGGAGTACAGACTATCAAACCAGTTCTGAAGTCAGTGCTGCTACCAGCAGCAGTGGAGAAATAAGGGTGGCATGGTATGGTATTCCCACCCTTACTTCTCTGCTGCTGCTGGCAGTGGCGCTGCCTTCAGAGCTGGGCATCCAGCCAGCAGCCACCACTCTCGACTCTGCCTTCAGAACTGGATGGTCAGAGAGCAGCGACAGAAGTAAGGGTGGCGTATTGCTGTGGGTAAAATGTCCACAATACTTTTTCCCCCCGAAAGCTTCTCCCCCCCCCCTCCCCGAACACATTCCTTCCCCCAGTTTGAGAACAGTGACACAGAATGAGAGGCTGGGGAGGAATACTTCCTGCAGTGTTAACTAGAAGAGCGAATTGAAGGGCTGGAGTGATGTGAACTCATCTATACAATATAGGGATACAGAGTAAATGAAAGCTTGGATGCAAATTCCATCTATCTACTGTTAGCTATTGAAGGTGGCAGCAGATGTTTCTGGAAAAGTTATTTCTCCTAGGCTGACAATAAAATCATGGATTTGTGCTATAACCTCCCTACCCCCACTGTGTGATCTCCATGCGGGTCACATACAAGCAGACACACATACCATTTGACTATAGATTTGCAAGAATTTTATTAATTTACAGAAAAACAGAGACACCACAGTTATTAGAATCCATTCATTTCTAAAATGTAAAGCCCCTTGGACATGGCTCTCCACTACCTGGAGAATAAGAGATTGGTACATAGGATTGCATCAAGCGCGGTCTCCTACCTCCAGCCATGGCTTACACATGATGCTTCAGAGGAATGCAAAGGAAAAAATAAAGCAACTGGTTCAGATCTATCTCATACCAGTGTAAATAAGGAGTAACTTCACAGAAGTCAGTGAGCTAGATCCTCCATGGGTGTAAATCTGCATCAAGTTACACTCTAGACTGATCATCACTTATACTGGGAGAGGACCTGTCCCAATGAATTTGCATTGTTGCAAAGTGGGAGGAGAATTAGACCCAATACATCTAGCTAATTCCCTCCTGAATCTTGCAGTTATCAGATGATGCCCTGAAGCATACAGGTTGTTTACTTATAGCTTATATAGTTATTAATTATCATAAAATTATCCAGACTCTTTTTAAAGTCCAGCCCCAGTGTCTGACGCCAACCTCCTTCACCTGTATCAAACCCTCTATGAAGTAGTTTCACCCACATCCTTGTCCTTTGTAACTATAAAAGTTCATCCAGGTGGAGGGGGGGAGGGGAGATGCCTACACACAGTAATAAATAATTATTAATGAACATTTCAGAAAATAAACCTGAAAACAGTGCGGAAAAGTCCAGCTATAAAATGGAATGATTCTCAGTCAGCTCTGCCCTAATGATGAATGGATTCCGATGGGCCCATGTTAGTTCAGAGATTTTATTTCCAATTAACACCTAGAAGAAGTACAAGCAGTTGCTGAGGATTGGGCTGGTGCATCCATTTAGTTAATTGCCTTTGGGCTTGGGCTTGGGTTTGGACACGGGCTTGTTGTTGGGTCTTCTGCGGACAGGTCCTTTATCCAGGAATTTTATGGCATCCTGCACCCATTTGAGATCAGGCTGCACGCAGATCTTGATGCCTCGTTTGGTGATGAACCTGCAGGGGAAGAAAAGGAAAGCCAGGCGGCCATTAAAATTCTTCTCTCCAAACCAAGGTCTTGTGTGCATATTTCTATTCTATGGCCTATGTGGTGTGGTACAAAGGTTTTGTCTGCAGGCATTTGGGATGGTTGCATCACTAAAGAGTCACAAAGCCAGGAATGAGCTGGTTCTGCTGTATGGTATGGACATCAACTCTACATACATGGCATGTGTGTGTGTGTGTGTGTGTGTGTGTATATATAGTGTATTCATAAACGTACATAGGCATATACTGTATAGCCAGAAATTTCAAAAGAGCTAAGCACCTGGCATACTGAGTTGGCCCTTTATTTATCCCACAAGAACCAAAATTAAATAGATGCTCATGAGATTGAAGGACCGGTCACATCCTCTAGAAGGAGGGATAATCACACTTCGCTGTTCTGTACGTTTCCTTCACACAGCTCAGCGCAATGCACCTCATTGCCAATTGACAGCACCGTTTGCTATTCCCCAGCATGCCACTCAAAACAGCTCTTGTTCTTTGGGAGATTTCCTCCTAATTTCTTGATCAAAAAGGTTTGTCTGTTCAATCAAAATTGTGGATGCTCCTCTGAACAGCACAAATCCTCCAGACCTTTTGAGGTTCATCCACTAACAGTTACTACCTGCTAGAAATGAAAGAATGCTCTTCAGTAGTATGTTTTGGTCAGATTGAAGACCCTCATGCTTGCTGTGATTCAGTTCTACCCCTGCCCTTTCTCTCCTGATAGCAGCAGCATGTGTCTCTAGATTAGTTTGAAGAGTGGTCCAGATACTTACATCACAGCTTTTACTGGTATGTGCTGTGTCTCATATTTAGCAAGTCGTCTGATGTCCAGCTGCTGCGTGGACAGGTCTACACAGGCGCTTCTGGGCGCGATTTGACTTGCAACACTTCCTACAGGGGAAAAAAATAGATGGTAAGCTAATGCTAAATGAACAGTCATTATTTACACTAAGTGGAAATTATTGCGTGTTAAATTACAATTGAAATATCTATAGATGTATGTACTGGGATCCATTTCCTAAGTATGCTTCTTACATAGGAGCTATACAACCAAACTCCTGATCATCTGAGATCATTAAAAAGTCAAGGCAATTGTAAGAGTAAATGTCTTGGCCAAATTCCAGTGTGGATAGTAATTACATTCTGCCTTCCTAAATTGCCTCTGCACTTTCAACTGGGTCCATTGCTCTTCACTTTCTGTCCTAAACTGTCATGTAGCAGTGCTTCGCTATCAAAGAGCTGCTGGGTTCCCAGAGACGGCTTCATTTCAGTTGAAGCGATCTGTGTACATAAAGTATCTAAAGCATTTGGGGATCTTTTGGGATGTAAGGTTCTGGATGAATATGCGATACGTTAATTAAAAGTGGGAATGTGAGCAAGTGTGTGCCTGTCAAACAGCGTCACGCGGAAATAGAAGGGTATCACATGCTTCAAACAGGTGTGTGCATGTAATAATACTAAGAGTTGGTGCTTGCATAGCACCTTTCCTGGGAGAATCTCAACATACTTTACAAAGGAAGATCAATATTATCATCCCTGTTTTACAGGTGAAGAAACTGGGGCACTCTGATTTAGGGTATCCAACTTGAGACATCCTGGGCCTGATTTTCAGAAGTGTGGAGTACCCAGAAAGTCATGGAAGCACCCAAAAACCCAGGCAACCAGCAAAAGTGGCCACTTTTGAAAAAGTAGGTATAAGAAGCAGAGTGGGATTAGAATTTGGGGACTCTGAATTACAATCCTCAAATGTGGCCAGTGGATTTACTGCCTGCCCATGTGGGATTATTTCCACCCTCTCACACCTGTCTCTAAAGAATATTCCCTATACAAGCATAGCTTCTCTAAGCGGTTTGGAAGAGGTCTGAGTAGATATCTGCTTTTATGGTGCAAAGATGTGTGCCTATAACTCCCCTCTCTGCCCCTTTCTTATCACTGCCCTTTCTGATCCCTCTTATGCTGCTCACATCCCTCTCTGCTTTCCTCTCCGTCTCCCACATACTTATGTGACTCCATTCTTTTCTTCTGCCTCCTGCTGCCTTCTGTTTTCCTCTTCACTTCATTTCTCTCCCCACTTTGCTGCTGCTGCCTTCCCCTTCATTCCCTGGGGCTCTTACTCTCCTTCCCAGCAAAATCTTTGTCTCCCTCTGTTCCCTTTAACCAAAAAATTTTTAAAAATCAAACCCACTTGGAGGACAATTAACTACCGTGAAAAAAAAATCAAATACTTCAGTTTGCCTCTTTCCTCCCCCTTCCTATTCATCTGCTTTTGGAAAGTTCCGTATCTTCTGCCCAATTGCTCACATCCACAGAATCACTTCTAACAGGGCTACCACCTGAGACTTTTGATCTCTGCCCTATCTCCCCACATATTGCCTGATATGCACGGTCCTTCTACAGAAAGTTTCAGCTACATTTTATGGCAAATTATCCTGCCAGGGACACAGGGTTGGAACAGCAACAACAAACACACACTACAGGGATGAGCCCTCTGGATGTCTAGTGCAGATTATTTTGTGTTTGTGTGGGAGGGGTTGTGTTTGGGGTTTGTGGAGTTTTGTGAAAGTACTTTTTTTATACTCATCATTGTGTATTCTTGTGGTTCTGCCTGAACTGGGTATGACTGTGGTTGTGCATGTGGTTTTTTTGTTCTTGTTGCATGCATCTGTTTATGTGTATTTGTATGTGTGCTTGTGTGTGTGCGGATGAGCTTTTGCAACAAGTGTGGTCTATTACAAGTGTCGTGGTGTATTAATTGTTCATGATTAATAGGAAAAAGATCTAAGTGTCACTGTGGACAGTTAATTTAAAAGACCAATGTGAAGCTGTACTCATAAAAACAAAACAAGTGTGTAAACCTTATCAAGAAAGAAATAGCGAATAAGACTAAAAATATCATAATTTCATTGTATCAGTGAATGGTGTGATGTAGTCTTGAATGCTGTCTTCACTTCTAGCCACCCCACCTCAAAAAGGATTTAGCACAAATACACAAGGATTTCACAGAAAGTCAATGAAAATTACTAGAGTCTTGGGAAGATTTCCATACAGGGAGAGACTAAAAAGACCAGGACTATATAGATCAGAGAGGAGACAAATAAGAAGTGACATGATAAATATAAGAGTTGCCATCCTGGGTCAGACCATGGTCCATCTTGCCCAGTATCCAGTCTCTGACAGAGGGCCATACCAGAGCTTCAGGAGGAGAGTACAGAATAGCACAATTATGGAGTGATCCACCCCATCTTCCACTCCCAGCTTTTGGTAGTCAGAAATTTTGGGTTGCCCCAAGCATGGGATTGCGTCCCTGACAATGTTGGCTAATAGCCATTGATGGACCTATCCGTAGAGCCCTGTGCGGATACAAAATTTGTATCTGTATCCGATCCGCAAAAATGATCCACAGATATCCGCACCCGCAGATACGAATATCCACAGATTTTCAGGGCTCTACCCATCCTCCATGAACTTATCCAGTTCTTTTTTGAACCCAGCTATAATAAGACAAAGGTATATACAATAATGAACAGACTGTAGAAAATGAATTGGGAGCTCTCCGTTTTCATAACACTAGAAGAAGGGCACAACCAACAAAATTAAAAGGCAACATCCTTGAAACTGCCTGAAAGACATGCTTTTTATAAAATGCATAATCAACCTGTGGAACTCGTTACCACAATATATCAGTAAGATCAAAAAAGGTTTAGACATTTATTATGGATAATAAGAGCATCCATGGATGCTTTAGTTAAGCTCAAAGGTTTGCCAGGGATATAAATCCTCTTGGGCATAAACCAACCACCAGTTGATAGGGGTTAGGAAGAAACTTCTCCTATGGGCAAGTTATTCCATAACTGTTCACTATCAGTTTTCTCACTCCTTCCTCCTACATATCGGGTACCGGACACTGCCCGAGACAGGACACTGGATTGGACGGACCACGGGGCTGATATAGTATGGCTATTGCTATGTTCCTGAAGAGTTAAACACTTACCTCTCACGGTGCTCACAGTAAAGAGGCCGAGCCAGAAAATGACCAGGATGTCTGTTGCGTGGAGTTTCATTGTTGATGGCTTCCTTGGAGTAGCAGAGGAGAAAATGATAATCGGAGCCCCTTTCACTGAGCTTTTATATATCTTGCAATGGTCAGCTCACTTCCTACACCCAATGAAAGGGGCGTCATGGTGGGGGTGAGCAGAGACGGAAATTTTGAGAAGCAATCAGTACTTTTTTTTAAAGGTGCAGAAAAACTCCTCTTCCCTTGCTAGACCCCTGTTAAGGCTTTTTCCTGCCACAAACAGCTGTGGTTGTCTCTTGCTGACACTTTGCAAGCATGTCTTATTTTAGGCTGAAAAAAAGTCACCTTTCTGCAGTGGAAACCAGTAATGTTCCTGTCCTTTGATATCTAGGCTGTGAGCATACAAAGCTAAAACCCACCACAGAGGCAAAGAGTGACGGCGCAGAGCTAGGTCACTCCTGGACCACTTAAAGGGAAACATGAGTTACAAGAGGGGAGGCTTTGCTAATGGAAACAGGAATCAATTGGATTGTCCTTAGCAGCTGTACGTCAGAAGTGGCTGTGACATTACTCTGGGTACAATCTGGACTGATGGACAGCTGCGTCCCCTCAATTTTCCAACCTGCGAAGCCTTTTACACTGCTTTGCTGTGAGATCAACCATTCCTAGTCTGCACACCAGTGACGGATTAACTCACAGGCCCATAGACCCCGTGCCCAGTGCCTCTGGCCAATTTGGGGGCCCCCACAGGAGTACCAGAACCTGTGTAGAAGTGAGGGGGCCATCAGCACTGGAACTGTGGTCCCGCCCTACTACTCCTCTTCCCCTGGGGCCCTGTCCCCAGCCAGGCCAGGAGCCAGAGCCAGGCTGTAGTAAGAGCCACCCAGGGAGCCCAAGCCACTGTGGGGAGCCCCGGACCCTACACCTAGGCAGGGGGCCAGGATGCCCAAAAGCAGCCCCCGGCCCATGTCCCCGCCCCCTGGGGTGCACCACCCAGGGCAGCTGTAGGGGCCGAGGCTCCCCACTGAGGCCCAGGCTCCCTAGGCGGCTCTTACCACAGCCCGGCTCCAGCTTCTGGCCTGGCCGGGGCCATGGCCTCAGGGGAAGATGAGAAGCAGGGGCTCCCCTGCCACTTCTGTGCTGCGCTTGCCTGAGGCTATTATGCCCATGTTAAAAAGTGGGTGGGCATGGTCCCCCTTACCCCTCTCCAATTCTGGCACCCCCTGGGCCCCTGGGGTGTGTGAGGCCCAAATGTTCTTTGTGCCCAGGGCCCCAGTAAATCTTAATGTATCTCTGTTGCTCACGCACAGCCTCCAGCATGTAAATCACTCCCAGCGTTTTTGTATGAGTGCTATAACCATTAGCCAGCCACCCATGAATTACACTACAGGGCAACTCCAGCCAACCCCCAGTCCCAGACTTTCCCCCAGAACTGTGTATCTTGTGCTGTCCAGCACCTTCCTGGACAATGCAAGCTCATATAAAGTCCATCATTTCATTAATAGAAAATGATATGCACAAATCCTGTTATCCCAAATGAAGTTTCCCAAACATTTCAATCCAAACACATTGGTTTAGATAAAACAATAAAACAAGTTTATTAACTACCAAAAGATAGATTTTAAGTGATTACAAGTAATGTCGCATAAGAGTCAGAATTGGTTACAAAGAAAATAAAAGGTAAAATGCAAAGAATATCTAATTTAACAAGCTAAATGAATTCAAAGCAAAGGTTTCTGACATCACATGCTACAGCAGTCTTACTGGCTGGAATCCTTTCAGCTCAGGACCCCTCCCCCAGTTCAGTGTTAATTTCCTTGTCCCTCAGGTGTTGTTGATGCCATGGGCAGAGGGAAAGGGAGGAGTGTTTGGGGGCATCTGTTCCCCTTTCTTATAGTTCTCTTCTTTGAAAATCATCTCCAGCTGAGGTTCAGGAGACAGAAGATCTGTGGGGATAGGAACCTCCAGCTGTTTCTTTGCCAAAAATGTAGATTTCTCACTCATATCCTTTTTCCTGCCAAAGAATGGCCACTCAACCACATGATAGTTCATTTGATTTTGTTGACACCTGGCTGAGGTGTCAGTTTGCCTTTTGTCTTTGAGGAACTGGTTTGTGCCTGTTTTTTTAAATTTGGAACATGTCTCAGTAATGTTATAGAGTAGAATATTATAACTTTACATACAATGTTGCCACACATATTTTACCAGGACAATAATGATCAGCAAATTACGAGTTTTCAGATGGTACTTCACAAGGCACACTTTGTACAAAATCTATTATAGTTTTGTAAAAAAGGTGAACTTAGGGATACAGACTGTCACAGTGGCTCTTAAAGATATGGCAGGTTTAGTAATAGGGAGATATTCCCTGCCCATTCTGTGTGGTGGATCTTGTTAAAGCTATTTTGCTCTCCCCTTACATGCACAGGCCCCACACTGACATCCCTAGGCATAGGCGCCGACTTCCCCTCTTTTCCCTGGGTGTTCGACCCCCCTCTGCTCTGGCCCCACCCCAATCCACCCCTTCAATGAGGCCCTGCCCCTGCCCCGTCTCTTCCCATCCCTTCCCCGCCCCCATTCCAACCCCTTCCCCATAGTCCCTGCCCCAACTCCACCCCCTCCCTGCCCCATTCCAACTCCTTCCCCAAATCCCCGCCCCCCCCTTCCCCGCCTCCTCCCTGAGCGCTCATGTTCCCGCTCCTCCCCCCACCCCCAGAGCTTGCTAACGACACCAAACAGCTGTTTGGCGGCGGCCGGGTGGGAAACGCTCCGAGGTAGGTGGAGGAGCAGGGATGCGGTGCGCTCAGGTGGGGAGGGGAGTTTGGCTGCTGGTAGGTCCAGAGCACCCACTAATTTTTCCCCGTGGGTGCTCTAGCCCCGGAGCACCACAAAGTCGTCGCCTATGTCCCTAGGTGTTTGGGGCATGTTGACAGAAAGAACAAATGCCCAAAGTCCTAAACCTCAACTTGCAAGATACAAGTAACTCCACTAGCCTCCACATGAGTTACCCATATCCTGTGCTGGAGAATCTGGCAAACAGGCTCTAGTCTAAATTTGCAGGGAGTGGGTCCTGTTTTGGCAGAAGCAGTTTCTAATTTGGTTTCCTCATGGTTGTGTCAGACATTATCAGGTTTCTCACTCCTTCACACAATGCACAGTCAACCTGTGGAACTCATTGCCAGGGGATGTTGTGAAGGCCAAAACTGTAACAGGGTTTTAAAAAGACTTAGATAAGTTAATAGAGCAAAGGTCCATCCATGGCTATTATCCAAGATGGTCAGGGATGCATCCCCATGCTTCGGGTGTTCTGGACTCTGACTGCCAGAATCTGGAAGTAGACAATAGGGGGTGGATCATTCGATAATTGCCCTGTTCTGTTCATTCCCTCTAAAGCACCTGGCATTGGCCACTGTTGGAAGACAAGATACCTGGCTATTGGACTGACCCAGTATGTCCGTTCTTATGTTGTTATGTTGAATATGGCCTGAGGAATAGCAATAGCTGCACTCAGCCACATTCCCTCCTTCACCAGAGATGGCAGAAGCAGAAGTGAACAGCGTTAGGCCAAAGTGGCTTTAAAGAGTTTTAGGAATCATTTCTGTCATGGTTCCTGTAGGTATAAACAAGGGAGCTCAAAAGACCTTCCATGTGGGGTCAGAGAGGAGAATCTCTCATCTCTCATAGGCCTAGTCCACAGTAGGAGTAGAATCCAAGTTCATTGCAACTATATTTAAACACAGTGTTGATAACAGGGAGCTAACTATGGTTTCCAAGAGCACTGGGGACAAAGACATTTTTATATTAGATGCTTGTTAACGCAGAGTATTACTGCCACGTGCGGGGCAGTCTCCATGGTCTTCTCTCCACTACAGTTGCATCTATTTTACAGTCCCTCATTTGCAACATTGCTCCACACCAACCATTTGGTTTTTGTAGACATTCTACAGCCATGCGTTGGAACCTATGCTGCTCCGGTGGAAGGAAATGGTCATCTGTCCAGTTCACATTCATTAGCACCTTCATTTGTAGCCTCAGCAAAGAGCTCCAAGATTGTGCTAGCTATGGAGATTGAGCTATGCCCTGAGGGCCCCAGATGCACTAGACACTTTTTCTCAAAATCCGCTCCCCCTATTTCTAAAACTCCTCCATTGGTAGCCATGGTGATAAAACTGGCATAGACAGGCTGCTAGCAGCAGCTGAAGCATCTCCCTTCCTGGTGGTAGGAGACTGAGGCACACAGAGATTAAATAACTCACATAGAAAGTTTGTGACAGACCTAGGATCTGTACCCAGCTCTCCTGAGTCCCAGCCCTGTGCTGCGACCACAAGACCATTCCTCCCCACCAGATGAGACACGTGGGAGGGGGAACGGGCAGGGACGGGCAGGGTCACCCCCCCACACCCACATTTGCTGCTTGGCTTGTACTGACCATGCTCACATGGACTGAGCATGCTCAGTAACACTGCTGAAGCTGGCTGCCCTCATTCTGCCCCCTCCCCCCCACTATCGGCAGGCATGGGTCACCTCTGCTCCCCGCTATAGTCTCTTACGACTAGAAGGCACATTTTTTATCTTCTGTGAATATGCGTGTTTATACTGAGTGCTGTAGGCCCAGTTCTCCTCTACCTTGTACCCAGGATAGCCATTTTCACCTGTGCAAAGGTGTGCTCTAGTAGAGTCACCAGCTGCCTCTGAAAGTGTATTGCACCAGCAGGGCATTGGGGAGCCAGCTCAGATAGATTAAGAGAACCTCCCTCCCTCAAAACCTTGACCCATTTTTAGAATCTCCCCTGAAATGAGGTTTGGAAGTCTTCCTTTTCCGCCATTGCTCATTCAGAGCCAAAGTCTCACCGCTTTTAAGGTGTAAAGCAAAATGCATCTCTTTGTGCAGACTCCTCCCTTTCAGAGGGCATTAGTATCTTCTTGGTCATCAGTCTGGGTAGCTGGTGTTCCTCAGCTGGGATCTGTTTTCAGCGGGGAGTTTCATAGGCTGATACGGGATGCAACGTAAAGCACAGATTCCCAAACAATAGTCTGTGATCTGAGGGGATCTGGTAGGACACTTGGGGTTCAATTCTTATTTACACTAAGGCCACTTTACACTGCCAGAAAGATGTAAAGGGGGCTTGGTATAAAGGAGAACCAGATTTGTGGTGTTTCTTGTTTCTAGCTGCTAAATTGCATTAAAAAGACAGCTACAAATACACAAATTACTTTCCCTAATATTCCTTTCATATAAGCAACCAGACTGCGGAAGGCTTCTATGAAACTTTGGACGGTCACGCAACCCAGATAGAGCTGGGTGACATTATTCAGCCAAAACTTTTTTTGGCAAAAAATGTAGATACAGAGACACCAACATTTTTCTCAATTTCAGTTTTGCTGAACTGTTCATGGGGGAGGGGGGGGGGATTTTTAAAAATCCCCCAAAGTTAACATTTTTATTTCAACATTTTCTAAGCAACATGTCAGGATTTTTCAATTCAAAATTTTATTGAATTTTTTTTAATAAAAAAAGTTTTTAAAATGCTCCAGTTCAAAACAAAATGTTCAATCCGATATGTTTTTTTTTTAACTTTTCAGTTCACCAAAAATTTCTAAAATGTTTCATTTTGCATCTACTCAATTTTTTTTTTTTTCGATTTTTCAGAACAGCCAGCAACTTCAAAGATCAGTTATTCACATAGCTTTAATCACAGGGTACTTTGAATGCTTCAGAAAATGCACTGCCATGAAGCAAAGTGACAATGTCCAGTATGTGGTACATCTATCAAAGCAAACTGGATATCCAGTAAAGTTGAATTTAAATGAGACAACTAGCCCTGGATTTATGAACAGTCTGGCTACATTTCAAAGACCATCTTTTTACACAGACAACAGAGGTAACATCTTTGGAGCGATGTGCAAGCTTGAAAGCTTGTCTCTTTCACCAACAGAAGTTGGTCCAATAAAAGATATTCCTCATCCACCTTGTCTCTCTAATATCCTGGGACCATCATGGCTACCACAACACGGCATACAACAATGGAAGATATCCTCTTACACAGACATTTGGTGGACAGAGGGAGAACAAAAATATATGATGTGATTGTAGGACTTTTTAATTACTTTAATTGCTAAGTAGTTAATTATTAAACTCGCCTCAGCCAGGATAATGACAAAATGCTCAGCAACAGCTAGGCAATTTCTGTGACCGCTGCTCAATATGGGTCTCATTGTTACCATGGGCTCCCCTTGACTGGTTGTTGTATTCACCTGTTGTCTCTTATCATATATTCAGATTGTCTGAGCTCTTTGGGCTGGATTTTTATAGGTATTTAGACCCCTAAAGGTGCAGACAGGTGCTTTTGAAAATCCCACTAGGCACCTGTCTGCATCCTTAGGTGCCTAAACACCTTTAAAAATCTGGCCCTTTCGGAAAGGGATCCTCTTTCATTATAAATTTGTGCAGTGCCTAGCACAATGGGGCTGATCTCTGTTTGGGGCTTCTAGGGACTATGACCATAATAATTACTAATAAATAGCACTAGATAAGGAATAACGCCAATAATTAAATAACAGTGGCTAATAATTTGATTGATATCAGCAATCCATTAACTTGTACTTGGCACTGTGCATTTTAATTTGTTGTAAAAGTACCCAGAGTGATGGATGGGCACTTATTCTAAATCAAAATAAACTGACACTAATTGAAATACAGAGACACAAACTTGTGCCTACACACAGCAGTCATATAAAGTTTTATAGAGAGGAGCCAGCAATTGAAAAGCTCCAGATTCAACAGCGCCCTCAGAGAGCAGAAGCAACAAGATCCTCCATGACACCAAACAGCATAATTACAATAGCCACAGTAGAGAAGGCAACCTCTTAACGGCAGTATGCAGAATGACTAGCAATAACGCTAATAATTCATAAAAATCTTGCACTTCTGTAGTACCTTCCATTTTAGGTTCGAAAAGCTCTTCACAAACGTTATCAAAAACAAACTTCTTATCCCCAAAGTGAACCAGGATAGTACCATCCCCGTTTTACAGATGAGGAAACTGAGGCCCGGAGTGAGGAGTGGCGTGCAAAGTGAGTGCAAAAGGCTATGTGGGTGTAAAATGCTACCATCTGATGTGGTAGCATGCTACACCCACTTGGCACTTCACAAAGGTGTGAATCATGACAGCCCATGAAAAGGAAATGGAAAATCAGACCCAAGGGATTAGAGTCTCACAGCAAATCTGAGGCAGAACCAGTAATAGATCATTCCTGTGCTATCACTATATCACACTCCCTGCTTTGATTTTTTTACTAAGATTATAAGCAAATTTGGAATAATTGTTATTTAACCAAGAGCTTCTACTCTCAGTTACATATTAACACCACCACTGAAGTCGATGGGGACATTCATGTAAGGTGTAAGTGAGAGCAGAATAGGGCCTAGTATCATAATAATTTAATTATTTTATTCTGTTCTATATAGATGCTGATACCATACTTATCACCATAGTAGCTGAGCACCTACATTTGAGTGGTCTACATCTTCCTGTACCATATTAATAAACCTGACTGACATTGGTTATTTGGTCTCTTGAGTATATGTCATAATGAACCAAAGTGTGATCAAGCAACTGACTATACAATCTATCAACAAGTTCAGTTATATTCCTCATTATGTCATCTTTAAGTGTCCATCTGCCTACTTCCACACACCTGGATTTTAATATTTAATTCCATTGCACCTGAAATTCCAGAATGTTCTTTATTGAAATCAGATATCCTGGTGCTATTCTTTTAACCTATTCCTTAATACTAGAGCTCATCAATATTTTTCTGTCAAAACATTTTTGGAAAATGGCTTTTTCAACTAAATGGAAATTTTTGCAAAAATGTCTGTTTTCATCAAAAAATTTACAATGTCAGCAAAAAAAGAAAAGAAAACTGGAACATTTGGAATCTTGGTTGCTGATAAACAAAACAATTTTAGTTTGGGGGTTTTCAATAAAAATCAACACAATTTTGAGGAAAACAAAAAAATGTGTTTTCATTTAATTTTTTCATGGGAAAATGATTTCCTATCAGCACTGCTTAATGCATTGGATTCATATAAATAGATAATACTTAGTGCTGCTTTGAGTCCAGGAGACTGGACTAAAAGACCTCTCGAGGGCCCTTCTAGTCCTACATTTTTATGATTTTATGATTCTATAAATAATCACAAGCACCAATCTTCCGTAATGCCATTACAGTCTCAATTCATTTTCTCTTTGTTCTCTTCTGGATGGATTCTTTCTTTTCTATGTCACGTCATTAAATTGTCTTGTGTACAATTCAAACCTCTGCATAAAGAACATCTTTGATCAGTATTTGTTATCCACATGATTTCTGAGTAATTGGTGTCCCCCGTTAAGGGTTTGATCCTGCTCCTGTTGAAGTCAATGGCAAGACTCTCATTATCTTCAACAGGGCAGGACCAAGCCGTAAGATGGCATCCTGGTTGCTTTCAACTTCTTCGTTAATTGGTTCCTCGTTAATTGGTTTAGGAATTCTGGGCCAGACCTTCAACTGTTGTAAATCAGAACAGCTTCATTGAAGTTAATATACCTACCCCAATTTATATCAGTTGAGATTCTGTCCTTTTTCTATAATATGTTGATTCATTCATAGTCTCTTTCTTTCTCCCCTACTCCTCTTGCCTTCCCTTTCCGCCATCTCCCTTCAGTCCTATTATAGATGCCCATGTCAATTAAGTTTCTCCTTTTTCTCATTTCTTGTATCCTCATCATTGTATTTTGCGGCTGCATTATTCATTGCCAAGTTCATAACTGGTCAAATAATTATCTGAACTCTATATCAATTTTTCCTTTCTTCCATTATTTGACACCTCCAGTCAAATTTTATCTCACTGATTCTGTAAATGCTTTTGATGTATAATTCCACCTTTCCACCTTTTCTTCCCTTTCTACAAGATCAGTGCTGACATTCCATTTGTACCATCCCATCTGGCTTGTCACTGCTGTAGGTCCTACTCCTCATCATTTAGACTCTGATTCAGCAACGGGCTTATGTCTGTGCTTATCTTTAAGCATATGCTTAAATCCATCCCTACTGAGCAAAACACTTAAGCTATTCCTTAAAGTTAAGCATGTGATTAAGTCTCTTTGAAGTCAATGGGATTTCAGCACATACTTACGTGCTTTGGTGTACCATGGCCTTAGAAACTTTTCAGGTTCATCTTGCTTATTTGCAGTACTCCTGGCATAGAAACATAAGCATATTAGCAACCTTATTCATATTAGACACCTTTTGTTGCAGACCATCTCTTCCTCTTCCATGATATCATTTGTATTGGAATTTTGTACTATGTTTTCTTAGTCCAGCTAAGCTCTCTCCCTCAATGGGACATAAATCCAACAGGCACTTTTGAAAATCATTTCTTTAGGCATCCAATTTTAGGCATTCAAGTATGAAAAAGTAGGCCCAGAATAACCTGGTTTGGAAGGGGCCTCAAACAGGTCATATAGTCATCTAAACCTTCCCATATACTGCAGTGGGTGTCAGATCTCAGCCTTGACTGTCTCCAGTGATGGTGATTCCATAACTTCCCTTGCCAGATTGTCAAGTGACTATACAGGAACATAATACTTACTGCTTATGTAGCATTCTGTATGTTCAAAGCACTGTACTGGCATTAACATGGATTTTTCCATACTAGAGAGATCTTCAGTCTCTCTTGTTCAGTTTCAGTACCGTGTCTTGATGAGTGGTGTGGCAGTCTGCTGCTACAAGTCTGTAAGAGGAAGTCTCAGATACCTTATCTATCTAATCTTACACAATCTGAACTACTTTAGGCACGTGCCGTCCAAGGTGCTCATCAGCAAGCTAGCTAAGCACTTTGCAAAACTAATGGTACAGCGAAGCCATGAAGGTGCCATTTTCTCATTCTTCTCCCTGTTCCTTTTTTCATCCTATCTTATTCCTCTTTCTTTCTCCTCTTCCTCACCCTCATCCTCTTGTGGGGTTTCTTTCTTTCTCTCTAATTTCCAAATGAGATAGAGAAAGCAGGTTCAGTTTAATATATGCTTGCATAACTCCTCTACAGTGTCTGAGATATGGAAGCCAATTTGCATCCCATTGATTTTCAGTGGGAACAGAACAAGGCCTATTGAGTGCAGAATAAATATTGAGTCTTAGTTAGCCAGATGTAAAGAGTTTCTGTGGAAATTAGAGATGGACGTGAACCAATACACTGGATCTCAGCATCCGGGGACTTTAGAAGGAAGTTCAGACACACATTATCTCTGCAATGGGCCCTCTCTTCTCTCAAGATTAGTAGAAATTCAGAACTAATTTTGCAGCTTGGGCTAATTTGCAGTGCACATACCATTTAGCCCCAATTCACTGAACTTTTCTTAACACCGTTTGCTAGAGTAAACTAAAGCAAGCAAGGAAGATGATTTCACAGTGTTAACTCCTTTAATAAAGCGCGAGGGTGGAGATACACAAAGGAGAACGGAAATAAATTGTTTCTGGTGCTTCCTGCTCCTTATGATGTATGAAAGTGGCCTCATGAAGGTTTTTCAAAACCATTTTTTCTCTTTGTATTTTATATTAGAAATATCTGGTCCTCATATCCCTCTTTTTGCTGGAGGACTTTGGTCAACTTTTGGAGGACCTGAAAGGTAACATCACAGCTCTAATGAGCTGCAGCAATCCCAGCTTTGAACTAAGGATGGGAGAGGTTTTTGACTGCCTAAGGCTCAACAGGCCAGACTATGAACTCCCCTACAGTAGAGTAAGTCAGGAATAACTCTATTAAAATCAACCGAGTTACAGCAGTGTAACACCAGAGTAAGCAAAACCAGAAGAACACGCAGTTGAAGGCTGGGATGGATCCACCATAGGTTGCAGCCGTGAGCTGTGATGTTACCAGCCAGATCTTCCAAAGATTTGCCAAAGTCTTCCAGCAAAAAGGAGACATTAGGCCCAGATCTTTAAAATACAAATTACAATCAGAAAGACTTCTTTGGGAAGAAGAAAAGAAAAGAACCCACATATTTATGAGGCCTTCTTTCTCCTTCCTAAAGAGCACATCTTTTTTAAAATGAATTGTTGCTTTGTCGTTCATCTCTCAAATGATGTACAAGATGAGCTGTCACACTTTCTAACCACGCCATTGATGATGCATGCTGCCGAGCCTCATACTGGTTACTATGAGCTGGCCATTTTGTGGCCACATCCTGCTCCACAAACTACTACAGAACGGCTAAAAACAAAACCAAGCAACTACTCCTTATCTAGTGCATGAAATGTAACTTGAGGCTCACGCTTTCTCACTCTGGACATGACACAAGGCGAGAGGAAATATTTTCCTTTCGGTGGGCTTTTTTTCCTTAGATATTCACTCTGTGAACCATTGAGAGTGCAGGCGTGTCAGTGGGAAGGCAAATGAACACAAAATGACTAGGGCCAGGAGGAAAAAATCAGCCTATATCGTTTGCAGTGAACACCCACTTGTCTAAAATGTTCCACACTCTGAACTTTCCAAAAGAGAATCCTTGGGGTTTATTTGTTCTGTGGGTTTTCCCCTCATAACCACTACTCATCTGCATATAAAGGCTTTTTAAAAACACTGCGCTTGTTTGGCTCATTCACTACAATGTGCACAACACTCTTGGTGGGAGAAAACCCTTTTCCCCTTAGAAATAATGTACATTTTATGCTCTGAACTCTTAAAGGATGAATTATATCTATTAAATGCTATTTCACTTTTCAGCATTCAGCAGTTTAGCCTCACAACAACATTGTGAGGTCGGCAAACATTATCCCCATTTTACAGCTATAGCAAACCGAGGCACAGAGAGGTTGAATGACTCAAGTCTGCATTGGAGTCAGGACTAGAACGCAGAGTTCCCAATGCTCATGCCTTTGCCATACTCACAAGGCCATCCTGCATGTAATCAATGCTTACGCTGGCTGTAGATCTATTTCCGTTCTGACAGCCAGCCTCTGTGATGTGGGCAGGGAGGAAGGTGTGTGAGATGGCCTATGCTTTCGAAAAGCTCCAGCAAAAGATGGTGAAATTGTTTTGAATGTTTAAAAAATACAAACAAAAGCAATCATATTTCCTCTCCTTGACTGTCCTGTGCGGACGTGGTGATAAATAGCCAGATCCTCACCACGTGTAAAACCAGCATAGCTCCTTTGAAGTCAATGGAGTTATGACACTGAGGATCTGGCCCCATGTGTCTGAAGCTCCCGATGCTAGTCTGGCACTTTGGGATGTGCTCCCCTTGCTTTTTAGGAAGAACAGCACTGCAAAAATGTTGTTAGAACTTCTTGCACTTGCAATGCCTGTACAGCATCCACCCGTGTGTTTTACAAATGTTGATTATTCTGTTGGGTTTAGATGCTTGGGATAAGGCCATTAGCTCAGATCCTGCTGAAATGGTACCGCCTACAGCTGTTCCTCCTCAGTGTGAACAAGAAGCCACAAGAGCTGGTATTACAATAGCTCCGCCAGTCCTCCTAACTCTGTCTCATAGCTCAGTGCCTCAGGTCTGGAAAACATTCAAAGCCCCCATACCCAGCATTTGTGTTGGGAACTCTGGGAGAAGGAGTCCCAGAGTGCACCCAATCTAAAGCAGGCTGTAAATAGATACGCCAGAATCATTCTGTCAGAACCAAGTGGTGCCATGTGAACATTGCTGACCAAGCAAAACCAGCCCTTTCATGCAATCAATGTACCTACAGTAGTTCTCTTGCGGGGCATGGACACATCACTACTGGCCTTTTTGGAGCATACCTGATACCTATTCAATGGCCTGTGTGAATTGAGATGGTATTCTCAGTCCCCTTCTTAATGGACAAATGTCTGCATCACAAAAAATCCTCACTACTTGACAGTGTGTCTGGCAGTCTTCGCAGAAGAAGTCAAAGGTTTAATCGGCCCTGGTCACGGGATTCTTCTCATCCAGCAGAAAGAACAAAATCCAGATCTCCTAACATGTAGTCCTCTCTTCCACCCACAACCCTCTCCAGTCTATTTGCTATCAATCCAGGCCAGAGTGGAACTAGTACCATAGAGATGAAAGTGTGTATCCTCTTTCCCCTCCCTGGATTCTTCAAATCCCCTACATTCTTGACCTTTATACCAAAGGTACTGGATTATGGAAAAGAAAATTAAATCATCCTCTAAAAAAAAGGGACAAATCCAGGGAGCCAATCAGGGCCGGCTCCAAGCACCCCACAGGTGCTTGGGGCGGCCAATTGAAAGGGGCGGCATGTCCGGGTCTTCGGTGGCAATTCGGCGGCTGGTCCCTCAGTCCCTCTCGGACGGAAGGACCAGCCACCGAATTGCTGCTGAAGAATGAAGCGGCGCGGTAGAGCAGCCACCGAAGTGCCACCGATTGCGGCTTTATCTTTTTTTTTTCTCTTCGCCGCCTGGGGCAGCAAAAAAGCTGGAGCCGGCCCTGGAGCCAATGCCCAGCCTGGGTAACAGGCTGTGTGTTGACTATTGGCCTACTGGGAGAATGGGGAGACTCCTCTCTCCTAGAGGCGATGAGCTGCAGCCACTCTGTAGAGGGTACTGCAGCCCAAAGATTAACTTCGTCCTCTATGACCACAGCGTGCCCCCTGAGGGAGGGAGACCTGGAGATCTTTCCCAGCAGCAGCAAATCCTCTAGTCCAGAGGTTCTCCAACTGTGGTCCGTGGACCACCAGTGGTCCCCGAGCTCCATTCAGGTGGTCTGCGGATAGTTCCCTCTAAGGTGTGCACCTGGGCAGCCACACACAAGAGAATGAAGGGCCACCCACCAAATTATTGGAGCCGCACAGGAGCTCCACTAATTATTGGGAAGGAGATGGGGAAGAGAGGGGGACAGGGGAAGCGGGGGCAGGTGGGAAGAGGCGAGGGAAGGAAGGGGATGGGATGGGGAGGAGATGGGGCGGTGTGGAAGCAGCATGGGATGGGGAAGAGAAGGGGATGTTGGAGCCTCCACATTTATTTATTTATTTTAAAATATAATGCGCAGAATTTTTAATGTTTTGGTGCAGAATCCCCTCAGGAATATGGGGTGCTGTGCAGCTGTGAGGGTGGGACTGTGAGGAAGGTGCTGGGCAGTGGGGAGGTCTATGGGCGGGGGACGCTGGGCGAGCGGTGTGGTGTGCAGGGTGCTGTGCAGTTGTGGTGGGAGGCCAGCGGGGGAGGTCTCTGGGAGGGGTGGGAGCTGGGCATAGAGATCTGTGATGGAGGTCTCTGGGCGAGGGGATGCTGGGCATAAGGGTGGGGCACTGGGCAGGGGGTGGTGGTGCAGGCCTGCCCTCAAGGGGAAGGGGCACGCTGGCAGCACAGGACTGGGCAGGCCAGTGTGCGTCTGGCAGCTGCAGGTTTGTAAACAGTGCCCTCCTGCTGGGCTGTGCGGAGCGGGGCTGCTCCCACCGTGCTGTGCCTCATTGCCCCCAGCCCGCCCTTCACTCTGGAGACTGACCATCCTGCCCCCCTGCACCTTGCCCCATGGGGGCCCACAAATATGTTTGGCACCGGGCCCACAAAATGTTAATCCGGCCCAGGACCCACACCTTTTCTGCTGCTGGGTAGCTTGTGCAGCTGCGAGAGCTGGATTTGCCCCCACGAAAAGGCTTTCAGCCATTCACAGAGCAGCAAGGTGTCCTGCCACAGGGAGAAAACTGCTTTCTTATGATTGATCGTGGGTGGGTGTGGAATTTTAGATGGTTAGTACAGAGATGGGGGTGATTAGTTTCCGGCGGAGATTGGAATAGTATTCTGATTCATTTCTAAAGCCATTTGACATTTACACTGATGACAAGGGGCAGGCTGGGAGGGAGCAAACGGAAACAGTGGGAGTGGTGAAGCCACAATCAGGCTTTTGCTCAGCAGATCAATTGTTTCATTGAGAAAAAAATGCACCTGACAGGAGCTCATGTTTCCTCTAATGCTGATCATGTACATTAGCTTGCGTGAGACCAGCTGGTAGATCTCATTCCAGTGCTCAGCGCACGGCTGTCCAGATCACTAACACCACCATCGGAAGTGGATGCTAGCTGGCTGCTGGGCTGGCAGCCTTGGCAAAGAGGCCAGGGAACGATGGGCCACAAGGATAGAGTGACACTCTTGCCACTCTGGATGATCCCTGGAGGTCAGAGCATTTGTAGGCGGAGGACTCCGGGAATCTTGGACTGCCCCTGACCATGCTGTTGTGGTTCTGTAGTTAAACAGAGGACTTCTGTCGCCAGGAGCATCAGTGCAGCAACTTTCACCAGTGCTAGAACTTGCTCAAAAGTAAATTTAAAAAAAGCAAGCAAGAATCATCTGCAAAGGTTATAACGAAAAAATGTCATTGCAGACCTTACAGAGAGCTTAAAAATAAGTCCCCGGACGGTTTATGAGAAACGGCAATGGAGGAGGAGGGCACACTCCATTTATGGCATGGCTGAAATGTTTTCTTAATGCAGCCTAGAATTGATTTATGACCACACCCACCCACCTGTTTATTTAGAGCTTTCAACCAATATTTAAGAGCAGTTTATTATGCTTCCCGTGGCTGACATACTGTAGCAATGCACCAGCCGTGAAATCATTAGTTAAGCCCTGACAGAATGCAGGCAAGACAAACAAAAGACCTTAGCTTGCCATGCCGCTGACCCAGCTAGAAGAATGTGTTTAGAACAAACCAACCAACACATGGGTATTTTTTGCCTTGCAGATCTGAGGAGCTGCTAAATGAATTAAAGTTCCCCAGAGGAGCACAAAATCCTTCACGCTACAGCTCAGTGTGTGGGGCGGGAGTGGAGTTAGGGTATCTGTGTTCCAATCCCAACTCTGCCCCTGACTGATGCTCCTTCTGGCCTCTGAGAGGTCACTACTTCTCTTTGGGTGCTGCTCTACATTGGTTTACCTCTGCTCCCACTGAAATCCATAGTGAAACTTCCATTGAGTCAGGCCAATGCGGAGTGCTTTTGAAAATCCTGTCCTTTGTGCCTGGGTTTACCCACCAAGAAAATGGAGATTATAATCCTTCTCAACCTCAAAGGGGCCCTGCTCTTACCCACAAAGTTCCCATTGACATCAACGGAGCGGGGTCAGCCCCATGGTGGTATGAAGTTAACTAATGCCTGTAAACCGTGTTGACATCCTCAGATTTAAGGTACCACCATGTGGGAGAGTGAATTACTGGTATATACACCACAAAAGTAAAAACTCTCTCAAGTGCCTTTGGGGTAAAATTGAGCAAAATAAAAATGTAGGTTAAACATTTCCTAATGGTGCGGATCTGTTAGACTGTGGAGAAATCCCCCAAGAAAGGTCATGGAAGCTCCAGTGCTTGAGTCATTTAAAACAGGATGGGGGCTAAAGCCGTGAGGAATATGCTGTTGGGAACAAACTTGGGGTCACCAGAGGATGGACTAGATGAAACTTAATCTCTAGGGCAAAAAGTCCTGAGGTCTTTACTCAATGTTTACTAAGTCCTTACTCCCAAGCAAAACTCCCATTGGCATCAGTGGGAATTTGACCGAATAAAAAGTGCCTAAGGACTTGAGGATCTGGCCCAACGGCTTTAGGCGTAAGTAGCCAAATTCAAAGGTGGCTGTAGTTCTCCATTATCATGGGAATTCTTTTCAGTAGAGCTAAAGCAAATGCTTGGAAAGAGTTTCTCACCTTGGAAGACCCAGTTGCCCTATGGGTTTTATGCTAGTCTCATGGTTCAAACCAAATAAACATCAGCTCCTGTTCTCTGGCCGGTTCAGCCAAGGATTGTATAAACGGTTGGCCAGGAGGCCTGGGGTGCACAATGTTGCATGCATGACTGTCTTTGTGCTTGTGCTCCCCAGGTGGCATGGGCAACCTTTGTGGTGCAAGATGTATGTTCTCCTCACCCAGAACCATCCTTTAAAGTTTACAAAAGCAGACTAGCACAGGGAGTGAATGGTCAGTGAGCCATTGAAAGCTTATGTAAAATGGGACAGTGAAGGAGATGCCAGGCCAAGATAATACTGCAAGGAACGGCATGTAATGTGAACACTCCTTCCCTCTCGCTGGCTCCAGGTCAGATGTGCTCAGATGACAAGTCAAAAGATGATGGGTCAAATTTATCCCTAGTGTAAGTCCATTCAAGTCAATGCAATGGATGCAGCGCCTTACCCTGCCCACAAATCAGCCACTGGCCAGATTCTCTGGTGTAAAGGGTCATAGCTATATTGGCTTCCATGCATAAGCTCATTTACACCTGCTGAGAATCTGGCCAACTGGCTTAAAGTCACAGTTACACACACACACACTCCCAGGGCTTGAATTTCCTTTTCTTCTTTTTTCTTAATTATGAAAATGTCTGTTAATGTTGCAGTGTTCAACACAGAAAAGTCACGAAAAACGAAGAGCATCCTGCAGGAACATTTCACACCTAAATCTCTTGCCAAGCTACAGATATAAGCAGCCAGTGCGGCTGGCAGGGTATAGGCATCTGGGACTTGCCTAGGCATAAGCCCTCGAGTGGCCCTGCTCCCATGTTTTGGGCTAGCTGCAGCCCTCAGTGGATTTCAGGAAGAACTGATCAAACATCAGACCAAACAAATATTTATCAACTACTGGGGTTTCCAATTGGTTCACCTATATTAAAACCCTTCAATACTTGTGAATTCACACAGCTTCAAAACTGCTCTGCGTGGCTCTGTCAAACACACACAGTCAACACTGAATACATGTGCCTTACCCATTAAAATACTTGGGTGAAACAACCTGGAAGCACGTATGACTGCATTGGAGGGTTCATGAATAATCCCTAGACTTCTGTACCATCAGGGGAGCTGAAACAATTTGTATAGTGGGAGGTGCTGAGAGCCATTGAACCAACTGTAAATCCTGTATATGATGGAAACCACTTCAAGCCAGGGGGTGCGGCAACACCCCCTTCACCCGTAGTTCCAGCACCTATGTCTACTTTCCCTTTGCTGAATATTTTCAAATTCTGAATAGATAAGCAAATAATAGGTCTGGGTTGTGCACGCTCGGAGAAGCTGAAATGAAGCCAAAATCTGCCTAATTTTGTAATGAGTGGTGGATGCAGTTTGACCAGGTCTAGTTTCAGGAGTAGCCCTAAATAGAGTGCAGTGCAGAATACTAGCCAACAGCAGAGTGTGCTCTAGCCTACGCAGTTGTGCAGCGCCATGGGAGGGAGTAAAGGCCCCCTTGCATTGCCTGTGTTAGCCCAGGCTGGACTGAAACACAGGGGAGAACAAGGGCTGCTCTGGCGATGCTTCCCATTGGGGAGCAAGTGGATGGGGGTAGACGAGGTGGAGCCGGGGCTCTGCCTCCTACATGCCACCAATGCAACTGGCTGGACATGGACGGGGGAGTGCCCTGCATTCCATAATGGGATGTTGCATGTTAATCCCCTTCCCTGGGGCAACAGGGTTGCTCCTTCCTGGAGGCACTGTGCCTCTCTGAGTCTCTCAGGGATCCCCTAGGGCAGTGGTTCTCAAACTTGGGCCGCTGCTTGTTCAGGGAAAGCCCCTGGCAGGCTGGGCCGGTTTGTTTACCTGCCGCATCTGCAGGTTCGGCTGATCGCGGCTCCCACTGGCCGCAGTTCGCTGCTCCAGGCCAATGGGGGCTGCAGGAAGGGCGGCCAGCACGTCCCTCGGCCCGCGCCACTTCCTGCAGACCCCATTGGCCTGAAGCGGCGAACTGCGGCCAG